>NW_026652292.1:72128328-72745881 GCF_009828535.3 Hylobates moloch | reverse complement strand
AGGGAGGGAGGGAGGGAAGGAGGGAGGGAGGGATGGAGGGAGGGAGGAAAAAAGGAAGGAAGGAAGAAGGAAGGGAGTTAGGAAAGGAAGGAGGGAAGGAAGGAGGGAGGGAGGGAGGGAGGAAGGAAGGAAGGAAAGAAGGAAGGAAGGAAGGAAGGGAGGGAAGGAGGAAGTTAGCTGAGGTCATATTAACATGATATAAGAGCCAACTGAAAGAGTTCCCAAAAGCCAAAGTTGAAACAATTTGAGCAAAATATTATAAAATAGAATCAAATAATACAAAGTATAGAATAAATATCCATGAGGCCATACTGATACAAATATATAAATGAATGAATAAATAAATAAATGTATAATAGACAAATCCCTCTTTCAGAAGAACTCCAAATAATTTATGTAGATACCTAGTTCTCAGGTAGATGAAGGGTAACTTCTCTCTCCCTAAGTGTGGGGCTATTCATAGTGAATTCGTCCCAGTGAGTACAGTATGGAAATGGAGAAAAACAGAGTAACTTCATAGTGCAGAAACTGACTAACATTACCTCTCCCAGGCGAACATGGTTAACACCAGCATTTATAAGTCATGTTGACAGCATGTGCCCTGGATATACTCTGATGAAAATAGTACTTCACCTCTCTTGTTGTGCACATAATCTCAATATAATAAGAAAAACACCAGGCAAATCCCAATGAAGAGATATTCTACAAATATCTGACGAATGTGCCTCAAAAGTGTCAGGGTCATCAAAAACAACAAAAGTCTGAGATGAGGAAAACCTTAGTGAGGAGGACACTAAGGAGACATGACTACAGAGAGTAATATGGTGTCCTGGACAGAAAATGGGCCCTAGGTAAAAACTAAGAACATCTGAAAAAAGCATGGGCTTTAGTTAATAATAATGTATCAATGGTGGTTCATTAGTTTTAACAACTGTACCATACTAATGTCAGAAGTTAATAATAGGAGACATAGGTGTCTGGGAATTCTCTATTTTCAAATTTTTTCTGTAAATCTAAAATTGTTCTAAAATAAAAAGCATGTTTTTAAAAGATATTCATTCTCATTGTGCTAAGTAAATAGTTTTTTTAAAGTTATAATTTTTCCCATATTATACTGGCAAAAGGTTTTTAAAGGTACAGAAACTTGGTGTTAATAGACAATGGATACTTAGTATAAATTCACACAATTTTTCTAGAGAGCATTTTGCATTAATAGTTCAATGAGGCATACACATTGATTCAGACATCTCATTTCCAAGATTTATTCCTGTGATGCTTAACATGCAAGTAAGAAAATACATAAGAATGTTTCTTGCAGTTAAAGGTTTATCAATTTGATAGTCATTAAATGAGGAATAGTCCATCCATATATCCAATATTGTATAGCCATTAAAATTATGCATTTGGAAATACTATATCTATATCACAGTTTTTATGAAAATTATAATGTGATTCTACTTGTGAAAATACATGCACACACACCCAGGCATCTACATATATAGAGAGGGTACTTAGTGGAAAAATATTAGGGGTAGATAGTGGAAAAAAGTGGACAATTAGATTATTATTATTATGTTTTTCTTTTTAGTTAATTTTATGAAATATTACAAATCTAATTTTAATGTTATAGTTTCTGTTTCTTTTTTAATTTTTAGATTCTAAAGGAATATCTTATCCTGGTGAATCAGTCAGTAATCATGAACTTCCTTTTGCCTCTCAAGTTTATACCCAGAGTTAAAGCCTCCTAGATCCAGCCCCACACTCAGAGTACAGCTTTTTGGATTTTTTCTTTTTTTTTTTTTTTTTTTTGAGATGGAGTCTTACTCTGTTGCCCAGGCTGGAGTGCAGTGGTGCAATCTCGGCTCACTGCAACCTCTGCCTCCCCAGTTCAAGCGATTCTCCTGCCTCAGCCTCCCAAGTAGCTGGGATTACAGGTGCCCACCACCACACCTGGTTAATTTTTATATTTTTAGTAGACGCAGAGTTTCACCATGTTGGCCAGGCTGATCTCGAACTCCTGACCTCAAGTGATCTGCCTGCCTTGGCCTCCCAAAGTGCTGGAATTACAGGCGTGAGCAACCACCACACTCAGCCTAGCTTTTTGGGTCGTAAGCTGATTGGGGAACAAATGAATGCAAATACAAACAGGAGAAAACTAATCTTAAGTGGCTGAACAATTTGGACCAAGGTCACACTGTTGGTGAGTAGACTCATCAGGATTCATGTACTGATCTGTTTAATTTCGAACCCAGCTTTACAACCACCCGACGTTGTTCCGGAAACAGACAGGCTGTAATTGCCTGTACTTGTTCAAGTCTCTGCTATGTCCTAGCTGTGTGAATGTTGAGGAACTTAAGTAATCTCTCAGATCTTCACTTTCATCATCTGTAAAACTGAGGAGGCCAGGCACAGTGGCTCACGCCTGTAATCCCAGCACTTTAGGAGGATGAGGCAGGTGGATCATTTGAGGTCAGGAGTTCGAGACCAGCCTGGCCAACATATAGTGAAACCCCGTCTGTACCAGAAGTCCAAAATTAGCCAGGCGTAGTGGTACATGCCTGTAATCCCAGCTGCTCAGGAGGCTGAGGCAGGAGAATCACTTGAACCGGGGGAGGTGGAGGTTGCAATGAGCCAAGATTGTGCCATTGCACTCCAGCCTGGGTGACAGGGCAAGACTCTGTCAAAACGAGGTAAAAACCTATTTTCAAAACATCAAAAAAAAAATGCCAATAAATACTTTTTGAATAAGTAGATGAACAAATGTAGGAACAATAAATGTTACCTAAACAGAGTGTGACAACTAGTTGGTCAACACACTAGTGATATAAAAGGTTCCTAATTATGAAACATCTTTTACAGGGATTATTCACCGTAAGATCTAGGACTCTACGCATTTTGCTCACTGCTAAGTGGTCCTTTCTTATCAGTTTAATCTCCCTCTAAAATGTTCATTCTGTCTCAAATGCATATTGTAAACTATTTAAAAAGCTGGATTTTCTTCCTTGGGAAAGACACTATTTCTTCTCCTTGCCAAAATAACACATATATTATATGGGTAGTTAAAACAAACATTTTTAAATTTTATTAAAGGAGTTTTACTGATTTCATAACTGAAATATAAGATATTAACAATAAAGATGTTTTGACAGTAAGAGTCTGTCAATATTATATCTAGAAGTATACATAAATCTAACATAAAATATCTAGAAAATCCAGAAAAAATAATGACAGCAAAACTACAGTCCAAACACTCATGTGTCTCATCAGCTGACTGAATATGATACATATTAAGAGAATGTCTGAAAGTTAGTTATTTTCTCATTTTTTTAAGGCCAGTATCTGTCAGTTACTCAGATGCAGCATGAGTAAATGCATAAAGATTAGTCTTTTTCATCAATTTAAAAATTATGAGAAAATAAAATTTTTAATTCAATAGGGTCTCTAAAGATCTATTTCTTAAAACTAAATATAACCTGCTTTTAAAAGGGAACACAAAGATGTGAAACAAGAAAATGAATTAAAATTCCGTAACATTTAAACTTTCCTAAGTGAAAACTTTTCACAGGCCTGATAGTGAGGGATGAGCTGGAACTCTGTGGTGGGAAGAGTGCTGGGGGTTTATCTACAATGACGATGGTTAAAATCCGGGACCTTCTTGACCTGTTCAGTGGAGGGTTTACATTGAAACTGTTATAAATTATTACAGAGGTGAAGCCAAGCCAAACAGTCCAACATAAATATATCTGCAGACATACTGGCTACTATATATTCTAAACACTGTCGGTAAATGAATAAACAGAGCTTTCTAAATCATTTAAGAAAATATATTTATTCATAAAATCAATAATTTTCAGTTTTCAGTTTGAGCCTCCTAAAAAATGAGAGACCTATTACAACTAATTTTTTGGAATCTGTAAATATCATGGATTCCCAAGCTGCTCCCTTCCTGCGATAATGGCCAGAACCTCACACTTCTCTAAGTGACGTGTGAATGTTTTTCAGTTTGGATACTTGACTAATCTCTACCTGTTGAAATTGTTCCACTGCATTACACAAGTTAAATATTTGAGCTCCACAATTTCAACAGACTGACTCTGCATCTGTATAAAGGGACAAAGAAGTATAATATGACAGTCTGATTTTCCTAGGGTTGTTGGGATAGCAGCAAGCCTGCTGCTGGCTTGCCCATATGGGTGAATCATAGCCAACCAGGGTAGACCAAATTTTGTGGTCTGGTTTTATTTGCCTAGTCATATAACTCAGGGCTTTAAGTCTGCACATTGTTGACCAAAACATTAATTGTGGCAAAATAGTTTGTGTCTGTACTGAAAGAGTAATACCAGGGTAACCCACATGTAGTGACTATGAATTAGTTAAAAAAAAAAAAAAAAAAAAAAAAAAGGAGGAAAAAAAGGCATGAGGCTGTGTTTTGTTGCAGGGGAAAGCGCCTAACCTCTGAAGCTAGAGTCATTGGGAGGTCTCATGTTGAAGACAGCTTCAATAGAGAGGAGGTTGTTTTATGGGAGGGAGGAGGGGCTGCCGGTTAAAGCAATAGGTGCTTTTCTGGATAGTATTTATTTTCTCTTTGTGTTCCAGTATTAATCAATGTAAGTGTCTTTCTGTGTCATTTGAGTTTCCCTATCTATTAAACACAGCCAGCTGGTGACAATCTGCAGTCCATTTTTCCTAAGGGAAATTTGCCTTCACTGGCCCCTTTATTGATTGGTAAATTGATAGGTTGATTTTGATATAATCAATGAATGTTAGACACAGGGGAGAAAACCAAATCTCAAAATGTCAAACTGAATGTCACAAAATATGGAAGATTTCTAGGGAAAATATAAAAAGAGATCTCCTGAGGCAAACATATGGGTTCAGGATGAAGGTCTCAGCACAAGGATGAAAGTGAACGCTATTTTTTTCTTCCTGCCTTAAGCGTTATTCAGAATATCCACTTTGAAGATAGGCTACAGAAAAAACATGCCTCAGACCCTATGTGTTGGTCCCATACTATCCAGGCAGCCATCAAGAGAACATCAGTATACTAGTTTAGGTTTCTGTGAGCAAGGGAGGGCTGTTTTTCCTTTTAAATGGCCCCAGGACTCCAAAGAGTGATACAGTTTCCCAGGGCCCTGGCAATGGTAACATCTGCTGGTGGAAACCCAAGAGCTGCTGGGTAATGAGGATGGACCTCCAGACCCTGAATGTCTATCTCACCTACGGCTCTTTAGGGCAAGCTAATTGTGTTCTAATTGTATTAGTTTCCTAGTGTTGTTACAACAAAGTACCAGCAACTCTTAAAACAAAAGATGTTTACTGTCTTGAAGTTCTGGAGGCCAGAAGGCTGAATCCCAGGTTAGCAGAGTTGGTTGGTTCCTACTGAGGGCTTTGCAGAGTCTGTTCCATGCCACTCTCCTAGTTTCTGGTGATGGTTGGCCATCTTTGGCATTCTTTGGCTTGCAGCTGAAACCCTGCAATCTCTGTCTCCATTGCCACATGGCAATCTTTTTACAGTATGATTCTCTCCTCTTCTTCTAAGGACACCAAATGTATCAGAGTAGGCTCACCCCATTCTAGTATGACTTCCTCTTAACTAATTACACTGGCAATGACCCTATTTCCAAATAAGGCTGCATTCTGAGGTACTAGGGGTAGGACTTCAGCATATCTTTTGGGGAGGGATAAAATGCAATTAATAACATTGATCAATTCATATATTATGTTTGTTTCAGTCTATAAAAATACTTCGACCTTAAATGCTAGTAATACTTTCAAACAAAATGTAGTCCCATGTTCTGTAACACCCTTTCAGGAGATCTGTAAGGCCAAAACTATTTTTGTAGTACTATTAAGTTATTTGACCTTTTTATTCTCAGTTTTGGGCAACTATACACTAATCCTTAGTAATCCTTTTCAAATTCTTTATAATATGTAATAATGTCATCACTCTGACGGCTAATGGAATGTGCATTTGTGTATTATATTGTCTAGAATTTTCTGATGTAGTGCTGCAGAATAAATTTGTACATTTTCAGAGATAACTAGATTTATTCCTAGAACCTCTACTGTGCTCCTATTAGCTGTACTTGGTTGTAACTGCTAAAATCATTGTAATCTCACTATTGTCAAAAAAATCATTTGTTGAAAATTCCAAAATTTTTCTTATAATTACATAAAACACAACAAGAAATAGTACACATTTGTGTACTTACTTAAACTTGTATTTGAAGATAAATCCTTTGCTTAAAAAGGGAGATTAAAAGATTTTTTCAATCCACATCTAAACATTCTGAAAACAGTTAAAATGAGTTTTCAGTGTTTTCTGACCAATGCAAGAGAGGAATCTAGATCAAAGAAACTGAGAAAACTATAATATAAAAAAATTATGTTTAAAAAACTAAAATAAAAAGTGATACTATAACAAAAAGTATTTTACTTTATTTTGTCTTAAGCCACACATACTTTTTTAATAGTATTATGGTGCCAGTTAAATTGAGGTGCCATTTAGAGATCAATCATTCAGAATTTAAGAAAACCAAATATTTTAAATGAATGCACAATGAGCTCCTTATGCCAACAACTGTCTGTTACAGTTTTTTGAACTAACATGAAAAAGCCGAGCCAGGTGCAGTGATGTGTGCCTGTGGTCCCACCTACTCTACCTGGAAGGATCCACTTAAGCCCAGGAGATCGAGACCAGTCTGGCAACACAGCAAGACCTCATCTCAGAAACAGACAAACAAACAAACAAAGCTATTGATGCATCTTATAGGATAAATTATATATTGCATTGGCTAAAGGAGGACACTCGATAACTAAGAGCTTAATAAAACCATGTAGAGTTGACATTTACAAAATGCCTGCTGAATGAAAAGTCAGTAAAATAAATCACATCACCACCACTTTCACAAGTTACAGTAACTTGTGAAATTAAAGATGTAGCTGCAAATATGAAAACTGAGTTAGTCCGGGTATGGTGGCTCACACCTGTAATCCCAGCCCTTTGGAATGCCAAGGCAGGCGGATCACCTGAGGTCAGGGGTTTGAGACCAGACTGGCCAACATGGTGAAACCCTGCCTCTATTAAAAATACAAAAATTAGTTGGGCCTCGTGGCGTGTGCCTGTAATTCCAGTTACTCGGGAGGCTGAGGCAGGAGAATCCCCTGAGCCCGGGTGGCAGAGGTTGCAGTGAGCCGAGATCAAGCCACTGCACTCTAGCCTGGGTGACAGAGTGAGACTCTGTCTCAAAATAAAATAAAATATAAAATAAATTAAAACTGAGTGAATATCTTTATTATATGTTTGAGTAGCAATTTTTCACCATTATATATTTGCGAGAAATTTTAAAAGAGGAAAAGAAGCCAGTGTCACTTAAGAATAACCTAGAAAAAGCACTAAAACATTAATTTTATTAAATCTCAATTTTTGATTATAAGCCACGTTTTAATATTTTGTGTGGTAAAAGGGGAAGTATGCATAAAACACTCTGGCTACAGAACGAAGTCTGATGGTTGTCTCCAGGACAAACACTGCTGCAGTTATTTGAGTTGCAAGCTCAACTACTGCTTTTTTGGTTTTGGTTTTGTTTTTCAAAGACTGTCATTTTTATTTGAAATAAAAACTGACAAACTATATTTAATCAAACTTGGGTATTTGGCAGACATTTTCCTGAAAGTGAATGAAGTGAAGCTGTCAAATCAAGGTAAACAAATGACGGTATTTGTTGTCGATAATAAAATCAAGCTTTCGAGTCAAAATTCGAATTTTGGAAACCCTGTATCCTCCACCATGAGATTGGCAGCTTCTAAATACTCACAGACTTTTCTGATGAGGTTGGTGGTGGTATTAACAAATATAAATCTTAGTGTTAACTTAGAAAATCTGAATAATTCAAATAACCAACTTTTTCAAGTATCGAACAATATTACAAAGTCAAACATGGGTAAAAGATCCATTCAAAAATCAAGATAAACAATGGCTTTTAGTATAATCGAAAATCAAAAGTTTATCAATATCATTTCAGATTACATACTAATCTTTTACAAATTATCCTTGGCAAGTTTGATATAGTACAAAAGAAGAACATCAATAATTATTTGAAAAGCTGATTATAAGTTCAACTATGTGTGTGTGTTTGCATGAGAGAGATTGAATTTTCTACATATATTTCAACCAAAACAATTTATTACACTGACTGAATGCAGAAGCAGATAGGAGAGGAGCTGTCTTCTATTAAATCAAGTATTACAAATGTTTGCAATGAAAAAAATAAAGTAAAAGGCTTGCAAAAATATAAAACGATGATTTTTAATAAAACTATGATCGTACTCGTTGGGTTTAAATGTGTTAATAAACTTTCAAAAACTCTCACTTCTGGTATACAATAAATAAAGATAAAAAACATCTTTTTGAGGTCCTCAATATGTTTTAAAGCTAAAAGGAATCTTGAGATCAAACAGTTTGAGAGCTGTGGATCTGAAAATCATTGATAATCCTTTTATGCTCCTTTCCCCTGCTCTTTGAATCCAGCTTGCTTTAAGTTAGGTTCATATTCTTTATTTCAAGATCATAGCTGGAAGTCCCTCTCCCTTATGTGGGAGAACCGTTCTCTTACTCTCCAGAATGCTTGATTAGAAGGTAATGGGAAGTAGAGAAAAAGAACAGATGGGATAAGAGGAGCAGGGAGGGGAGCAAAGAGAGAAGACTGGCACAGTAAGCATACTCTCCTTCTCACCCTAATTCTCTCCTCCACAATCCAGACACAATAGGGCTAGTATCTGCCATGGCACGGAGCTTCCAGGAACCAGACCCAGCACTAAGGCAACATTTATTTTCACCCATTGATGCTATCTATGTTCTACTTGCTCTTAAATATTTTAAATGTTATTCTGGCATGTGGCATCATTAGGAGGATTAATTACCACAGCATACGTAAAGTGCTAGCACAGTGCCCGGTGCATAAATATACTCGGCGAATGTTACATATTATTATCACCATGATTTCTTCACCTCATTTTTATGTCTCTGTCTTCCTTGACCTATCTCTTGTGTCATGACTATATTTTACCCTATCTTTTCACACTGGGGCACTACCAGTCCTGAATTATGCAATGAAGACTGAAAACAACTTCAGCATATTCCAAAACAGTGGTTTCCTTTGAGATGCAACCCAACACCTTTCAAAGGAGCCCAACAAAGTGTTCGGGGCATATGCATACCTTCTAAGCATTGGCTTTTGTTGCCCTTTGCCAATTGCAAAAGGAAAAAGAGCAAACTTGCAAAAATATCCCCAAGAGACTACTTGGTATTTGAACCTGGCTCAAGGCAAAAACTATGAAAAGCCCTGTGTGAAAATCGGTCTTTGGTGAGGGACTTCTGGCCAGCAAAGACTGCCTCAATACTCTTCATAAAGCAAACAAGCCTCTGAAAACCTGGCCACTCAGTACTGAAGCAACTCAAATTCCAACACTAGGAATTTGACTTATTACTAATACAATTTCCTTCATGAGCAGATGTTGGACACAGAGAATATCCCAACCAGGGCAATTCAGATTCCCAATCCTTCCTATTTTACTTAAGCTGTAGGTGTATTTACACAAAAGTTTGGGCAGCATTAAACCACAGCTAGTCAGAGAGGTCCTGGATGCTCAGGAGTAAGTCATCCTTCCCCACTTGAAAGGCATCTTTTGCCCAAGAATCAGCCAAAGGAGTTTCCGGTTCATTTGGAATCCAGGTCTTCAGCACAACATGGCTTTTTGCTTTTTAAATTTTTTTTCCCTACCTGTTCAACCAACAAGCAAGCTGAGACATTAAGTATTTTTCCACGGTTCTCCACAAATGCAAAATGTTGCTTCTGCTCGCATATAAATGAGGCCTTACCGTTTACAAAGAGCTCTCTTACCTATTTCCTTATTTCATCTTCACAGGAGCCCCTGAAAGTGAGGTGGATGAAGGTTCCAGTTTCCATAGGGTAAAATAAAAACAACTGAATTTGGAGTCAAAAGAACTGACCTTAAGTGCAGCTCTACTGTCAACTAGCTGTGTGGTCTTATATCAGTTAGGATTTAGGTCAACTCTGAGAGACAAAAAATAAATCTAAAATAATAGTGGCTCAGATGAAATAGAAGTCTCTTTATTTCTAATATAACAGAGTCCAGAAGTAAGCTATCCAAGATAAGGTAAGAATGATCATAAGGGATCCAGCTCCTCACATTTTCTTAGATAATATCTTAGCAGAGATGTGGAAGGGATTCTGTTAAACAGCATTTGTATTTTAATTCACAGGATATTTGCACCACTATTATACGGATCCTCAACATGCAGCCTCCACCTCATGTCTTAAGATAGTTGCTTGGACTCCAGGCCACCCTGTCCACATTCCAACCATCAGAAAGGAAGAAGAGTGTGTAGGGCAGCTGTTCTCTGTGTCACCACATCCACCTGCCACTTACAAAATTTTCCCTAGAACTTGGCCATGTGACCACAACTAACTTCAAGAAAGGCTGGGTCTTATTTCAGGCATGTGCCCAGCTAAAAATCACAAGTTGTATAATAAAGAATGATGAAAAAAAATGGGTTTTGAGAGACAACCAACAAGCTCTGCTACAATCTTAAGGAAGTTGCATGACCTTGCTGAGCCTATTTCTTCATCTGTGAATACATGAATTTTAACCCCACAGCCTCGACTGGGACTGAGGCTGGCCTGACTGATCACCAGCTTTGGGACAGATGGTGCCTGAATCAGGGACTTTATTCTTTTAATATGTGAGCTTCTGAGACACAAAGTACAGATTCAACTAGAACCCGGGCAGGAGAGTGGAGGTCCAAATGCTAAGCACTGAGTCAGGAAAAGAGGTATTTTTGGATGGGATGGAGGTGGAATAAAAGTAAGCACTAAGAAGGCAAAATCAAACCACAGGTAATGTGAGGAGTTCGGAAAGAGAAGAAAGGACCAAAGTTATTGCCTCGAACTGCAGACGTTTAGTAGCATTGAATATTTGTTTGTAATGGATGTTTGTTTACAGAGGTATGTTTCTCAAACAATCAACCCAGTGTTAAAGTCTAGGGTCAGTGCAGGCAATGACAAAGATTAAATGAAAATGTCTGCAAAAACATCTTGTGAACTGTAAAGTGGCACTCACATGTAACAAAAGTAGTATTATTAATAACTAATGCTATCTTACCTTTTTTGCAATTTTAAGTGAAGGCAGTACCTTACAAAATCTCAAGTGCCCCAAATGATTGTTTCTGATGATGAGAAATATTTTTCAGGTGCTCTCCCACACCAACCAAGAGAGTCAGCTCTGGACTGGAATTGAGGAAACCCGATTTCCTGACACAGCTCCACAACTTACTATATCTGTGGCCTTTCTAAGTTATTTAGGCAAACTGAGCCTCAGTGTACCCAGCTATAAAATGAAGCAATGTGTGCTTATCTCAAAAGATAACCTTCAACATAGATCCTGGATCCACATGTTAAATAAATATTAACAGAGTAATTTCTATGTGTCATGTATTTTGCTAGAAGCCCCTATGCAAACATGAAATGGTATGAGGTAGTGATTAGGAGTGTAGATATGACGGCAGGGTGCCCTAAATCCTAGCTCTGCCATTTGCTAGGTGTCTGATATTGGCCAAGTTCCCTAACCTCACCTTGCTGCAGTTTTCCCATCGGCAAAAGAATGATAATAATGTGTACTGCATAGAACTGTCATGAAAGTGAAATGGGTCAATGCATGTAAAGTGCTTAGAACAGTACCTGGCATGTACCAGGTGTTCAATACATATTATCTAGTATTATTATTATTAAGGTAATTGTTGTTGTCACAATAAAAGCAATTATCTAGCCTGCATGCATGTCATTCTTACCCTTGGCTCCACCATCATACAGATCTTTCAGTGGATGTAATTTGGGGACAACTATTACTTGCCAGGCAGACAAGGACTTGGGTATCCATCATTTATTTCTTACAGGTAACACCGGAATTGTCGTTGTTGTTGTTATCAGAAGAAACTGATGCTTTGTCTAAGCTCACACCTGGGATCTGAACCAGGCCTCTCTGACTGTAATAATTTTGTTCTTTCTACCTCAACCGATTTTATTTTTATTTCCCTACCTGATCTTTGTTGATTATTTGTTTTTCTGCCTCGCTGATTAGAAGGAAAGTTCTATTAATAGGAATTATAATTAGTTGACCTGTAGGTGTTATCTATAGGATAAGGCCAGGCTCTTGAACATAAAATTGAGTGCCTCTGTGGTCTGATTCTTGCCTATCTCTCCAATCTTTTCTCTTTTCCTCACTCTCTCCCACCACTCTGTCATCTATATACTCCCTTTGCCTCATTGAGCTCTTCACTGCTCTTCAAAAGACTCCTCCCCTCCTGTAACCAGATTTTTTTCTGACCTTGCCATCTATTTTGCCTTTAATGCTCACCTTTTCTTCTGTTCATCCTGTCTGATAACTCAGGCTCCTTTAAGACCCATGTCAGAAAGGAAACATCATGAATTACAGAGGCAAGTTGCAACAAGCAATGACTCCGTAGAAACCCATTCCAGCTAAGTATTAAGGAATAAAATAAAGATGGTTTATTGATAGCTTCTCTATACCCTATAGAAGGAGGGTAGGATTTCCATTCCTGCCTTTCCTACAATGTGTAAGCCTTCCCCCAAAATTTCCAGCTGAAGTCTCATTCTTCAAATATTTATTGACCCTGGACTCTGTTTTAGCTTAAACTAGAAAGAGCTGACTCTCTAGAGGGGCAGTGAATACTGACCACATCCCTAAAAATGTGCAATTATTCCTCTCCCCAAATGTAGTTTGGGCATTTATCAAGAAATTTGCATTTGGAACCATAGCCATAGATATGATTGAATACAGCAATTCAAATCATTATAAATCAATGCTGCCAAAGATCTTCTATGCATCCTACTTCCTACTTTCAGCTCAGTTTTCTCAAATTGTTCTTGAAAGCATTAAGTGCAACTGCAGTGGATCTCTTTGGGCTCAGCTACATATTTCTGCCACAAATATGATGTTCTACTTTGTCACACGTTAATTCCGAATAACCACATGTAGCTGACCTCATGCCTGCTCTGGGAAAATGGGACAACTGGGCTTGGTGCCTTTGCATTATGTGTCTTGGAAGTGAAATAGACAAGTGAAGGTAGTTTTGCTAGTCCTTTTGACAAAGGATGTCTCTTTGAACTTTTGAAGAACAATTTTAAAGATCCCACATTAGAGTAATATCTCAGCAGAGTTATAGAAGGGACTTTGTGAAAAATCATTTGTACTTTAATTTAAGGAATACTTGCACCACTAGACACAGAAACAGGGTCTTAGTAAAATGTAAGCTTCATTGGTGCTACAGAAAGATCACAAGGATGGAGCTAGACCTGAAGATAAATTCCAGCTTTGCGACATGCTATGCAGCTTTGGGCAAGTACCTAAACTCCATTAAGCCTCAGTTCAATCAGCTGTAACCTGAGAATAGTAATAATTTCTGGCATTTGTAGGTGTTAGAGAAGCTGTAATTATTCCAAGACATTATCTAAGCTACTTGCCTTGGAAACCAGAGCCTTAGAGATAACTGAACATACAAGTATAAGGAACTATGACAGAGAGAAGAGAGCCTGTACTGTGAATGGCAGATAGTCTAGCCAAGGCTGAGTTGGACCTCAAATCCTGGATCTAGGCCCCTGCTCTGAAAGCCAAGTGATCTAGTCTATGACAGCCCTAGAGGTGATCACCTTGTGAGAAACACACTGAAACATACAGAAGATGGAGGCAGTCAACAGAATGCTACTGTAACTGGAAATCTGATCTTGAACCATATCTCAAAACTGTGCTGTAAAAGAGAACCTATTTTGAAAATATCCTCATTGGTAGATACTTCAAAACTTCAATTGGGTTCTAGGTAGGTGCTGGAGAAAGCTAAAATATCTTCTCAAGAAAATGGGAAAGTGTGTGCGTGTGTATGCGTGTGTTTCTCCAGGTAGGTACGTGGTCTGGTCTAAGACTGAAGGAGTAGAGAATGGGGGAAGGGGATCTCAAAGAAGAAACCACTAGGATAATGAAAGGAAACAAGGATACCTAAGGCTCAGTTTAATGTTATTTGCTCTGCCCTAAAGTTCCAGTATCTCAAAACTTCAGGGAAGATCTCATGCCTACTCTTGCCTAATATATGTTGGACATTTTTTGTGTGTTTATGAAGAAAAGAGGTTGATTTTCCTAGATCAATGGCTGAGAAGATGTGAAGGAACAACTAGAAGATCCAAAGTGGGGAAATTTAGCAAATTAGAAGCAAAGGTAATCCTATGAATGTAAACCTGCCCTCTCTGCCTCAGCATGAACTCACAGAAATATTAGAAACAGCATTAAACTTTAAATGAAGCATGAAGTGGGAGGCTGAAACAATCTTATCTAGATTCTAAGGGGTAGATGTAAGTGTAAAACCTTAATCAGGAAAAAAATGTATTCCAGGAATTCAATTATTTAAAATCTTCATGATGAATGCCTACTTTCCACCATCACTCTCCTTAGGAAGCTAAGTCCTAATCAGAATTTTACTTAGGTGAGTAGAAAGTCAGAATCATAGAAATGTAATAATCTTGGGAAAAGGTAATCTCTAAGATATCTTCTATATGTCTATAAAATGGGAATGACTTCGGGACTTTGGCAATTTAAGAATGACCTACACAACTTCTAGTTGACCAAGATTCCCTGTCTTCCAGGCAGTGCTAGAACAAATTGGCCAGGTCCTTATTTACATTCTCTTGGATGTACTAACTACACATATTCAGACCAACCTCAGATGGTATGTTTTCTCTCCTAGAGTTTATTAGTATCATTGCCTGTGATTCAACCTTATTGGGCAGGTGTAGCCTAGTCTTTGTTAGGTCCAGAGCTACCTCAAGATTGACTAACCTCTTGAGGCATTTCCACTCTGTTATTTCAGATTGGTTCTTTTAGGGCTAATTTCCTCCATCATGTGCTGACTTTGTAGTTGAGCCTTCAGAAGGTAATCTTGTGTTCCTTGTTCCCAGGTCCTTAGAAGACAACTTGCTATAGCTTTGAGGATGGAAAATAAGTGTAATAAACTTGGCACCTAGTTGATGTTCAATAAATGTTAATTCCCTCTTTTACCTTGGGTTATAGAAGATCTTTGCAATCTATTTATGAACAAGTATTTAATAAGGGTTGGCAGAGAGTAGTGAGTTAATTACAGCGGCTGCTACGTAAAAAGTATTGGCAAAGTGAGTTGAGAACTTTTATGCATTTTTTTGTAGAACACTAATAATGTGGATATAACTTGGTTTGATTGAGAGGAATGCAAAGGATATTGATTATAATGGCAGCATATCTATGCAAAAGGTTTTAGATTCCAAACTTACCTGGAATCTAAACTCTTGAGTTAGTATGAACCTATGGAAATAAAGACTTGTTAAAACTACTCACACCACCAATATAATGTATTCCTATCATATATTTACCTTTACATTTGTAAAATCCTTGAAGTGAGAAACTGTGTTTATTCCTAGTATTCAGCAGTGCCTGCTACACAGTGATATTGAATAGGTGTTTCTGATGTGTGTGTTGAATGCACAACTGATCTTTCCATTTAAAAAAATCACCTTGTCAATGGAACAATGAAATCCACTTTATTTTATTACTATGTAAATATTCATCCCTCTTGCTGCATTTCTTTCTAGTGGCCATTATTTATCATCTTTCAGTTTGAATCTTTTGTAAAATAATGAGGAAATAAGATGTGGTTGGCATGGGTAGAGGTGTATCTTTTGGGTTGAGGTTTTTAAATTTGTTTTATTTGGGGAGATCTATTTGAGATTTTAATACTAAAGTATTTTCTAATTGTTAAAACAACCCCAGCAAAGGTAGTATACAAAACACAAAATAAGTGTAGACATTTGCCTAAGACAAAATTCTACTGAACTCAGGGAATCTCTGCTTCACTCATTGTGCATGCTGATGCTACCTGAACTTCATCCATGTTCCCTGAAGAGAAAGAGCAGGGTCTTCCCATGAGTTATGGAGTAGTGCTAAGCAGCCAGCACAGAAAGGAAAACAGAAAAACAAACATCGGGTTCCTGGAAGAGTGAAAGGAAAACAAATGTGTATTGAATGTCTACTTTATGTCAGGGTTGTCCGCAGGATGCTTTTCTATGACTTGATTCAATTCTATAAGAAAGGGATTTATAATTTTCATTCTAGAGAAATATAAACTGCTTTAGTCAAAGTCACACAGCTACTAAGTGGCTGAGATTTTTATTTGGTCTGTCTGGCTCCAAACTTCTATCTTTTTCTACTAAACCAGTATTTCCTATGTGTTTCTGATTCAAAAAAATCACCTGAAGCACTTGATAAAAATATACATTTTCAGGCCTCTGTCTAAGAGATCTTATCTGGATAAGTCTGGGTTAAGTTTGTGAAATTTTAACAATCACACCACGTGGTTTTTGTGAGCAAGCGAGGTCTGAATACCCCAACTCACCATTCTACCTTCCAGAGATATCCAAAGTGTCAAAATACACAAGAGCTTCAAAATATCCCCAAGAGAGACAAAGCGCTAAAAGACTTTAAATATCCCCACCATCATCTCCCTTCCCCTTCATCCTGTCATCTCTCCATTTCATTTTATGAACAGTAGACATATATTCACAGCATGTACCCTCAGCTTAAAGCACGCCTTTCAACAGATGTATCCCACCAAGCCTCTCCTATACGAAAATTATGAAATCTACTCTGGAAAGAGCCCAGTCTTGGTTAATCTCATTCTAGAAAGTCTGGGCAAAAGAAAAAAAAAAAAAAACTAGTCAAATGATTTTCCAGATTAATATGGTTTGAATGGATCTGAAAGTTCTCTCTCCTAGCTCCCTCTCTCCATTTCCCTTTTGAGTTCTCAGTGTCTGTTTCTGCATCTCTGTTTCTCTGTAAGTTGTATGCATATTCTAAAATACCTGCGTCTTGCCACTAAACTTTGTATGAGTCCTCACTTATGAAGATGAGGCTTCTAGGATTCCCCCTCTATAAATAGATTATTTTTAAGAAGTCAATTCTTTTTTTTTTTTTTTTTTTTTTTTGAGGCGGAGTCTCGCTCTGTCGCCCAGGCTGGAGTGCAGTGGCGCAATCTCGGCTCACTGCAAGCTCCGCCTCCCGGGTTCATGCCATTCTCCTGCCTCAGCCTCTCCAAGTAGCTGGGACTACAGGCGCCCGCCACCGCGCCCGGTTAATTTTTTGTATTTTTAGTAGAGACGGGGTTTCACCATGTTAGCCAGGATGGTCTCGATCTCCTGACCTCGTGATCCGCCCGTCTCGGCCTCCCAAAGTGCTGGGATTACAGGCGTGAGCCACTGCGCCCGGCCAAGAAGTCAATTCTTAAGCCAGTATTTGTAAAACATTTTCCTTGAAGTCTAATGACAGAAAAAAGTTACTTGTGCCCCTGGAAGTTGTGGAAACATAACCATAGCATCCTATAAAAAGCATGCAATTCATTTAAAGTTTTTTAAAAAAAATCTTAAAATTTCATGTGAATTTATTTTTTAAATTATGGACATAATTTAAAATTTGTCCATATTGATTTTAATATAAGAATTTTATTTTTCAATATCTATGAATTAAATATGTGTATATGTATGAACATCTATGGGGGGTGTGTGTGTGTGTGTGTGTGTGTGTGTGTGTGTGTGTGTGTAGCTTTTCTGAAGCTTTGCCATCTCTGTGTACAGATGAAAATACATAGCATTCAATCACTACCATGCATTAACACTTCAGCTTAAATAAATTTACTTGATTAGTTAACTTTCCTAAAATAATGTGACCCAAGATGGAAATTTCTTAAATAGGAAATGGAAAAGAAAAGGCTCAAGCAATGGTATGGATTTGCACATTCCCTGAGGCTGATTATCAAATGAAAGATAACTTGTTGTTGACTAGTCAGTTTGAGTACAAATATTACTTCGAGTCAGATCCTGCTTCCCAATTCTCTCTCTTTCTCTCTCAACTTCAGAGTGAATAAGCCTGAATTATTTTCCAAATTGCATGTCACTTCCACATTCACTGTCATATGTGAGCTTTACATTAACTTTATAGAACTATCAAGGCAGAAATTGTTCTCTGAATCTGACAGAGAAAAAAGAAGGAACAGAAAGATTATAAAACTTACCCAGAATCACACAGATCATTCTAGTTTCCATTTCTCCATAATTTCTTCTATGACATATCTGGTAATATCTTAGATGTTTTCAGAAATATTAGACATATTCAGTAAGTTGTGGCTGAACTGAATTTATTATTCCAACATAAGATTGAGAGTGCAAAGCTTAGATTTGCAGCTCAATTCCTTCACTCTTCTTAATCTGGTGTCATCATAAAAACATAAGTTGCATTGCAAAAAATGCTAGTAATTTGATAAATAATATTTATACACTTCCTTGCAAACCAGCGTTCAGAGTAAGAATATAAAATTGTGCACTGCCCAAGTAAAAAAAAACAAAAACAAGCCCTCCTATGTTATCACTGAGAAATCAAGAGATTATTTTTTTAAGTTCCAAAGGGCTCAACAGAAGTCAATTATTTGTAAATATGAACCTTGTGAGCAAGCAAGGTTTGAATCTCCTGCTGCACCATTTTTGAGTAGTCCAATCTGATAAGAAGAATTCAAATTGGATTGTGATCTATCTTAAATGAAACTTTCCTTTTACATCAAATGTGCTCTTTAGTCAGAATAGGGGAGAGGGTAATAAAAAAAGAGCACAGTTCCGCTCAAAGAGGCCTTGACTCTTTATCATCCATCAGGCAAGGTGAAAAGCTCACTGAAAACTCCAGTGAGATTACATTTAACATAAACTTCCTGAGCTGAATTCCATTATTGCTAAAATAACTAGAAGGGAATCATTTAAATATTTTCCTGATGCCAGTATGGGGTCTTACTCAGCTTCTGACTAACAGCATTTTGAGAAGGGTTCATCCTCCCTCGAAGTGTGGAGAATTGCTTAAGTTTTATATATAGAAAAAAAAAACATTTTAAAAGTGTTATTTTAATCTGCCTGCTAATGAAAGATATCCTGATAGAAGTGAACCACTGCTGCCTCAGACATCC
The DNA here is from genome assembly GCF_009828535.3 of Hylobates moloch. Taxonomy (NCBI): domain Eukaryota; kingdom Metazoa; phylum Chordata; class Mammalia; order Primates; family Hylobatidae; genus Hylobates; species Hylobates moloch. The sequence goes on along the minus strand of NW_026652292.1, from coordinate 72,726,764 downwards.
AGCAATAGACATCAGTACTTCCAAGGAAGTTCATTTCATTGTTGGACATAAAATTATGTTGGAAAGGTACAAGCCACAGTGAAGCGAAAAACTGTGAGAGCATACTGCAGCCCCCAGCCACAGAAAAGAAATGAGTGAGAAATTTCTCAGAGGCTTCTTGCAGTCAGGTTTGATAGGGTCATGGCAAAAACTGTTAACAGTCCAAACATCTGCTAGAAATCTCATTCATTTAAGAGAAAAGCATGCAATGAATTCTTAATTCAATCCCCGATAATTTTCACTTTCAGAATAGAGAGGAGAAGTCAGAATATTTGGGCATCATTCTTACAAAGTAATTACTGGTCATGTGGAAATGATTTAAACTTGAAAAAAAAAGAGTGCATTATATTAAATTTCATGTAATTGAGAAAATCAACATGGTGCAGAATTGGATATAAGACAACTCTCAAAAAGACAAGACCAAAAAAATTGTGCCATTTCGTGGTATTCATTTGTTCGCTTACTCTGTTACCTTATTACTATTTGGTATTTATTGAACATGTACTGTATGCCAGGCTCTGTGAGGTCCCAGAGCATAAAGATAAATAATAAAGTCTCTGCCCAAAGGAGTTTGTAATATGGAAGACAAGACAAGAAAAATGAATCAAGGATTCAGGCCAGTGATGATAAGTTTAAAATGAAGGTTGCGATCTCTTAACTACTCTTTTCCTGTGTACATTACAGGATTTGGGTAAGAGTACTACATGCCACTCAGGGTCAAAGCAGAGGGAGAAAGGAAAATCACGGGCAAGTACCTTTATGGTGGTTTCCATGGGAAGAAACAGGCAATACAGAGTACATGGGCTCAGAATTAGCGAGTCTGAATAGCTTCAGCAGGCTCTGAGGCATGGTTTCATCCCTGATTGTCTGGTACCTGGCCCTGGGGCATTTAGGCTGGTGGATAGCATTCAGGCATGTGAAAGCCTGATAAAGAAGTAGTTGGGGGTATGGAGTTAATTAGCTGTTCAAGAAAAGAAACTGACCAGCCTCCAGCTGGGACTTCAAAACTAAATCAAGACAGAATTTTATAAAACCATGTTACACTCTTATGCCATCTCAGAGCAGCATAGATAACTCATCATAAAGTGCATGCTGTGCTGCAGTTGCTTATTACATCTTCTATATTTTCTACCTGATTAAACTAGCTCTATGAGGGCAAGGGCACCCCTAGTATCCAGCACATACAAGATGTCTGATGAATGTTTTGAATGAAACAGAAGGGCATTTAGGTTATGTTTCAAAGAACGAATAGGAGTTCCCTAAAAGCAGATGACTGGGGTAAGAAACGAAAGGGGGAAAAATAAAAAAGTAGACCAGTGCTACAAAGTGTTTTGGAATGGCAAACAGTTTTAGCTTTCTTAGCTTACCATTTAGGGAGAAATATCAAGATATAATGAGACCAGAAAAAAAAATTGAGGTAAAATGAAGGAAAACATGATGTGTTTGTGTAAGAAATTTTAATTTTATCCTATATGAAATGGTGAGGCACGAAGTTCTAGCACAAGAAGATGGCCAGATAAGTGAGTGCCATGGGTTGCTTTTCAACATGGAAAATAAATAGGAAAGATAAGATTTTTCTTACCATAAGCAATGTCCCATAATAACTGGCACAGTTCTCTCTAAGCACAAATGCTTTCACCTCTAGAGCCAGCCTTCATGTTCTGTTTACGGCTGGGTCCATGATGAAACACAATGATATGTAGTTATGACCTACACAATATGCTACAAAAAATCCCTCAGCTATTATCACCAATAGATTTCTTTCTTCTTTTTCACTTTTTTTCCCCATGTAGCATGAGCAGATGAATGAAAAAAAAAAACTATATAGAAGTATACACTTTTCCAAGAATATGTAATGCCTAAAATGTACTTGCTAAAGTCATAAAAGATCTGGTCTCCAAACAAATTATGTTTATCTAATGACTGTCCAACTATCTTTAAATTACTGTTTAATAACTACCTTGTGCTCTTATTAAGGAAAAATCATACATAGTGTGATATTTTGTTATGGTTTATTATTTTTATTCAGACACAGACATGACACCATAACATTAAGAAGTCATGTCTTTGGCCATATTCAAATAAATAATATACACTAAAAGCTGCAATCTGTGAAGGATTGCAGGGTTTCCATAAGAAAACGAAAATGTAGATGCAGACATCTGATTTGCTCAGTTCCTTCACAAGATCCTTGCAGCCTGCTCCATGTGGGACATAAAGAGCTTTTGTGACGCACATGCCGTGCATCACAAATGGAAAGGCTGGCCAAGAAAAATATACAGTTACCAGAAGAATAAACCCAGGATGAAAAGCACAGAGGTAGCATCAATAGACGTCTAATATGCCATTGGCCCCATCTGGTTAGAATCACATCATCAGAATCAGAGCTGGAGTAGACCTTCCAGGTCATCCCTTCCATCCTCTTACCAACACAACAATCATCTTTTTGAACACCAAGTCCAGTTCAATTTCACATGTCTCAAGAGACAAAAATTCCACAGATTCTGGAAGCAAGACATTTACCATATTTAAAGAGCCAAAAGTAGACATAGTAGAGATTTCAGTCAGTAAAAAAAAAAAACTGTATTTGGCCTTTGAAATATAAGTATAGGTTTTTTAAAGTAAAAATTCTCCCAATAAAAGACAGCTTGAGGCAGAGGGAGAATCACAACTGAGAGGGAAAGAAGAATTGCTGTGAGCTGTTAACAAAGATTTAAGGGAACCTCAGAATTGTTTTCAAGGGAGCTTCAAGAATCAGTCTAGAAAAATTCTCTGTCAGTGTTCAAATCCTTCCTCCACGCTACAGAAGACAGTGGAACAGCTGTCACCAGGAACTAGCTAAGGTGTGGAAAAAAAGAGGTGACCTAAAAATCAAAGCTGTAGGTTCTTAGGTTCTTTTTTTTTCTTTTTTCTTTTGAGGCAGAGTCTCACTTTGTCGCCCAGGCTGGAGTGCAGTGGCGCGATCTCAGCTCACTGCAACCTCTGCCTCCCAGGTTTAAGCGATTCTCATGCCTCAGCCTCCCAAGTAGCTGGGACCACAGGTGTGCACCACCATGCCTGGCTAATTTTTTTGTATTTTTAGTAGAGACAGGGTTTCGCGATGTTGGCCAGGCTGGTCTCGAACTCCTAACCTCAAGTGATCCACCTGCCCTGGCCTCCCAAACTGCTGGGATTACCGGTATAAGCCACCATGCTCAGACTCTGTAGGTTCTTATTATAGATAACGGAAGACATTTGGCCTTTCAGAGATGGTAGGGAGAGGAGGACGATTGCCTACTAAGAGAAATCCTATGTGAAGAGCCAAGAGGCAGAATCAGAACATGTATTAAATTTTTAAGAGTCTGTCTGAAGGTAAGATCAAAAGCAGCCTATGGAGACAAGAGTTCGGGAGTGAGAAAATAAGATATAGTACAAACAGGTTTAGGCCAAAAGGAATGAGGAACTCCTTAATGGTTGTCTTTAAGAGTCATTTTTTGTTCAAAAGAAGTACTATGTGGTAGTTTGATTATATACATATAATTACACACATATATATATATGTGAATGACAGATAAAGCAGAGATATTCTGGGTAAAACATGAGACAGAATTGAATATGTGGGGAATGCTCTAGGCCTCCTGCTCAAATCCACCTATTCCTTTGGAGGCTCTTGCTGCAATGCTGTGGAACTCCCAGGAAAAACACCAATTCTCAACTGTAGAATTAAGATTTCATTATATGAGTATTCTGTGGTGGAGCATGTCAAAAGGGATATATTAAAGCTCCTGAATGAGGAATTTTACCCGCAGAACTCAGAGTTTGTTTTATTGAAGGCAATGTTCTATCACCTTTCACATCCATGTGACTCAGTATTCTTCACAAATGCCACAGTCATATCTGTCTCAGCAGAGTATGTGATGTGCGGTCTGTGAACACTTTCTGTGGCTTGCTTTTATGTACCAGTAAAGTGAGACAGCCCAGTCTAAAGAGTTCAAGGCAGGAAGCACAGCAAGGAGATAGAAGGTAAATAGTGTGAAAAACAGAAATGAGAGAATCACCAAACCACAGTACAGGAAAGGAGTAGAAAATACAGCCAGAGTAGGTAATGAGACCCTCAAGGATGAAACTGGGTATTGATGGTATAACCAACAGTGCTATTTTCTAAACCAAAGGTGCATACCATCATTTTTTCTTGTTAAGAGAAATATTTTGTTTGGAAAATACACTCTCCTACATCCAGCCTTGTATTTAACTAGATCAGTCATAGGAATTCCATCCCCCTTGCAATATTGATTAGGAATATGATGCCATCATGGCCAAAGAAGAAATGTTAAAGGGGGCTTCTGTAGAGAATTTTCCTGCTCTGATAATGGCACAGCTGTGATGAGATGGCCTTTCTTCTTATCTTAGGTATTCTGTCTAGACACTTAGAATTAAAGAAGTCATCTGTGACTCAAAAGGAACATACGGGGTGACAATGTTGACACAAACATCTTTCATCCTGGATGTCAAAGTTGCATCACTGAATTGTCCAAGCTCTACTTGGGCTCCTCTTTAGAGAAAATATCAGTTTTTGCTTACTTCCTGGGTAAGTTGAGAAAATAGTTTTCTTTAGTGGTGAGCTAAGCATCCCAATTGATGCTGGAAGGTGGAAAGGAGCCTTACACCCTAACTCACAACCGCTATACCTTGAGCATTTCTTGTACATATTGCTTTGTATCTGTCACTGAACTGAAACTTTTTTTTTTTTTTTAAGACGGAGTCTCGCTCTGTCGCGCAGGATGGAGTGCAGTGGTGCCATCTCGGTTCACTGCAAGCTCTGCCTCCCGGGTTCACGACATTCTCCTGTCTCAGCCTCCTGAGTAGCTGGGACTACAGGCGCCCACCACCACGCCCAACTAATTTTTTGTATTTTTAGAGAGACGGGGTTTCACCGTGTTAGCCAGGATGGTCTCCATCTCCTGACATCGTGATCCACCCACCTCGGCCTCCCAAAGTGCTGGGATTACAGGCATGAGCCACCGTGCCTGGCTGAAACTTTTTTTCTTTAAGCAACAGATATTTATTGGGTAGAGAAGGACCAAGAAATATGATGGAAGATAAACATGGGCTGGTTTTGTAAGATGAAGTTAAACCCTTCTTCCCTAAGTTTAAGTGAAAAGTTTAAATATTTATGCATAGTGGGCAATATGGGAGAAAGAAAAATTTTTCCTTGGGGAAAGCAAAGTAAATGAAACAATGCCTGTGAGCTTCTTGAGAGCAGGTACCATGGTTTGCCCATTTTGGAGTATCCAATACTAGCAACATGCCTGACACATAGTAGGTACTCTGTAAATGCAGCACTAATTAATTGAAAGATACCAGCAATCTAGAAATTAATATTTATTCTCAGTCTCATCTAGGCATTTCCCAGTTTCTTATAGCATGTTTGTGTATGGGCCTACATTGGTACCAGGAACTAAATCTAAACATGAGAACTTGTTAAGCAATAGCTGCAAATGTGGTACAGCCATGGAAATCTTAAAGCAGAAACTGATGACTGTTCATTAAAATTAAAAGCTATATTCAGCTTCCCAGGATAGCAGGAAGAGTCACAATGAATGAACCTAAAGCCTATGTGCATGAACATTACAGCTCAAAATAGTTTGATGTGTCCTACTTCCTATGGTCCTTCCAACAGTTCTGAACATATATTAGGACAGATTCTTCCCTTGTATGGTTTAGCGAAGTGGCTGAATTCTAGCCAACAGACGTCAGTGAACTTATGGGTATCATTTCTGTGTATAGCTTTTGAGAAGCATTCCATTTCCATATTCTCTTTTCACTGTCCTACCAGCAGTGATGAGAGCAGTGAAACTATAGGGAATGTCAGAGCCAAAAACTAGAAAGTTTCAAAGATGCAGTAATTCATAGACAATCTTTGGGCCTATGAATTACTGCAATAAACAATCAATGCCAACCAGAAATACCTGCACTGGGATTGATCTGTTATATATTTTGTCATTATTTTGGTGCCATAGTTTAGCCTATTTTAAGTAATACAACTTGTATACACCTATTTGGCTTACGAGCACAATACAAGCTTTGTCAACACCTTAGAATGACAGGCAGAATCATGTCAAAAAAAATCTGCAATTAACATGAGTGTGCTTTGCAGTTCACAATGCTTTGACATACACTAGCTTGTGTGGTCCTTCCAACAGCCCCAAGAGATAGGCAGGGTAAACATTATTATCTTCATTTCAGAGGTGAGAAGATCAATGATCAGGGAGATTAAACAAATTGTCCAAATCTAGTGAGTGCTAGACTTAGAATTAAAGCATGAGTCTTTTGATTCCAAATCCTTTGCTTTTCTCATTGTAATATTCTGAATGTCTACCTCTGTATAAAATAGTTTGGTGATTGATGATTTTTTGCAGAAATTTCTCCAAGGGATTAAGGCGCTTCTTGGAAAACTCAATTCGCTTGAGTTCTAAATATGGAAGGATTTATAAATCCAGAGGATTTAGCAATAAGGCTGGATCTAGCACGGATCACTTTTCTTTGTAGACGCTCTCAGTGTCTCAGATTTGGATGGCTCTTACACAAGTTGTTGAGCTCACTCTCTTTCATTGAAACAAAGACTACTCTGACACATCCCTGAGAATTGATCAGTCAGCCTCTGCTTGAATACCTCTAGTGAGGGAACACTCACTACTTTAAAAGCTTTCTCAATCTGTTGTTATGGTAGCCAATGTGACCTGACTTCCCCAGAACTTTTCTGGTTTTAAAGCTGAAAATCCCACATCCTGGGGATGCCCTGAGTCCTGAGTAAACAAGCAGGGTGTTGGCTACCCTACCATTGTTGAACAATGGAAATTATTGAAACCTTTTAATTGAAATGAAGCATGCCTTGCTGTAACTTCCGTCAAGGTTACCTGTTCTGCCCTCCCAGTGCCTGTTATTCAACCAGAATTTGTTTCTTGCATATTTCTGGATTCTCTGGTTTTGTCTAGCTACCACAAGCCAGAGGTAAAACTTTATTTTCAGCTTTACCCTACTTTATGTCTCACAGACAGAGCCTGATGACACACTAGCAATAATCCAGATCACCTAAGTAAATTATTCTCCCTATAAGACTAAAGAATAACCCTCTGGAAATTATTTTTCTGTTTCCCCAGCATGAGCTTTATGATGGCATTAATAACAATAAAAATAAATGTAATACTATTATAATCAATCAAGGGTAAGGCTAATGTATTAATTAATAGTAATTGATTCTTAAACAGGAACTAATTATTTTCTCACTGCATGCTCTTAAGAAAAACAATATTATGTCTTCTAAGGTTTCACCACTGAACTTAATTTGCCTCTGAGATTTGAATTTTTTTCTTCTTTTTTTTTTTTTCTTCTTCTTTTTTTTTTTTTTTCTTTTAATATGAGTGCACCACTTACTCTTTGGGGAAAAAGGAACAGTTTCTAAATTATTGGGTACGGAGGGACTACCAAAACCAGGAAATTCATGTTTTATGAGTTTTCCCCAAATCAAAGCAACAGGGTTATGGTCAACATCATCCTTTCATTCCCACTGGGTGGCTTCTGAGAGGTGCTTTCAGAGGCAAAAGAAACTTTTCGCAGTGAAAGTCACATCCACTTTGTGGCTTTGTTTCCTGCTGAAAATCTAGATCTGATGGTTCTAAATCTGACTGTGATTCAAACTTCCTACATAAATTTAGGAAAAAACACTTAAGGTCTTTATTTCAGTTTCAGATACATACACACATAGACCTGTATTACCTAGCTACAGTATGTATCTTTCATAAAACAATAGTAAATGTCTGATAAATAAGTAATATCTTTTGTGCTTTTTCCTATACCAAGTGTATGCTAATGAAATTCTGTCCTTACATCCAATAGTGTAAGTTGGGTTTTATTATACACAATTTACAGGCAAAAAGAATAGCATCCCAGAAGGATGTAAACATTCCCAAGGTCATCACCTCATGCAGTGGCTCTCTGATCCAAGCAATCATACCCTTTCCACCCACTACCCTCACCCCACTCCAAGCCAGGAGTTATTTAGCAATGTCTGAAGACATTGTGAATTATTGTAACTGGGCAGGTGCTATTCTCATTTAGAAGGTAGAAACCCAGGATCCTACCATATATCCTACTGTGTGTAAGACAGGACCCTCTTCCCTACAACATAGAACTAAGTGGCCCAAGATGTCAATCCTGCTGAGGTTGAGAAATACTAAGCTAATACATGGCAGACTGAGGATCCAATCCCAAATAATAGAATCCCAGAGTGCACATTCAATATTTGCTCTTGAAATACATAAAGTATTACATACCTTACCCAGGCATGGTTGCTCGTGCCTGTAGTACGAGCTGCTCAGGAAGCTAAGGCAGGAGAATTGCTTGAGCCCAGAAGTTGAAGTCCAGCCTGGACAATGTAGCAAGACACCATCTCTAAAAAGAAATAAATACATACATACACACATAAACACATTAATAAAATATTATCTATTTTATCAAGATACTAATGATAATAGAAATCCATCATTTTGCAAAATATTATTGTACTCATTTGTCCATTTATAACTCATACTTTTTAGGGTCTAAGATAAGGGACCTGAATAATTCTTGGTAGACTATGGCAAAGGCATCTGCATATATATTATATATGACGAAAGCTAATGAGAAAGATGGAACCTGCCTAAGAAAATCTCAAGGGCTAGGTCCGTTCTAAAAGAGGGTTAATGCCTAAAAAGTTTTGAAGATCATAGTTGGGTCACATTTTATTGATGGATGTGGCTTACAAAGATTGGTAGAACTACAATTGAGATAGACCCATGTGCTTAATATTGAATTATTTTTCACAAGCAACCTTTGCACAATGAGCTGGGATTGGTATGGCTATGAAAGTGGTAACTCAAGGTCTGTACCCAGAATGATGCCACTCAGGCTGGCACGGGCTTTAGCTAAGTCCAGGTCATAAGCTCCATGCTGTGCCCTGGGCAGAGAGCAAGATTCAGTCTCCTGTCATGGTCCACCCTTTTCCTTGTAGGCACCAAGCATACACTCTGAGGCCAGGGCAAGACTTTGTGTAGCCAGAATAGATTCAGGAGAGAGCAATACTTGGCTGTGATGCAGACAGCCTTTGAACAGAGGATGACTTCTACAATTACAATTTCTGATAGCTTCTGAGCACAAAAGGAAACCATGACAGTCTTGGCAATTGCCAGCACTCAGGCAGGCATGGATCCCAGACCCCACTTAGTGTTTGCGTTAAGCCAATAGCTCATTGGAGTAAGGCTTTAATGGGGAATAGGACCCAATGTCTGGTTTTTTGTGCCAGATATTCTTTTTATACTCATCTCACAAGTATTTCTGAACATTTGATATTAATTGTACAATTTTTGAAGTACACACACTGGTAAAACCAAGAAGGATACGAGAACATCCTTGTGCTCTTGGGATTTTCACTTTAGTTAGTAAATATTCAATGTGATCATTAAGAAAAGAAAATGAGTTATTTCCTTATTTACATTTGATAAATATCTACTATGTGCAAAGTATGGTGTAGGTATGAAAGAAAAATATAACTGAATATATGAGTCCTCTCTTCAGAAATCTTCTAACGTGGTGCAAGAAGCAGACGGATGGTGTGGCAAGAAGAGGAAAGGAAGAGAAGAAAGGGAAGGGAAGTGAAGGGAAATGAAGGGGAGGTGATGAAGGAAGGAAGCTCAGATGTAAATATGGCTTCTGATTTCATTGTTGGATTACCTTGGGACAGCTACTGAACTCTCTCAGGCTCAGGTTTCTCATCCATAAAATAGACACAATAATACCTATTTTGTGAACAGAACAGACATTTTTAAGAGCTTTAATAAAAATATAATTATGGGTGTTCACTTGCTCTCGGGTATGGACACGGCCAAAAGAGATGCCCCTGGCTTCTGTGCCAGTCCTAAAGAAATCGATGAATGAGCAATCTCCTATCCTCCCCACCAGTGATGCTCTAACCCAGAAGGACCAAGGGAATCCAGGCCCAGAGACTGGGGAAAAAGAAAATGAAAAGCAGTTTAACTCAGCCACACGGTAATCAAAAAGACAGGTGCAAATTAGGTGAACTTACTTTCTTAGAATACCCTAGAGCATTTTATAGGGAATAGGCTTTGAAAACATGGCTTGGGTTGATAGAACATTGACAGTGAACTCTGTATCTCTGTATCTGTATTCTTCAGTCCTAGCTGTGCACTCCTATCACCTTGTGTATAAATGCAGATGCCAAGAACACACACAAGACCACTGAATCAGAATCTCTGGGGGCAGAGCCCAGAAACTGTACATTGAAGAATCACAGCCAGGAGTGGAAATCACTGCAGTAGAGCATCACTGCATTTGGGTTGAGGGCCTTGGGGCTGGGGAATAAAACCTTTTCACTTCTGGTTTAGGCTCCTCAGTATGCAAAAGTGACTCTAAGATGATTTGATATCATGCATGAGAAGGTAGATCCTTTCTTTGACTGTATGATTATTACTTTGTCAGTCCATCTGGATAGTGTCACACACCATCCCTCCAGCCAGCGCATCATCTTTAGGAATGACACTGACATTTCTTCTCCCTTAAATTCCACATTCCTTCACACCCCAAATCTGGTCAACCCAACTTTCTTAGTGTTTTTCAATCCTTGTCATCGTCTCCCTCTTCATTTATACTGCCTTCTTCCAAGCCTTCATAATCTATTACTTTCTTATTTCAATGACTATTTTATTTGAATAAAAAGTGTTAAATATTAACACTTAAAAAGGAAAGAAAAAGACAGGAGCTAACACATAAAGCAACTGCTGAGTATGAACCCTGGATGGGAGTCTTCATACATCATCTGATTTTGATTGCTGTAACAGCCTCATGAGTTTAGTTTCCAACTCAAACCACTCTACAGAGGAGAAGAGGAAGTAGTCAGTGATTTTCCAAATGCTATACTGCTAATACAGGCAGAGCAGGTTCTTAAATCTAGTCTCCTTAAAGCAACCAAAAGTTTTTCAACGAGTTTCATAATCATTGCCAGTACATCCTTCCTAATGGCTGGTCCGCATTCCAACTGGCTTTATATAAATCTGTTTTTATTGTTTTCTTTGCCTGAATGAACACAGAGACCAACTGTTCCCTGTCACTCATCTATTACACTTTCAGACACTTGAAGCCTAAGAGCCGCTTCTAATTTTCTAATTAATCAATCACACTTTTACATATACTAAATTTAGTTTCCATTGATGGAACAGCTACAGATTGCTGGCACCATCCTTGGCACTGGTGGGCAGTGGTAAGGAGAGAGGAAGATGACAAAGTCATTGGAATTGGGGCACTTGAATCCAATAGAAGCATGACAGATGACAACCAGGCAGACTAGTTAAGTGCATTCTCTGAAGCGAAGTCCTGAAATAAATAGGAAGGCTGTGTGTAAAATAAGGCAATAATCCAACAGCCCTCTTACCCAGCTGGGCAACCTCCTTAGAGAAATAAACAGCATCCTTTTAACCATCTAGACAGGCTCACAGTTGAGCCAATTTATCTGTATCATCTACAAACAATATTTAACTTAATCTAAGGCAGAACAGCAGCACAAACATTGAGGTCTGGGTCTGTAACCATTTCTTCAACACTGAAATGTTTATGGGAACATTCAAGGCTAAGAAAGAACATGTGAGTCCTCAGTGGACACTACTATCCTTGCCTGGTACAGCTTCTCACTTATTCATATATGATGTGCTTCAGAGGACCAGTATTAGCCAGTCATCCTTCAGTGAGTATCAAGTCAAGAGCTTTTGGTTCTTGGTTGAGCTGTGTTATTCATTAGTTGTGTGATGTTAGGGAAGCCACTTGAGTTCACTCAGTATCAGTGTATTAGTCCGTTTTCATGCTGCTAATAAAGACATACCCAAGACTGGGTAATTTATACAGGAAAAAGGTTTAATGGATTTACAGTTACACATGGCTGGGGAGGCCTCACAATCATGGAAGAAAGCCAGGAGCAAGTCACATCTTATGCGGATGGCAGCAGGCAAAGAGAGAGAGCTTGTGCAGGGAAACTTCAATTTTTAAAACCATCAGATCTCATAAGACTTATTCACTATCAGGAGAACAGCACAGGAAAGACCTGACCCCATGATTCAATTACCTCCCACTGGATTCCTCCCATGACATGTGGAAACTGTGGGAGTTACAATTCAAGATGAGATTTGGGTGGGGACACAGCCAAACCATATCACTCAGTTTGGTCAAAAATCCAAACAGTGAGTTAAGCTAGGTCTCTCTATAGGGCTTTTCCAACTTAATATCTCTAAAGCTTCACTTGGATAAGGATTTCTAACAGAGAAAATAGTATCAGTGCTTTTTATGTGGATATATTCAGTAGTCTGAACAGAAAGAGCATCTTCACTCTTCCTCAATTTCTATGTCACCTGTAGGAGTAATTGTCATTGCTCAACAATACCAGCAAGGAATGTATATTGCTTAATGTTTCTCCTACTTTACCATGTCTGCCTTGTCTTCCCACTAGTCCATCTACAGGAATCTTTCTTATGCTTGGCATATCAACATTCACAGGTACTATACTGTGTGTGAGTAAGGAGGCATCAGGTAGCAAGCACTATGCCAAAATAAGAGCCATGGAATCTACCTCTGAGATGTCAAGAGGAAATTTCAAGATGGAGGCCAAGCAAGGAAGTAACTTGAATGACATCCTCACATAAATTTATACCTTCATAGGCATGGGGGAACATCTGTTGTTTTTGTTCATCCACCATTCACACCCACTTCCTCCACAAACAGCAGTCCAACTTTTCTTTTGGGAAGAATTTCTCCCTTACACGTGGTACATGTAGTTTTGGAGTGGATAGGGGAGTCAAGCCTCAACCAACACATGGTCTTTCCTCTGAATATAGTGACTGGCTCAGTGATGGGGGCATGATCCATCTGAGGCTCGTAAGAATTAGCTCAAGGTTGGAGAGAGACTTCTCCTGGTACTACCCATAGCAAGGATGATGTAAACCTAGAACTGCTAGAAGCCATCACATAGAACATGAAAACAAGCCAACACAAAGGAAGGCATGAACCCTGATGATATAGACTGAGTCCTTTGATTCAGCCAGGCCTGAAATGAATTCTTCATTTCTAGTAAAGCCAGCTTCTATTGGGATTCTACTACTTGAAACCCTTGAATTTGCTTTTTAAGAAGTTTTAGTAGGTGTTTTGACAGACTTAACAATCTCTAAGATGGCTTCCAGTTTTATCATTCAGTGTAACTTTAAAACTAACTTGACCAACCAAAAAAGGAAATTTAAAAAAGAAGATAAAACTAATCTGGCCAAGAAAAGCCACACAGTAGATCAGTGACTGTGTTAATCAGGCTGACCTGAATTTGAATCCCAACTTATCTACTGCCTCATTCTAATAGCCTAGTTACTTGGCCTCAATGAGCTTGTGTGTTTCTCTATAATGGGTGTAATGATATGTAGCTTGAAGAATTGCCTTCCAAGATTAAATTAAAACATTGAGTACCAGGTCAATTTCCTGACACACAATACGCAGTCAATGGATGGCAGCTGTGATTACTTTATAATTTTATTTGTCCATGGATCCAGAAGCCACATCTAACGGTGTCTTACGTGAGTATAATAATGGTCTTTCCTTACAACTGCAAACTCAATACACTTTCAAAATATTTTCATACCCATTAGCTCATTTTCCCATTTCCCCATTGCTCAAGAGTAGTCAAAGTTGGTGTGACAACTATCACTTTAAAGAAGAAGAAATCAAGGTCTTACAGCCACAAAGTAGAGTCAGGACCAAAACCACAGCCCTCTAACCCCAAGCTCAGAGCTCTACCTTCCCCACCTCGCAGACCTGATGCCCAGAACCTGTGTCATCTCTCAGGGTCTCCACTGATAGAGTTCTGTATATTACCAAGTCATAGAGTTATGAAGTTAGAACAGTCATTGGAAATCCCAACCTCTATCCCTCCAGAATTTCTACCAATATTGTGGTTAAAAGCATAGAATGGAAATTCAGAAAGATCTGGATTAAAATCTATCAATTTTGGGCTTTGTGGCCACAAGCAAATGAAAAATATTGCTGATTTTCATTTTCATATCTGTGTTATAGAGGTCCTGGAAGTGCCTACCTCTTCTGCTTATAGAGAGAATTAAGTGTTATAAAGCAATTAGCACAGTTTCTATCACATGGAAACCTCACTGTGCATGGTCCATATTATGGAATTATTTATTGTTGTGATTACTATTATTATAACCTCAGGATTTTGAACCTCCAGTGTTTTCTTCACTCCTCCCTGCCTTTTCATACTATAAACTTAAAATCATACACACACACACACACACACACACACACACACACACATCCATGTGCCACTGAGACCAGGGACTATCTCTCTTGTCTTTATACCCACAAATCAATTCATATTTCCTGGATGTCTCAATAACAAATAATTGCTATTCTAAGGCATTAATTTGAAATATTTTCCTAAGGGAATAATTACCTTTGCGTTCTTATGTGGGCTTCTCTCCTCTCTCACTGGAAAAGAGACTCCAGCAGCTGATGAAGGTGAGGAAGATTTAATCACACATTCCTACTTCATTGAGAGCTGCTGCTTCTTGTGTTTTTTTTTCCTCTGTGCTTACCCGTTATTTCTTTCACACACCTACTTGAGGCATAGCCAAGAGTAAAGCATAGTGGTGCTGGGTGTGGGCCCCATTAGGGAATATTTAGGCTTTATCCTTTGTTTGTGTTCTCCACTTGTGATTTGTATTAAATTCACTTTGGGACACATACTACAAGGTACAAGAGGCTTTTTTGATTGAAAAGTGAAAGAAGCCTATTAGAAATGTGAAATCATAATTTCTGGAGGTTTGGGGATTTAAAAAAATGTGGACAGCTGCTGGCTAAAGAACTGAGAAACGTTTAAGTCAGAAAAATATTCTAGGCAACGGAGCCAGAGAACCTAAATCAGTGGCAAATACTGCTAAGCCATCATTACACACTAAATAGTTATTAGTCATCTCTTCATTTTAAACAGAAAGCTTAAGGGTCTGAAGTCCAAAGCTTAGACTCCATTCTTTCTAACAAATCAAAAATCCCATCCCTTCCAATAACAGAAATCTGCCAAGAGAACATTAAAGGTCACGCTAAACCCACAAATGCAAAGCAATGCAGATTTCAAAGACCTCGAGTGGAAAAATACAATTAAAAGTCACCAGCTCATTCTGAGCAGAAGAAAAGCCTGAGAGCTTGATTTAAGGTCAGGAGCCTAAGGAGCATTAAAGAAGAGAAGCAGGAACCATAAGCCAAGTCATAAGCAAAGTGGCCTGGAAACCCTCAAGCTTGGTGTGAGCCTTCCGCTTTCCGCCCCCCTCGTGGGTGAGTGGGTCACGGCGGGGTTGGGACGCTGAGTTATCCCATGGGGCCTATAATGGGAACTACATGTGAGGACCTGGCCTCCAGCGGATGGGCCTGGGCTGCTGGCTCTCAACCAGCTCCACAGCGATTTTCCTGTATTACCCTAAACAAGTCATTCACCCTGCCCAACCCTATTTTTGCCTAATTACAAAATAATTTCTTTTAATGAGGCCAAGCTTACTAGTAAGCCTGCATTCTGTGGTCTGAGGGTTGCTAAGACGGCACTACTGGGACTTTAGGCCCAGCTCCATGATATTTACGTCTCCCCATTCTACTTTGCACCAATACCTGAAACACCACCATTCCTGAGTGTATTTAATCTACAAGCATGCTTTGTGTGCCTGCTTTATGCCAGACACTGTACTAGGAATTAAGTATACAGGCGTGAGTAAAACAAGCATAGGCCCTATGCAGAATATAGCTGGCAGAAACACACTAAATTAAATGGGTAAGTACACACACACACACACACACACACACACACACATGCACTGTAAGGTTAGTGAACAAAGCACTCTAAGAAATGAGAAGTCTGAGTCTTAGTTAAGTTCATCAGAAAAGCCACCAAAAAGATAATCTTTAAGCAGAGATCTGGAAAGATCCAGGAACATAGTATTCTAAGCGGGAAACTAGCACGTGCTACCCTCTAGGCTAGATGGGAGCTTGATGGAGTCTAGAAATTTAAAAGGAGCTCATTGTAGCTGGGGCACAGTACATGAGATGGAAAGGGGTTGAGATCAGGTGAGAGCTGCTTGAGCAGAGATCACATGGAGCTTGGTAGGCCCCGAAAAGGAATCTGGATGTTGATTCACCCCCAATGTGAAGCCATTAAAGAGTCTAAGCAACACTCTTTTCTCACTATTAAAATTACTCTGGCTTCAGTGAGGTAGATAGAATGGTGGAAGGCACAAGAGGAAACAAGAAACATAGGTAAAATATTTTGCTCCCCTGCCTAGATTATAAGCTCCATGAAGGCAAAAATTTGCATCACTTTTATTCAAAATATCTCTGTGGTTCTTAAAACAAAGATGTCCTAAGAAATTAGTAAGTTCTGATGGTGAATAAAGGCAAAGCCTTACTTAGGATCAATAAGAAAAGTACTCTATGTGGCACTGAAAAGACATTCTATCAATAAATATTTATTGATGAAAAAAGAATGAGTGAAGATAACTGTACTCCAGAAGAAAATATTACAGTAGCTTGGATACAGTGGTGAAGTGGAGAGAGCAGGATAAGTAGGCAGATTTGAGATCTATTTTGGAGGCAAAAATAAAGGACTTACAGAACAAATGGATGCAAAGATGGAGAGAGAAGGACAAATGAAGATCAATACCCTCATTTCTGGCTTGAGCAAAAAGGTAATTGGCAAAGGCATTTCCTGGGAAAAGAAAACTTCCTGGCGGATAGGTGAGTTTGACTATTGGTGTGTATCTGGAATCACAATAACTCAGCCTCCACAGACCTGTGCATGTCAGAATAAATGTGTACTGTTACTAAATTTGGGGGCAGTTTATCGTGTAGCCTTACCATAGCCATAGCTGACTTCTGTGGTTTGGATATCCGATCATTCCAAATATCATGTTGAAATTTAATCCCCAGCGTGGCAGTGTTGGGAGGTGGGCCCAGTGGGAGATGTGTTGGCTACCAGGGCAAATTTCAAATGAATGGCTTGATGCCATCCTTGCATTAATGAATGAATTATTGCTCTATTAGTTCCTACAATAGCTGGTTGTTAAAAAGAGCCTGGCATCTCCCCGTTTGCTCTCTTGCTTCCTCCCCCACAATGTTATATCTGCACGCAAAGGCTCCCCTTCAACTTCTGCCATCAGTGCAAACAGAGGCCTCACCAGAAACAGATGCAGGTGCCATGCTTCTTGTACAGTCTGCAGAACCACAAGCCAAATAAACCTCTTTTTTCTTATAAATTACTCAGCCTCAAGTATTCCTTTAGAGCAACACTAAATGAAGTGAGACACTAACTGAGGCAGGAATCAAAAGATTCAAAAGAAAATCATAAGTCCAATATCCAAATGTCAAATTTAGGAGAACTGTGAAACACCCAAGTGAGGATATCAAGTAAGCAATTGGATACACAATTCCATAAATGTACATGTATTGAGGGCTCAACTAAAAAGAAACTTCTGGAGTTACCAGCATAAATATTATACTTAAAACCAAGGGTACCAATGAAATCATCTAGGAAGAGTACATAGAAAGAAAGATACAAAAGTGCTTTATCCCAATCATGAAATTCTTTAACTTTTACAGGTTATGAGAAGGAAATTTCAAAGACAAAGAAGGATGAATCAGAAATGAGGCAAGAAAACAGAAAGACATGGGAGCATAGCATCCAAGAAAGGAGATTTTTAAAAAATTCATAGCAAATACTCAACTGGGTGAAACACTGATAGAAGACTATATTAGTTTTCTACTGCTGCTATAACAAATTCCCACGAACTTAGAGACTTTAAAACTACAAGAATGTATTTTACACTTTTGGAGATCATAAGTCTGAAATAGGCCTCAATAAACTAAAGTTAAAGTATCAACAAGTATGTGTTTCTTCTGGAAGCTTTAAGGGAATGTCAGTTTTCTAATTTTTCTCAGCTTCCAGAAACCACCCTCATTTCTTGCCTCATGGTCCCTCCTTAAATCTTCAAAGCCAACAGTGTAACAATTTCAAATCTCTCTTGGGCATTGACATGGTTTGGCTCTGTGTCCCCACCCAAATCTCATCTTGTAGCTCCCATAATTCCCATGTGTTCTGGGAGAGAACCAGTGGGAGATTACTGAATCATGGGTGTGGATCTTTCCCATGATGTTCTTGCGATAGTGAATAAGTCTCATGAGATCTGATGGTTTTAAAAATGAGAGTTTCACTGCACAGGCTCTCTCTTCGCCTGCTGCCATCCATGTAAGACATGACTTGCTCCTCCTTTCCTTCCACCATGATTGTGAGGCTTCCCCAGCCACATGAAACTGTAAGTCCATTAAACCTCTTTCTTTTGTAAATTGCCTAGTCTCAGGTATATCTACAGACTAATACAGGCATTAACACTGACTTTCCTACCTCTCTTTTTCACATGTAGGGATACTTGTGATTATATTAGGCCTACCAGGATACCCCAGGAAAATTTCTCTATCTCAAGGTCAGCAGATTAGCAATCTCAAATCTGTCTGCACCCTTAATTTCCACCTTGCCCCATGCAACATGACATATTCACAAGAGATTAGAAAGCAGCCATCTTTGGGACACCATTAATCTGCCTACCACTGACACCAAATAAGATGAGCTTTGCTTTTGGGGAAAATGGATAGATGTTTTAGGGAAAAGTTAAGGCTCCTGGTGTGTTAGCTCCACAGAATATTAAGAGAAGAGCTCAGGCTAACTTTCTGCTCTATATAACTGTGTTTTCTTTTCCCAGCTCCAACCAATTCAATTCTCCCACACCAGTTGAGTATTATATCATCAAATTTAATTCTGACACTAACTACCCAAAGTTAGCACAGACCCCACGAGTTAAGGACTCGGTCTCACAAGACTGTCCCTACTTCAGAGCCAGGTGCAAGTGATGTCCCCAGGTTACCCACACTTCTGCTCAAGCAACTACAAATTTGTGAGTGTCTGCAATGCCCCCTCAAGTTTTGCCATTCTCTAGAACAACTTACACAACTCAGAAAAGTGCTATACTCACTATTACCATTTATTTTGAAGGACACAAATGAACAGCTAAGATAAATAGGCACAGGAGGCATCTGTCCCTGCAGAATCAGGGAAAGTTACCCTCCCAGTATATCAATAACCAGAAAGCCCTTGAACTCTGTTGTTTTCATAAAGGTTTCATTAAAGTGGGTAGGATTGATTAAATCATTACTATTGGTGATTAAACTCAATCTCCAGTCCCTCATTTGGGGAGTAGGGCTGAAAGTCCTAACTCTCTAATCACATGGTTGATTTTCCTGGCAATCAATCCCCATCCAAAGCTGTCTAGGGCCTCCCACCATGAGTTATCTCGTTAGCATACAAAATACATTCTTATCTCAGTTTTTTTTTAATACTTTAAGTTCTGGGACATATGTGAAGAACGTGCAGGTTTGTTATATGGATATACATGTGCCACAGTGGTTTGCTGCATCCATCAACCCATCAGCTAGGTTTTAAGCCCTGCATGCATTAGGTATTTCTCCTAATGCTACCCTCCCCTTACCCTCACCCCCTGACAGGACCCGGTGTGTGATGTTCCCCTCCCTGTGCCAATGTGTTCTCATTATTCAACTCCCACTTATGAGTGAGAACATGAGGTGTTCGGTTTCCTGTTCCTGTGTTAGTTTGCTGAGAATTATGGTATCCAGCTTCATCCATGTCCCAGCAAAGGACATGACCTCATCCTTTTTATGGCTACATAGTATTCCATGGTGTATAAAGATTTCATATGTTTGTTGGCTGCATAAATGTCTTCTTTCGAGAAGTGTCTGTTCATATCCTTTGCCCACTTTTTGATGGGGTTGGTTTTTTTTGTAAATTTGTTTACGTTTTTTGTAGGTTCTGGATACTGGATATTAGCCCTTTGTCAGATGGATAGATTGCAAAAATTTTCTCCCATTCTGTAGGTTACCTGTTCATGCTGATGATAGTTTCTTTTGCTGTGCAGAAGCTCTTTAGTTTAATTAGATCACACTTGTCAATTTTTGCTTTTGTTACCATTGCTTTTGGTGTTTTAGTCATGAAGTCTTTGCCCATGCCTCTGTCATGAATGGTATTGCCTAGGTTTTCTTCTAGTGTTTTTATGGTTTTAGGTCTTACATTTAAGTCTTTAATTCATCTTGAGTTAATTTTTGTGTAAGGTGTAAGGAAGGGGTCCAGCTTCAGTTTTCTGCATATGGCTAGCCAGTTTTCCCAACACAATTTATTAAATAGGGAATCATTTCCCCATTGCTTATTTTTGTTAGGTTTGTCAAAGATCACATGGTTGTAGATGTGTGGTGTTATTTCTGAGGCCTCTGTTCTGTTCCATTGGTCTATATATATGTTTTGGTACCAGTACCATGCTGTTTTGGTTATTGTAGCCTTGTAGTATAGTTTGAAGTCAGGTAGCTTGATGCCTTCAGCTTTGTTATTTCTTAGGATTGGCTTGGCTATATGGACCATTTTTTGGTTCCATATGAAATTTAAAGTAGTTTTCTCTAATTCTGTGAAGAAACTCAATGGTACCTGCCAAAACCTGCCAGAAACACAACAAAAAAAGAAAATTTCAGGCTCATATCCCTGATGAACATTGATACAAAAATCCTGAATAAAATAGTGGCAAACTGAATCCAGCAGCACTATAAAATGATTAGGAGACAAGAACATATTAATGGAAATTAAAAATTTGATGCAAGTCTGGTTCAACCCACACAAATCAATAAACGTAATCCATCACATAAATAGAACCAATGACAAAAACCATATGATTATCTCAATAGATGTAGAGAAGGCCTTGGATAAATTTCAACTCCCTTTCATGCTAAAAAAAACTCAATAAACTAGGTATTGATGGAACATATCTCAAAATAATAAGAGCCATTTATGACAAACCCATAGCCAATATCATACTGAATGGGCAAAAGCTGGAAACATTCCCTTTAAAAACCAGCACAAGACAAGGATGCCCTCTCTCACCACTCCTATTCAACATAGTATTGGAAGTTCTGGGCAGGGCAATCAAGCAAAAGAAAGAAAGAAAGAAAGAGTTTTCATATAGGAAGAGAGGAAGTCAAATTGTCTCTGTTTGCAGATGACAGGATTGTATATTTAGAAAACCCCATCATCAGCCCCAACACTCCTTAAGCTGATAAGCAGCTTAAGTGAATTCTCAGGATACAAAATCATAAGCATTCCTATACCCCAATAATAGACAAACAGAGAGCCAAATCGTGGGTGAACTCCCATTCACCACTGCTACAAAGAGAATAAAATACCTAGGAATAAAACTTACAAGGGATGTGAAGGACCTCTTCAAGGAGAACAATAAACCACTGCTCAAGGAAATAAGAGAGGACACAAACAAATGGAAAAACATTCCATGTTCATGGATAGGAAGAATCAATATCGTGAAAATGGCCATACTGCCCAAAGTAATTTATAGATTCAATGCTAGTCCCATCAAGCTACCATTGACTTTCTTAAGCCAGTTTTAAGAGCTCTTCAGCAGGAACCTGGGGCAAACACCAAACATATTTTTTCTTAAATCACTAGGTCTATACTGTACAAAAAGCCTTAGTACTGAAAAATGTCTCCCTTATATGCAGAATTATATAAGGAACATTTAAGAAATCAGAAAAGCAGACTTAAACCATAAAGAAAGCTCATTTAAGTTACTTCTTTTAATTATCTGTCTCCAAACATTTGAGAGAAAAAGAGGAAAGGATAGAAAAATCAAGATGGACACACACACACAAAATGCCTAATACTGGAATACATAGATGATCTACAGAGTATGACATCTCTCAAAACTATGTATTTTTTGTTGTTGTTTTTTGAGTCTCACTCCATCACCCAGGCTGTAGTGCAGTGGCGCAATCTCTGCCTCCTGAGTTAAAGCAATTCTTGTTCTCAGCCTCCTGCGTAGCTGGGATTATAGGTGCATGCCACCATGCCCAGCAAATTTCTGTGTTTTTAGTAGAGATAATTTCACCATGTTGGACAGGCTGGTCTCCAACTCCTGACCTCAAGTGATCTGCCCACCTCGACCTCCCAAAGTGCTGTGATTACAAGTGTGAGCCACTGTGCCTGGTTCTCTCAAAACTACTTTAATGAGACTTCTCAGAGACTTTGGGAACAGATTAAATCAATAAAATAATATTAATGGGTTGATATAAAAGGACTAGGAGACAAGAACATATTAATGGAAATTTAAAATATGATAGCTGAAATTTCTTTAAAAATCGGTATCAAGGCCTGAGAAAAATACCACAGAGCATAAGGCAGAGAAAAAGAAAAGAAAATATAAAAGTAAAGTTTTAAAGGATCAGTCCAGAAGGATTGTTACCAAAATGTCAAGGATTTTGTCTAGGTCCTTCTGCTCACTACACAGAAAGCCAATCACTGAGACAATGAGTATTGCCAAGGAAGAAGGCTTAAATTGGGTGTTGCGGCTGAAGAGAATGAGAGATAAAGTCTCAAATCCATCTCTCCAACTGACAAAAACTGAGGGGGCATAGCAGAGAAGGCAGGAAAACAAGAATTAAAGAGGGGTAAGGAAGCAATCATGATGGATGAGGGGTCTAGCATCTCATTATCTGGATGTGGTGATCTGAAGAGTTTCGGTTGCTTGCTTGAGGGTTAGTTTCCTGAGGAAGGAACTCAGATGAGACAAAAATGGGTTTCAAGTTTTAAAACCAGGAGTTTCAATTTGTGTGTTTATCCAAAAAAATGTAAATATTAGTTCTATGGATGATTGGGCCAGTTTCAGAATCATCATCTATCCAAAGGAGTTTTAGAGAAGAGAACAGAATATGAAGGAGATTCTGCAAGACAGCAGGGCAATAACTGTAACATTTTAAGGAAAATATTATCTTTAACCCAAATTTCCACACCTAGACACAATACTTAGTGTGAGAGTAAAATAAAGAAATTTCCATACAGGAAAGGACTCAGGCCAAAAAATTCTTAATAATGTACTTCAACACAACAAAAGAAAATATGAAAAGAGCAACCCATGGAAATAACTCAGGAGTATGAGTAGAGCCTGTAGTCTTTATCTCTTCTGAGGCAAACAGTGGATCCTTTTTCTGTCATCTCTCCATCAAGGTAGACCATGTGACTGCTCTTGACAATGGAATATGATCAGAAGTCACAAGTGCCACTTCTGGCCCAAGAAGATTAAAAGTATATGTGCTTTCTGCACTGCCTCCCTTTTCCACTGGCTGATTGCAGAGGTGAAAGCAGACTTAGAAGATAGCTCACTCACCTGATGGAAATCTCTGCTTCGGAGTGTCTGAATGGAGTATCCCTTCTGGTTCTAGGTGGATTGGGATAGGAGTGAAAAAAAAAGTAGACTTCTTATAAAATTAAGCATCTGAAATTTGGAGATGCTAGAACATTTAAACTAGCCTGATTAATAAATAATTAAATGGGAAGAAATTCTGGAAAAATAGCTCTGCAGCAGGCTCATAGAGCACTAAATCCAAATTTGAATGTAATTCGGAGCACCCTAATGGCTTAATCTCTAAGAAGGAAGAAGACTATTAAATATTTAATAATAGAATTGAAAAGCCAGGAAATCCTATGGGCTTGGTAGAAAAAGTGTGTGTTTCTTTTGTCAGCAACTGAAAAACAGCAAGCAGAATCAACAAGAAAAATTAAAGGATGTATAATAACATCATTGTTCAAGTAGAAAGCGAACTAAAATGTGATATGATATTGAGCAATTAGAAGAAAGGAGAATCCATTTAAAATTATTAATATTGGAAACATTCTCTGTTAATCCTGAAGAACATAGGATTACATTTCTTTCACTGTGATTACAAACCTACCACTTGCTCCTAAAGCATCTTTACAATTCTTACACTGACATCATCATAATATTATAAAGACTGTTTGCTTTCAAACTTTTAGCATCATTTTTCTAAAAGCAAAAAATAAAACAAATATAATCACAAAACAGAATTTAAATATTAAGATTCTGATACAGGATAAATAATTGTATAGCTGAAACAACTTCAGAAATACAAAGGAGAACAGAGGTCAGTAGTTGTGCTGTGGCCCTAATTTCCCCATTGGAAGTAATAACGAATCAAGATATACTCTCTAAATTTGATGGAACAAGAAACACAATTTTAAATATACTATTTAACAAAACTGGGAAGTAGTGTATGTGAGCCCAGTCCTATTTGTCAAAGCAAAGAGTGAACAGATATGTCAAGGAATATACAATAATGTACTGTTTAATATTATCTTAGCAACCATTGGAAGAAATAAAAGCATATGTAATCCTACTAAGAAATGGGACTCACAAAGGAGGGTATAAATAGGGAACGAAGAAATGTTAATTTTTTACTTACTACTGACTTTCAATTATTCAAAGAATGTGCATATATTATTTTTATAGTGCCGTCAACTAATACTCTAAAAAGAGGAGGCAAAACAGATGTGTTTATGTGTGTGTAAGCGGCCGGTGGCAGTGGGGGGGTGGGTAAAGATTTTAGGATGTTGAATCATTTACTTGAAATCTGTTTTTGTTTTTTGTTTTTTGGGTTTTTTGTTTGTTTTGGAGACAGGGTTTTGCTCTTGTCGCCCAGGCTGGAGTGCAATAGTGTGATCTCAGCTCATTGCAACCTCTGCCTCCCAAGTTCAAGTGATTCTCCTGCCCCAACCTCCTGAGTAGCTGGGATTACAGGCACCTGCCACCATGCCCAGCTAATTTTTGTATTTTTTAGTAAAGACGAGGTTTCACCATGTTGGCCAGGCTGGTCTCAAACTCCTGACGTCAGGTGATACACCCACCTCAGCCTCCCAAAATGCTGGGATTACAGGCGTGAGCCACCACACCCGGCCTACTTGAAATATTTAGATCAAACAAGAGCATTTACTATAAGCTCGCTGATAGTACGATTATAGAAATGTACTTCATATACAATGGAAGACTTCAGTGTACTCACGTTAGAATTTGCATTTCTATTTTGAAAGGAACTCTGTGTTCCAATTTTTTATTGTTTGTTCTCAACCGTATCCACTTCTTTGACTTAGAGCAATTATGTTTAATGAAAACAAAAGCATGAGCAATTTTTCCATTGTTCATCATAAAAACCTCATTTTACTTCAGGTTTTCCAGTGTCTTCTCAAGTGCTTACATTACTGAAATATTTATTTAAAAAAAAAATGCAGAGTTTTTGGATTGGTAAGTTTCCCTGAGTCCTTGAAGTAACGTATCAAGAACTTGGTTTGTCATTCAATTAATAGGCTCCTTCCCAAGCCCTGTCTTCATAAGCAGTACAGCATGTGAGAATTCAGTGGTCTTATCCAAGGGAAAATGCACAACAGAGAGATGGAAACACAGGTCCAGACCTTGGCAAAGATAGAGAGGTCAGGATTAAAGGAGTATTTTGGATAGTGATTAAAAGGCTGATAATGCAAACCATGGAAGTGGAATTAAATTGCCTAAGCAGGGTGTAGAGGTAAAGGAGATGAGAGAGAATGACAAAAATTCAGGCGATGCTCATACACAAAGATGCAAATATAAGAAGAATAAAGCACTAAAGTACAGTCTGGGGGAATAAGATGCAAACTCACTACGTTATGAATTACTTGAAGACCAAGACTGTCATTGACTTTCAATCTAATCCTTCTCTCCCCAATCCCGTTATATTTAATTCTCTGACCCTCCTCTCTCCAACACTTGGAAAATGGTTTTTAAATGAGATAGAAGAGGAAGAATACATAATGGAGGAAAAAATAAAAGAAATTTCTCATAGAGCCAAGAGAAAATAATCGTACTGAATGAAACTGTTGCCAAAAGACAAGACTTTGTCCCATCAGAACCTAGCAGTTTAGGTGGTAAATGCTCAACAGAGGTGAGAGGGAATGAATGAAGTATAAGCTGGGATGGGCACACAATGGAAGACAAAGGAAAGATGGTAGAGGGGAATTGGGAACTAAGTTTAATTTAGGAGCCCAGCATTTGTATTTCTGTGGCTGGGCTAAAATTGAAAATCATAATCATACATATTATACGAAATGGCATATGTAGTAACCAAGATGGCTCCAATAAAACAGGTCCAATAGGAATGACCCCAAGCCATATCAGTTTCTTGTGTCACACTTCCTTTTAGAGTACCGCCAGTCATGTTAGAATCTGTATCCCACATCACAGTCCCTAGACAGAAATTTCTAGAGGCTCATCACTGTCTTCAGAACAACCCCACATTGGGATGTTGAACAAAAACAAGACATAGAGCGGTTCTTTAGTTTTAGTAAAGGGACTTACTTATGTCATCCAATTGGAAAGTGATGAAGAATTGGCATGAATGCAATAATTTTACCTCTTAGGTGCAAAAGCCAATTTAAGAGTGTACAGGCAAAATTTGCTTTCATTTTCCCTAGTTCTCCAACACAAGTCATGAGTGTGGATCAGACTATATAAACATTAGGAAAGCAGCATAACATCAGTACTGGGTGAACTGCAAACCTATGTGATGCTCTTAGTTTTCAGGAGAAATGGGCTGATTTTTGACAACAGATAGGGACCAGAGGAACAGCTGCTGGTCAGAACTCACTGATCTCTACCTTACCAAGATAATGATACTTCTTCCCTTCAGATATGTGTCATTTACAGGCAGGAAGAATTTTTATATTCTGAAGCCTTCTGTGGGTTTCTGCCTCCCATTGGTTCTCAGAATGGTGAAACACACACACACACACACACACACACACACACACAACAGAGAAAGAGAGAGAGAGAGAGAAAGAGATTAAGAGATATCACTCTTGACTGGGTATGGTGGCTCACCCCTGTAATCCCAGCACTTTGGGAGGCTGAGGCAGGCAGATCACTTAAGGTCAGGAGTTCGTGACCAGCCTGACTAACATGGTGAAACCCCATCTCTACTAAAACTACAATAATTAGCTGGGCATGGTGGTGGGCACCTGTAGTCCCAGCTACCTGAGAGGCTGAGGCACAAGAATTGATTGAACCTGGGAGGTGGAAGTTGCAGTGAGCCTGTATTGTGCCATTGCACTCCAGCCTCAGTGACAGAACATGACACCATCTCAAAAAACAAAACAAAACAAAACAAAAAAACAGAGAAAGAGAGAGATACCACTCTTACATCTCTCTCATTCTGCTAAACCTCAACCACAAAATCATTTTCGTGAGAGGACAGACATGAAAGTACTGTTGATTCCCATTGTTTGTGGTTGTTGTGTTCTATAAAGTCATCACAAAGGCTGAATTAGCAAATACTGAACCATTGCTTTTAGAGAAACTATAGGATTTGTTTCCTTCAAGCCTCTGGTTACAACATTTTCATCAATCGAGCCATACTCAATTTTGTTTTATATCATTTAAGGACAAGTCATTTGTCTTGTATTGTTGATTCATTAACACTGAACTCATGGCTGACAGCACTGTAACTCATGCTACAAAAAAGCTTAGCTACAACAGGTACAGTTATGCGTTGTGCAACAACATTTCAGTCAATGATGGACTGCATATACAGCAGTGGTCTGGTAAAATTATAATACCATATTTTTACGGTATCATTTCTATGTTTGGATACATAGATGCTTACCATTATTTTGCAGTAGCCTACAGTATTTAATACAGTAAAGTACTGTCCAAGTTTGTAGCCTAGGGAAAACAGGCTAGACCATGTAGCCTAGTTGTTTAGTAGGCTATACCATCTAGTTTTATGTAAGCATACTCCGTAATGTTCACACAACAACAAAATTGTCTCATGATGTGTGTCTCAGAATATATCCCTATTGTTAAATGACACATGACTGTGTTTTCTTTTTGAGGCACATAACAGTCCTCTTGTCTTTGGAAATGCTAGGTGCACTTCAGCATGACACTTGAGGGCCATTTGAGGAGCTAAAGTAACAAAAAGGCACAAAAATGCAAAAACATAGCATTCAATAGACCATGAAAGGACACTTGTTTACAATATGAGGCAGGGTATTACTCTGTTTGATTTCAGCTGGAAATGTGTGCATCAGGCGACTCCTATTTTTCAACCCTCTGCACATATCCACAAATGACTATGAAAGTGCCATGAGTATTGATTTGAAGATTATGATAAATTTTCACAAGTAGGTGAGACTTTCAGCTTCTGTTGAGGCCCTCAGGCTGCTTCCATTCATGGCAGGGGCAAAGGGGACAAAGCATGAACAGAGATCACATGGTGAGAAAGGAGTGTGTAAGGGGAGAGACTCTTTTTAACAACCAGCTCTCATGAAAACTACTATGGCATTCTTCCCCTAGCCCCCCAAATCTCATGTCCTTCTTACATGCAAAATACACCATCTCTTCCCGACAGTCCTCCAAGTTGTAACTTGTTCCAGTACCAACTTAAAAGTCCAAAGTCTCATCTGAGACTCAAGGCAAGTTTATTCCAGCTATGAGACTGTAAAATTTTAAAAAGAAGTTATATAATTCCAAGATATAAGGATTGTACAGGAATTGGGTAAACATTCCCATTTCAAATGGAGACTTACTATCTTCTTCTGAGCCCTCCAAATGCTTCCAACCTCTGAAATTGGGAAAACATTCCCATTTCACAGGGTATAATTACATTTGAAGTGGGAATGTTATACTTCACTCCTGGCCAAAAGAAAGGGGTAGCAGGCCCCACACAAGTCTGAAATCCAGCAGGACAGACATTACATCTTAAAGCTCCAAAATCATCTTTCTTAACTCCGGGCTCCACATTCTGGGCACACTGATGTGAAAGGCGGGTTCCCAAGGTCTTGAGCAGCCCCAGCCCCCTGGTTTTCCTAGGCACAGACCACATGGCTACTCTCACAGGTTGGAGTCAAATGCCAGAGGCTTTCTCAGGCTGTAGATTCATGCTACTGGTGGCTCTATAATACTGGGGTCTTGAGGGTAGCAGTCTTGCTCCTATGGCTCTACTAGACACTGCCCTGTTTGTGGTAGCTCCACATCTGTTGCAGACTTTTGCCTGGGTTCTCATCCTTTCCAGTATATCCTCTGAAATCCAAGTGGAAACTGAAAAGCCTCCATGACTTTTGCATTCCATGCACCCGCAGACTTAACACCATATAGAAGCTGCCAAGGCTTACCACTTGCACGATTTGGAGGCAGAGCAGTACCTGGGGCCGTTTTAGCCACAGCTGGAGCTGGAGTGGCTAGGATGTGGGGAGCATCATTCCCAGACTGCACAGGGCAGATGTGCCCTGGCCATTGTGTGCTCCTAGGCCTCTGGGCCTGTGATGGGAGGGGCAGTCTTGAAGATTTTGGAAATACTTTCACGGACTTTTCCCTGTTGTCCTGACTGTTAGCACTTGGCTCCCTTTTAGTCACGCTAATTTCTTTAGCAAGTGGTTTCTCAGTAGCAACCATTTTTTTCCTCTTCTCAAAACACTTTCCTTCTCTATCATATGGACAGGCTGCAAATTTTTCAAATTTCTATACTCTGCTCCTTTTTTAATTATTAATTTCATCTTTAGGCCATTCCTTTGCTGCCATATCTGATTGTAGGCTATCAGAAGCAGCCATGCCACCTCTTGAGTGCTTTGCTGCTTATAAATTTCTTCCACCAGATACCCTAGGTCATCATCCTTCAGCCTTCCATGAAGTCCTAAGGCATGGACAGAATGTAGCCAAGTTCTTTACTAGGGAGTAAAAAAGGATGACCTTTGCTCCAGTTTACAATCAGTTTGTCATTTTCATCTGAGACCTTGTCAGCATGGTCTTTACTGCCAATATTTCTATCAACATTTTGGTCACAACTACTAGCAGTCTCTAAAAAGTTCCAGACTTTACCTCATCTTCCTATCCTCTCTTTGCCCTCCACATGCTTTCAACCTCTGCCCATTACCCAGTTCCAAAGCTACTTCTGTATTTTCAGGTATCCTTATAGCAACACTTCACTCCTCAGTACCTATCTCCTATCTTAGTCCATTTGTGTTGCTATAAAGGAATACCTGAGACTGAGAAATTTATAAAGAAAATAGGTTAATTTGGCTCATGATTTTTCAGGCTGTACAAGAAGCATGTCACAAGCGTCTGCTTGACTTCCTGCTTCCACTCATGGCAGAAGGCAAAAGAGAGCCAGCATGTGCAGAGTTTACATGGTGAGAGAGGAAGCAAGACCGAGAGAAAGAGAGAGAGAGAGAGAAGAGGGAGGTGCTAGGCTCTTTAAATCAGTCAGCCCTCACAGGAACAAATAATCTAAGAACTCACTTCTGCAAGGACAGCTCTCTAGCCATTCATGAGGGATCCACCCTGTGACCCAAACACCTCCAATTAGGTCCCACCTCCAACACTGGGTATCAAATTTCAACACAAGATATGGAGGGGTAAAACA
Organism: Hylobates moloch; assembly: GCF_009828535.3. NCBI lineage: Eukaryota > Metazoa > Chordata > Mammalia > Primates > Hylobatidae > Hylobates > Hylobates moloch. The sequence continues at coordinate 72,696,260 of NW_026652292.1, read as the reverse complement.
AACAAAAGTATAGCACAGGTGAATTCATAAATCTGGAATCCATGAATAAGGAGGATTGGCTATAATGACAAAATAATAATAACAGTTAACATCTACTATTCAATCACTGCATGCCAATCCCTATTCTACACTCTTCAGATATTAACTCTATATGGTTCTCACAAGAACCCACAGAGGCAGGCACAATTCCCACTTCTGTATTATATATAAGGTAACTGTAGATGAAGAAAGTGCCTTGCTGCTCAGGGTGGCACCAGCATTTATTCCCCAGTATTGTAATTCAAAGTCTTTGCTCTCAGCCACCTCCCTGGATGTAGGACAGTCTGCAGGTCTTTTCCTGAGCCAGGCCCACCCATCAATGTGCTTTCCTAAATAAAATAATCATATGCATGAGCATAAATTAATTCAAACACTCCCTGAGGGACAGAAAGACTCTAGAATCAGTTTTTTTAAATGGCAATTATTTCTTTCTTCTTCCAAATACAGATGACAGTTACTATGTGCAAGGTACTGCCATGGTGGGGGGAAAGATACCAGGCATGTGAGTAATCAGCAGCTGCACGAATGATAAAAGCTGCTGACTCCAAGACCCTCCTACACCCTATGTACTCAGTCGAAAAGAATAAAGTTTAATTAAATACGTATACAAGCACCTGGGGATCTCTGTACCTCAGCAGTTATATCAGTCCAATAAGAGGAGAAAGGCCGAGTTCTTCCTGAGGATACTAAAAGGGGCACGCTGGGCTAATGATCACAGGGGCAGTGTCTGTGATTCCAGCCCAGACCTCCTTCAGGATTTCAAGTAACCTGAGCTTGTCTTGGTGCACAGGTCTTTGTAAGAGCCTTGCAAAACATATAAGAGAGTTGGGCGTAGAGCATATGGGGAGAGTGTGACTACCTCTGCCCTTGCTAACTACACCTTCACCACCATCTTCCATCTCCCCTATATCCCTGTAGCTCTGGATATGGGACAGAAATGATCATTTCATACCCCAAAAGAGAAGCAAAACATTTAGAGAAATTGAGTAACATGACTAGTAAAGAGCAAAGGTCAGACGGAAGATCTGATTGGCCTTGGGTTCGTGAACATGCAATGGTTGAGAAGGGGCTTTCATTTAATCCTCACAGCATCCCCACAGGAAAAGCATGCATATCTCCATTTTAAAACTAAGAGACGAAGGCTCAAAAGTCAGTGATTTCCTTCGAATCATGTGGCTAATAAGCAGGGAAGCTGGACTAAAATCCACATTGTCTGCCTTCTAGTCCAGCACCTTTCTTACTGCCTCTAGACAAGACCAGAAAAGAAGCAGAACATCCCTGGCAGGTGGCACAAGAATAGCACAAACCTGAGGCCTGCCTCATTGGAACCAGGCACAATTGTCGGTTGCTTTTCTTTCCCTTGGCAGAATTTGTTGACTTCCGTAATGTGCTGGGATATAATACAGCCGTGAAAAAATAGAGACAACTTCTGATGCCATAGAGCAAGACACTGAGCAAGCCACTGAAGGTTAGATAGAGATATGCAGGTGTTAAGAGAACAGGTAACAGGAGCCCCCAGCACCACCAGGGAATTAGGGGAATACTCACCACGGAAGTGACATTGAGGCTGTCATCTAAAAGTGAAAGCAGGAAGCAGCTGCCAAGCAAAAACAGGTATAGGTACAGAAGCTGAAAGGTGGGAAAGACTTATTTAAAAATCTGAGAAGACAAGAGCCCATAGAGGTGAAGGGAACCTAATGTGGAGGGGGCAGTGGACTTGAGATGGACCTGGAATAACAGAACCAGATATTTTAGGGCCTTCCACTTCAAAGACCCAGAGAACTCAATACAGTGGGCCAGCCAAGGCACCTCTCAGTTGTCAGGGGTCCCTTTAGAGGGGAGGAAAGCAAGCTCATTAAGCTCTTTAATCTCTCCCCCCTAGGTCATTTCCTCCAGCTACGAATGAATCATACAGTTTCCTCCTCCCTGTCCACATGGCCTGGGTACCGAGGCTTGGAACAGGGGCCTGTTTTCCAGGTGCAGTCTCACCAGTGTCGTATAAAGGGGGATTATTCCCCTTCCTGCAGCTTGACTCCTCGCACAGGCCAACCCCAGCCGGGTCGGCTTTCCTCATGGCCAGATCACATTACGAGTTAATATCTAATTTGTAAGTTCTATATCACACCTCAGTTTCACAGCATTGTGGCTTCCAAGTGAACATTCACTTCTTCCTTTTCAAAATTAGTTAGGTACTCTATGGTGAGAGAGGGAGAATGGGATGTACAATTGGCCAACTAAAACAGAGAGGCCCTGAATTGCTGTCTGACCACAAGGATGTAACTTCATCTCTTAGTTAACAATCTGTAAAATGGGGTCTTAATTTGCTCTGCTGTTACATAGCTGCATAAATTCTATGGATTGGAATTCAACTTCTAATACCAGTTTTTATCACTAAACATCTCTCTTGCCCTCAGTTTCCCTTTCTGTAACATAAACAAAGAGGAATAAATGATCTCAAAGGACCCCTTTAAATATAACATTTTTTACTTTTCCATATGATTAGTAGCTAGAGGATTATTCTGAGAATTTTTATGTCCTAAAAATTAATATCACAGTAGTTGCATTGCTAATTTTTTGTGTGTTGAAGATTTTTGGAGATAAAGGCGGAGGCTACACAAAAGTAAACAATTTTTCAGAAGAGTAGCGTAATGGTTCCAATTCCTCCCATTCCCAGACCTATGCCGTGTAACTTTATAGCGTGTCCCACTCTGACTCAAGCCTTGCTTTGGGACAATGGGATGTTGGAGGACATGATACAAGTAGAGACTCAAAAACTCTTGCATGATTAGAGTTGCTTTTCTTGCCCTCTACGAAAACCACGCAAAAGACATGTCCAAGTTATCCCATAAGCCTCAGAAGAGGATGTGGGAGGTGTGGAGCAGAGTCAACAAACAGACACATAAGCAAACCCAGCCACACTGCAGACACAAGTGAGCCCAGCCAAGACCTGCCAAGCCCAGCCTAGATGATCTGATCCCTGCTGATGTGCTAGAAATAAATATTTATTGTTTTATATCACTGAGTTTGGGGGTGATTTGTTATACAGCATTATTTTAGCAGCTGATACAAATCTGAATCTAAGTACAGTATTTTATCATTTGTTTAGTCCACCCAAAATAATTACACGAAAGGTAATAGCTAACTTGTCTCTCTGCCTCATCGTTCTATATCTCCATTTGTCCTCCATCTTCCCCTCTGTCTTAGATAAAGACATGTCCCTCCTTTGTACCAACACTAACCCTATCTTCTCTACTCCAATTCTCGCCCTTCCAACCTTCTGTGTGATGTGACTCCATCCATCATTCCCTCCTTCAGAAAGGTTAATGCACCCTGACATCTTTAAGGGTGGTTTCTCTCAGAAAGATAGATTTAAGAGCAAAATACCTTATTGTTTACAACAGAGGGCTATAACAAGTCCCATTTTGTTTTGATGATTTAAAATAAAAGTGCCCATCCTCTAGCACTCACCAGTGGGATAAGGAGGGATAGGTTTCCTCCCACTGGGAAGTGGCTCAGTGGGAGGGCTGAGTAATAACAGCCACATCTTGTGGGAAAGGGTAAAGGGTAGAGTGGGGGGCAAAGGTGGAATCTCCTTAGCAGGGCTTTGCATGGAGGGAAGGTCAGGGTCTTCCTTTACAAATCAGATGCCCTCTTTTCTACTCTCCCTTTCTTTTCCCCAAGCTCTGCCAACCACATAATGTATTTTTTCTATTCTTACTGTCATCCTCCCTATTCTTTTCATAGCCAAGTTTATATTCATGCACAGTATTGACATACCTTGTTTTCAGTGGCAAAATTTTCTTCCTTGTTTTTTGGAGACTCATGAATTAAGTGCAGGTCTAAATTTTCAAGGCCTTCTTTAATTAGTGTTTAATTTATTATGTGGCATACTGTGAAGAAAGGAGCATTTATCTTTATTGTAGAGTGAAATGCTAACAGGACAACTAAAAGAAAAAGATATTAAGCATTTTCAAAGCCTCTGTTCTGAAAAGGCAGCAGGTTGACATTGATTAAAATATCACATATTATAGAATGTGTGAAAGAAGGTTAACTGCGGCCAGCAAAAATATTTTTCCTCTCAGGTGTGTAAAATCTTGGATTTCATGGTTTACATGTATCCTAGACCTACTTGGAGGCAATCTGAATGTGAACAAGACGTCGTCTTTTCACCCTGAAACTGGCATTTATTTGTACAGTTCTTGTCAGAACTACCAAGAACAGCATTGGATGATCTTGGTGAAGGGCAAGATAATTCCAATTGTGCAAGAGTTTTTAAGTCTCTGCTTGTATCACACTCAACAACATCACATTGTCCCAAAGCAAGACCGGAGTTAGAAAGTGGGACACAGTCTAAAGTTACATGACATGGATCTGGGGGTGAAAAGAATTGGACTGTTATGCCACTCTACTAAAAGATTGTTTACTTTCACCTAGCTTTTCTCTCATCTCCAGAAAGTCTTAGTAATTTCAACACTTTAAAAATTAATATCAACTACTATGATATTGATTCTTGATATCTGAAAATTCTCAGAAGAATCCTCTAGACACTAGTCATATAGCAAAACAAAAAATGTTACATTGAAATGAATCCTTAGAAATCCTTAATTCCTATCTGTTTATGTTACAGATGAGGAAACTGAAGACAAGAAAGATGGTTAGTGAAACAGCTGGTATTAGAAGCTAAATTTAGTTCATTTAATACTCTAATTAAGACTTTATACAGCTTTGTAATGGCAGAGAGAATTAAGAGCCCATTTTACAGGTTGTTAACTAAGGGATAAGGTTGCATCCTTGTGGTCAGATCATGACACAAATGGTCTTTTTTCAACTACATCACTGAGCTCTCCAGGGTTACGTGCTTCAGGAAGTCACTTGCCTAAACAGCTCTGCTCTTTCCTAGGGAAAGGAACAAATATTTATTAATACTTTCTATTGTCCAAACTCAATCCATAGTTTATCACAATCATGAGATAATAAAAATTAGGTATATTGCTTCTTTCTGTTCTCTAGACAACTTTCATTACTCTTATTCATTCTTTCAATTTTTCAGTGAATGCCAATACTGTAAAATTCATGACAACAGATGTACACATCGGGTCTCTTTCTTCCTGCCTAGTGTTGAGCACAGTTTCTGATGTGTAATGTTTATACTGCAAACATTAAATGAATTAATGAATGAATGAATTCAAGGCAACATAGTTTTCAATTCAGCATATGAAAAGGAATATGAGATATCATTTCATTAAGATTATAATACATAAGAAAGACAAATGTTACAAAAAAAAGTTACATTGAGATAGATGCAATGACACAAGATGGCAATGATAAAACCTGGGAGCTGAGGCCGGGCGCGGTGGCTCACGCCTGTAATCCCAGTACTTTGGGAAGCCGAGGTGGGTGGAGGTGGGTGGAACACGAGGTCAGGAGATCGAGACCATCCTGGCTAACACAGTGAAACCCCGTCTCTACTAAAAATACAAAAAAATTAGCCAGGTATAGTGGCCGGCACCTGTAATCCCAGCTACTGGGGAGGCTGAAAAAGGAGAATGGCGTGAACCCGGGAGGCGGAGCTTGCAGTGGCGGAGATCGTGCCACTGCACTCCAGCCTAGGTGACAGAGTGAGACTCCGTCTCAAAAACAAAACAAAACAAACAGACAAAAAAAAAAACCCTGGGAGCTGAGTTGGAGTTGGAGACTGAGAGAGGGAGTTATTTGTGCTGTCTGCAAGGCTGGGTTTCCCCATCACTGACGCTGGGAGAGCGAAGCTAGACCATCTCCCTTTGGAGCTGGCTTCTTTATGTCGTCTATAAGCGAGACATGATTGGTATTATTATTATATCTCATCCTCTTAAAAATTAATTAGTTAATTTTTAAGTTAAACATCGTAATTGTACATATTTATGTGGCACAATTTGATATCTTGATACTTACATGTGTATAATGATCAAATACGTGTATTTTGCATGTCTAGCACTTCATGCATTTATCATTTCTTTGTGATGAGAACATTCAAAAGCATCTCTTCTAGCTATTTTAAAATATACAACACTTTTTTAAAGCAAAAGTCAACTCTCCTGGGTGACATATAGAGTAAGATTGGGATAATAATAGTAATATGAGTTGCTGCCTCTGCAATGTATATTATGTGTCAAGCACTAGCATAAATGCTTTCTATGAATCATAATTTAACTCTCACAATAACCCTAAGTGCTAGGTAATATTATTATCTTCTTCTGTTGCTGAGCTACATAAGACTGAGGCATGTGTAGTACATTCAGACAGACATAGAACCCAGCCAGAGTCCCTTAGATAGATTCTACCCACTGCCCACCCCAACATATTATGGTTTTTCCTAGGTCATTTTTCTTCTCCTAAATAATTCTTTTAATACATGCTGTTTCTAATATTGTTTCTTAAGAGCAATCCAGTGAAGGAAAAGGAAAATGAATGCTAATTCTATTAGCAAGGGCTTTGGAAGTTGCAAAATGTGGGTTCGTATCTTGGCTTCATCACTTTCCTTATATTCCTTTGGGTTTCACTTAGGTCTTCGGTCTCTCATCTGTACAATGGGTATGACACTAACGCCTTTCAAGAATTCTTCTAAAGATGAAATGAGATGCACAGATAAACCACCTCGCACATGTCTAATTCAGCTAATGATTTTCTTTTCCTGGATCCCACTCATTATTCCCTAACTGCGTGGTTTCTCTATTATGAGAACAAAGTAAGTAAAAACAAGTGCAAAGAAGATCGTATGAGGCTAATTGTGATGGGTAATTTTATGTTTCAACTTAACTGGATCATAAGATGCCCAGATATCTAGGTAAACATTATTTCTGGGTGTATCTGTATGGGAGTTTCTGGAAGAGATTCACATTTGAAGACTAGGTACTAAAGAAGATCCACTCTAACCAATATGAGTGGATATCATCCAATTTGCTGGGGGCCTGACTATAACAAAAAGGCATAGCTAGGTTGAATTTGCTTTCTACCTGACTGCTTAAGCTGAGACACTGATCCTGCCTTTGGTGCTCCTGGTCCTCAGGACATCAAACACAGATTGGCAACTATACGAACCCTCTGGCTTTCAGGCCTTCAAACTATGCCACTGGCTTTCCTAAGTCTAAAGCATGTATTTGGCAGATCATGGAACTTCCCAGCTTCCATAATGCTATGATCAAATACCCTACAATAATCTCATTTTGTACATCTATACAATACACACACACACAACACACACACACACATATACACACATATATATAAATATGCATATACACACAAACACACACACACACATATTTCCTACTGGTTCTGTTTCTCTGGAGTATTCTGAGTAATATACACCAATCAAATAAAATATGGGAGTACCTACTGCTTACAGTATAAATAGCTGCCTCCCTTCTCATCTTTTTTCTTAGCATCGTTATTGAGATTTAATTCACATTCTGTAAAAATAGTCCTTTTAAAGTATAAAATTCAGTGATTTTTAGTATATTCAGAGTTGTACACCCATCATCAAAGCTAAGTTTAGAACATTTTTATAACCCCCAAAAGAAACTTCATACCTAATAGCAGTTACTCCCTTTTCTCCCTCCCTGCCCCCTAGCTCCTAGGAACCACTAATATACTTTGTGTCTCTATAGATTTGCCCATCCTGGACGTTTCTTATCAATGGAATTCTACAGTTGTGGTCTTGTGTGACTGGCTTCTTTCACTCAGTATAATGTTTTCAAGATTATTCCATCTTTTTGAATTTATCAGTACTCCATTCCTTTTTATTCCTAAATAATGTCTTATCATACGTATAAAGCATATTTTGCTTATCCAGTCATCAGTTGTGGTACATGTGGGTTGTTTCACATTTGAGTAATTGTTAATAACACTGGTATAAACACTTGTGTGCAAGTTTTTGTGTGAATATGTTTTTATTTCTTTTTCCCAGAAACCTAGGAGTGGAATTGTGGGGTCACTCTCCTTTATTTTTGAGCAAAGGGAAAACCTATGGGGTGCTGAAGAAGAGGATAATCCATACAGTTTGTCCTGAAACCACTGATGGTGTCATATGGGAGTACATTCATTTCCCATTGCTGCTGCAACAAATTACCACAAATTTACAAGTTTAAAACAGTGCATTTTTAAAAAAATGTGCTGTTATGAACATCTACACTCCAAAATAGGTCAACAGAGCTGATTTCCTACTGGGGGCTCAAGGGGAACCCCCTTCCTTGACTTTCCCAGCTTCTTGAGGCTGCCTACTTCCCTTCACTTGCGTCTCCTTCCTTCATTCCTCCATCTCCAAAGTTAGCAGCATAACATCTTCAGCTCGCTCTCGTTCTCTCTCTCTCTCTCTCCAACCCTGCCGCCCAGTTTCTGTCCTCACAGCTCCTTTTCTTGCTTTCCTGCCTCCTTCCTATTATAATCCTTGTGATTACATTGTGAATGCCTGAATAAGTCAGAACTATCATCTCATCTCAATGTCCTTAACTTAATATCTGCCAAGTCCCTTTCGACATGCAAAGTAACATCCACAGATTCTGGGGATTATTACAGTAAGATGTGAACATCTTTATGTGTGTGTGGAGGGGAGGGGGATATCATTCAGGCTACTATATGGAGAATATCATAAATTATGGTATTCTTTAGACCAGACACTTTGGGGTAAATGTGTCCAGTCCACTAAAAACTTGATTTATCCAACCATAAAAATTGACTTAATTTTGATTTTATATAAAAGAAAAGCATGTCTGTTATCTTCATTTGGATAAATATGAATCATATTATTACAGAAACAGTTAGAGTAGGTGTATGAATGGGTTTTGGGGTCAGACTTTGGGGAATCAAATCCTAGCTCTTATCAGCTGAGTGACTTTGGCAAGTTATTCAGACCAGCTGTACCTTAGTTTCTTCATCCATACAATGGAGATTATGATCATATTACTTCATGGGCTTGCTTTAAGATTTAAATAAGGTAATACATGCATGGTGCTTAGAAAAGTGTCTGGAATGTAGTAAATGTTAATGAATATTTATCTTTGCAAAATTAGCAAAGGAAATTGTTAAAAGAGAGTAAGTTAGCCTAATGCCATATAAAGATTTGAAAAGATGTTTCTGTAAGATTTACCCGGAAAATCTGCAGCTTTATTTCTTTGTAGACTATTGTTTTCAGGTTACTGAGCTCTAAGATTTTGAGTTAAGCAGCCTGTCCTGGTTCTAAAATGTTTGAGTATTCCTAAAGATTCTTAGTTTTACAACAGAGAGTGGGACTAGAGAACTTTATCTAATGCCATATTGTCACTTTAAGTCCCTCACATAACTCAACATAATAATCACTTTGATGGTTGACATTTGTTGAGCACATGCTATGTGCTAGAAAATGTTCTAAACATTTCATAGGAATTAAATCATTTGATCTTCACTAAGCCCTAAGAAGTAGATAGTATACAATCTTCATTTTATATAAAAGGAAATAAGACCCAGAAAGCTGAAGCACCTTGTCCAATGCTGCACAAACTATTAAGAAACAAATCAGAGAGTCTCAGCCTTATCTCCTGATCTCAAGTACACAATGATGTGTCCACTAGGTAGACTGTGAACATGGTGGCTGAGAGCAGTCCCTGAAGCCAGGCTGCTTTGGTTCAGAGTCTGGTTCCATAACATGTACAACATAGGTAGCTTAGGCAAATCACTCTACTTCCCTGTGCCTCATCTCTAGACTGGTGATGCAGAAAGTGGGAACTGAGTGATACTGTCTGCCTTATGGAGTCATTGTGGGGATCAATAAGACCCTATGCAACATTTTAGCACATTGCTTCACCTCCAGCAAATTCTCAAGAAGAGCTTCAAAGTTGAAATTGGTTTCTTTGGTAATAGGTTCGGCCTTTTAAATATCTTCAAGAATAACAGAAAATTAATTCTAGCTGTTATGCCCAATCGCGTTCCCTGATGTTGGCTCATAAACTCATGTTTGGTCCTCCACAGCCTTTCCATGCATTTTCTTATTCACTCATTCATTGTCTTATGTCTTCAATAAAACATGTTGAGCCTCAGGCATGAGACAAATTCTGTCCCATAAATTCCTACAACTGAACATCTGATTCCTATAAAAACCTTCCATGCAAATGGCACTATTGTTTCCATTTTCTGATGAGAAAATTGAGATTCAGAGACTCTATATGACAACGGTAATAGATGTGGTCCCAGGAAACAGGATATCCTGTCACCCAGTGAATATTCACACCACCCTTTCTGTTGTTGAATTGTGGAATGATCACAGACTAAGCAAGCATAAGGTATGGCAAGGTTTGCTTTAGGCATCTGCCAGCCATTGACCTTCAATGGTATATTCACTCTAAGTCTCAGTTCCCTCATCTGTTAAGATAAAAACAATTACATCTCCTTCTATGGTTGTTGTGTGAATAACTCAATATATTTGCATGCCTAGACGAGATTAGATGTCCAATAAATAGTTATTTCTGTGGTTATTATTTGTATTTATTTGTTAATTCCTTTGTAAATCTTGATGTGTTCTTTCTAATAAAGCACTAATATGCCCTTTGTATAGAAAGCATCAGGGAAAACTTTTTGTATCTTTTTTTTATTTTAATACAAATCATGAAAAGATAGCCTGGAACATTTTACACATATGTTACAAAACTCCTGGGAATTTTCTGGGAAAAAAAAAAAAGTCTTGAATCCAAAGCAGGTGGCTAGGCAGGACATATTAGTGTGTTTGAAGGGCTGGACTTCCCTCAAAAGCTCACAAACTCAAGGAAAAGTCCAAGGGAACTGTGAGAAAACAGTAATTAATGACTACAAACTCTGTGCTCCCAGTCCTCGTCTTCTGTGGAGAGCCATAAAGAGATCAATTCCACATTTTAAATTCTTCACCTAATTCCAAACCAACAGGAGCAAAGCCCCAATAGCACAGCACTCCAGCTATAAGAGAAGAGTAGAAGACATTTTGTGTGCATTACCTCATCTTTTATCCACAAACAACTATCATAGGTTGAATTGTTTCTTCTAAAAATTCATATATTGAAGCTCAGTACCTCAGAATGTGACCTTATTTGGATACAGAATCCTTGTAGATGTAATTAGATTAAGATTAGCAAGTTAGGGTGGACGTTAATCCAATATGACTAGTGTCCTTTTAAAAAACGGAAATTTGGATAGACATGCATAACAGGGAGAACGTCATGTGACAGTGAAGACAGAGATCCAGGTGACATTTCTACAGGCCAAAGAATGCCGGAAATTGCCAGCAACCACCAAATCTAGGAGAAAAGCATGGAGCAGATTCTCCCTCATAGCCCATGAAGGAAGCAACCCTGCTGACAATCTGACCTTAGACTTCCAGCTTCCAAAACTGTGAGACAACACATTTCTTTATTAAAGCCACTAAGCTAAGTTTATGATACTTTCTTATGACATATCTAGCAAACTAATATAACAACCCAAAGAGTGAGATATTCCACACTTTTAAAAAATCATCACTAGAAAATTTGATTTTCTTGCCTAAGGAACCACAGCTAGTGATTGGCAAATTTAGTGGAACAGACTTATTCCAAAGTTCATGGTGTTGGGCTATGTAGGTTCCATTTTCCACTTTCTTTCTAATTTTTATGAAGAGAAAGGAGGCCCCTCATAATGGTTTTGTACTGCCTAGCTGAACTTTCTCAGAAACCATGTCTGCTTTATGGAATGCTCATTTATGCCAACAAAGACAATTGGCTTGCCCAATGAGAAACAATGTAACACTTCAATAATAATGACAGACATTTAAATTGTATTTCACAGTACTTCCTGATGTTGGTTCAGGTTTTCACAGGAGCCCCTGTGAACAGGAACAGGCATTGCTATCTCAGATGAGGAACACAACTGAAGAGGCCGCGGGACTTGCCAAGTTCAAATAGTGAGCATGTGGCCATGCCTAAACTGGAACCAAGAGTTCCCAGTCCACTGTGTTGTTCTCCTGACATAAACACAAGCCTTACTTGCTTCTTCTGCATCTGATACATCTGTTCCTTACCTGGAACACAGAAAACGCCCTTGATAGTCACAGGATCCTATTAGAAAAAGCATGGCTTTAGGAGCTGAGCTGATATGCGTTCAATTCTCAGAATTTATCAGACCCTAAGTCTATTTCACTGTAAAGCAGATTGTTGTGAGTATTACCGATGTAAACTATAAAGAGTGACCCACAGAAAATTCTGCTAAATTAGTTGTATTATTTTTTAAAATACCTGGCCTGATTCTACCTCCACCATTTATTAGGGGTGCCATTTTGGGCTTACTAAACCTTCCTTTGCTTACTTGTTAATTAAGGTTGTCATACAGCAATGAATGCAATAACACTTTCAAGATTTGCAGTCCTACAAATGCAAGGAATTAATTTTAAGGAACATGAAGATATATAAATAGTTACCGTAACAGAGAAGGCATTAAATAACTATTTGCTTGCTGAATAAGAATGGCTACACCTCACACCACTCCCCAAATTCAAAAGAACCAGTCATAATGGATACAAAAAGATGTTACCCAGACAGTGTTTGCAAGTGTGAGAAAAGGGAGAGAGTAAGTCCACTTGCTCTGAAAAACTAGAATCACAACCACTACCTTGATCAAGAAGAGCATCTCACGCCTGAGGTTTAAGTTTACCTAAAATCCAAATGCTTCAGTGAAAAAAATAAATAAATAAAAAATAAAAAACCCTCTGGGCAATTCCTTTTAAGTTAACTGTGAATTTCATTTTAAATCCCTTCATCCCCAGGCTTAATATTATTACAAATAAAACATGTTTTAACTCATGTTCCTATAAAATATTTTTTAGCAACACATATATGGATTTGTCTCAGAGGAATTCTAATAAACATATTGAAATATATGTCAAATCTTGGTTTCATATCTGATAACTGGGGATGCAAGGAAGACCTATCTCAAAGTTTCCCTTTGGAAATCAACCTCAAATAACCCCTCAGTGTTCAAAGTCAATTCCTATTAATGCTTGTACATATGGTATTAATTCCACATTAATTCTGTCAAAAGTGATATCATAGTTAGAAGTTCCAAATGATGACATCACTAAAACAACTTGGTTTTCATGAGTGTGGGACCAGTCAGTGCCAAAATCCAATTCAATCTATTCATCTGTCTATTCTGACAAGTTCAGTTTAATTAGTTCACGGCCTCATAACGAACAAGAGACTGGCTTTCTGTCCAATTTCCAGAGCCATTTCTATTCTCTTCAACTTAAGTGCCAAATGCTTACGCTGCTTTGCCCAATTTATACCTTTGCCTATAATTACTGGTCCCCAAGGTGTGATTGTCCTTTTTCATAAGAGTTTGTGCAGCTGCCAACATGAAGTTGTAAATAAATTGTAATACCGTTGCTATGAGGTGTAAAAGTCCCACAGCTCATATCCAGAGCCTTGTATAATAAACTCAAGTAAACATTCCATTTCCTGCAAGTGATTGTGGTCTGTGACTAGATTTAGAAAACAGGGCAGTAAGTCATCTTTCTTTAATGAGTCGTTGAAAACAAAGTCGTATCCCATGAAACCAAAACCTGTCCTTGACAAAAACAAATAGCTTATTTGTAAAAGACCCTCCAAGGGGGGTCAGGTTTTTCTGCAGTTTATGATCTGAGATTCATTTTTGCCATCACAAAGTGCTGAAACAATAGCAACCCCACTCTCCCAACAGCACCCACTGCCAGTGAAGTGCAAGAGACTGGTTTTCTAACTAGAGAGGCAAGGAGCTATTAGAGGAAAAAATAAGAAAATCAAATGTAGAGGGATCAGGTTTGAGGACTTGGTCTTCTATTTACCAGCTATTTATAACCGCTGTGCCTCAGTTTCTTCACTTGTATCTTAGGGAGAATGATGCCTACCAAACAGGATTGATGTGATCACAAAACAGGATAATTAAATACAAAGTACCCAGCAACAGTGCTTTTCCAACAGTGGACAACACAGAAAATGGTCATTTCTCCCTCCTTTATCTTTGTGATAGACAGCAAATCTGCATTTTTTGGTTTCCACTGGACAAGCGCTGAGGCTACTGCGTGGAATGTGCTTCACTAAAGAGCAAGCCGTATTTTTACTTGCGTCACTGTTCTTACAACCCTTAATAATGCTATCTTTTTAAATGGCCTCATCTGTGAAAGGTGATTGAAACTTCTAAAATGATATCTTTACAGACTCCAGTAACTCCTCTAATTTCATGAAGACCAGTGGAATTTTTCTCATCTTATTTATTTTTATCGAAAGTATTCAATGATTATTTATTTATTTGAGATGTAGTCTCGCTCTGTCGCCCAGGCTGGAGTACAGTGGCACGATCTTGGCTCACTGCAAGCTCCACCTCCCGGGTTCACGCCATTCTCCTCCCTCAGCCTCCCGAGTAGCTGGGACTACAGGCGCCCACCACCATGCCTGGCTAATTTTTTGTATTTTTAGTAGATACGGGGTTTCACCATATTAGCCAGGGTGGTCTCGATCTCCTGACCTCGTGATCTGCCCGTCTCGGCCTCCCAAGGTGCTGGGATTACAGGCGTGAGCCACTGCATCCGGCCTCAGTGATTATTTTCTTAAGTTGAATTTAAGAAAATTAAAAGCTTCATGTCAGACTTTTAGATACACCATGAGTTCAACTTCTCTTTTTCTTTGTAGGGACAAGTTCTCACTAGGTTGCCCAGGCTGCTCTTGACCTCCTGGCTTCAAGAAATCCTCCTACCTCAGCCTCCCAGAATGTTGGGGTTAGAGGGGTGAGCCACTGTGCCAGGCCTCAAATTTAATATAAAGTTGCACAATTTTACACTTGAACCAATTAGGTCAAGAAGTAATCATTGTGTGCCCAACAGCAGCCCAGGTCTTATTGTGGAAAATTAAATCAATCAAGACCAAAAATTCTTGCCTGTATGTGGCAAAGACCATTAATCCTACCAAATATACATGGTTTCACCAGCATCTCCCAGCCTCCCTTGCAGTTAGCTTGGCACCATTTTACTGGCTCTGGTCAATGGATCCTAATCAGAAATGATGTGTATTACTTTCAGTTAAAGGAAGTTGAGAGTCTACATGCTTCCTTCATCTCTCTCTTCTCCAGCTACAGAGACCCTGGAAAACATGTACTGGGTGATGTAATACCAGATGGAGCAGAGCAAGTTCACCTTCATAGAATTATGTGCCAGTAAGAGATTAAATGTTGCAATACGATATTAATATTAAGGATGTCGGGATTGTCTGCTACAAAGAGTCTTTTGTGTTCATGACCTGTACCTTTCTATGAGACCACACTTCAGAGTTCGCTTTGCTTTGTGTTCTAAAAAGGTTTTCCCCAGATTTCTAGCCTTTGCCAATCCCTTGGTTTAATTGGGGAAACATTCACAGTCCTCACTTGAACAGAGGTCCCTCCCACCTCCCCATTAGGTTGTGCTTGGGCTTCCAATGAGTAGTTCCCATTTATAATTGCTGCGAAATATTCACCAGAAAAGTCATAATTTTGATGACCATAGCTTCCTCAAATGAACACCACTTTCACTTCCAGTGGGTCTTTCCCATATCTACTGGGCACCATGTTTGCCCAAGGCCTTGATGTCTGTATTAACTTCCTGTGGCTGCTGTAAAAACATGACCATAAATTGGGTGGCTTAAAACAATCAGAATTTATGTTCTCACAATTTTGGAGGGCAGAAGTCCAAAATCAAGGTGTCCTTGGGGCTGTGCTCCCTCTGGGGGTTCTAGAGAAGAATCCTTCCTTGCCTTTTCAGCTCTGGTAGCTGCTAGAATTCCCACACTTCCTTGCCTTCTATTTCTGTCCTCATCCTCACATTGCCTTCTCCTCTATATGTGTTTGTGTAAAAAAAAACCTTCGTCTTTGGATTTGGGGACAATCCTGATAATTCAGGATGATGTCTTGATTTCAAGATCCCTAACGTAGTTACATTTGCAAGACCCTTTTTCCAAATAAGGCAACATTCACAGGTTCCAGGAATTAGAACTTAGACATATCTTTTTGGAGATTATTTTTAGGCGCGGTACAATGTCCTCTGCTAATGTAACAACCAGAATTCTGCTCGTATTTATGTTACCCTCTAACAGCAGGTTCTAAAGCAGAGTTGCCTTGCTCTCCAATGTCTCAGGGTTTCAGTTACAGATGGGATGAAAAGGTTCTTTTAGTTTCTTACTAGCAGCTTCCATTTCCCTAAGACTCAGACATAGGCCATGAACAGACTGATCTGCAGAACTTCATTAGACTCTGATTGCTATGCGTTTGTCATCAAGCCAAAATTTTCTATGGGAAGAACATTTCCTTCCCTTGAAGATACCTCAGTCCCTCATTTATGAAAATTTCTGGCTATCTCACCTAGAAGTTCCCTAGCATATCACCAGGACTTTGATTTCTAAAAATATTCAAATATAAGCTCAAACCTGGTTTCAAGGTACAGTTAGATATTTTTCATCTCTCAGTCCCATAACACTCAGATCCTTGTAACCAGAGACTTACTTATTCTTTTCTTACACTGAATTGGCAAGCTGGTAATGTAACATATCGAAACAAAACCACACATTAAATCATCATCAATAAGAATATCCTGAATTATGAGTAGGTCTATAACTATAAATGTAATAAAACAGAAAAAAACTCAAATCATGTCATTAAGCCTCTTATTTTATAGAAGGGAAAGCTGAGATCCCCCAAATGATGTTACTTATTCAAGATCACCCAGTAATTCAATTATGACTCACAAATACCATTTTATTTGTTGGAAATGTTCAAAAACATTGACTCCTAGTTAGAAAAGCTAGATTTTAACCCTGACACTAACTGCTGGAAAATCTTCTAAGTCATATGGCTTCTTTCAGCCTTAGCTTCTTCTCTTAGAAATAATACCAAAAAGGAAATCAATGCCACCCTCTGACCACCTGTGCATCTCATGTAACATAATATGGGTAAAAAATATCTTGTAAACATTTTCTTACATGCCTATTTAGAATGAGCTCCTTGACAGCAGACAGCATGACTTGCCCCTGGTCCAGCCTATAGCTCAGTAACTGACATGTGAATGGTACCTATAGCTCAGTAACTGACACATGAATGGTGTTCAAGGAATGCTGAGCTGATGATCACATTAGTCAATTAATTAATGAAAGCAGAAAGTGTCATTAACCTTAAATAAAGTGAGAATGTAGAGAAATAGGGATTAAGAGCATAGACTCTGGAACATGACTTCCTGGGTTCAAATCCTAGCTCCAACACTCACGATCTATGCCACATAGGACAAATTACTTAACCTGTCTGCGTCTCAGTTTTTCTTCTCTAAAAGGGAAAGGATACAGGTACTCACTACATAAGAGTTAAGATGACAATCAAATGATACAAAGTCTGACACAAAGAGACTATCAATATTTTTTTTATAACTTTAATGTCTATACTTTTTCTGGAATATGTTCTAGTCTAGCTTCCCTTTGTGTTTTCATTCTGATTCTGGCGCTTTGCCATTATCATGAGTTTCCATATGTTTTATCTCTTTTCAAATTATTAAAGAGGGTGAAGATTATAGAAATCTTTGTATTAACTTATGAATGCTCACAGTAACCAACAGCACACAGAAAGCCAAGGATAATACATCAGATTACATCATGTTGCATCAAAGCAGTGCTCTGACACTGCAGAAAACTTCAGCTTTGAAAGAAGATGCCAAACTATCAGGCATATCACAAATGAGAATTTCATAAACTCACCCAGGAGTGATGTGATTTAACCTGTGGTTCTCACTTGGCCCCCTTTAGGAATAGCATTGTCTATTTGATCTGCCCTGAAAGCTAATAATACGCTAATTGTATTGGCAGCAAAGTACTATATGTTTATAACGTATAGCTACTACCATGACTGGAGAGGGTGACTCACACCTCCCCACCTCCCTCTTGCTTGCCCCTTTCCTGGCATGTTCTGCACCCGCATCTTCATCCATCTAACTTAGATATACCTTCAAAACTCAACACGGGTTCCCTGTCACTTCAAAATATTCTTCTCTACTCATGCCTCCACCACACATTCAGTTATGGTATCCCTGCAGAAAGAAGCCAAGTCTTATGCATGTCTGTATCTACAGTCAAATATAACAGTGTTGCTAAGTTGCAGGCACTCAGAAATGTGTTATAGAATAAAACGTAGACCCACAAAAACAAGACTTTCAGTTAGCCTTGATTGGTTGTTTTAAGAAGTCCCTATTATTATTATTATTATATTATTTTATTTTATTTATTTATTTATTTATTTATTTTTTGAGATGGAGTCTCACTCTGTCACCCAGGCTGGAGTGCAGTGGCGCGATCTTGGCTCACTGCAACCTCCACCTCCTGGGTTCAAGCAATTCTCTGCCTCAGCCTCCTGAGTAGCTGGGATTACAGGCATCTGCCACCATGCCCAGCTAATTTTTGTATTTTTAGTAGAGACAGGGTTTCACCGTCTTGACCAGGCTGGTCTTGAACTCCTGACCTCGTGATCCACCCACCTCGGCCTCTCAAAGTGCTGGGATTAGAGTCGTGAGCCACTGCACCCGGCCTGAGGTCCCAAATTTTTTTAAAGAAAAATACATAAGAACTTGAAATTAAAAAAAAAAAATCTTTATTTGGGCAATATAGGTGTATCAGTCCATTTTCACACCACTATAAAGAACTGCCTGAGACTGTGTAATTTATAAAGGAAAGAGGTTTAATTGACTCAGTTCAGCATAGCTGGGAGGCCTCAGGAAACTTACAATCATGGCGGAAGGTGAAGGGGAAGCAAGATACCTTCTTCACAAGGTGGCGGGAAGGACAATGAACGTAGGAGGAACTATCACTTTTCACATCTCTTGAGAACTCACTGAGAACAGCATGGGGGAAACTGCCTCCATGATTCAATTACCTCCACCTGCTCTCTCCCTTGACATATGGGGATTATGGGGATTATAATCAAGACGAGATTGTGGTTTGGGACACAGCCAAACCATATCAGTGGTGGAGCAAGAGATCCCAGCCTTTGACCCCCATAAGGAAGATCTCAGGAACCCAGTTAAGGAGCTGTAGAAACATAATAGAGCCAACACCCCAGGGTAACCACACAAAAAATGATAGATAGTAAAGTTTAGTTTTGCCTGCATCATTTTGTCCCCCAGGTCAGAGCTGCTCAGCAGTAAGAGAGAACTCCCCTGCCCTTGATTTCTCCTGGTAAGGAAAAGGAGAGCAGGGTGAACAATCAGCTTTTCCAGCCTTTCAGGAACCGACCAAGGTTCCCCTTCTGTTTCATGTCACCCAGAACACCCAGACTAATGGCATAGCTGAGGTGTCTGGAGACAGGTTGGAACAAAGAAGAAGGGAGGCAGCTGTCACTATCAACCAGTGGTGGAAACCATAGTGGTCTCCAATGACGTGCTCTACAGAGGACTCCTGAAACCTTTTCTGTCCAGGTCCTCAACAGTCTGTGCAACCACAGTGGACCCCCTACAGCTTTCACTGTTGATGATCCCACAGTGTTTGTAGCCGTGGACCCCAGTAGCCTGCTCCATAGAGGACCCTAGCAGCATTCATCACTGAGGAAACCAGCAGCCAGCACAGTTACCATGGACTCCCCACAGTCTCACTGCTAAGAGTCCCGCAGTTTTTCATCTTCACAGACACCAGTTGCCTGAGCCACCACCCACTCTCCCTTCTCCTACTAGAGTCTTCCTAGTTGTCACCAAAAATGATGGCCCAGCCCCAGGACTGAGCTCAGTCATTGTGGACATGCTTGCAGATGGCTTAAACCCCTGCCACTGGCCCCAAAATCCACTGCTGCATGTACACCCATAGCTGACCCCACAGCCATGGGCATGCAAGCAGTTAACTGCAAGCCCTGCTGCCAGCTCCCACTGCCTCACATCAGTGACATCCAAAACGTAAAATGCTGGCAAAGAGGAGCAAGTAGTCGAAGTGCAGTTTTTGTATGTAATAGGAGCTTAAGTTATTATCAGCTTTACATAGACTGTTATATCTATAAAATATTTTATGTAAACATCATGATAACCACAAAGCAAAGGTTTATAACAGATAAACAAAAGATAAATAAATCAAAGCATGTCATTACAGAAAATTATCAAATCACAAAGGACAAAAGTAAGATAGGAAGAAACAACGGATCTACAAAACAGTGACAGAATACTTTAAAAGAATGGCAATAGTAAGTCCTTACCTATCAATAGTTCCTTCAAATGTAAGCAGACTAAATTATTAAACAAAAGACACAGAGTGGCTGAATGAATACAAGAAATAAACAACAACCAACTTCATGCTGCCTGCATGAGGACACACATTAACTGAAAGTGGAGGAAGAAAAAAAGATATATGACTAAAATTAAAACCAAAAGATAACAGCAATAACTATAGTCATATTACATAAAATAGACTTTAAGTCAAAAGCTGTAACAACTAAAAAAGAAGTTTATTATATAATGATAAAGGGACCAATTAATCAAGAGGCTATAACAATTGTATTTCTATTCACCCAATATCAGATCACTTAATATAAATGTAAAGGAAGTATCAACAGATCAGAAGAGAGCAATATACAACAATACAATGATAGTAGGGACTTTGATACTACATTTTCAGCAATAAATAGATCATTCAGACAGTATCAAAGAGAATCAGTGGAAATGAAAAACCTGTAGACTAAATGGACCTAAGCAATAGACATAGAACATTCAAACTGAGAACAGCAAACTACATATTTTTCTCAAACATACACAAAACATTCTCTAGAATAGAGCATATGTTTGGCCACAAAATGAGTATTAATAACTTTTAAAAGATTATTATTATATCAAGAATCTTTTCTGACCACAATGGTATGAAACTAGAAATCAATAACAAGGGGAAAACTCAAAAATTCACAAATGCATGAAAATTAAACAACACCTTTCTAAACAATCAATGGGCCAAACAATAAAATCAAAAGGGAAATAAAAAAGCTTTAGACAAATAAAAATGAAAATGCAACATACCAAAACTCAGGAGATGCAGCAAAAACAGTTACAAGCAGTTTTAACGATAAACATCTACTGTTTTTAAAAACAAATACCCCAAATAAGCAAGTTAACTTTACACCTCAAAGAACCAGGGAAAGAAGACCAAATTAAGCTGAATTGTAATAGAGGGTAGGAAATAATAAAGTTATAAAGATCAGATCAGAAATAAAATAGAGTCTAAAAAAATTAAAAAGATCAATAAAACTAGCAGTTGGTTTTTTGAAAAGAAACAAAATTGACAAGTCTTTAGCTACTCTAAAAAAAGAGAGAATACCCAAATGAAATCAGAAATGAAAGAGGAGGCATTACAACTGATGTCACAGAAGTACAAAGAATTATAAGAGACTACTATGAACAGTTATACACCAATGATTTGGATAACCTAGAAGAAATAGATATATTCCTAGAAATATAAAACCTCTGAAGACTAAATTATGAAAAAATAAACAATTGGAACAGATCAATAATGAGTAAGGAGATTCAATCAGGAATCCAAAATATTCCAATAAAGAAAATTCCAGTACCAGATGGCTTCACTGAAAAATTCTACCAAACAGGTAAAGAATAATTTGTATCAATCCTTCTTTAACTCCCCCCAAAAAAATGACGAGGAAGAAACACTTCCAAACTCATTTGACAAGGCCAGTATTACACTGATCCAAAACCACCAGATAAGGATGATACACGAAAATAAAATTACAGGCCAATATCCCTGATGAAGACAGATGTAAAAACTCTCAACAAAATACTAGCAAATCAAATTCAATAGCACCTTAAAAGGATTATACACCATGATAAGTGGAATTTTTGCTAGGATGCAAAGATGGCTCAACATATGCAAATCAATAAATATAATACAACATATTAACAAAATAAAGAATAAAAACCATATGATCATCTCAATAGATCCAAAAATGTTGACAAAATTTAACATCCTTTCATGACAAAAATTCTAAAAAAAAAAAATAGAAGAAATGAACCTCAACACAATAAAAGCCATAGATGACAAGCCCATGGCTAACATTAATCTCAATGATGAAAAGCTGACAGCTTCTTTTTTTAAGACCAGGAACAAGATAAGGATGGCCACTCTCACCACTTTTATTCAGTATAGTACTGGAAGTCCTAGCCAGACAAGTTAGGCAAGAAAAAGAAATAAATGTCATCCAAATCAGAAAGGAAGAAGGAAAATCGTCTCTCTTTGCAGATGACATAATTTTATGTATAGAAAAATCCTTAATCTAAACCAAAATTCTTTATTCAAACCAAGTATTTAAATACTGTTTAAACTAATAAGCAAACTCAGTAAAGTTTTTGTATACAAAATCAACATACAAAAATCTGTTGTATTTCTACAGGCTAACAATAAACTGTCCAAAAAGGAAATTAAGAAAACTATCTTATTTACAATAGCATCAAAAAGAATAAAATATGAATAAATTTAATAAAAGATATAAAAGATCTGTATACTAAAAACTATAAGATAATAATGAAATAAATTAAAGAAGACACAAAAAACATTTTATATTCATCGATTGGAAGAATTAATGTTGTTAAAATTTTCATACAACATAAAGCCACCTACAGATTCCACAAATCTCTATCAAAATCCCAATATTTGTCAAAGAAATAGAAAGAATAATCCTAAACTTTGTACAGAACCACAAAAGACTCCAAACAGCCAAAGCAACCTTGAGCAGAAAAAAAAAAACTAAATTCTAAGTATCACACTTCCTGATACCAAATTATATCACAAAGTCATACTAATCAAAACACTATGGTCCTGTCATAAAGTCAGACATGTAGAGCAATGGACATGAATAGAGAGCCCAGAAATAAAACTGTACATATATGGTCAAGTAATTTTTAACAAATGTACCAAGAATACACAATGAGGAAAATATAGTCCCATTAATAAATGGTGTGGGGAAACTGGAGATCCACGCAGGAAAATCAAATTAGACCTAATCTTACCCTATACACAAAAATCAACTCAAAATATATGTAACAAACCTGTACGTTGTGCACATGTACACTAGAACTTAAAGTACACACACACACACACACACACACACACATATGAGAGATATTAAAGGCTAATCACAAGACCTGGAACCATAAAACACCTAGAAGAAAATAAGTAAATCACAGGCAACAAAAGCAAAATAAACAAGTAAGAGTACATCAAACTAAAAGGTTTCTGCAATGCAAAGGAAACAATAAACAAAATTAAAACACAGTTTACAGAATGGGAGGAAATATTTGCAAACCATGTGTCTGATAAAGGTTTAATATCCAAAATAAATAAGAAATTCCTACAACTCAAGAGCAAAAGCAACACCAACAACAAATTAACCCAATTAGAAAATGGGCAAGAGACCCAAACAGACATTTTTCCAAAGACAACATACAAATGGATAACAGGCGTAGGAAAAAATGCTCAACATCACTAATTATTAGGGAAATGTAAATTAGATCAAAGAGAGATACCACCTCAAATCTGTTAGAATGGATATTATCGAAAAGACAAGGGATAACAAGTGTCAGTGAGAATGTGGAGAAAAGGGAACCCTTGTACACTGCTGGTGGAAATGTAAATAGGTACAGCCTTTATGGAAAACAGTATGGAGAGTTCTCAAAAAAAAAAAACTAAAAATACCATATAATCCAGTAGTTCAACTACAACTAGTCTATATGCAAAGGAAATAAAATCAGTGTGTCAAATGTTTACTGCAGTATTATTCACAATAGGCAAGATATGGAAATCACCTCAGTGTCCATCAGTGGATGAATGAATAAAGAAAATGTGGTAAAAATTCACAATTAAATAGTATTCGGCCTTAAGAAAAAAGAAAGAAAATCTTGCCATTTGCAAAAATGTGGATGAACTTGGAGGTCATTATGCTAAATGAAATAAGTCAGACACAGAAAGCCAAATACTGCATGATCACATTTATACAAAACCTAAAAAAATAGTTGGACTTATCTTAACAAAGAGTATAGTTGTAGTTACTGGGAGAAGAAGGGAGGCAAAGGAAGGGAGATGTTAGTCAAAGTGTGCAAACTTTTGGTTATAAGAAGAATAAGTTCTGAAGACCTAATGTACATGGTGACTACAGTTAATAAAAATATTTTATAGACTTGAAATTTGCAAAGAGAGTAAATATCACGTGTTCTCACCACACACACAAGAAAAGTAACTACATGAGGTGATGGATATGTTAATTAGATTGATTATGGTAATTATTTAACAATGTATACATATATAAAAATGTCATGGCATAAAATATCTTAAATACATACAATTTTTATTTGTCAATCACAAGTCAATAAAATGGGTGGGGGGAAATCGTAATATTTTCCCAATCATTGGGAAAAGATCAGTTTTATTTGACATTCTCAAATAAATTTGTAGAATACCACCATTCTGTGGAAACACTGATTAAGAATTTGTTGGAAATATCCAAAACTACACACAGCAGGTAAAAACATGAAGCCTAATTAATTTAAGAAAAGTTGATAAGCAAATATATTCTTATTACTACAACCGAAACCCGATGTGCACTTGCACCAAGGCATAAAGGTAAGAAAAACAATAACCCATGTGTATTAGGAGCCTTCTCTACTTCTGTGCCTGTAAATCCATTCCCTCCAATAACCACAAAAGACTTGAAATTTAGACATTATTGTTCTTATCTTGGAAATGAAAAATACACACTAAGGTTTATAAATATTAAATAAATTACCCAGAGGCATAGAGCTGGTGAGCAGAGAAGCTGTGAGTTGAAGTTACAGGTATCTCATACAAAGCCCATGTGTTTTCTCCAGTACCTCAGTTTACAATATATAGGAGACTAGAAAACTAACAGAATTTGAAATTATCAACTACTTGGACAATTATCTGTGTAGATAATTAAGAGTTTAAAATTCCACAAAAACATGTTTTAATAGAACAAATAGGATTTTAGAACTATAACATAGAATAGATACCAAGAAGTTCAATATACAGATGTAAAACTCAGGTCTAGGAAGGCTAAGAAGCTAGTTCAAAGTCATACTATTGTCAATTTTTTTAATATGTGCATTTATGAATGCATTTATTCAACAACTAAGTCATTGGAGAATGTTTGAGCATGGATAGTGCTCAAAATGGCTGCTATTTTCTACTCAGTTGAAGCACAGGAATAAATAAGGAATGATCCGAGCCTTTAGGAATTTTGTAGTCTGTTAAAGTAGACTGGTACATAAATATATAATGATAATATCATGTAATATAATACTCACGGTAGAGCATTCCTTTGTATATTTTCCTAGGCTGGCTTTACCACTTTTCAATATCTTGTTCTCCCATTTCCCATATCCCAGAGCTCTCGGGAGTATCTAAACACTGGAAATGTAGACTACCACAAAGTTAATTTCATACATTTAATCAGCATAGCACCACTGCAGTGGAATTTTATAATATTATCTGTCTTCTTCTTTCCTCTCCTTTTGATAATTGCCGCTTTCCAAAACCTATGTCGCTCTCATGGAAGTTGTGAGTTATTCCACCACCCTATCTACATCTACTTCCTACTATAGCTGTTTTGATCAAGTATGGGCGTGTGATGCAAATGAGTTCAACAAGAATCTTCACCAGGGTTTTTGGTCTTGGGACCAGAAATATCAAGGATACTCTCTCTGCTGGGCAAGTAGTGTAAGATATAAATCTCAGAGTCCATCAGCAGCACATTGCCAACCTTGGAAAGAGGGACAACCTATATCTATAGTCTCCTACGTCCCACTGCCTTTGAGCCAACTCTTTGGCTCAAAGTCATCATTTCCCAGTGCTCATGGTTGCAGTAAATAATACTATAACTCACTGAGGAATATAAGCTGGATACTTAGCACTTCTCTTAGGCCCCTCCCTCTCCATTCCTGTCAAATCCCAATATTATTGTCCCTATTGTAGTCACTCTTAAATAGTTCTTCACGCTTCACTCTCCCCCATGTCTACCACCTTTAAGACCAAGCTACCATGATCTCTTGCCTAAAATACTACAAAAAGTTCTTAAGTGATCTATTCACACCGTTGCTCTTCTACAATCTATTCTTTAAGAGGTAGCCAATTTTATTTTTGTAATTTTTATGTATTTATTTATTTTTGAGGCAGGGTTTCACTCAGTTGCCCAGGCTGGAGTGCAGTGGCATGATCATGGCTCACTGCAGCCTGGACCTCCTGGGCTCAAGTGCTTCTCCCACTTCAGCCTCCAGAGTAGCTGGGACAATAGCTGCATGCCACCACTCCCAGTTATTTTCTGTAGTCACCAGAACAAGTTATATAGAACTAATTGAGGCTCATAACAGAAAATATTTGTATTCATTTACATAACAGTTATTTTTGTTGTTGTTGTTCATTTTTAATAGAGACGAGGTCTTCATATGTTGCCTAGGCTAGTCTCAAACTCCTGGGCTCAAAAGATCCTCTTGCCTTGGCCTCCCAAAGTGCTGGAATTACAGGCATAAACCATTGTGCTCAACCTGGAAGAAGCTAATTTTAATTATTCCATGCTCATGACCAAAATCCTCTAATGTCATGTCACTCTCTTCTTCATGCTTAAGATCACCTGCCTATTCAGAATGGAATCTTTGCAGTTGACGTGAACTCCTGCTTCTCACTTCAGTTATCTCTGCTTCAGGGACAACACCTCTGACATCCCCGACCAGGTCAAATCCCTTGTCATCAGCTCTTACAGCACCTTGTACCTTTCAGAGATCCACAGCAACCAAAACACTGCTTAGGAAACGTACCACAGTTGCAATGTTCCATTTACTTGTGTGGTTATCTCAAAGTTAATCTCTTCCACCAAACTCCATAAGGTAGGAACAAGATGCATAGGAAACACATTTGCTTTCTCACTCCATTCTGTCCCTAGACTGTAGCATGGTGGCCCATAAAATGCATTTTAAAATATCTGTTATGTAAATGAATACAAATATTTTCTGTTATGAGACTCAATTAGTTCTATAGAACTTGTTCTGGTGTCTACAGAAAATTACAGTTACTTTAAATAGATTGAAAATGTAAACTAAATTTCTTAAAATGAGTCATTCTGTAAAGAGACAACTCTATCATGCTTTTAAAAAATCTATGCAAAGACTTGGAACCAACCCAAATGCCCATCAATGATAGACTGGATAAAGAAAATGTGGCACATTTACACCATGGAATACTATGCAGCCATAAAAAAGGATGAGTTCATGTCCTTTGGAGGGACATGGATGAAGCTGGAAACCATCATTTTCAGCAAACTAACACAGGAACAGAAAACCAAACACCTCATGTTCTCACTCATAAGTAGGAGTTGAACAATGAGAACACAGGGACACAGGGAGGGGAACATCACACACTGGGGCCTGTCAGGGTGTGGGGTGGGGTCTAGGGGAGGAATAGCATTAGGAGAAATACCTAATGTAGATGATGGGTTGATGGGTGCAGCAAACCATGGCACATGTATACATATGTAACAAACCTACACATTCTGCACATGTATCCTAGAGCTTAAAGTATAATAATAATATTTTAAAAATGCAAATTTTTGAGAAATCTCCAAATTGCTTTCCATAGTCGCTGAACTAATTCACATTCCGACCAACAGCATAAAAGCCTTCCCTTTCCTCCACAGTCTTGCCAGCATCTGTTGTTTTTTGACTTTTTAATCATAGCCATTCCGCCTGGTGTGAGTATCTCACTGCAGTTTGATTTGCATTTCTCTGATAATCAGTGATATTAAGCATTTTTTCATATGTTTGTTGGCTGCTTGGATGTCTTCTTTTTAGAAGTGTCTGTTTTTGTCCTTTGTTCCTTTGTTTATTTTTCCAGCAATCTCATTACTAGGTATATCCGAAAGGAAAATAGATTATAGCAAAAAGAAACATTCATTTGTATATTCATCACTGAACTATTCACAATAGCAAAGACACGGAATCAACCTAGATGCCCATCAATGGTGGATTGAATAAAGAAAATGTGGTGTAGATATACCATGGAATACTATGCAGCCATTAAAAAGAATAAAATCATGTCCTTTGCAGCAACATGGAGGGAGTTGGAGGACATAATACTATGTGAATTAACACAGGAACAAAAAATCAAATACTGCCTGTTCTTGCTTATAAGTGGAAGCTAAGCATTGAGCACACACAGACATAAACGTGGGAACAACAGACACTGGGGACTACCAGAAGAGGAGGCATGAGCTGAAAAATTACCTATTGGATATTATGCTCATTACCTGGGTCCAATATAACTATGTAACAATCCTACATGTGTACCCTCCATATCTAAAATTAGAGCTTAAATTGAAAAAACGTCTATGCAATTCCCCTCCCACAAATATTTTCTTTGTGCCAATTCTGGCCTTGCTAACTCTGAAATCACAGGTTATTCTACTGGGCACCAATGTCAAGGAATCTCTTGTAGAAATCATCTTTACTTCTCCGGATTCTGGATTCTATTGAACTCAACAAACTTTTGTAAATCATTGGCACTTTGATAAGCATAGGGGACTGAAAGATGAGTAAATCCTGACCCTAGTCATCAATATGTTCAGAATCAGTGGTGCTCCAAGTGCCCACTCTTGCAGGCTCCTCCTTCAGGCATTTGCGTCCATTCCTGCCATACTTTGCTTTAACAAGCAGTTGCATTCTGGTTGTCTCATAATCCATATGCCACAATTCCCAGCCCGTTCAATAAGTAGAAATATATATGCAACAATTAAATTTCAAGTTATAAAAAATATTTTTAAGCTATTTTTGAAATAGTTGGTGTTATGATGTCATAAACACTGAAGAAAAAAGACAAAATCAGAAAATGCTATTGATCACTGGACTCTTTCTCAACATTGAAAGTGAATGTGGCTGGGGCAAAGTGTGCCAGAGACTCAGAAACTTGCTTGAAGCATTACTTCAATATCACGGGGAAGTCAGCTGGTAAACCACAGCACAGGGTACTGCTGATACTCTCAAGAATAATAAGTTCTTCTAACTGATAGTAGTGAGCAGGTTGGGTTTGTTTGTTTTTTGCAGTTGGCTGAAAGCATTTCCTTTTTTAAATAGCTCAAAACCGAGCATGATAGAAAGTTTGTCGATTTGGGAGGCAATTCTTGGAGAATTCTGACTTTGATTGTCAAAACGCGCGAGAGTGGAAAGTTCAAGTTTTCTTTCTACTAGAAAAGAGTGCACTGAATGCTATTTGAGTGGCCTTGTTTTTTGGGAAATGGTCCTGTCATTCAGGTTGAAAGACGAGATTGGGTGAGTAATTATGCTTTCTTTTGCAAAACTACCTCACCATCCATTATGCTAAAGCCTTAATGAGTTATTTCTAGAAAAGGCATACCACATACAGTCCTCATCATAAAAGCATTTAATGAATAAATTCAGAGCAAGGATGCCAGCTCCAATACCATCTTCTCCAGTGGGCCTTCTTATTGGTAGAATTAATCTCTTCTTTTAAGTGCTCTCAGGACTCATTGGTTTTACCTTCAAGTGAAAAAAAATCACCCTAGGAGAAGAAGACAATAGACCACATGGAGGTGGCATATCAAGTCTTTATTTTTTATATTAAGAGGAGGAAATATGAATATTATCCCACCACAGACAAAATAGACTCACATTTATAAAACTGATTTCAGATACTGATAGTATATGAAATACAAGACTTTTCTGTAATTTTTAAACTGTAGGATATTGGAGTATTGTGTTGGGATCTTTATATGATTTGGGGAGGGAGGACAGCTATGTTCTCTTCCATCTTCACCTTCATCCTATCTCTCAATCTACTTGAATACTATTTTTATTCTTTTTTTAACAGGTATATTGAGGAGTATTTTACATGTCATAAAATCCACGAAATTCATATGTACAATTTAATAATTTTTTAGTTAATTTATTAAGTGGTGCAGCCATTATCATAAATCAGCTTTAGGACATTTTCATCCCCAATAAGATCTTTCACACCCATCTACAATAATCCCCAACCCAGCCCTAGCCCCAGGCAAAAACTAGTCTACTTTATGTCTCTATAAATTTTCCTTTCCAAGACATTTTATATAAATGGAATCATATAATATGTAGTCTCTCATGTCTGGCTTCTTTCATTTAACATAATGCTTTTGAGTTTCATCCATAATATAATGTGCATCAGCAGTTCATTCCTTTTTATTCCATTACATGGCAATAACACATTTGTCTGTCCACTTACCAGTCAATGGGCATTGCACTGCTCCTAGTTTAAGGGCTATTATAAATAAAATTGCTATGAACACTCAAGTCTGTGCACAGATATATGTTTCCTTTCCTCATGGGTATGGAAATGGACCCAAAAAGGAGAAGAGAAATTGCTGGTCTGTTTAATGTTTTTATTCAATCCTTCCATACTAATTAATTCATTGGCTATATACTCTATATAAGGCAGTTGTGCCCTATGGAAGGATATTACATGAGTGAAGTTTACTGTCTTATGAGAGAAATAAGACATGCACATAGAAAGGTATAAAGTGGTGTCCTAGAGAAGTAGATTTTGGAGGAGGGAGATACTGGATTTAGTAGAAAAACAGGAAGCTTTCCTGGATGAAGTAGCATAGTGCTGGGGCCTTGAAGAATAAATAGGAGTTCAATAGCTGGATTTTTTTGACACAGGTCACTTTCTGCTAAATCCTTAGTGTTGTTCTTATCTATAAAAGCAAGAAAGACGGTCACGTGGATTTGAGGACTTATGGGCTCCAGGGCTGGCTCAGTCTGTCTTTATGGTGTGTCTAAATTATCTGGGCCTTGATTTTCTCATTTGAAAGAATAATCATCCCATTCCTCTGGATCCTTTTCTTGACTTCCCCCCAGTTTGTCACAGGGCTTGAGAAAAAAAGCGCTTAAGGTATTGGATGTAAAGGGCTTCCCTTCAAGTGAATATCTTTCTCCAAATTTAAACCCAATGCTTTGTAGAAATGTGTTGATATGAAAAACATACTCTAGAAAGAGGTCTTCCATATGTAAGCTGATACCAGTGAGCTGAGCCATGTATATTTTAGAATACCTGAGTGGGCCCTACATGATTTTGAAAGAGTTTATCTCTAACCTAGACAACAAGTATCCTTCTCCTCCTCAATCAGTTTAATCAAACCACACTGACCTTTCTGTTAATACCCCTTCGAAGCCTCTGAATTTACCATTCCCTCTGCTATGAATGCTTTTTTTCTCCCCATCATCTAAAAAGGTGGCATCTTTTTATTACCCGGAATTTACCTCTATAGCCACACTCTGATGGAGACTTTCATTGACTAGGTAACACAGTGACAATGATGTATGTAGTGGACCTGAAATGTTGTGGTCACTCAATACACATTAGCTAGAACTGACCATCAATATTAGTTATATTGCTATTTATACTGTATTAGTTTGCTATGGCTGCTGTAACGAAGTACCACGAACTGGATGACTTAAACTGCAGAAATTTATCATCTCACAGTTCTAGAGGCTAGAGGTCCAAAGTCAACGTGTCAGCATGGTTGATTCCTTCTGAAGGCTGGGAGGGAAAGATCTGTTTCTGGACTCTCTTCTTGGCTTGTAGATGGCCATTTTCTCCCCATTTGTCTTTGTGTTGTCTTCCCTTCATGTGTTTCTCTGTGTCCAAATTTTCTCTTTTTATAAGGACAATAGTCATGTTGGATTATGGCCCACTCTAATGACCTCTTTTTAATTTGATTACTTCTGCAAAGATCCTATTCTAAATGATGTCACATTCTGAGGAATGGGGAGATGCACTTCAACCAATGAGTTTTGGGAAGATGAAATTTAACCAATAGCAAACATTATTATTCAATCTGCTGTTAAAAAGAAGTTGTTCCAAAAGGAAATTGTTCTTGGAGGAACACCAATATAGACTCTAGTTCGATGACTCTGGGCAAAAAGCAGACAATTGCATTAGAAGTCTAGCCCATGGGACAAAATGTTGCATTTATATGCCATTTGACTGGCCTACGATGCTTTGTAATGAGGCACGTCACCATCCTTAATGAAGCAGGCATTTTCCTAGGCATTCAGGCTAGCCAGTTAATCCAGGCACTCAATAAGAAAACATATAACCCACCCAGGCCACTTTCCCACATACTATGTAAAGTCAAGAACACATTTAAAATCTATGCACACTGACTATGTAAACACTAAATAAATCAAAAAGGATGGAGGCAAGGGTAATACGGTTGCCTTAAGGAGGAGGTTAAACCAACATGTTTCTCTATTTTATTATTTACTTGGCATTTTTAGGCTTATCTGCTTTTTCATAAATGAAGGTTGATATGCATATAAAACAGCTGTTTTTGCTGCACCATTTAAAATGAATTCTTTTTTCCCGATCTGTTGATAGAAGACAACTAAAAGAAGATGAGAATTTCACTTTTTGATAAGCAAGACCTCTTAAACTTAAATGATTACTTGCTCATAGTAAAGTGTGATTTTTAAAGTATAGTATGTAACATTTCCCAAGAGAATTTGCACTTTTTTTTTTTTAGACAGAGTTTTGCTCTTGTTGCCCAGGCTGGAGTGCGATGGTGCCATCCTGGCTCACTGCAACCTCCGCCTCCCTGGTTCAAGCAATTCTCCTGCCTCAGCCTCCCAAGTAGCTGGGACTATAGGTGCATGCCACCATGCATGGTTAATTTTTGTATTTTTAGTAGAGAGGGGGTTTTTCCATGTTGGTCAGGCTGGTCTCGAACTCCTGACCTCAGGTAATCCACCTGCCTCAGCCTCCCAAAGTGCTGGGATTATAGGCGTAAGCCACCATGCCAGGCCAGGAATTTGCATTTTAATGCTACAACTTATGAAAAGGTAGAACAAGGGCTCCTTTAAAGTTGAAGAAAGTGATAAAACAGAAGGATTAAGGGATGTGTCTCAGGTCACAGGGCACTTTAGGCAGCCATGTAAGGACTGAGTTGGGGATTCTTGTGTCCTTTCCTGTAGATTGTGCTCCCTAAGGCCTAGGAAGGGGTCCATGGAGGAACTTGAGAAAAGGGCAGGAGTATTCTATTTTAACACCAGTCTTTGTCACATGAAATATTTATAGGTAAAGTGTTTTTTCGGGTTGCTCAGGGGTAGAATGGGTAAACATTACCTGACGTTCAAGTACATATTACTACTAGTCCAGGAATCTAGACATTAAACTTGCCTTCCCTTGTGACTTTCCAGGTACACTGCCATTCTGGGGATGCGTATATGTGTATGTGTCTGTATGTGCAGAAGTGATCACTGGTAAGGTAGAAATCAAGGATAAAGAGAAGGTAATGTATGCCATAATGATGGCAGTACCAACATCTCAGGGAGAAAATGCTGATCCAGGTTTTAGACTTGTACTGCTTTGGCCCCAGGAAGATATGGAAAATGTGAAAACCCCATATGGAATTTGTAGAGACATTTTGCAGAAAATCATGATCAGGATCAAGAGAGATGAAAGTTTCATCAGAGGTTCTTGCCAGTGCACCTCATTGAGGACACATGGAAATAGACCAAAGCAGCCTGTCAGGTTGCTCAGCCAGGGAATATATTTTTTAAAAAATATGTTCGTCATTTATCTTGGTAATTACAATCCAAGACTGTAATACATTATAAATGTTAGAAACCTAAAACATTGGAGAGGAACAGAGAATATGTGAATGTGTTTTTTTTTTTAAGTTACATAACTTAAGAGTTGAGGTTCTTGATGTCGAATGCACTATAACATCAAAGGGAGCCACCATGGGAAATGTGTACTCCATTTCCAACTTTTTCTAGGCTAAAGCTCAGCTGCTACAGCACACCCTCAGCTGCTTGTTCTTTCTTTACAATTTGCTAGAGCATGTTTCAGGTAAGAGACTATACAACATAAATATCAGCAAGAAAGAGAGGGTCTTCCAAATCACAATATACCAACATTTTATCAAGGAAGTCAATTAGCTCTTCTAAATCTCAGAGTCCCTGATTAAGCAATCTAATCAGAAAAAAAACCCACAATTACTATAATATAAGCCTTCAGATTTATTAAAAGTAAGATATTTTATTTACTTATTTATTTATTTTGAGATGGAGTTTCACTTTTATCGCCCAGGCTGGAGTGCAGTGGCATGATCTCGGCTCACTGCAACCTCTGCCTCCCAGTTCAGGTGATTCTCCTGTTTCAGCCTCCTGAGTAGCTTGGATTAGAAGCATCCATCACCATGCCTGGCTAATTTTTGTATTTTTAGTAGAGACGGGGTTTTGCCATGTTGGCCAGGCTGGTCTCAAACTCCTGACCTTAGGCGATCCATAGAAATGGTGAGTATGAAGTGCTATGAAAGGAAAAATATTTAACTTTTTCTTGGGCTTGGGGGAATGCAGCTCAGACATGAATTTCACCTTGCACCTCAGTTTCCACATGAGTGACATGAGAATACCAATGGTACCTATTGTGAGGTCACTGTGAAGATTAATTTATTTTTATTTTTTAAATTTTATTTATTTATTTATTTTGAGATGGAGTCTCACCTTGTATCCCAGGCTGGTGTGCAGTGGGGCGATCTTGGCTCACTACATCCTCCGCCTCCCAGGCTCAAGCGATTCTCCTGCCTCAGTCTCCCAAGTAGCTGGGACCATAGGCATGTGCCACCATGCCTGACTAATTTTTGCATTTTTAGTAGAGATGGGGTTTCTCCATATTGGCCAGGCTGGTCTTGAACTCCTAACCTCAGGTGATTCACCCACCTCGGCCTCCCAAAGTGCTGGGATTACAGGCATGAGCCACCGTGCCCGGCCTAGGATTAAATTTTAAAACACACATAAAGGGCCTCTCTCAGTGCAAACACTTTGTAATGTTAGCCAAACTCTGACAATATTATTACTAAAGACAAATAACTCCTATTCATCCCTCAAGAATGAGCTCAGGTGCAGTGTCATTCAGAACATCTTCTCCTAACCATGGCTACCCAAGTGGAACAGCCCTTCTCCTGTGCCCCCACATCACCCCATGTCTGCTATGTCACAGCCTTGCCTGATTTGGTGGCGATCACACCTGTGTCTCAGGCTTACCCCTGTGTAAGCCCCTAGAGAGTACAAACTGCATTTTATAATTCCTTGCATCCCAGGACCCAAGTGCAGGCCTAGTACAAAATAGTTGTTGAATAAAGTGATCCTCAATAAATATTTGTTGAATAGATACTTGAATGAAATGGTAATGAATCAAATCGGCTGCTACTGAGAAAACTGGGGTGATCCAAAACACTGGCTTAGAAAATCCTAGGTTCCAAAAGGCCGTAAAATGTCATTGCTGTAGCTAGGCGTTCTCAGTCCACCTACTCTCCCTACTCCTCAATCATACCCCTGCACCAACAAATACTAAATGTAGAGGTTAGTGTCTACTGTCAAAATGATTTTAAAAATCCTCATTTCAAAATATTTCATTTTGTTTTGATTTGATTTGCCTTTATCATAAGATTTCTCAGCCTGAGTGTCAGCAGAATGCAAAATTTCCCAAAGACATTGGGCTTGGATGCCATTCTGTTTGAGAAACAGGCCTTAAAGAAGCGTGGTCTCCTGAAGGGCCCACACCCGTATGGATGAGCAAGGCAGCAAGACAAAGGCTCCAGCAGGCAGAGGGTCTTGAGGGGGTGCATGACTCCCTCCCCACAAGGAATAGGGTCTTTGGAGGAACCAGGGTCACAGGTGAATGCCCCTACAAGGCATAAAGGGCTATAAATCATTAACAGACTGTATTAGTCAGTGTTCTCCAGAGGGACAGAACCAATAGGATATATGTATATATGAAAAGTAGTGTATTAAGGAGAATTGACTCACACGATCACAGGGTGAAGTCCCATGATAGGCCATCTGCAAAGTGAGAAGGTAGGAAGCCAGTGATGGCTCAGTTTAAGTCCAAAAGCCTCAAAAGTAGGGAAGCTGACAGTGAATGCAGCCTTCAGTCTATTTCCAGAGGCCTGACAGCCCCCAGCAAACCACCAGTGTAAGTTCAAGAGTCCAAAGGCCGAAGAACCTGGAGTCCGATGTCCAAGGGCAGGAAGCATACAGCACGGAAGGAAGATGAAAGCCAGAAGACTCAGTAAGCAAGCTTATTCTGCCTTCTTCCACCTGCTTTATTTCAGCCACGCTGGCAGCCAGTTGAATGGTGCCCACCCACACTGAGGGTAAGTCTTCCTCTCCCAGTCCACTGACTCAAATTTCAATCTCTGTCAACACCATCACAGACACACCCAGAAATGATACTTTACCAGCTATCTAGGCATCCTTCAATTCAATCAAGTTGACACCTAATATTAACCGTCACACAGTGGTATAAACAATGCTATCTGACCTTGGGGAAGGAAACAGACCTCTGACTTTGGAGAAGAACACATAGAGTTTGTGTTGGTAAGAAAATGATGAAGGGTCTAATATTTCTAATGTCTATTGGCAGTTCTTTCATTATAAGCAACAGAAATCAATTATGCATAATATAGGAAAAAAATTACCAGGAATACAAGGAGCAGCTCACCAAATTGAAGAGAAAACTGAAGAACCAGTTTTCAAAGAGCAAGACCCAAGGCAGTTTCTGAAAACCCAGGCAGTGAGTACTAGTGACTGGAGGCTTCATGCACCAATAGTGATGAGTTCCACATGCTCTGCGTCTTGGTGCTCCTCCTGCAAGGCTCAAATTCCAGGGAAAGGGCCTCTTTCCTTAATCACATGACCACTGATCAACGTCTCGCTATGGGAATATCCACAGTGCATTTGGACTGCTGTTACCAGAAGAAAGTGCCATGGATGTTGGGCAGTGTAACAACAGCTGACTGTAACCTATGGTCTCCTCTCAGCAACGCTGTGAAGTACTAGGACTTCCATTCAATGGAAGGGAAGAGCGAGTCTTGGCAAGTTTAAGCAACCAGTCCAAGGGATTTGAATGGAGTACTTGCTTGAGTTTGGAGCTCAAGAATATCACTGTTACAATTTTTTTTTCCCTGGCAGCAAAGTCTAGGCTCTTTCCACTGCAAAGCTTCTGAGCTGGGCTTTAAAAGGTGGGTGGGATTCCAAATGGCAGAAACATGAAGGGAAAGAAAGTGGGAAATGACCAAGTCATTTGCTATGCCTTGCATTTGGTATTTGCACCATTCCCTTCAGCCAGAGATCCAGTATGCTTTGTAAACGTTAAACCGAGAAAAAAAGCATTCTAGGAGTTTCCTTTGAGACTCACATTCTGCTAAAGGGAAAGCAATCCAAGGCAACATTTGTTTAAATTAAAAATAACAATAAAAAGAAAAACTTGACATCTATTCCTGGCCAAAGGTTGAGCATTAAATAACATTCAAATTTGGCTTTGATAAAAAATGTGTGTTGTTTTGGATAGCTATATTTAAGCAATTTTTGCAAGCCTCAGAGGGAACTAAAAATTCCTTAATTGCTTCCTCATTTTTACATATTCCATTACATTGAACCTCAACAGCATCTGTCACTAAATTACCAGCGTTACAAAAACAGTGTATATTCCATACATGGAAGAAACTCAAATATCTGAAAATAACTCCAAATATTTAAGGGGCCTATTGAGCATTTTTTAACATTAATTTTAGTCTTTAAAATTTCTTGTTATGGCTAGTTATCTGGGACATACCCTAAGGCCTTCGTTTTTTTTTCATTCATAATATAAAATTTTTCATTGAAATTCTCCCTAATCAGCCTATTTATGAGAAGAATAGTTATGCATCTTCAAGAAAGCAAAGATAATTATGCATTTGACGTTTTAAGATACTGAACTTTATATCAGAGATTTTAAGAACAAAGAGTGTGTGAAATGGAAATCAATATTTTGGGAGCTTCTTCTATGTGCCAGATAGGTGACTAGGCCTTTTCCGTTCCAACATCTCTGTGATCCAAACACCAGCATTTGGAGAGCTGTCATCTGCCCCAGTGATACTGCCCTTCAGAGGCCAGGTAGTTGGAGCTGAGAAGCAATTTACTTGAGGCCACATAATAATTCAGTGGGTGAGCTGGACTTTAACACCAACTAGATAAGACACTAAAGCTCTTGCCCTTTACAAATAGAGTAAGTATTTTTCTTTTTCAAGAGCCAATAGTCTTGAGTCTCCGTTCCTTTCCCACTCCAAATAATCTATAAGATGAAAACAAGACAAAAAATGAAGTTTTCTAGAAAGACTGGTGGTCGATGCTTTGTCTCTTGGTTTGAATTCTAGCCTTGCCTCAGTTGCTCAACGATCCAATAGCTATCACAGGATTGCCACATGCCACTATCTTCTGACACATGGCAAACCCTGAAACTCTGAAATGTTAATTCTAATTCTTTCTTATTCATTAACTCCAAACTGGTCGCCAAGTCTTGCCAATTCCATCTGCATGCTTCTTAAAACTGCCCAGGAAGCTCCAGGTCTACACCTTTTGCCAGCATGTTCATGCTGTGGCATCATGATGTGCTGCTTTTCATTTTCCACTTCATTTTTCTATCTCTCCCACTAGGCTCCAAGCACTGAAAGGCA
Source organism: Hylobates moloch (assembly GCF_009828535.3). Classification (NCBI taxonomy): domain Eukaryota; kingdom Metazoa; phylum Chordata; class Mammalia; order Primates; family Hylobatidae; genus Hylobates; species Hylobates moloch. The sequence goes on along the minus strand of NW_026652292.1, from coordinate 72,657,650 downwards.
GGGCCTGAGTCTCCTTTGTCTCTGGGTGCCCCATGCCTAGCACAGATCCTGACATAGCACTGGGGCTCAGCAAATATTGGCTAAATAAAGGAACAAAAATGTTATGCATGACAGTAGATGGGTGAACCCTCTAAAAGCAATAATACAGCAATACAAACAGAATAGTATTGGCTGTGGTCTTCAAAAGCCTTTTTTAAATTCATGTGTCTTTTCTGTTTCTGGCTGTTCTCTTTGCTCCAATTAGATACATTTGTTTATTGTCTCTTGAGTTCACCTTTCCCTGCTTCCCTGATATTTTGGCTCTCTCACCATACCTAGAGTACATGCAAACTATAATTGGACATATATCATATGCATGTATATTCACTGCCTGGATCCAGCATTCCTATCTAAGCAATTCTACCCAATGAGCACGAAAGGAAAGGCAAAATACACTTACTATTAGTTTTCTTTAGAATGCCCTTTTTTGCTTTGTGTGGTCAATGCTGGTCTCTCAAAGGATAGTTTCTAGTCACCTTTATTACAAAGGCCTTTCTGACCTGCCCCCATCTTGTCTGGTGTCTTCTATTAGGACATCTCATTCAGATGGTGTATCATTCTGGGTTCAGTCAGAAAACAGAAGCCGTGCCAGAGAGTACACTAGAGGTAATTTAATATGGGAACTAGTTACAACAGCACTGGGAAGGCTAAAAGGGCAAACAGGAGACGGTGAGACCGCCCAGAGGTTAGCAACGCAGAAAGCCACTATCCCTGCTGTGGACAGAGCGTCAAATGGTGGAGGCATGACCAGAGCTCAGGACCTACCAGTGCTCTGAAGTGAGGGGCTGCCCAGCAGGAGTTGGAACAACAGGGGAAGCTGCAACTGTGGCCAGTGATACTTCTTGAATCAAAAAGAGGCAGGTGGAAAGACCTTGGCATTGTCCCTTTCCCTGTTGTTCAGCTTCCTGAAAGGGCCTCCCATTGGCCAACTGATAAAGGTTGCCTGGCCATGCAAGTTGCAAAGGTCACTCTCTGTGGTGCAAAGTCAATTAGGGGAAGAGTGTTGAGTAGAGATCTGAATCCAGACAGCAGAAAATATCATACTCTTTGGGTCTCTTCCCTGCTTTTCCGGTCTATACACTTATTTAAATAATGCATATCATGTCTATTTAATTAGGCCATTATTTAATTGAGTTTAAACCCCAAAGCAATGGGAAAAATATCTATGGGCTCATTCACTACCTTCCCAATCTGGTCATTCACACTTCCTGAGCCACATTTTCTTCACCTCTAGGAGGGAACTGTAATACTTACATCGGAAAGTAGAAATTCAATAAGGTAATTGATGTAAAACATCTAGAAAATTACTTGGAATGCAGGAAGTCTTTTGATAAATGGAAGTTTTGTTTCTTTCATTGTCCTAACATCTGGGAAAGGGTAAATTTCCAGGAGAGCTGGTTGTGTTCTGTCACTTCACAGTCTCTCCCCATACCTTTGTCTCTCTCTCTCCCTCTCCTCTCCCCTCCACACACAGTAGATACACACATATATCATGATTTAGAACCTCATTCACTGAATTCAAAATCGGCATCGTCATCATTATGTATCCTTCTTTCCTTCTTCTCTCACCTAGTAAGCTCTCTCCTTCCCATCTCTTCATCTCTTTACTTTTTCTTGTTTGCTTGCTTTCTTCCCCCTAAGACAGCATCCCTTTAAACCGCAAAGCACTCATGACATGAGGAAAAATATTTGCCCATAGGAGTTGGTCTAGAAGGAATTTCAGCAGGAGTTGAGATGAAGAATTCAGTAAACAGAGCATGGGGCCAATAATAGACCGAACTTGCAGCATTGTGCTTGCTGAAGAACCCTGGAATAACTCCCTAGATGTTAGAAAATCAGGAAGATGGATCCCTGAAAATCCGTGTTTTCAAATTCAGTCACTCAGGTGCTCAAAACATGCTTGATATCTACGATACATCTCAGTGATCTGTTAATTACTAAACTTTCAGACCTTTCCCATGCAATACCTTCTTTCTTTCTCCTTCTCCTTCTCCTCCTCCTTTTCCTTCTTTCTCATGTTTAGGAAAAAGTGGCCTCAGAAATGCCTATAATTTCTTACCTCCTCCTGCCAAAAAGTGTTTCAGACCCTACCACTAAATTTATTACTAAAATCCTGGCTTCTCTCTTTTTCTTTATCAGATGCAAATTAGTTTAAAAAATCTATGAAGGACCTATTATGTACAAGGTTGCATGATAAGTACTTTGGGGGTGATTTTTCTTTGAGTACTTCAGGTTATTTGGTTATTAACTTGACACCGTAGAAATACATCTGAAGAAAAAAAAAATTCTTCTCTAGTGCTTATGTTCTTAGAGGAATTAGAAAAAGTCACAAAGGAAAGTTTTCTAGCACAGAGAACTATAAAATACGAATCTTTGTTTCTAAAATCACCTGTACTCATTGTTTCTATCCCCTAAACCACAATATGGTTACTTTAAATCCATTTCCTAATTACAAATGTTCCAGCTATACTCTACTTAAACAAATTTACAAGAAAAAAGCAAACAACCTCATAAAAAGGTGGTCAAAGGACATAAAGAGACACTTTTCAAAAGAAGACATACATGCAGCCAACAATTACATGAACAAAAGCTCAACATCACTGATCATAAGAGAAATGCAAATCAAAACCACAAGATACCATCTAATACCAGTCAGCATTACTATTATTTTAAAAAAAATCAAAAAATAACAGATGCTGGTTAGGTTGTGGAGAAAAAGAAACGCTCATCCACTGTTGGAAGGAATGTAAATTAGTTCAGCTATTGTGGAAGACAGTGTGGCAATTCCTCAAAGACCTAAAGACAGAAATAACATTTATCTCAGTAATCCCATTACTGGGTATATACCCAAAGGAATACAAATCATTCTCTTATAAAGACACATGCAAATGAATGTTTATTGCAGCACTATTCACAATAGCAAAGACATGGAATCATCGTAAATGCTCATCAATGATAGACTGGATAAAGAAAATGTGGAACATATACACCATGGAGTACTATGCAGCCATAGAAAAGAACAAGGACATTTCTTTGGAGGGACATGGATGGAGCTGGAGGCCATTGTCCTCAACAAACTAATGCAAGAACAGAAAACCAAATATCGCATGTTCTCACTTATAAGGAGAAGCTAAATGATGAGAACACGTGGACACATAAAGGGGAACAACACGCACTGGGGCCTTTCAGAGCATGGAGTGTGAGAGGAAGGAGAAGATTGGGGAAAATGACTAATAGATACTAAGCTTATTGCCTGGGTGATGAAATAATCTGTACAACAAATGCCCAAGACACAAGTTTACCTATGTAACAAACTGCACTTGTACACCTAAACTTAAAAGGTAAACAAAGAAAAAAGAGAGAGAGAAAGAGAATTTCTAGGGAGCTGATGATATAGTTTGGATATTTGTCCCCACCTAAATCTCATGTTGAATTATAATTCCCAGTGCTGGAGGTAGGTCCTGGTAGGAGGTTGTTTGCATCATGGGGGCAGACCCTCATGGCTTGGTGCTCTCTTCCTGATAGTGAGTTCTCATGAGATCTGGTCATCTAAAAGTGTGTGTGTGTCCCCTCACCCTCCAGCTTTCTCTCTCTTGCTCCCTCATATGCCATGTGATGTGCCTGCCCCCGCTTTGCCTTCTGCCATGACTGTAAGCTTCCTGAGGCCTCCTCAAAAGCAGATGCTGGTGTTATGTTTCCTGTACAGCCTGCAGAACTGTGAGCCAACTAAGCCTTTTATTTTATATATTACCCAGTGTCAGGTATTTTCTTGCAGCAATGCAAGAATGGCCTAATACAGGAGACCACATACTATATTTGAGACAGTGCCAAGCTCTTGGGAATCAGAATAAAACAGAGCTCCTCTGGACAATATATTATGATAAATTTCACAAGAGACGTCAGGACCCAAGCACACCAAGGAATGAGAGACTAATGCTGTTTCCTCAGATGTCCATATTTATCCTAAAGATGAGTAGGAGTTTCCCAGCTAGAAGAGGGGCTGAGGTTATTCAGGGCAGGGAAAGGGCAAGTGAAAAGTCACATCACTCCAGCTCACAAATACTGCCTTTGTGGTGTAGATTTTATTGTTCTTCCTAACAATATAATGTTCTCTCTGTTGTCCTAACAATCGAAGTTACTGTCCATTCTTGTAGGTGAATTAGGCATCACCACCTGAGACCATGATACAGTGTCTCCTGTGAAAGGGTACATTTCCCCAACCCCATTGATGTTGGCTTCGGCTATGTCACTTGCAAATTGACTTGATACTTATTATGTCTAAGAATATTTAAAAACCTCTGCATATATTTCTACAAACTCTCTTTTACACTTTTTTTTCCACAAAAAAAGCAGGTCCCTGATAAGAAGTGCTTCTTCATCCTGGTTTCTGAATGGCAGCTGACCCACAGATGCCAACACGTAGGAAATAAATGATTGTCCTGTGACATTTGAGATTTGGCAGGGGGCTTGTAAATGCAGCAAAACTACATCATTCAAATCCTCCTTTCTCTCTATCTCACAAAAAATATTTTATACTTTCCCAAATTCTATACCATATTGTGCATTAAGCTTAAGATGAAGAGCTATCACTTCTATAATTAATTTTAAAAATTAAAAAATTTAAGGTTTAGTCAATGCCTCTGTAAAAATGAGTCTGATTTTTCCAGTTTCTATAAAAAGAAAAGTGGCTCAACAACTCTTCCTAAAAGAGCAGACACTCCACTAGGAACTAAGGGGACGCGGAAATTAATGAGGACTGATTTCATTTCTTTTTTCTTCCATCCGTTCCAAGACAGTTACATTGTTTTGTTACTATCAAAAGATCGTAAGTAGAGGCCACATGGCTTGAGAACAAAACATTGAAAAATAACTGAATTCTAGGTTTAGTCAGCTCTGAAATGAAAAATAAGACCTAATCTTACTCAGGTTTAAGTATCTGTGTTACATAAATAAAGAGTTGAAGAGCAAATCTCTAAGGTCCTTTCCTTTTATAAAATTATTTCATTTCAGTTTGCCTAAACGTATAAAAACATAGTGAACCCTAAGCTCCAAAGGATCCTTTCGTGTCTGCTTTATTGTAGCTTTCCAGTGTCTGGCGCAGTACCAGACATGGAATAGGTGTCCAATAAAGGTTTGCTGAGTGACTGAGTGACTGAGTGAGCATATGCAGGAAACAAATATTGAACATCTTTGTGCTTCAGGCTAAAAATCTTAGTGTTAGCCACTAAGATCCCCCAAGTGGAAAAGATACAACCTCAGTTACTTTCAATAAAATACAGTGAGTACAGCAACAGAGAAAGGCATGGGGTGATATAAAAACCTACACATATAAGAACTCAAGTTGGCCCTTTGACCCAACCTCGTGTTGGAAAAGGCTTTTCACTTCTCAAAATATTTGCACATCTCTTAGAAGTATTTTCAGAGTCATATTTGAGGAGTAGCTATTTAGGGATTACAAAATATCAGTCAGGTGAGATGTGTCCTCTTAAGCACCATATAAAAATGGTTCAAGAAACTTAAGAGGGGCAGGAGGATAATAAAACCCAGGCTTTCATAAATTGGAAATAATGGAGAAAACAGAGCTCTTCAAACAACTGCTCTAGAGACATCCCAAGAGATAGAAATTTAAGACAAGATTTTTTTTAAAGTCTGGGTGTGAGGCTCAATCACTATGTACTAAATAAGAAGGTAATATTACTTTTATATATGGAACATATAGTTCTTTTAAAGGGGGCCATGGATGGGGCTCATTTTAGTCTGAGAACAGTTGAGAAATTTTGGATGGCTGAGATGAACACCTATTAGTCAGTGGTCTCTAGTACTATTATTTGACCATCTTTCTATTTAGAACTCATTCAAGCTTATATGGCATATTACATTTAATTAATTGAGTGTTTATGCGTTAAGGAGTTATTTGCTTGTGACTATAGTGAAATTTCCAGGATTTACGACAGGAACATTTTAGAACAGCGACATGTGTTTCCCTCCGATTTGTATAGCTTCATTCATTATAATTTTTCCTGATGTTTTGCCTACCATATTATTAACTTCCCCAAAGCAATGAAATACCAGCTTGTCTTCTCACGGCAGAGAAATGAGAGGAATAATTATGAATGTGGAAATCCCAGTGAAAACATGCTTCTATTGAAAGAAGCTAGTAGTCCAAGAAGGAGCTCCCCTAGATTTATGGAGACCACTAAAAGAAAACACACACACACACACACACACACACACACACACACACAAGAAAATAGATGCATTTTTTTCATCCAGTATGGTGGATGTCCCATATACAGGGGAAAGAGATTATATATAAATATATTATATATGTATATGTATATGTGTATATGCGTGTGTGTGTGTGTGTCACGCTGGGAAAGAATTTATATTTTACTACAAGTTATAAAGTCTAAATAAATCATCAAGGTTACAAGTGTGTGCCATGCATAAATATTTAATCACTGCAAAGTGTTCTTTTCAAAATGTAAGAGTTTGTAAGCACAGTGTTTGATTTGTAACTGACTCCAGGGGCAATGTTGAGATGTGTTCCTCACAACTCTTGGCTACTTAAGATCTTACAATCATGAGGAGGAGGAGAGTGTTAGGTAGATTTCAATGCTTGTCAATGAAAAGACGTAGAATAGTCTGGGAAATCAATTCCAGTCAGGGCTGTAGATGAGCAGTTATTTTACAAAGAGCAGGGGCTGACAGGACCACCACAGTCATTCGTGTTTATTGTTCAACCAGGTGTTTGGGGGCCATCCAGGCTCGATGAAGATCATGTGAAGAAACCAGCAAGGGGTAAGTGTAGGGAGAAAGGAAGAGGACAGTAAGGGGCCAGGCAGCAGGAGAGGGCAGGGTGTAAGGACAGGCTTGGAGGCAGCCTTTCCCCAGTTTGAGATGGTGTTTGTCTTATGACATCCTGCAGCCTCCATTGTTATTTCTCACAACATCATGAGCAGTGTAGGCACTCTGTCCATCCGGGTGGCCTCTTCTCACAGGGAAAAAAGAAGCCCTTGATTTACATTCTCCCTTCAGAAATGTTCCCTGCCTTTCTGCTTCGTGTTGCCATGTTTTCCTTGCCTACCCTGATGTTCCACATTCGTTTACACAACCTCTCAACTGGCCACTAGTTCCAAATGTGTGTTCATTAAGAAGAAGGTTAGATTGAAAAATAACTCCCAGTCTCAATTCCTACTTCCAAAATCTGTGCCTGAAAGTGGCCCCACAGTTTAAAGTTATTTCTATCTGTGGAGATGTGGGGAAGGGAGGGAAATTTACAAAGTAAAAGTAACCAGCCCAGGACAGGTCGTTTGGGTAATGAGGTAGGGATAAGTATATTTTCTTAATGGTCAACTTTTTTTAAATTTTCATAAAGACAAAAGGTTTATTTAGGAAAAAGACCCTAATCACCCATCTGGGACGGGGAGACCCTGTACAGCAAAGAAGTTTCCAAATCCCCAAACCTCAGAGAAGCGGGTAATTGCTATTCACGAGAGAGGTAATGGAATGGTACTAGGCTCCCGAATGGCAGGAACAGAGAGGGATCCAAAGAGACCAGTGGGAACATGGGAAAAGGTCCTGGGGAAAGGTTGAGAGAAAATCCCACTTACGCTGTGGCTAAATAAGATTTTAGGGAAAAGAAATGTTTCATTAAATATACACTGCTTACACTTTCTCAGATTTCTTCCATCACCCCCTTCTTCCTCTGTCTTAGGCAGAGCTCCTGATGGGCCAATTATGCCTTCACTTCTGAAGAGTGATAAAATTCTACAATGGGGACATGAGATCTGATCAGCCACCAACAGTCCAGACGATTCAACATGGAAGAGAGAGAAAGAGTTAGCTACCCTTTGGGATGAACTTTGATCAATGGGAAGGAGAAGGAAGGGGGATACTGAGACATGAATCCTGTTTTATTTTTTCTTCCTGGGACTTCTCCCTTTTCCCTTTTTCCCTACCAGATGAATTCTGTCTGGTAACCAAGCACACCTACCTAGTGATCTCATGGGTCTCTTTTTGACATGTCTGTTTGTTTCATATTTCATTAAATGTATTTGTTGAGCTATTGTAATGCAGATACTCTACTAGGAACTAAGGGGACACAGAAATTAATGAGGACTGACTTCATCTGTGGGAAACCTATGAGGGCTTCCCTGGGAAGGACATGTTTAAATTAGTACTTGCAGTGTACTGTGATAATAGCAATAAGCCAAGTGTTCTAGAGGAACAAGCTGTGGCACACGATCATTGCGAGGGCCCCTACCAATGACAAGCCAAAATTCGGAACTCAAGCCAGTGTATGAAGCTCAGGAAAATGTGATGTTTATTATTAAGCTTTTATATGTCTCAAAGCAAGATTGTGAGGGTTCAGAAACCATTGATTCTCAATGCCTTATTTTTAAATCCTTAGCTTTTACAATAATTTTCATTATAAATAAGAATTTCATAGAAATGACCCAAATCCACCTTTTTAAAAACACCTAATAGCTGGAACGAATGCCAATTATGAGGCTAAAGCTCACACCAAGTTTGTTATCAAAACGAACAATCCAGAGGAGGCACGGAAGGTGGCCTCATTGAAACACTGACCTCATCAAAACATCGGGGCATAAGATCCCAAAGAACAGCAATATTCATTAAGAAATAATGCACCCACTTTTAGTCTAAACTTTGTTATTCTCTAATTTTTCAGAAGTAGCACCAACTTCAGTCCACACTGAAGAATTCCCCAAGGTAACGTACTATAATTTTTAAACTTCTATCTTAACCATTCAACTTTTCACTCTTGACACATGCAAAGGTGTATCTGTATAATAAATATTTGGAGAATAAAATAGATTTTCTGGAATTTCATATTATCATATTATAAGATAGATAATTTGAATTGTGATAATTTGCCTTGCATCTTCTGTGTCAAGTTTCCACCAAGTGATATGCTGGAGATTCCCTGACATGATGTACCCATTTCTCAGAAAGCAAGGAGCCAGTGAATGTTCTAATGCTCCAAATATAAACAAAGTAACGTTGTGGTAGGTGGCCTATAATATGGACCCCAGGGATGTCTGCCTCCTGGCATTCACCTTTTTGGGTAATCCTTTGTGAGTGGCTGTTCCTAGCTATTTGCCTGTACTGAATAGCATAAAGCAAATGTGATAGGATGTCATTCATAGATTACGTACAAAAAACTGTAACTTCCATCCTGTTTCCCTTCCCTCCCTTCCCCTCCCCTTCCCTCCCCTCCCCTCCCCTTCCCTTCCTTTCCCTTCTCTCTTTCTGGAACACTCACTTTGGAAGGTATAAGCTGCCATTTTGTGAGTTGCTTCTATGGCTAGAGCCGCAGGACAAGAAACTGATTTCTCTGGCCAACAGCCAGTGAGGACTACCAACAGGCAGTAAGTGAGTGAACTTGGAGGCAGGTTCTCCCCAACTCGAACAATTCAATCAGAAGACTGAAGGTGCAGGCCCAGCCCCAGCCCCAGCCCCAGCCATGGGACTGCAGCCCATGAGAGACCTTGAGCCAGAGAATGCAGCTAATCCTCATCCAAATTTACTCATCCACAAAAACCATGAAATGATTACTGTTCTTTGAAGCTGCTAAATGTGGGGATTATTTGTTGTACAACAACACAAAAATAAGACACTAATCTTCCTCCCAACTTTAAGATAGTTTCTCCATAAGTCATTGCTAAGGTGTGTTAGTCCATTTTCATACTGCAATGAAGAAATACCCGAGACTGGGTAATTTGTAAAGAAAAATAAGTTTAATGGACTCATAGTTCCACACGGCTGGGGAGGCCAAGGCTTCACAATCATGGCAGAAGGTGAAAGAGGAGCAAAGGCACATCTTACCTGGTGGCAGGCAAGAGTGTGTGTTCAGGGGAACTGCCTTTATAAAACCATCATAGCTTGTGAGACTTATTCACTATTACAAGAACAGTACAGGAGAAACCCGCCCCCATGATTCAATTAACTCCCACCAGGTTCCTCCCATGACACGTGGGGATTATGGGAGCTACAATTCAAGATGAGATTTGGGTGCGGACACAGCCAAACCACATCATAAGTCATACCTCAAAAATCTAGCTATTGAAATAAAATCATTGATAAAGAACAATTGAAAAGCCAAGATCACAACTTACCACGATTCATTGGCAAATTTTCCCCAAAGTTCTATAAAACCAGTGATTCTCCATATTACCCATGCTGCCCTTATCTTTTAACACATTGCATATAAAACACACTATATTTATTCATTGTCTTCTTTTCTTCCAATTAGAATAGAAGCTCCATCAGGGCAGGAATTTTATTTTATTTTTTCCCCCACTCACACGTCTCAAAGACTAAAACCAGTGCTTGGCGCACGGGAGTTGCCCAACAAATGTTTCTTGAATGAATTAATTTGACATGTTTCAATGTCAAATTTATAACTTCTACCCACAAGCCATAAACCATGAAATTTGCTGTTCCCCAATCACTGCTTCCATTTTCCCAAACTCACAGTTTGCCCCAAGTTGTTAATTCCACCTAAAATCCTGTGTGTGTTTTAGATGGCATTTGTCGGATGCAGAATCTGAGACAAGAACTTGTGGGAAATCAATTTATTAAGAAACTGTGCCCAACAGAAACCAGGGAAGAGTGAGGAGCATGACCGACAGGAGAAATCAAGCAAGGGTGTGATTTCAGGCAAAGTATCAGAGAGGGTAACTTCAGCTTAATCCCACTGGGGAGCTCTTAAGTATAAATTATCCCTCCAAATTACACCCATACTAATCAGTCATTGACTAAGGGCTGCCCCAGGGATGTAAACTCCCGGGTGCTTGCAGCTCTCCACAAGTGTAGGTAGAGCCAAGGCTAGGCCTCCAAAGAAGAGACACAGGTGCCGCCTTTAGAGGCAAAACAGCATGGAAGCCAAGAGAAAGGAATGGAGAGCCAGTAACAGGGAACCAAGGAGACCTGAGTGGAGCTCCAACAGTGTCTGCTATTCTACATGGGATTTTTACCAGTTTATTTTATTGAAATCCTACCAACATTCACATAATTCTTTCTCTATGTGCCTCAGCACTATACTAGAACCATGCATACAGCCTTGTTATTCTTCATTAATTTTCCCTCTACTTTCCTAGATTTTAAACTCCATAAAAACAGAGATAATAAGTTACAGAATTTTGTGCCTTCCCCACTGTGTTGTAAACATAGCAATAACAATTAATATCTCTAGACTGTAATCCCCATGATGGTAAAGATGAGTGTATCACCATATATTCCACAACTGTCACATATACCATATGTAATATACCATATGCAAGTGACTGGTGTATGGTAGACACTAAGTAAATGTTTTTAGAATAAGTATGAGGGCTTTATAGGCTACAATAAATGCTTTCTTATCTATTGTTTTATTTAACTTTCACAGGATACAGAAAGGCATAAGTAGTAGAAGGGCCTATCCCATTTTTCAGAAAAAAAAAGAAAAAAGGGTTCAGCAATGCAGACTGACTTACCCAATGACTGACTTACTAAATAGGCACTGAGTAGGGCCTCAGGACTAAAGTTGATTTCAAGTCCAATTTGCTTTCCCCTAAGCAATCCTGATGGATGAACAGGCTGGGAACATATTTGAAGACTGAAATCAGTTGAGAGACCCAAGATGACCCAGTCTTTTAACAAAGCTATCTCAAGGTGATTTACTCCAAGAAAAGTCATAGAAGGCACATTTATTGAGCACATAAAAGATAATCAATAAATTTTTAATTTTCTCAAATCACATGAAATAGAGTGGAAGTGGTTGGCTGGAATTAAATTAGATTGAAATCATTTAAATTAAACTAAGTTTTCTGGTGTCTGTTACTTCCTGAGTTGCCCATTTTTGTGTAAAATTGGGAGTGGGAGAAGTAGAGAGGAGGCTAGAAGGGAGGCTGCTGACTGCCCACTGCTGGCTGTAATTCATTAAGATGTGGGAAGAACTATCAACAGGTGAAATCTCCAGAGCACTGCATTGCAAACTCATCTCAAACCATGTGCGCCTGCTATTCTCCAGGCAGCATTCTGTTTACCCAAACCCTTCACCACAACTCCTACCACCTTCAAAAATATCTATGATTTTCCTTACTACTCTATCATCAATTAGATATCATTGGTGAAAGCATTCAGGCAGTCTAGTTTATGGCAAGGTGGGAAGGACTGATCGATAGAAACACTATAGCAGATGCTCTCTGTACCTCAACCCTGTCGTGTTCCAGGACACATCCATAGAGACCTACTACAGACTCTGGAGACTGCCTGAGAGTTTGGCCCGAGTACGGCAGACAGGAAGACAGTGTTAATGTCCCCTGAAAGTAGCTCTCACCAATGGCAGGTGGGAGTTGAGAAAAAGTACCCTGATTTTCTCACTCCTCTAATGGGCAATTCTATAGTGTAGTCAACATGTCTTTCTAGAGTTTCCCAGAGGGATTGAACCTTGGTTGCCCATAGCAGTCCCCTTTTCAACTGCATACCTTTTCTTGGTTTCCTTGTCTTTCCTGTCTCTTTCCCACTCCCAAGCCAGTTGGTATGGTTTAAATAAGTTCCCTCCAAAATTCATATTGAAATTTAATCCCCATTTTGGAGATATTAAGAGGTGCTATTAAGAGGTCTTTAGGAAGTGATTAAATCATGAGGACCTTCATGAATGAATTAATGCCTTATAAAAGGGCTGGGGAGAACTAGCATAGGCCCTCTTTGCCCTTCTGCCTTTCTCCATGTGAGGACAGAGCAAGAGGGCCCTCCCCAGATGTCAAATATGCCAGCACCTTGATCTCAAACTTGGCCTCCAGAAATTTGAGAAATAAATTTGTATTATTCACAAAATACCTAGCCTCAGGTATTTTGTTATAGTAGCACAGATGAATTAAGACACATTTTTTCCCACGATCACCTCTAAAATAAACTATCTGCATCCAAATCCTCATCTCAGGGTTTGCTTCTAGTGGAATCCAAGCCTAGGTTGTTATGCCATTCACGTGCATTTAACTGTTAAAAGCAGACAGGCAGAGCAACAGCCCAAAGGCATAAACCAGATTCATCAGCACCTAGGCTTGAGTCATGTGACAACCTTGGCAAATAGGTTATAAAATCTTTGACTTCTTAAGTGCAACGGGCTTTAAATTTGTGTTGATCTATAGTTAATGTTGACAGAATTTATCTAGTCTGAGAATTGGAGAATGAGAGAATGTTAATAAATAAGATAGTACAGTGGGGGGAATAAACTGCAATAAAGAGCCTGCACAGAAGCATCTCTAGGAGTGGTCACATTGTCTGTCTACATTGCAAGTAGACTGGCATGGTGGAAAGAGCTCTGGACCAAATGTCAGAAACCTGGATTCCAGTGCTGTCGTTGCCATGAATTCATGGCTCAGCCTTGTTATTTTATCTCTTTTATCTTCAGTTTTTCTTCTGGAAACTTACGGGACTGGATTATTTGATTTCTACAGCCCTTTTGGGCCCCCAGTTTCCATGAATCCATGGAGGCGGATAAAGTGCATAGCACTTCTTTAAAGGTGTGTTCCACAAGTAATTAATAAACAAGCAAACTGTTCACACAGCACTGGCTGTGTGAAGAGGGACTGTTTAATTAGGCACACCAGCTGTTCCAATCTGTCTAGACAGACTTCTCTTTTTCCCCAAGACAGCTTTGGCCACACTTGCTCCGACATTATGACAAGGTGTCCTTTGGCTGCAGATAGCAATTTTGTTGGGTGATAATTCTAATGCCCATAGAGTCAGCTATGGAACTTTCTTTAGTTTTAATGCTGTTTGCCTTTCCAAGTGGAACTGGAGAGATTTACCCAAGAAATAGCTAAGAGAGGCAGTTTGTGCAACGAAGTCACCAAAAATAGCTTCTAGTGTAGCCTTCATGCCTACCTGTCCATCTTCGTTAGTGGGCTCTTTAGTTCCTGCTCACATTTCCCATCCCTGCCTTTGTGGAATAAAATATTTCAACATCAAAAGGAAACTTCCAAGTCATTTAGGTGAACCTCCCACCAAACCAATATAATAAGTCTTCTCAAGATCTCTGACCAAAGATCTTGGAGCAGAGAAAGTGATTCCTTGACACCCAGGTTCCTCGATATCCCGGCTTGAGTCGTGGGACAACCTTCAAATAGATTGTAAAATGTTTGACTTCTTAAGTGCAACAGGCTTCAAATTTGTGTTGATCTATAGATGATTTTGAACAGAATTTATCTGATCTGAGAATTGGATAGGAAATCTATGAAATCACTCTTAATAATTAAAGAGCATTTTCAAAGTGTAACCAGTCAATTAGATAAGCACAACTCATTGGATATGATTTTTTTAAAATGTTACATTTTCACCTTTTATTGCCTTTTTCAGATGTATCCAGGAGAAGAAGATGAAAAGTTGTCAAGAAACATAACTTTTTATTTTATTCTTGTAGTCCTCCAGTTATATTAAGCCATAAAACAACATTCACTCAGTTACTGAAAGTATCTGGTCAAGACACTCCTCAACAGTTCAATCCTTATTCATGCTTAGACTTCTAATTCTCACCCCACATAAACATAGAAAAATTATTTTTAAATAAAATAAGCAATTCAAAAGTCATATATTAGAAGGACAACGCATCATGATCAAGAGTGCAATCAAGGTTCATTTAAGAAATGTAAGGTTGATTTAACATTCAAAATCCAATCAATGTAAAGCTTTTCCCCTAAGAGTGGGAATAAGGTAAGTGATATACTTCCATTCTTATAGTCAATTGATTTTTGATGAAATATTCAAAGTAATTTAATGATGAAAGATAGTTTTTTCAATAAATTGTGTTGAAACAACTGAATATTCATAAGGTAAAGATTTATATATATTATAAAATATATATCATATATATGTATATATAAAAAATAAACTCTTACTTCACACTACACACACAAAACAGATCATAGACCTAAAAGTAGGAGAGAGATTATAAAGTATAAGAGGATATCTTCATGACCTTGGTATAGGCAAGATTTTCTGGGCAGAACCCTGAAAGTATTAATCAAAAAAGGAAAAGAACTGATAAATTGGACTTGATCAAAATTTAAACTTTTATCCACCAAAAAAAAAATAGAAATGACTAGGCAAGGCACACAGTGGAAGAAAAATATTTGCAGGATAAATACAACAAAGGACTGTATCCAGAATACATAAAGAACACCTACAACTCAAAAATAAAAAGTCAAACAAACTGCATAAAAATGGCAGTGAGGAGAAAGGGGGAAAGCAAAATACTGTAGCGGACATCTCACAGAGGAAAATATGTGAATGGTTAAAAGCCTGTAACAAAGTGCTCAATATCATTAGTCATCAGGAAAATTCAAGTTAAAATCACATGTTGATATCCACTACACACCTACTAAAATGGCTAAAACATTTTAAACTGAAAATAACAAGAGTTGATGAAGATGAAAAGCAACTGGAACTCTCACACATGGTTGGTGGGCATGTAAAATAGTAAAACCACTTTGGAAAATGATTTGACAGGTTCTTAGAAAATTAAACATATACTGTACCCTATAATCCATGAATTCCACTTCTCTGCATTTTCCTAAGGGGAATAAAAACTTAGCTTCTATGTCCACAAAAATATTTTCCCACAACTATTCTCAACTCTTTATTCATAAAAGCCAAAAACTTAAAAAAACTCAAATGTCCCAACAGAAATATAAATTTCATGATATTCATTGAATAAATAAATTCTGATATACACATATAATGGAATACTACTTCACAGTAGTAGAAAAGAAATACACTACTGATACGTGCAACAATATGAATGAATCTCTTTTTTTTTTTTTTTATTATACTTTAGGTTTTAGGGTACATGTGCACAATGTGCAGGTTTGTTACATATGTATCCATGTGCCATGTTGATTTCCTGCACCCATTAGCTCGTCATTTAGCATTAGGTATCTCTCCTAATGCTGTCCCCGCCCCCCCCACCCCCCACCCCACAACAGTACCCGGAATGTGATGTTCCCCTTCCTGTGTCCATGAGTTCTCATTGTTCAATTCCCACCTATGAGTGAGAACATGCGGTGTTTGGTTTTTTGTCCTTGCGATAGTTTACCGAGAATGATGTTTTCCAGTTTCATCCATGTCCCTACAAAGGACACGAACTCATCATTTTTTTATGGCTGCATAGTATTCCATGCTATATATGTGCCACATTTTCTTAATCCAGTCTATTGTTGTTGGACATTTGGGTTGGTTCCAAGTCTTTGCTATTGTGAATAGTGCCGCAATAAACATACGTGTGCATGTGTCTTTATAGCAGCATGATTTATACTCCTTTGGGTATATACCCAGTAATGGGATGGCTGGGTCAAATGGTATTTCTAGTTCTAGATCCCTGAGGAATCTCAAATATAGTGTTCTGAGTGAAATAAAAATAATCATGAAAGGGTATATACTATATGATTTCACTTATATGAAATTCTAGACAAAACTAAACATGTGGTGAAAGAAATCAGAACACTGGCTTGTTTAAGAGAGAAGGATGTGTGGAAATTGGCTGGAAGTGGCATGAGGAAACTTCCTGAGGTGATGGAATTCTGTATCTTATAGGGAGGTGGATTATATGGATGATTGCATTTATCAAAAGTGATTAAACTGTATACCTAAAATCTTTATATTTCATTGAATGTAAAGTATATGTCAGTGAAATATGGCATCTTATTAATAAAAAAATACCCGGTAATAAAAGTGTTATAACTGAAATGATTGACAGGAGTGACAGTGGCACCAAGAAGGAAGCAGTCAAACCTGGTAGAGAGAGGCTGGAAAGTCTAGAGATAAGAATGAAATCTGGATCTGGAAATAGCAGTAGGAGACTGTACATGGAATGGAGAATGAAACACGAATTGGGGATGTGCATTTGGGACCCAGGAATGTGATAGCAAGCCTCACATTAGTTATCTATGAGAGATAATATAGCCAGTAGTTAACCTGGCAACCTGCCAAATTGTCTAGGTTGATATTTCAGCTCCACAGCTTACTAGCTATGAGTCTTCCTGCAAGTTTCCTAACATTTCTATGCCTTACTTATCTTCTTTGTAAGACGAGGAAAAATAATATTACTTACTTCAGAAAGTCGTGAGGATAATACACTTTAATACATGAAAATACAGAAAAAAAAATCTGCCTATACTTAACACTAAACATTAGCTGCTCTCATTGCTTATGGTTTTCTGAGGGAGAAGGAAAGAATACTGACCATGGGCACCTGAAGGGGAGGTGGGAAGTAGGATGAGAATGGGAAGTAATCTATTTCTCAATCAACCCTGGGAACCAAATCATAACATCTATATAAAATTCAGCTAGAGCCAGAAGGCTAAGAAGTGGTTTCAGGGATGCTCACTTCAGTAGCACATATGCTAAAACTGGAGTGATCCAGAGAAGAATAGCATGGCCTCTGTGCAAATTTGATCCAGAGAGGAATAGCATGGCCCACCATGCACTATTTCCATGATGACATGCAAATTTGTGACATGTTCTATATTAAAATAGAGAGAGAGAGAGAGAAAGAGAGAGAGAAGAAGAAGAAGAAGTGGTTTAGGGAGATTCTCTGAGATCCTAAGGTGCTATTCTAGGGTTTGGATATTGAAGCATGACACAGAGTTGGGGCAAGTTCATTCTCACCTTGGAGAGTGGCCACCAGCAGAGAAGTGCCATGCAGTGGGAGTAAGCAGGGCTCCTAGCCTAGTGCAATCTCATCAACACACTCACAGCAAAACATTGGTGTGGTGTGTCCCTCATCAGACCCCAAAAAAGAGCATGGAGACAAGGATCATGAAGAGGTGTGTTTCTGAGCACACATTTCATTACCTATTGTGACAGCTGGAAGCAATTTAGAGGCTCCGTAGTAGGGATCTACAGTTATGAAGGTATGAAGTTGGAACTTTAAGCCAATGAAATGTGTTTATCAATGTTAATGTGAACTCATTTCTCCACATGAGCTGGTAAATCCTAGATCTTTTCAAGGGAGAGAAGCAGGTTGATGTAAAGTTTAGTAGAGCAGATACAGGGGCAAGAGATACAAATATTAATATAGTCCCCAAGAAAGGAAAGAACACGAAACACCATGCACTAATATGTTATACATCCCACCTTTCTCATTAAATTGTTTGATAATACTTTCTCTTTTTTTGAGCTGGGGTTTCGCTCTTGTCACCCATGCTAGAGGGCAATGGCGTGATCTCAGCTCGCTGCAACCTGTGCCTCCTGGGTTCAAGTGATTTGTCTGCCTCAGCCTCCCACGTAGCTAGGATTACAGGTGTCGCCACCATGCCTGGCTAATTTTGTATTTTTAGTAGAGACAGGTTTCCCCATGTTGGCCAGGCTGGTCTCGAACTCCTGACCTCAGGTGATCCGCCCACCTTGGCCTCCCAAAATGTTGGGATTACAAGTGTGGGCCACAGCACCTGGCCAGTTTCATAATACTTTCACTTGTTCATTCCACATTCACATTTTCAGTGCCTATTTTGTTTGTGGCACTAATGATTTGGTTTAGCAGAGAAAGAAATTATAAAACTGCCTCTAAAGAGAAAGGGTAACAAAACATGGCAGCTTGAAAAACAAGACAAGACAATGGCCAGACCCTGTAATAAACACTTCATGAGCTTCCAGAAAACAGAGATGGAGGAGACCACAGTGGCCTGAAGGATGGGAAAGGATTCCTTGGAGAACCTGAGCTGATGGGACATGAGAGTTTAGATATCATTTGGGTTAATTGAGGACAGAACAAAGGGCAGAGAAGAAGAAAAGAAACATGATTTTTAACCCTGGGGGTTCTTGAATTCTTCCCAATATATATGCACCCTTTGATATGTGTGTAGAAGAAGGGCCATAGCTACCAACATATTTCCCATGGGTCCAGGACACAAAAAGATTAACGGCAATTATTTCAAGACATAGATGGGCCCAAAAAAGGGAAGAGTACATTTGATAACTCTTAATTGAAGGGTTCCACAAAGGCCTGTTAGGCACTCTGGCTCCTGGAATTTTTTCTGCTCAGATGGCATATAGAAAGAGTAATTAAAATAATGTAATGTGTGTATTTATGGGACTCCAGTACCTGCCTTGTAGTTAATGAAGCTGGCATTGATCCCCATGGGAGTGGGCGGAGGATCAATTTAATCAGTTTAAGTGTTAGTATATCTATCTCATGTGGACTTCACTCTTACCTCACATGCTCACAGCCATTTGAGAGATGTATAATGAAGCAACATAAAGCATAGGCACCAGGGCCAGACAGACCCAAATTCAAATAACCTCTCGAATGTCCTTTGTTACCTGTGGCACTGTGAATACATTACTTGACCTCTCTGTGGTTTTGGTTTTGCTTTTTAATCTACAAAAATAATATCACATATTTACACTGCTTGTTAAATTCAGTATGACACAGACTATAGTTCTAGATTCCATGCCCTAATTAATTAATCTCCATGACACCTGTGAGAGAAGCACTTCTGTTGTCTCCATTTTGTTCTTTAAGAATCTCAGTCACAGGGAGTTGTGTCATTTGCAATAGTCACAAGGCTAGCAAATAAGGAAGTCAGATTACAAACCCAGGAAACTGCATCCAGATGTGTGCCCGAGTCTGAGGATATGAACGTACCTTGCACATAGTGTGTTGTAATGAAGGCCATATTGGCTCATGTTAGCAACATGTGGGATACATGGTGGGTGTTGATGTTGTGATGGGGTAGGGGTAGAATGCTTTGTCCCATTTCTGATCTTTCCTTCCACTCGAAAGGAGACTTGTCAACAGAATATTCTTGGTCTCACTCTCCCCTTACACATTACACCATAGCAGAAGAGGAAAGACATGTCTAATATGTCTAATGCGTCAATTTTACAGGAATAAAGGGAGGCATGCTTACACCGGTTCTTACTTCTCCCTCCCTCTTGGGAGCAAGTTGCCCTTAGGGTATACTTGTTTTCCTTGGTCACTCTTCACCACAAGATTTGAAATCCTATGCATTGTCTATGACTTGGGCAGTCTTTCTGTCTCACTAAGCCATGTCCTCTGCTCTCGTCACTGTCAATCAAAAGGTAGTGTTCTGGCTCTATTTGCTTTACTCTTTTGTCTTATTTCTCAGCCCAGATAAGGAAGCCAGAGCAGGGGAACAAGGCAGTATTTATGGCTCTTTCCCATCTCTTAAACCCTAACACTCCCCTCCGGATTTTGTTTTTCTATAATAGGCTGTAGGATTTCTTCTGGACTGTACACCTCAGCCTAAGCTTCTTTCAAGAACTTGAAAGATGGCTTCTAGGTAAATGAAGGTAACGTTAATGGCAGGTAACTTACTTGAAGGGAATGTCTTGTTCTTCTGAGTCGTTTCTTTCAACTTTGTTACCCAATTAACTATAACATTCCTCCAGGAATCAGCTAAGCCAGGATTGCCATTGCCTCGCCTGCCCTGGCCAACATACACACTTAATTCCAGAGAGAGGAAGCTATCCAAGGCACCATGAGTTTGAAAAATCTGGTACCAAGATGATTCAAGTAGAGAGATATTTTAAACAGACTCAGCCTCATAGGGCCTTTCCTGAGCTCAGGCCATTCAAACCTGAGCAAGGCGTTTTCTCATGAGCATTGCCAGCTGAGTTTCACAAAAAAATTATTACACTCTGTTCTTCCCACCATGAGAACATATTCAGTTCTTGGATTGGAAATAAAGACTCCAGCTCCCTCAGCTGAGCTGCTGATGTTTGATGTGTTCTCCAAACTCATTCTTCTTGCCCTGCCAAGTTAAGTGAAATATTTCCACCACTGTCCCTTAGGGCATTATAGCAAATAAGGTGAGTTAGACTGACATGTATACATATAATTGTTTCTCTTTTTTCCCATCATTCCTTCCTCCACATACAACTTTTTTTAATGGAGCTGAATTTGAAAATGAGAAAAGTACCACAACACAACCAGATGAATTCTGTTCATAGAAAGATTCAGACTGGGAAAATGAATCTTATCTCTACTCAGCATGGTCCCTGGATATAACTTCATTTATTCATGCATTAGTTTATTCATTTCACAAATATTTACTAGTATCACTGTGTGACAGTTAGCATATTTAGTGCCAGGAACACAAAATCTTTTCTCCTAAACAGTGTATTACATAGAGGGGTTAACAAGTAAATCAGGGAGCATACAATATGATAAGTTATAATATGTACTACATTGAACTTACAGAAATTATAGATCAGAAGGAACACATTGTGTTTTGGAAATGCAAAGGTGTTGCCTCAGACCTCAAGCTAATAAGGAAATGATTTGCAGGTAAAAAGACCTTTGAATTGAACATTAAGAATTTCCCCAAATGCCAGCCAGAGAAGAAGAAAATGAGGTTTCCATCTGAGAGAAGAAAATGTGCAAAAGCAAAGGCTTTGAATTGCAAGGCATTAAATTACATTTTAGGAACTAAGAAAATTTCATGGTGAGAGAGAATTATACACGATAGCTTAGCCTCTGCCAGACAATTGACATTTAGTATGCAAAATGCTACACAAAGTAGTTTGGAAAGATACAGAATGAGAGATTTAAAGACAAGGAAAGGGTTGCAGGCTGGCAGGAATCAAATAATAAAAAATGAAATTATTGAGATGCCAACAAAAATCTTTTACAAATTCTCCCTTTGCAAAGGCAATTCCACTTGTACTTCGATCTTTGACCTGGACCCATACAATTAAGTCCACATCATATTTCTGCATATTGCTCTCCAAGGAGAATCGAGTTTACACTTCCCCCCGATCCAAACCATAACAGTACTTAATTAGGTGACAATTTATGTAGTACTTAGCATGAACTTTTGGCACTTGCTGGAGAAGGCTGTACAAGTGTACACGTGTTATCACCTGACTACATCAAGAAACGGGGCCTGGGCATTGGCGAGGTTTCTTGGGCTTTACAAGGTATCAAATGACTTTTATAACCCTGTAGTACCTGGCTTTCTAGTAGGCAGGACTGTCTCTAGTGTGTATTAATATACTAAATATTATGCCCACATGCACTTAAAGCACTGATTTTTGAGCACTTCAAAACAACAAGGAGCCTAGAAAATCAGAGAAACAGATGTTGGACGAATAGTAGGCCTTCTCAGAGTCCATCATTTAACTTAAGGGAAATGGCACAACAGCGGAAGGGAATCATTCAAACCCACTCAGTGAAAAATAAACAGAGCGTTCCCCAATGGCAGACATGGTCTGTGGTGATAACGAGGCTCTGGACACCTGGCTGCAACCCTCAAGCCCCAGCCTCATCAATAACACTGACCCAGAAATGGTTCTTTTCCAGGTACCCCATGGGGGCTGAGAAGACATGCCCTCAAAACTTTGGAGATGCTCATTTAAATAATTCTAATGAACAGCAGATGTCTGGACTGTGGTGAGTGTGGTGAGTGTGCAAGCTTGGATATAAGCCCTGGCAAGACAGAACCAAGAAGACCGTCTTCCCATTTTCCCTGATTCTCATCGTGCTCGTAAACAAAAGAAGAAGGAAACACAAAAGGACATTATTTTGGATCTTGGATATGGCATCGCATCTGTCCTCTCTCTAAGGACAATCGCAGAATTGGTCCTCTTTTGTTGCTTCCTGGAAGACACAGCAAGATGGAGAGAAAACAGAACAAGGCTTGTGTCCCATTCTGAGCACCACAAGTTCACTCCAGGTCACAGGCTGACTAGGCAAAGTAGCTCCTATCAAGGATGTCTCATGCCGTAAGTTAATCTCATTCCCCATACACCACTGACAGCCGTTTGCAGCAACTGCAGATCCCTTACTTTAGCTTGGTCTTTTTCGGAGCAAGGTCCACCTGGCATGTCACACTCGGACCTATCTTCTAGCCAGGGCCCTACTCTAGCTTCATAAATTGGGCCCTTGACTTGATACATGCAGTTTTGACCCTTTGCAGGCCCTGAGAACTGTAGCTTGAGCACTGTTCCTGGCTACCCTCTGCCCCTGGCTGCCTTGGTGAGACTAACACACCCTCACACTGGCTCCTCAGCTATCTGGCTCCCCGCTTGGGCACACCCTCCCAAAGCATGGCTGTGGCCAAAAGGAAAGCAAATAGAGGCTTAAAAATTCAACTATGAGATTAAAATTAAAAATGAAACCTGTTTCCTCTTCCTGGGATATGTCAGTCAAAAATAGAAGTAGTATATATCCCTATACTACCTCTTGACAAATCCAGTGTGTGTCTAAAACAGTGTTGAAATCAAATCTACAACAGTTTCACAAATCACGTGCTTGTTCTTTCTCCAAGAATTCTCTTAGCATCAAAAATAAGTAAAACATTGTTCTGAGTGTTGTGGAAAAAAACAAAGATGAATAATGTGTTCTGCCTTTATGGAATTTACAATCCAACTCAGGAAATCAGATACAAGTGCTGTAGTTCCAGCAAAGTAGAAGCATAGAAACATAGGATCTTTAGCATAGGAGGTTTCTGCAGGATCATCCAGGGTTATAGCCTAAACTTGAGCACTTCCAGTGATAGATAACTCACAACTATTTACATTAAACCATTTCATTTTTGAAGTACTCTGGATGGTGGACTTTTTTTTACATGAAATTGAACTATGTATTTGTGACTTCTGCCAATATGTCCACACTGGAATCTCACAGGAAAATCCAAATATTCTCTGCTAGCCATGACAGCCATTAATTTTTTAAGTGAAATCAAGTTTATTAAGAAAGTAAAGGAATAAAAGAATGGCTACCCCAGAGGCAGAGCAGCTAATTATTTAAAACTATTCATTACTCTCCCCAACCCTGCAAAATTCTTCTCTTTTTCAGATCTCTTTTTCTAATTCTTTGAGTAATATTTTATGTTACATAGTTGATTACAATTATAATTACATGACAATTATAATCACTCTGTTTATATTTGTCTTAATTCTGTTCAGTTTGCCTAACCTTTTGAGAATATAAAAATCATTACAATGTCCATATACGAGACATGGTTTAATTAGAGTAGGGAAAAAAATGAGCTTTCTCCTCCCTTTTCTTAAATACTATATTAATATAGCATTCACTTCTTTTTTTTTTTTTTTTGAGATGGAGTCTTGCTCTGTGTCCCAGGCTGGAGTGCAGTGGCACAATCTCTGCTCACTGCAAGCTCTGCCTCCTGGATTCACGCAATTCTCCTGCCTCAGCCTCGTGAGTAGCTGGGACCACAAGCACATGACACCACACACGGCTAATTTTTGTATTTTTAGTGAAGACAGGGTTTCACCATGTTGGCTAGGCTGGTCTCAAACTCCTGACCTCAAGTGATCCACCCACTTTGGCCTCTTAAAGTGCTGGGATTACAGGCATGAACCAATGTGCCTGGCCAGCATTCACTTCTTGAGAGGAACATCATACCTACTGAGCTTACTGCTAATTTAAATTTGTCAGAGTGCCAATTTGATAACATAATCCATCTATCTATATGGCTGGTTTGGGGAAGCCAGGCATTTGCCACAGAATAATCTGTCCTGAGTCCACTGCTCCAGCTTGTTTTAAAAATAACAGATCTCTGTTCTGTCATCTGGCCTTCCAACTTATACCATATCCTCCAGAGATCTTGTGAAGCTATGTGTTCACAGATTTTCTGCTGCTGATGTCAGTGTTAGTGAGGACAAGAAAAACGACAAAGCTCTAGGGCACACTGCAAGAAAATTCCCAGAATCAGCCTCCTTCACATAACCTGCGTCTCCTCCATTCTCATCCAAGCTATCATCATCTGCGATAGGATTAATGCAAAAGCAAAGCTTAACCTTTCTGCCTGCCTCCATCCTTGCTTCCCTCATGGTCTATGCTCAACCCTGCAGCCAAAGAGATTCTGTTAAAGCCAAGTCAGATCATCCATGCTTCCTCTAACAACTCTCTCAATGCCTTCCATCATGGTCTTGATAAAAGCCAAAGCTCTTTCAGTGGTTGACAAAGTGGACCTTTCAACTCTCTCCCTTCTCTCACCTAACCTCTTTCCACCCCCACCATCAAGCCCTCTGTTCAGCCAAGCTGGAATCTCTGCTGATCCCCAGACACACTAGGCAAGCTCTGGCCTCAGAGCCTTTGCACTTGCACTTACTTATGGCTCTTCCACCAGAAAGACCATGGCTCACTCCCTCACCACTTTGAGTCATTTCAATGTTACCGGCTCATTGTGGGCTCTCCTAACACATGTAAAGCCACGCCCTCCTGACTCTCCTGTCACTCTGCCTTGCTTTCTTTCTCTCTGTCCTGCTGACAAACGATCAGATGTGTATCTTTCACCGTTATTGACTGGCTGGGCTAGAATGTGGAACGTTGAACTGTGGTGTTCACTGTTGCATCTCTAGTGCCCTGTAGCATCTGACATAATGTAGCCATTCAATAAGTGTTTCTTTTTTGTGCCTGGCTCATTTCACTTAGTATAATGTCCTCCAGATTCAACCATGTTGTCACAAATTAAAGGATTTTCCACATTGTTAAGGCTTCCATTGTGTAAGTAATTGTACTCTATTGTGTATATATGCATTTTCTTTATCCCATTATTGGTTGATGGACATTTAGGTTGCTTCCATATCGTAGCTATTGTGAATAATGCTACAATGAATATAGAAGTGCAGGTTTATCTTTGCAACACTGATTTTAATTCCTTTGGACATGTATCCAGTAGTAGGATCACTGGATCATATAATTTTACTTTTAGTTTTCTGAAGAACTTCTCTACTGTTTTCCATACTGGCTACATTAATTTACATTCTCACCAATAGTACACAAGTGTTCCCTTTTCTCCATAACCTTGCCACTTGTTATCATTTTTCCTTTTGATAATAGCATTTCCAACTGGTGTGAAGAGATATTTCATAGTAGCTTTAATGTGTATTTCCTTGATGATTAGTAATGATGAGCCCTTTTTAATGTATCTATCAGCCATTTGTATGTTTTGAGTAGCATCTTCCCAGTCTTTTGTCTGCTTTTTAATTGGGTTGTTTTATTGCTATTGAGTTGTTTGAGTTTTTGATATATTTTGGATATTAGCCCCCTACCAGATGTGTGGTTTGAATATATTTCCTCCCAGTCCATGGGCTGTCTCTTCACTCTATTGTTTCCTATGCCTTGCAAAAGCTTTTTACTTTGATGCAGTCTTGTTTATTTTTGCTTTTTTGTCTGTGTTTTTGGGGTCATATCAAAAAATCTTTTACCAGACCAAGGTCGTGGAGCATTTCCTCTGTGTTTTCTTGTAGTTTACAATTCTGATTCTTCCATTTAAGTCTTTAATCCATTTTGAGTTGATTCTTGTATGTGGTGTGAAATAAGGGTCCAATTTCATTTTTCTGCAGGACATCCAATTTTCCCACCACCCTTTATTGAAGAGACTATCCTTTCTCCATTATATGTTCTTGACACTTTAGTCAAAAATTAATTGACCATAAGTGTGTGGGTTTATTTCTCAGCTCTGTATTCTGTTCCATTGGTCAATGTGTCTGTTTTTATGCCCGCACTGTGCTATTTTGATTACTATGGCTTTTAGTAGGTTTTGAGGTAAGGTAGTGTGAGGCTTCCAGCTTTCTTCTTTCTGCTCAAGGTTCCTTTGGCTATTCAGAGTCTTTTGTGGTTACACATGAATACCAAAGTTTTTTTGTTTGTTTTGTTTTGTTTGTTTGTTTGTTTAGTTCCATGAAATATGACATCGGCATTCTAACAGGGATTGTAGATCATGTTGGGTAGTATGAACATTTTAACATAATTAATTCTTCCAATCTATGATAATAGGATACTTTTCCATTTATTTGTGTCATCTAAAATTTCTTTTATCCATGTTTTACAGTTTTCAGTAAACAGATTTTTCATTTCCTTGGTTAAATTTACTCCTAAGAATTTTATTTTAATTTTTGATGCTATTGTGAATGAGGCTTATTTCTTAATTTCTTTTTTCAGGGAGTTAATTATTAGTGTAAAGAAATGCTGTTGATCTTTGCATGTTTATTTTGTACCCTACAAATTGAATTTGGATATCAGTTCCAACAGTTATTGGCTGGAATCTTTAGGGTTTTCTATATATAAGAACACGTCATAACAAACAGAAAATTTTACTTTTTCTTTTTTTATGTGGATGCCTTTACTTTCTTTTTTATTTAATTGCTCTTTCTAGAACTGCTACTACTATGTTGAATAGAAGAGGTGAGAGTGAGCGTTCTTATCGGGTGTCTAATCTTAGAGAAAAAGCTTTCAGCATTTCATTGTTGAGTGTAATGTTAGCAGTGAACTTTTCATAGGTGGCCTTTGTTGTATTAAGGTACAGTCTTTCTATGGCTAATTTGTTAGGAGTTTTTATCACGAAAGGATGTTAAATTCTGTCAAATGTTTTTTCTGCATCTATTGAGATGACCATATGATTTTTGTTCTTTCTGTTAATATGGTGTCACATTGCTTTCTGTATGCTGAACCATCCTTGCATCACTGGGATATATCTCACTTGATCATGATGTATTATCTTTTTGATGTGCTGTTGGATTACATCTGTTAGTATAGAACTTTTGCATCTACATTCTTCAGGGATATTATTCGGGATAATTTTCTCTGATTCTAGCATCTGTGGCTGGCTTATCGGGGTAATCAATTGTCAGGGTAATGCTGCCTTGTAAAATTAACTTGGAAGTATTTTTTCTTCTTCAATTTTTTGGAAGAGTTCGACAAGAATTCTTATTAGTTATATATATATTAGTTATATATACATAGTTGTATATATATACTTGTGTGTATATATATGTGTGTGTATATATATATATATATATATATATACTTGTGTGTGTGTGTGTATATATGTATGTGTGTGTATATATATATATACAATTCCACTGTGAAGCCATCTAGTCCTGGGCTTTTCTTTGATAAGATATTTTAAGATATTTTTTATTACTGATTCAATCTCCTTACCCATTATTGGTCTGTTCAAAATTTCTATTTTTTCTTGATTCTGTCTTGATTGGTTGTAGGTTTCCATAAATTATTTTTGCTATGTAATCCAGTTTTTAGCACATAATTGCTCATATTAGTCTCTCATGATTCTTTGTATTTCTGTAGTATCAGTTGTAATCCTTTTTTGTTTTACATTTTATTTATTTGAGTCTTCTCTCATTTTCTTCATTAGTCTGACTAAAAGTTCGTCAATTTTGTATTTTAAAAAAAACTTAATTTCATTAATCATTTCTATTTTCTTCCTAGTTTCTATTTTATTTATTTCTGCTCTGACCTTTATTATTTCCTTCTTTCTGCTAATTTTGGGTTTAGTTTGTTCTTTTTATAGTTCCTTGAGGTATAACATTAAGTTGGTTGTCTGAGATCTCCTTTTTTGATGTAGGTATATGTTGCTATCAACTTTCCTTTTAGAATTGCTTAAAAGGCAATTTTTGAAAACTGGTTTTGCTTCATCTCAATGTTGTGTTTGCATTTTCATTTGTCTCAAGGTATTATATTTTTAAAATTTCTCTTTTATTATTTGATCCATTGTTCAGAAGCATATTATTTAATATCCATATATTTGTGAATTTTCTGAAATTTCTCCTTTTATTAATTTCTAGTTTCATTCCATTTTGATCAAAGAATACACTTACTATGCTTTCATTCTTCTTAAATGCTTTAAAACTTGTTTTGTGGCCTAACATATTATCTATCCTGAAAAATGTTCCTTGTGTGCTTAAGAAGAATGTACATTCTGCTGCTGTTGGATGGAATGTTCTATATATGTCTATTAGAGTCACATGGCCAAAAATGTTGTTCAAGTCCACTGTCTCTCTACTGATTTTCTATCTGGATAATCTGCCCATTGTTGAATGTATGTGGAATATTAAAGTTCCCCTACTATTATTGCATTACAGTCTATCTCACCATTTAGAACTATTAATATTTGCTTTATGTATTTATATGCCCCAATATTGAGAAGATACATTTAATAATGTATATCCTTTCAATGAACTGTTTCCTTTATCATAATATAATAATCTTCCTTGTCATTTTTTACATTTTGAGCTAAGACTATTTTATGTGATAGAAGTTTAGCCAGTCCTGCTCTCTTTGGTTACCATTTGCCTGAAATATCTTTTTCCAACAATTTAATCTCAGTCTGTGTTTCCAAGGCTAAAGTAAGGCTCTGCTAGGCAGCATAGAGTTGGATCTTGTTTTTAACTTTTTTAAAAAAATTAATCCAGCCACTCTGTTTCTTTTGATTGGAAAATTAAATCTATTTACACTTAAAGTAATGATTGATACATAAGAACATACTGCCAGCATTTTGTTAACTTTTAATGACTGTTTTGTAGTTATTTTGTTCCCGTCTTCTAATTTTATTGTCTTTCTTTGTGACTTGTTGTATTATTTTGTAGTGGTATGCTTTGATTTCTTCTTCTTTACCTTTTGTGTATCTACTAAAAGTTTTTTCTTTGTTGTTACCACGAGGCTATACATAAGCTGATAGTCCCTTAACTTCAGTTGCATACAAAGACTCTAAACTTTTACTTCTCTCTGCCCCTATATTTTATGTTATTGATATTATGCTTTACAACTGTTTTTATTGTGTATTCATTAACCAATTTTTATAGCTATACTTGTTTTAACATATTTCTTTTAACTCATCAGCTTGACTTAAGAATGATTTACATGCTATCTTTAAAGTATTATTCAGAATTTGACTATAGATTTACCTTTAGCAATGAGTTTATAGTTTTATATGTTTTTATACTGTTACTTGTCATCCTTTCATTTCATCCTTTAGCATTTCTTGTAAGACTGGTACCATGGTAATGAACTCCCTTAGCCATTGTTTATCTTGGAATGTCTTTAACTCTTCATTTCTGTAGGGCAGCTTTATTGAATAAATAAAATTTAATAAATAAATAATAAATAAAATAAAATTTATTTAGGTAGCAATTTTTTTAGTATTCTACATGTGTCATCCCATTCCTTTCTGGCTTGCAAGATTTCTGTTGAGGAGTCCACTGATAGCTCTATGAGAGGTTCTTTATATGTGATGAGTTTCTTTCCTTTTGCTTCTTTTGAGACTATCTCTTTGTCTTTGACTTTTGAAAATTTGATTTTAAGGTCTCTCAGAGTATTCTTTTTTGAATTTTGTTGCTTGGAATCCTGAGTCTGAATTTTCACATCCCTCCCAAGATTTGAGTTTCAAACAATATTTTTTTGAATAAGCTTTCTTCCCCCCTTCTCTTTCACGTACTCCTGTAATTCAGATATGCATATGTTTTATGATGTCTCTTATGCTTTTTTCACTCTTTTTCAATCTTGTTTTCTTTTCGTCTCTCTAACTGGGTAATTTCAAATGACTTTTCTTCAAGTTCACTAATTATTTCTTCTCCATGATCAAGTTGGCTGTTGAAATTTTTTAATTTTTCAGTTCTGTCATGGTATTCTTCAGCTCTAAGATTTCTGTTTGGTTTGTTTTTATCGTTCCTATTTCCCTATTAAACTTCTCATTTTGTTAATGCATTGTGTTTCTGAGTTTATTTAGTTCTCTACCTGTATTTTCTTGCATCTTACTGAACTTCATTAAGATGATTATTTTGAATTTTTTTGTAGGCAATTAGTATCTTTTCATTTCTTCTTTCAAGTTGACAATTGGGGCTTTATAAGGTCCATCTGGTGATGTCATGTTTGCTTGATTCTTTGCTATCCACATAGTCCTGCATTGGTGTTCATGAATTTGAGAAGCAAACCCCTCTTTTAGTCATTACAGACTGGTTTCAGCAAGGTGAAGTATTTTCCTGTTAGGTCTCTGGGATAATGGGATTACCGCTGGAATTGCAGTTGAATGGGGTTGGATCCACATCATATGGTTGATGCTTTGTCTGAAGTGAAGGCCACATTTTTTTGGCCTATTTCAGGGGAACTAGTGGGTATGGGGCCTATCTGGGACCTAGGAGGACTTGACTGTCTCCAGGATTTTGCTCTGTGAGGCTGTGATGAGTGTCTGCTTCAGAGTTCACAGGCAGTAGGCCTGTTACCAAGTGCAATGACAGATGTAGCTTCCTCAGGGTCTCTGAGTGTGTTCCTGTTGGATCACAGAATGGGTCCCTGGGCTGCCCGTACTGCCTAGTCTGGGGCTGAGATGGACTGGAACTGAGATACAAGGTTGTTTCAGGTCCACAGCTGAGACCAAGATCTTCAAGCTTGACTCCTGGATCACAAACATTCATGTCTCCCAGTAAGTTCCTGACTGAGAAAGACTGCTCTCAGACTGTTTCAGAAGGGCTACAGCCAATTTATAGGGCTCTTTTAAGATCCACAGTGGAACTGAGATTAGGGCATCAGCCTGCAGGATATGCCTCTTTCCAGACCAGCAGGCAGGCAGAACAGCTCTCTGTCCATCACTGAGAGGCGGTGAGACCAAGATCCAGAGCCATTTAAGGATACACTGAGGTAAAGAGTCTTGCAAGCCTGCCATGGAGACTCATGGGTGCATCTTCCAGTGGGACCTAAGCTTGGCAGAATGGTTCCCAGACCACAGATGGAAGGGACTGAAACTGAGATTGAGGGCTAACTGTGAACCTGCTATAGGACTGATATTGACAAGCCCAACTGTGGTACTAGCAGACAAGACTCCCAGTAGTTTCCTATGTGTGCAGGACTGTTCATAGACCACAGCTAAATAGGAGTGGAGCCGAGATTCAGAGCCCCTTCAGGAACTTCTGTGGGATGGAGGCCAGCAAGCCTGTATAAATGTATTTCCCAGGAGTCCTCTGCACAGTGTCGGTAACTCTGGGTATGCAGCAGAGAAACAGGGCCCCTTCAGGATCCACTGTAGGATGGAAGCTACAAGCCTATGAAGTTGGCAGAGATGGGCATATTGCCCAGCAGTTCCCCATGCCATTGGGATTGCTCACAGGCTGCACCAAAGAGGGTCTGAAGTTAAGCTTCAGAACCCCTTTAGGAGCTAATGTGAGATGGAAGCTGGCTAGGCTGTCATGGTGGCACAGATGAGGAGTCTCGCAACAGTTCTCTGCATGAGTGGGATAACTCCCAGGTTAGAACCAAGACAGAGCCCCTCTAGAATCTACTATGGGACAGAGGCCAGGATATCTGTTCTGGTGGGACAAATAGACAAGTCTTTCTCTGGATCCTTGTGCAAGTCATACTAAGTTGGGACTACAGCTGATTGGGCTGGAGTTGAATTACAGTATAACTTTAGTTTCCACTACCAAGACCAATGTCAGCAGGCAAATGAATCTGTCTGCCAAACACTCGTGTGCAGTGGTAGCAGCAGCAGCAGCTTTCCTTACAGAAGTAGCAGAGTCCAACAGTAACTGAGCAGTAAACTGTGTGCTCAGCTATATGTTTTATTTTTAATTAGATGTCTATTTATTTAACAAGCAATATCCCAAGCAACATTCTAATCACTTTACTAATTACTGTCATTCAATACTGATAAAAATCCTAAGAGGAAGGTATTGTGCAAACAAATTAAAAAAAAAAAAACTGTGACACAGAGAGGTTAAGTAATTTACCTAAGGTCACACAGCTAGAAAGTGGCAGAGATTATCTTAGGAAGTGAACTCCAGACCCCATGCTTTCTTGAGAGCACTGCTTTATGCTTTTATTATATCCTCACCATCAATCAGGGGTAGGCATTTTTTGTTGTGGTTCTTATCTCATTTTATAGATGAGCAAATAGGTTCAGAGAGCAGTGCATTCACCAGCATCTCATGACTAATTTATGTCAGAGCCCAGCTACAAGCCCCAACCTGCAGACTCCAGGCCCCATGCCCTTACCGTGTCCCTCCAACTGGGTTGTGGTCTTGTGAGTTTTTAATTAAATCTCAGAACCTCATGTGTCTCTAAATCTACTTCCAAAAAGCTTTGTTTACTGAGAAGACAGTTTCAGTTTACAAAAAAATCAAGGAATCAACAAAGGCTATTCATCACTTACTGTGCAGAAAACATAAGGGAGAAGAATATCAGGCCATATAATAAACTATTC
The DNA here is from genome assembly GCF_009828535.3 of Hylobates moloch. Classification (NCBI taxonomy): domain Eukaryota; kingdom Metazoa; phylum Chordata; class Mammalia; order Primates; family Hylobatidae; genus Hylobates; species Hylobates moloch. Next base: position 72,624,615 of record NW_026652292.1, on the reverse strand, counting down.
CTAACTCAAAGATCTTACACCAGTTGAAAGCAAGCTACACTGTCAAATAGTAGAACAAGTACAGTAGTATGGGGCAGTAGGTAATAGATGTTGAGAAATTATAGAAACTTCACAAAGGGCTCCAGGAAGGGAAAAGGGTGAAGACATATAGTCATGGTCAGTGGGAAGGATTTTGACAGTTGAGGAGGAGACTGTGGAGTTACTTAGGCTCTGATTCCAGGGTAAAAGCAGGAAAGTCCAGGTTTGATTAAAGTGGGGGGACACCAGAAGTTAGATGGGTGAGGGTCAGTGTGGAGGAGCCAAAATTCCCAGTTAAGGATTGGCACTCTGCTCTGTGATAATTCAGATAGTTCAGCCTATTAAAAAGATAGAGCCTTAATTCAATGGGTCTTGGGGTAGATACAAGTGTACGGTCACCAATATTATCTATTGCCCCTTTGAGACACTGGCTGGACAGAGAATTTCTACAGCATCAGTCATTGTGGCTTCTTTGTGAGTCACTTGTACATAGACCTTAAAGAACAAGAGAGAAACAGAAGCAAACAGAGGACAGTCATCAGGGAAAGAAGAGTGAGCAAAGAGAAAATGAGAGCTTATAGCTGAGACAAAGCCCAGGCTATATTCTGTTCATGATCAACCCAACAAAATTAACCTTAAAAAGAAGTTTGCTCTGTAAATGCAAGTTAACATTATTGAATTGCTCCATTACCATCAGGACTGTTTTCATTTTTAAGCACATGGGTGGTCGCCTCCACATTGAGGAACCATTCACAGCCAGGGAAAACACCCCCAAAATGATTTTCCAGGGCATCTGTGCCCTTGTAGAGACTGCCACGATGTTTTAATTGAGCTGGATTAAATTTCAGTGGAAGGGGTAGAAGTCGTGCATTTTCAAGAACTAGTAATTCTGTAATTTTGTAGGTAGAGAGTACCTTTTTGGCACAAATAGACAGAGAAGGCATCTGCATTTCTCTGCAGCAGGCATTCTCATTTGGAACAAGACCAGGACTATCAAAAGTACATACTGTTTCTTTCCGACTCTCTTAGAGGAGCCTGGAGAAAATGTGCCTAGAAAGGGTCTCCCTCGATGGGAGGGGCAATAAGGAGGTTTGCCAGATGAGAGACCTGCAGAAGGAGCCAGGAGATGGTGGTCCAGCCTCACTGAGTCCTGGGTGTCCTGGTCAGCTTCTCGGTGACATCTACACCCTTCACTCCTGAGTTATTTCTACGGAATCCACCCATTCTTTCTGGAGCTGGCCACATAGAAAGAGGATTAATGCAAAAGGAGCAAAGAACAATGGTATTTCACCAGGCACACGAAGGTTTGCATAAATCTTTGCCAAGAGACCCAATGCAGCATCATATGGCACAAAGAGAGCTGCTGGGCTGGAAGAGATGAGAATTCTGATTTGGTTTCTTCCTTCTTAGCCCAGTGGGACCTGAGTAAGTCACTGCACCTTTTTGCACCTTGGTTTCTTCCTCTGTATGATGTCTAAAGGTCTTCACAGCTCCGATGTTCTGTGATCCCATGACTCCTTTGTGGGGCATTCAAGTCTTCACAATAAAACAAAAATCCAAAATCCACCTGCCTTTCCCTCCAGCATCATGTCATCAGCTCCCCACACACAACCTCTTATTTGTTTCATTTGTTGTCTCCTTTTGCCACAAAGTCCCACTGGGCCTTCTAACCTTGGGGCAAATTCCCTTTTGCCTTTGTAAAGCCAACTTTGCCTTCAAGTTTCCCACTGGCAGCAGGGATCCACTTGGAAGGGAACAGATCCCCCATGCTGAGAACCCTCAAGTGTTCCCCATGTGCCATGTTGCACCCAAGTGCCTCAGAACAGACTTAGCCCATTGTACCGATAAATTCATATGGAGACCCACTTCTAGGGCAGTGTTTCTTACACATGTTGGGTCCTGGACAGGCTTGATAATCTAATGAAACAGGGACCCAAGTTGAACCAATTAGAGTTAGTTTTAGGGGATCGATATAGGTGATGGGGAAGAGAGAGCTATATTCTTTTCCCTAGGATTATTACTAGTTGAAACGTTATAAGCTTGGAGCTATTAGAAATGTTCTAAGCTTGGAGCTATTAAAAATGACCTTTGCTGTCATGAGGGAGAGAGCGGCTCAAAGCAGAAAGCCAACACAGAACAAACCAGAGTTACAAAGTGGAGAACAGTGGAGTCTTCCAGTCTATTTGCAACCCTCAATGTAGACATGATTTCCCATTTTCATGAGTCTACACTTTCTTGTTAGTATCAGCAACAGCAGCATTTTTTCTTCCTTGTTTCTTCTGATGACTACTATTTTCTTTTTTCCTTTTGGTGTGTGTGTGTGTGTGTGTGTGTGTGTGTGTGTGTGATGGAGTTTCACTCTTGTTGCCTGGGCTGGAGTGCAATGGCACAGTCTTGGCTCACTGCAACCTCCGCCTCCTGGGTTCAAACAATTCTCCTGCCTCAGTCCCCTGAGTAGCTGGGATTACAGGTGCCTGCCACCACACCCGGCTAATTTTTGTATTTTTTGCAGAGACAGGGTTTCATCAAGTTGGCCAGGCTGGTCTTAAACTCCTAACCTCAGGCGATCTGCCTGCCTCAGCCACTCAAAGTACTGGGATTACAGGCAAGAGCCACCGTGCCCAGCCTATAACTACTATCTCTTTAAACTAATTTGAGTGGTGTCCATTGCTTGCAACAAGGAGTCCTGCCTTGTATCAATAACCCCACACACACAGTTGCAGAGAACTCTAGTTTGGATGGGCTAAGGTCCTAGCAGGGTAGCTGCAAAGAAACTAAACAAGGAAAGACAGGCATAAGTCTGGCTTACAAAAATGACTCCACCAGCAGGGAAAAAGAAGGGCTGTGATTCTGAGGTGCCGGTGCTCAGACTTGCTCTGCCATAGCAGATAGACAGGAAAGGAGACTGGGCAGAGAGGAGCCCAGCACCCATGGTTGAGTCTAAAGACATAACCTCATAGCAAAACCTACTGTCACTTATGGACAGGCACTGGACTGCAGGCTTTCCATGCATAATCTTGTTAAATCATCGCCATAAAACTTTAAAGTGTGTTACATATATTTCACAGGAAAAGAAAGAGAAGTTCAGGGAGGCTGAGAGAAAAAGTTGTGGCATCAGGATTGATGTGCTGTTGTATTGGAATGCAGAGCCCATACACTTCACTTTCCTCAAGCCTCAGGGCCTGGGAGAGGAACAGAAGTTACAGGTGTTTGATCAGAAGCTGAAGCAGGACTGGATCTTCAGTGGGGCCCATCAGTGGACTCGGCTGTGAAGAGTGCTGCATAGCGAAAAGAGGAAGTACACAGCTAGCAGGTGGTCATCTATACAGTGCTGTCTCCCTCCAACCCACTCTTTGCAGACTCCAGGCCAAGCTTAGACATGACACAGCACATCAGTGCTGCCGTCAGAAAGCTTATAATCTAGCCTATTTCCCCTTGAAGTCTAAACAATCTTGTTGTAGCTTTTCATTTGTTGTCTTCAATAATTTCTTATGTTGTACAGTGTGTCTGGTACAGAGGAGAATTTATTACTTGCTCTGCCACTAACTCTATGATTCTACATTTTTCACACTACCTCAACAAATTATGAATACCTGAAGATCTGGAATCTCCGGCCAGGAATGCCTTGGTATTTATTCCCCATGGGGAACTGCAGTGCTTGGGAGGCAGTCAATGAATATTTGTTAGAAGGGTAAACAACAAATAGTAAGGTTCTAGGGATTTTTTTTCCAACTCTATTGTAAAAATGAAGCAGAAGAAAAGCATTTATTGTACTCATTTGGAGCAGTGATTTCTACTCTAGAGAAATCAGCAAGCCTCTATTACTCTAGGCTTATGGCCAGGTCTTTAAAATATTATTGTTATAGTAATATTTTTCCAACCATATTTGCTGTAATAAGATTTCACCTTAATTTGTTCTCTTGCCACAATTCAAATCAACAAACTATAGGACTAGAAGAAAATCAATCAAAAACGAACTCAAGAAATTCAGTCCATTTACTCTAAAACTGCATTCCTTGGAGACGTTTAAAAGACATTACATGTACACATGCACGCACGCACACATACACACACGCACATGTGCACAAGGCACAAGGATACAGGATATGGCAGAAACCTATAAACAAACATACTTCTTGTTCCCCACAGTGATTCACAATGGATCTTAACATATGAAAGACTCTTGAGAAGCCCTAAAGTAAAGAAACTGATCAGTTTTGAATCACTCAGCATTTCTCGACTTACTGGAGCAAAGCCTCGATGAACCCAGAGATGAATCAAGTTGTGCAGATTGAACATCAGAAACTCTGATCTGATATATTCCCCTCATTAGAGTGAGAAGGAAGCTGGAGGTAATGTGGAATCATGCAGCATACACAGAGTTTGAAATTTTATTTTATTTATTTATTTATTTTGAGACAGAGTCTCGCTCTGTCACCCAGGCTGGAGTGCAGTGGCACCATCTCAGCTCACTGCAAGCTCCGCCTCCCGGGTTCACGCCATTCTCCTGCCTCAGCCTCCCGAGTAGCTGGGACTACATGCGCCCGCCACCACGCCCGGCTAATTTTTGTATTTTTAGTAGAGACGGGGTTTCACCGTGTTAGCCAGGATGGTCTCGATTTCCTGACCTCGTGATCCGCCCTCCTTGGCCCCCTGAAGTGCTGGGATTACAGGCGTGAGCCACTGCGCCCAGCCCAGAGTTTAAAATTAACATGACCTGGTGCTGGGTTTCTTCTCTACCACCTAGGAATTTGATGCAAACAAGTAAGCTTACCTCTTGGAGCTGTGTCTCTTCTAACAAAACTTCTTTTAGCACTTGCTATGTGCCAGGCATTGTTATAATCACTTGGGATATATGAGTGGACAAAAAAAGACCCGAATCCCTGCCGTAAGATGCATAAAAATACCTACATCTCATATCTATCATAAGGCTGAAATGGGGGATAGTTTTCAAGCATCTGTCATGTTGTCAGTCTTAATAATTTTAAAAAAACAAACAAAAAGCTATCAAATTTTTAAAGGAGGTAATGAGCTCATTCTACCAGAAGAAATCAGGTGCTACTGGTGTCTCCTGACTTCACACATGCCATAGAATCTTCCTGGTTTATTATCCTATCGTCCAGATTTTTCCTACCAAAAGCTACAAATCACCGTACCAGTACTCAGTTATTTAAAAAAAGAATATGATAAATTTATTAATGAGCCAAGAAGAAACTATATTGCTGGAGAAACTTGAAGAATGAACTTCAAAAAGGAAGAATATAAATAGAGGTGTGAGGAGACAGAGGAAGGAATTTGGAAAAGCAAATGTGATTTAAGAAAGAAATATCAGATAATGATTGGATTATCTTCATAATCCAATCTCCAGATTAGATTATTTTCCTGAACTCCAATCCTGAATGTTCAACTAACTCCTAAAAAACTCTACCTAGGCCAGAAGTAGTGGTTCACTCTTGTAATCCCAGCACTTTGGGAGGCTGAGGCGGGCAGATCACTTGAGGTCAAAAGTTCAATATCAGTCTGCCAACATGGTGAAACCCCATCTCTACTAAAAATATAAAAATTAACTGGGCATGGCAGCACATGTCTGTAGTGCTAGCTATTCTAAAGGCTGAGGCAGGAGAATCACTTGAACCCAGAAGGTGGAGGTTGCAGTGAGCCAAGATCTTGCCATTGCACTGCAGCCTGGGTGACAAAGCAAGACTCCATCTTAAAAAAGGAAAGAAAAAGAAAAAAATCCTACCTGAGACTCCTCAAGAACCCAACTATGACTTCATGCCTTCCAAAACCAAACATCCCACTCAATTTTTGAAACCAGTTCTTCCTCTTATGTTACTCACTGCGTTAATGAACTATACCACAATGAAACCATCTACACCAGCAAACTCAGAGTCATATTTGCATTCTGCCTTTTCGTCCTCTCACTTGCAACAGTAATAAGAAGACAAAGAAGAATTAAAATCTGTGACTTGTGAGCCATTTTGGAAAACAGTTTGGCATTTCCTTAAAACATTAAGCATAGAATTAACACATGACCTAGCAATTCTACTCCTTAGTAATTACCTAAGAGGAATAAAAACATATATCCACAGGAAAACCTATGTATAAATGTTTATAGCAGCACCATTCACAATAGCTAAAAAATAAAATGGCAGCCGGGCACAGTGGCTCACGCCTGTAATCCCAGCACTTTGGGAGGCCAAGGCAGGCAGATCACGAGGTCAGGAAATCGAGACCATCCTGGCTAACACGGTGAAACCCCGTCTCTATTAAAAATACAAAAAAATTAGCCGAGTGTGGTGTCGGGCCCCTGTAGTCCCAGCTGCTCGGGAGGCTGAAGCAGGAGAATGGCGTGAACCCGAGAGGTGGAGCTTGCAGTGAGCTGAGATGGCACCACTGCACTCTAGCCTGGGCAACAGAGCGAGACTCTGTCTCAAAAAAAATAATAAATAAAAATAAATAATAAAATAACATGGAAACAACTCAATGCCGCTCAATGGATGAATGGATAAAGAAAATGTGTTATAGACACACAAGAGAATATTGTTGAGAAATAATATTGAGTAATTGAGTTACTGACACACACTACAACTTGGATGAATGAAACATGCTAAGTAAAAGAAGCCAGGCACAAAAGCCCATATATCATATGATTCTATTCATATAAAATGTCCAGAATCTATATAAATTCATAGGAAATCTATAGAAATGGAAAATAGGTTAGTGGTTGCCAGAAGTTGGGAAAGGAGGAAATGGGGAGTGATTGCTAATGGGTATCATGTTTCTTTTGGGAGTGATGAAAATGTTCTGAAATTAGATGATGGTGATGGTTGCAGTACTCTATGAACGTACTAAAAACCACTAAATTGTACACCTTTAAAAGGGTGAATTTTATGGTATGTGATTGTATCTCAATAAAGCTGTTATTTTTAAAAATCTGTTACATGTGTATAGTGTTCCACAGTTCCCAATGCTCCTTCCTAAGTTTTGTTAAGTGTATATTAGGGAAAGTGCCTAAAATTCAAGAAATCTACTTCCTAGCTGGGACTACAGGCGCCCACCGCCACGCCTGGCTAATTTTTTGTAGAGACGGGTTTCACCATGTTAGCCAGGATGGTCTCGATCTCCTGACTCGTGATCCTCCCGCCTCAGCCTCCCAAAGTGCTGGGATTACAGGCTTGAGCCACGGCGCCCGGCCAGAAGGAGGAAGATTTCTTGCCTTAAAAGTAGAGCATTCTGAGGAATTATTAGCTGGATTTCAGAAACTGTATGACTTCTTGCCCACAGTTCTAGAAATCACTCACATGTTTAGGGTAAAGAAATAAAGGCATAGAAAATCTTCTTAAAGTTAAATAGTAACACAGGATTTTGAGAAAAGAAAGGATTCCATTACAAACTGTGATAACTTATCAAGAATGAGGATAAATTCTGAAAATTTTCTAAATGTAATAATGGGCCTATTAATGATGCACAGATTAAAAACTGAGGTCAGAGGCAACACAACAATCTTCAAATTTGAGCTTAGAATTAATAGCACTTGTGAACAAAATTGCTGTAACTTCAAATTAATTTCACACCATTAATTTCCAAGTGCCCTGAGCCACACCGACTCTAGGAGACAGACTTTTGTTTGCAGCTGAGCCAGCTGGACTCAATTACTAGTTTCACTTTTGTTTTAAAGCCACTAATATTTTCTTTTAAAAAGAAGGAGGAAGATTTATTTTTTTATTTTTTTATTTTTTGAGACGGAGTCTCGCTCAGTCGCCCAGGCTGGAGTGTAGTGGCGCAATCTCAGCTCACTGCAAGCTCCGCCTCCCGGTCTCATGTCATTCTCCTGCCTCAGCCTCCTGAGTAGCTGGGACTACAGGCGCCCACCGCCACGCCTGGCTAATTTTTTGTAGAGACGGGTTTCACCGTGTTGGCCAGGATGGTCTCGATCTCCTGACTCGTGATCCTCCCGCCTCGGCCTCCCAAAGTGCTGGGATTACAGGCTTGAGCCATGGCGCCCGGCCAGAAGGAGGAAGATTTCTAATCAGTTATCTTAACATCTTTTTCATCTAAGACACTGACATTCTGCTTGGTAATGTTTACTTTTATTTGTAGTGGAGTTCCATCCTTGCTCTGTGGGAATATTTGTTGGGGGGTGGGCTGCTGGGGGGGTGGGGTGCTGAGGGCACGGGGGCACATAGGAAAGTAGATCATATTTCAAAAACCTATGCCAGTCAGAATCATGGGGAGGAACTTTGAGAAGAGACAATAGAACTAAAGCACATAATCCCTCTTCTTCCAAGTTTATTGACAAAGATAGAAATGAAAAACAAAAATGAAAATATACAGGGGCAAAAACGACATGGAATATCTTCAGTATGCTAAATAATTGTGGCAACACTATGTAATGATATATTTATATATTTATTATAAATATACCTTATATAATTATGATTATGTTAAAATATGATAATATGGTAAGAATAACTTATATTTATTGAGAATGTACTATGTGCCTGGCACTGTTCCAAGCACTTTCCAAATGTTAATTAATACATTTAGCCTGTGTAGTAGATATTTTATGATTCCCACTGTGCAGATACGGAAACTAAGGCACGGAGAGTTTACATATCTAACCACACTCACAGAATTAGAAAGTGCTTTTCTAATGTTTGCAGAAGTTGCCAAAGCTCATTTCCTTTTTCCTTGTTTGAGATAATAGTTTATGGACGAATTAATTGCAAGGTGTTTTTTCAGTTCAAAAGGCAAGACTTTTGTGATTTAGAAGTGGTCTTCTAATTAATGACATTTAATCGGGAATTTCTGAAGCTCTAGAAACTATCAAAAAGAGAGAGAGAAATAACCTAATCAGATCGATAAGTCAAACATTTATCTGGTGATCTGGTAGGGTGTCTACATTCATTTGTTCACTTACTTGTTTGATAAACAATTATAAGTCCTGCCACAGGCCAACAGTGGTAATGGGCAGAAAATATGCTGAAAATGATGGTCCTGTGGGTGATATAAACTGAACTTTTAAACAGAAAATCCCAAACAGTTAAAAAACAAATGCTTAACATATACATGAAAAGTATTTTAACGTGTTATATGTTTATTGTATTGTAAGTACTTTCAAACGAGGGAAAAACCTCAAATGCTTCTTAAATATTTACCTAACATATCCAGAACACATCATAATTTTTTTTTTTTTTTTTTTTTTTGAGACAGTCTCACTCTGTCACCCAGGCTGGAGTGTAGTGGTGCGATCTTGGCTCACTGCAACCTCCGCCTCCTGGGCTCAAGCAATTCTCCTGCCCCTGTCTCCCATGTAGCTGAGATTACAGGCATGTGCCACCACACCCAGCTAATTTTTGTATTTTTAGTAGAGATGGGGTTTCACCATATTGGCCAGGCTGATCTTGAACTCCTGACCTCTAGTGATCCACCCGCCTCAGCCTCCCAAACACATCATAAATTTTAAGCACAAAGTGTACATGTTAAGTGTTTAACTAACACTTTGTGCTGCGACCTATTCTAAGCACATTACAGATTTTAACTCATTTAATCTCCACAATAATCCAACAAACTAAGTTCTATGATTACCTCCCTTTTACAAAAGAAGAACTTGGACCACAGAGAGGTTAATAAGTAACTTGCCCGAGGTCACACAGTAGTAACAAAAGGGTTGCCAAAAAATTGATGATGTCTAACAATATGATAAAATAAATGGCATATAATGGCATGGAGGTTGGCATAAGGTGCAGAAAAGAGATGCTCCTAAACTTTTCTCAAAGCAGTCAGGAAGGGCTTCAAAGAGGGGGTGACATCTTAAAGAAAAGCTCCATTTCAGATGCCCTTAAAAACAGACAGCTTGGAGGGAAAATGGATCCAGGCACCAATCAGACAAGAGTATTCACAAGATCACAACTCTGAGCCAATCAAGAGTCTCTCCATAGTTTCACCTTAATTAGAAAGAATTTTGTGTGAAACTGTGCTATGTCATCTCACATGACATTTTTATCACCTGCTTAACATTTCAAATGAAACATTTTATTGCATTTGATGTTAAACACTTAACGTGTACTCTTCATGCTCACAATTCCCAATGTGTTCTGACTATATTAAGCAAATATTGAAGAAACATTTCGGCTGTTTTTTTATATTTAAGTATTTAATCTGTAATAAACCTATAGCATGTTAAAAATACACTTCATGTACAGTATGTGTTAAGTGTTAAGAATATATTTTTGAACTGCCTTCTTTGAGCCTGTCAAACTTTCCATTACAACCCCTAATTTAAGAGGTTTTTTACCCAACCATAAAAATATCTTCATGCTGATATTACAGGTAAAATATCTCTCTTTCCAGATGCCTTTTTCAGTTGTTAGTGGTTTATTTTTTAGTATTAATACATTTAAAGAATTGACTTTGTGAAATTGATTATAAAACAAAGATTTTTCTCATAGGATGTTAGTGCAACCCTCTCTATGCTTTTTAAGTAATTCACATATTAAAAGCATCTTCTTAAAAATCATAGATCTTACCCCAAGATTTAGGACAGAAAATGAAACTGGTTGATGTGAATATTATCTGTATATTTCCAGATTGTATTAAAATTCAGAATCAAGGATATTAAATAAGGCTGTGGCTACTTTTGAGCTAGTCCCAGAAAACTTCATAAGCATATAATGATGTAATTATATTAGTTTTGCATATCATTAACACAGTTGCAGATGAATTTCACATCCCTTTTTTCACCTGCCCTTCAGGGTGCTGGAAGGTAAGAAAGCTCTCGTCATAGTGTCATCTTCCCAATGGACAAGCAAAGTTTTTGGACAGGGTGAATGGTTTGCCCAAGTTCATGCAGCCACTTATTTGTGAAGATGAGTTTTGAACGCATATCCCTTTGTTGACTCTACATGACTGAGGCCCACAGGTTGCAAAAGGTTTGACCTGATGTGACTTGGTGTTTCCACTTGCTTACATTTTAATCTGGTAAAAATCTGAAGTAAGTAAAATTCAACTCTCTGGTACAGCTAAATAACTGGATTTTTTTTTCTATGACTTTCCATTCTTAGAATTGAGATCATATCAAGAAACAAACTCAAAAACCCCTTGTTCAAGTCACCTAGCCAATGACCTAGTGTTCCAATGCATCCTTCACAATATGTTGTTGTAACATGTTTTCTAACTACATCCACAAGTGGTCGTAAAAATGCATGTAGCCATCATACCTATAGGTTCTTTGAAAGCAAGGACTTATCTTACTTATCTTTGTCTCTCTTGTCTGTTCTTGGCCATCCAATGTCTTGCACATTGACTGGCATATTATAGGGGTTTATTAAATGCATGCCAATGAAAGGAACCAGTAGAACTTCACAAAGAGAACTGATACGTGTGTAATTTTGTGCAATATTAGAGGTGAAAGGCATCTCAATTATCGATGCCAGCATTTCTCAAAGTGACTTTCTCCAGTCCCACAAGACCCTACATGACAAAGATTCCATGAACAGATAAGTTTGGGAAATACTCTCTTCACAAGAAAAAAAAACATCATGTGAGCTCCTTGACTGAGTTCCGCCCTTCCCAATTTTCCCCCTTTGGAGCAGGCTGGCTGTGAGGAGCCAATGCTGTCTGCTGGAGACAGTACTACCCCTGCTGACTGAGTCAAAACCAGCTCTGCCCACAGCAGTGGCAGAGTGGTAGCGTCTGCCTTGTCCTGGACACAGGACGCTTTGGCCCTCACCCTGAGCCATCTCCTCATCTTTAGCTTTAATTAAAATGATATTATGGCCCACATGAGTCATATTCCTTATTTTTTTTTATTCTCCATTTGTTCAGAACCCAAATGGGGATAAGAAATGCTATTTATTTTTGGTACCCCTAAACTTCAACAGAGAAAAATATCTAAAGCCTTCTGCAGTCAATTGCTTTTCTTTCAAATCCATCTTCCTTCCAAGTATACCAAAAATATCCTCAGGCCTTCAGAGTAATTATATTTATGATCATTCATTTTTTCATTAGTCGAGAGCAAATATTGTGGGAACTCAAGAAAGACGATGTTCCAAAGTCAACCTCAAGTTTGGAATTGCAAGAAAGAACCACAGATTAAAATGGAACTGGAATCAACTGAACCCTGGATACTCTCTCTAATGAGAGCTCTGTACAGGAACCACATATTATGCTGTCCTAATATACAGCCTTAAGAAATTAGGTGGGCTGGACCTAAAATCATACCTAGAAGACTTAGCCGCAAAGTCAAGGGAAACTTCAGGACCCAAGTAGAGAAACCAAAATTCAACGGAGGCATTGACAACAGTGCGAAATGTTTGAATGTTGATTTCTAATTCAGACATAATGTCAAACAGTAAAAATGTTCTGACTTCATTCATTGGCTCAACAAATATTTACTGAGTGCCTGTTATGCTCCAAGGTCTTTAAGAGGCATTAGAGACATAGCAGTGAGCTAAAGACAAAAATCTCTGCCCTCGTAAGGTTTACAATCTAATGGGGAGAGAGACAATACAAATTAAATAAGTAAGGTATACAAAACATTAAAAAGTTTACATGGCATGATGAAAATGAGGCAGGTAAGGGAAGCAGAGAATACGGGGGTGTTACACAGTGAAGGGACTGAAACTTTAAATAGGTTTAAAGTTTCAGCTAGCAAAGACCTAATTGAAAATGTAACATTTGAGCACACACTGGAAGATGCAGATACTCAATTAGAAGTATTCTCAAGCAAAGGAGCAAGAAGATACAGATGTCATGAGAGGGAGTGTATTCAACATGTTTGGTAAATAAGAGGGGGATGTCTCTATCATCTTGCACAGCTATAACAAACTATTATAGCCTGAGTAGCTTAAACAAGAAACATTTATTTTCTTAACAGTTCTGGAGACTGGGAAGTCCAAGATCAAAATCCTGCCAGACTTGGTTTCTGGTAAGGGCCATCCTCATGGCTTCTCCCATGTCCTCGCGTGGCCTTTTCTCAGTGGGCCAGAGCAAGTTCTCTACTGTCTCTTCCTATAAGGGCACTAATTCCTTCAGGAGGACCCCACCTCCATGACCTAATGTAATCCTAATTACCTCCAAAGGCCTCATCTTCAAATATTATCACACTGGGGATAAGGGGCTTAATATTAATTTGGGGGACACAATTCAGTCCATAGCAAGGGATTTTTCCAGCTGGAACTAATGAGGCCAGCCGAGTCATTAAAATCACCTTCTCAAAGTTACTCTCCCCATCTTGTCATTCTCACCATCTGTTGTACTCTCATGACAAAACCAATCCAAGGTACGTTTTTCTCTGAAGCTGAAGGAAACCATAGATTCATGTTCCCTGAATGCACTTTAACTCATAGTTCCAGTATCTTAGGATCACACTACATTTGCTGATATCCATCTCACACCCTTCAAGACAACTGTTTCCTACCTTCTCTTTTCTCCTCACAGCTCAATACCTTCTGGCTTCCTCTCTCTGGCTTTCTGTTTCATTGAGAAAATAAAATCAGTCAGAAGAGAACCTGTACATGCTCCCCCCACCCACCTACCTCTACCCAACCACCAGCATTTATTTTTATGGTTGAACTAACTATGCTCTTCTCTAAGGCCAGCCTCCTCCTGGGCCCTGGACCACACCCCCTCCAGCATACTGAAGGACATTCCATTTCTCTAGCAATTCTTCCTTCTCTCCACCACATCATTACTCTCTCTACTATATTAGATAATTCCCATCATCCTGGAATTCTTTCATAGCCTTCCTTTATCTAATTTTAAAAAATAACATCTAGTTTATTTTCAAGTTTGACTCCATATGTCTGCTCACCTTTAGAACAAATCCCCTTAGGATGATCAGTTCTCACTGTCTCCAGGTCTTCTTCTCCAACTATATATATATATATACCTACCATTCACATAATCTCTTATTAATAATTCACATACAATAAAATTCACCCTTTTTGCTGTACTTTGTTGTGAGTTTTGACATATAGTCACTTTTTGGCCGATTTTTACACAGCTATAAAGAACAAGCTGAGACTGGGTAATTTATAAAGAAGAGAAGTTTAATTGACTCACAGTTCTGCATGGCTGGGAAGGCCTTAGGAAACTTACAATCATGGCAGAAGGTGAAGGGCAAGCAAGGCACATTCTTCACAAGGTGGCAGGCCATCGGATCTCATGAGAACTCCCTCACTATCACTAGAAGAGTGTGGGGGAAATCGCCCCATGATGCAATCACCTCCCACCGATCCCTCCCTCAACATATAGGGGTTGCAATTCAAGATGAAATTTGGGTGGGGACACAAAGCCTTGCACAGTGCAAGCTGTCAGTAGATCTACCATTCTGGGATCCGAAGGATGATGGCCCTCTTCCTACAGCTCCACTAGGCAGTGCCCCAGTGTGGACTCTGTGTGGGGCACCAACTCCACATTTCCCCTCTGCATTGCCCTACTAGAGTTTCTCCATGAGGGCTCCACCTCTGCAGTAGCCTTCTGCCTGGACATCCAAGTGTTTCCATACATCATCTGAAATCTAGGTGGAGGTTCCCAAAGCTCATCTCTTGTCTTTTGTGCACCTGCAGACCCAACACTACATGGAAGCTGCCAAGGCTTGTGGCTTGCACCCTCTGAAGCCATAGCCTGAGCTCCACATTGGCCCCTTTTACCATGGCTGGAGCTAGAGTGGCTAGGAAACAGGGTGCGAAGTCCTGAGGCTGCACAGAGCAGCAGGGCCCTGGGCCTCGCCCAGGAAACCATTTTTTCCTTCTAGGCCTCTGGGCCTGTGATGAAAGGGGCTACCACAGAGATCTCTGAAATGACCTGGAGTCAGTTTCCCCATTGTCTTGGCTATTAATATTCAGCTCCTCGTTACTTATGCAAATTTCTGCAGCAGGCTTGAATTTTTCCCCAGAAAAATTGTTTTTTCTTTTCTACCTCATGGTCAGGTTGCAAATTTTCCAAACTTTTATGCTCTACTTCCCTTTTAAATAAAAGTTCCAGTTTCAGATAATCTCCTTGTGAATGCATATCATTGAACACTTTGAGAATCAGCCAGCTCTTGAATGCTTTTCTGCTTACAAATTTCTTCCATCAGATACTCTAAATCATTTTTCTCAAGTTCAAAGTTCCACAGAGCTCTAGGGCAGGGGCAAAATGCCACCAGTCTCTTTGCTAGAGCATAGCATGAGTGATCTTTACTCTAGTTCCCAAGAAGTTCCTCATCTCTGTCTGAGACCACCTCAGCCTGGACTTCATTGTCTATATCACAATCAGCATTTTGGTCAAAATAATTCAACAAGTCTTTAGGAAGTTCCAAACTTTCCCACATCTTGCTGTCTTCTGTGCCCTCCAAACTGTTCCAACCTCTGCCAGTTACCCAGTTCCAAAGCCACTTCTACATTTTCAGGTTATCTTTATAACACCCTACTCTCAGTACCCATTTACTATATTAGTCTGTTTTCACACTGCTATAAAGAACGTTGCTGAGACTGGGTAATTTATAAAGGATAGAGGTTTAGTTGATTCACAGTTCTGCATGGCTGTGGAGGCCTCCAGAAACTTACAATCACAGCAGAAGGCAAAAGGGAAGCAAGGCATGTTCTTCACAAGGTGGCAGGAAAGAGACAGAGAGCACAGGGGAAACTGCCACTTTTAAACCATCAGATCTCATGAGAGCTTCCTCACTATCACGAGAACACCATGGGGGAAACCACCCCCATGATTCAATCATCTCCCACCAGGTCCCTCCCTTGACATGTGGGGGTTACAATTTGAGATGAGATTTGGGCAGGGACACAGAACCAAACCATATCAGTCACAATCTGCTAATACAAACTGCTAACACAACCAAGACATAGACATAACTTATAGAACTCCCCCAAAAAAGGAAGAGAAATCTTGACAGTGTGGCAGCAGCATGTGAAGGTGAGGGTGTCATTCTTTAGGAAGTCTGTTCCTCTTTTGGCATATTTTCTTCATGTACTTTAATGTTTCAACATTCCGGTGCTCTTGAACTTAAACTGCTTCTGAAAATAAACTTACAGGCTAGGCATGGTGGCTCATGCCTGTGATCTCAGCACTGTGGGAGGCCAACCCAGAAGGATCACTTGAGTCCAGGAGTTCAAGACCAGCTTGGGCAACCCAGTGAGACCCCATCTCCATTTTTGTTAAATAAAAAAAATATAAACTTAGAATGAGGGAACATTTTCAGAGCAAATTAAGGCTAAATTTGAAGTTTCTTAGAAACACTTGCACAAAAAGTGTGCACACAAGAGACTAAGAAGCCTAAAAGATACCAATCTCTTCATTTCACTCACAAAACATTTTTGGTCCCTGCAAACAGGCAGTGCAATTCTAATTTTCTCATATGATATTCTCTGATTAGAAGCTGTTAGGTTGAGTAAACTGTGGAACATATATTTGCATAAAAGTGTAACATTGCAATAAACTATTTACAGCATGTTTATTTAGTTTATTTTTTAAGTAAGAGTTGTTATATACCTAAGAAAAGGAACCATGTAAAAAATGAGATTCTTTTTGAAGAGGTTTTATGGTGAAAACTTGTAAACTGAATAGCCCTATTGTGAGGAAAAATTGAGTATTCACCTCCACCACTGACAGCATTATATCTCATGTGAATTGTGGCAAAGGCCACCAAATTCATCTACACAGACTCTTCTCAACTCAGTAGCTACATCATGTCCCCCTCTGCTCAAAGCTCTCTGGCTTCTTCTGTTATTCAGTACATGCCAAAGTCCTTACAGTGTGCTGGAGGACCTATAGCACCTTGCCTTTCATTTCTATGACTTTTTGAAACTCTGTCTTTCTCACTTACCAACCTGGTACCACTGCCCTTCCTTCAGCATCTGAAATGCACCAGTTGTACTCTGACCACAGGCCATTTGCATCAGCTGTTCATGCAATGAATAAGCATGTGCAATGAGCATATCAGCAATCAGTGTCTGTGTGGCTCATTTCTTCACCTTCTTTCAGTATTTATTCAAATAAAACCTCTTTCGTGAGGATATCACTGATCACCCATGTAAAATTTGGTAAGTTCTCAACCCTAATACTTTCTATCTCTCTTCCATACTTGATTTTTCTTCACCACATCTCTCATTTTCTAATATCTTATAAGATCTACTTATTCAATTTGTTTCCTATCCCTCTCTTTTCTCAATAGATAATGAGTTCATTGACTTTTGTCAGTTTCATTCCATTATCACATCAGTGTCAAATAGGGACATTCTTGATCCAAGACTTACAGCACTCAGGAGAAGTTACTGACTAGATTTTCCAAGACTTTGACACTAACCTTTAGGGAAGTCTGTGTCTTACTCAAAGTATGAGATCAAATATGTCCTAGCTCAATAGCTCTCTTGACCCAATTCACATTTTCCAGCATTTAGTATATATGCTTCCACCTACATTTCTATTATTTCTCTCTGTTTTACCTTCTTTTATTGTTTTCCAGTGGGTATTGAGGAAAGTGATAAGGATAGAAATGCTCTTTTAGCTATTGAATTTAACAGGTAGCCACATCTCTGTTTTAAAAGTATTTATATAAGTTTTACTTATGAGCCCTTAGCAAAAAGAAATAGATGACTTTCTGGATACATTGCTCATTGCAATATGCTAGCACAGCAGATTTTCACATTTCCTTGTGCATCAGAATCACCTGGAGGCCTTGCTAAAATAAATTTCTGGGACCCATCACCCCCACAGTTTCTGATTCTGTAGTTCTGAGGTGATGTCTGATCATTTTAATTTCTAACATATATGCAGGTGATGCCAATTCTGCTGGTCTGGGGACTATACTTTGAGTACTACCATGATAATAAAGTGTTTTCATTTTAGGTATGTCTAGAATTCTCTAAGGAGTAAAACTAGGAAAAAATACTATAAAACATTGTAAGAATTCATAAAATCTTATGAGAATGATAGAAAACCTGCCACAACCAAAATGAGCATGTACACTATTTCAGATGAGGCTGATGCCATAGCAAGATTCACAGCCTCCTGCTTCCTGCCTCATCATCTGAGTCTAGTCTTGGAGTCACTGTGAACTAGCTTTGTAACCTAGAACTAGGCATGCCAATAGCTTTCATGGCTGTGCAATGATGCTCATGGATCATAAGGTCTCGTTGCATTTATGTGTTGTATAGATGTGCATTTTCAAACACACGTGGATTTTAATGTGTATGTTAAGACCCTTATCTCTTCCACTAAATACATGCATACCCCATTTTATTGTACTTTGCACAGATATTGCATTTTTAAAAAATTGAAGGTTAATGGCAATGCTGCATCAAGCAAGCCTATCAACACCATTTTACTAGCAGCATGTGCTCAGTTTGTGTCTCTGTGTCAGCAATTTTTTTTAGAATGATGTATTTTAAAATTAACATATGTAAATTGTTTTTAAGGCTTTATGTTATTGCACACTTAATAGACTACAGCATAGTGTAAACATAACTTTTATGTGCACTGAGGAATCAAAAATGTGTGTGACTCGCTTCACTGAGATACTCACTTTATTGCGGTGGTCTAGAGGCAAACCTGCAATATCTCCAAGGCATGTCTGCACAAGATTTTTAAAAGTGTTTGTGCTACAAATGACAACCAATTAATGAATGTAAGACAATCATCATATAGGTAAACTTGGACTTTTCAAGGTAAATGTTCAGTTTTTAGTGCTCCTCCCCAGAGCCCTCCCATTTCCATCTCTCCACATAGCTGGACAATAGGGGAAAGCTTATCTCAGTATGGAAACAGGAGTGGGGGTCTGGGCTGTGTGTTAGCTTCTTTGCTGGTTCCCACTAACTTCTGGCCTAAGAGTAGCTCATGCTTCCTGGTCTAGGCTACTATAAATTCTAATCCTTGGACTCTACTCTCAGAGTTGCTGCATGGGAAGTACCTGCTGCTTCTTGCAGTGACTTCTCCCAGAAGCTCAGCCATGTTCCCCTGATGGGTGGGCTCTCTGTCTCTGCTCTTGCTTCCTTTATGAACTCTCTGACATCACTGCATTGTTCATCTGGCTGGATTCTTTGGGCTTTTCCATCCTGTAGCCTCCTCTACAGAGGGCCCTTGCCCCATGCTTCTTGAACACGGAGTCCAGTCTCTCACTTCTCACTACCTTCCTTGTCCCAAACGGGGTCACCTCTGAACTTGGAGATTCCTTCCATGTCACCCACCGTCTTTGAGGAAAATTGGAGGTGACCTTATAGATACCCTTTTTAGCCTCAACTGAACCCCACTTTTACTTGACTACTGTCTCCTTTTATGCATTTCAGACACTCAGTCATTCTCTTTCTAAAATTTCAAAAAGAAATGGAGGCAAGCTGTTTTTCTTTCAGCTTCTCTCTCAGCCTATCAATAATATGTCTAACATGTTACCCAACTTGATTAGAAATTCAAGGAGTGAATGTTGCTTTAGGAAGCCCTAGGCAGCGTCTTCATCCCCATCTCCTGGCTCTCTTCCCCATGTTAGCATGGTTCTTCCTTTCCTATTTGAAATAAACATACATATTCTTTCTTATATCCCTACACAATGGCTAAAGGTAAATATAGCTCAGAAATTCAGCCTCGTCTTTTATACATAAAATTGGGAAATTTAAGAAAAATAATCTCTCTTTATGAAAAGAAGACTGTCAAGACTATTATCTCACTATGCACTTAAAAAAAATCTAATATGAAACTCAAAATTGAGCAATGAATTCTTTGTTCTGGTTGGTAGCCACAATCTCCTGAAAGGAATGAATGGCATTGATTCATTGAGCAGGGGAAACTGCTAGGCAACATAGTTTATGGGGAAGGAAAAATATCTTGTTTTAATATTTTTTTGAAAATATTATCCCTGCTGCAAACATAGGAAAGTATACCTGAAAAGGGGAACAGCAAAATTCCAGTGAGACAGCAGTAGAAAGTTTTAACTGTGGCTAATGCCAGTGGGGAGGCTGCAAAAAAATAAAGAAAATATAAAATTGGGGGAGGAAAAGTCATGGACAAAGACTCCAAAAAGTAGAATTCAGAATGGAATTTGTCCTCCTCTCAGCAAAAAAACATTAAAGCTAGAAATTCTGGAAGATTTCTTCTACTACAGTGTTAAGAGAGCATTTGACACTTCTGTAGATGCAATAAAATAGAAGGTGTTATGGTATGAAAAGCATTTTCTCAAGGAACCTAGAGTGCTTGAGGAATAAGCACAACTACAAAGAATCAATAATTAAGGAAGTTCCAATATCAAATAGAAGCTCGGGAATAGCCTAAGCAACATGCCACCGCTGGGGCCAGATGACATCCTTTTTTTCTTGCTTAACTATGCAGTTTATAAATGTCTGCACATATGCAATGGGAAAGGGAATTTGGGAGGCATTTCATCATGATATTTGTATACATTACTCTATATATTTAATGTCAATTTTGTATTTCCTCAGCTTATATTTAATCTTTTAACACAAGTGCTTTTCACTGTCTTTGGTGCATGGCAGGCCTTCTCAGGAAAGCTAGCAGAACATGTTTTGTAAATCTCTACAGGCTACACAATAGATGTGAAAATAGCATTATGCATTTGAAAGCATGAAATTTTGAAAACCAGGAAATTTGAAAGCAGGAGATTTTTCTTAGCCATCTTTGGATTCCTAGTGCCTAGCTCAATGCTTGTCAAATAGCAGGTACTCAGTAATTGCTTCATGAAAATATCACATTATTTGAAAGTCTCTATCATAAACAGCCTATCTAGCGCTAAAAGATTAAATTCATAGAATTTGAACATTTAAAGACATTTTAGGATTCATCTAGAGAAATCCAGTTGCCTCACTTCAGAGACAAGGAAATTGAGACCCAGAGAAATTAGGAAATTTGATCAAGGTCTCCCAGGAAACCAATGACACAATCAGGACTGGAACCCATGTCCTCAATTCTTATTTTCATGCTCTTTCATTTCACTGTTTTAAAATGTAGGTCTTATTATTATTCAGGGACGACAAGGCCAACAGTTAAGGAGACAGCTGCCATAGAAAAGAGAGTTTGTTGTGCTCATAGATCCCAAGAGGAAGGGGCACGTCGTAGCATGAGGGAGCGACACAGGAAGGCATCAGTATGGGTCGGGATACTGAGGGAGTAGAGGGAAATGTGGACAAGAACCTCTACTGTGGTTTCTGCAGGAAGAAATGAGTTAGGGAGGGCAAGCTGGATTAAAATTGGCTATTTTGAATAATTTCAGTGGTCCTGGGGCATAGAGGATGTCCCTAGTTGTCTGGTACCTAGCCCTGGGGTGATGAGAGCAGGTCAATAGTGGCCCAGAGTGTGACAGCTGGATAGAAGAGGTGGTTGGGGAGGCGGACTCTAGGTTGGTTGATTTGTGTTTTAAGAACAGGCTTTCAGGCAAGTTGTTTACCATCTCTAGGAATTAGCTAACCCTGGGAGGAGCTGCCCCTCCAGTGTCAGTGAGCCTCAGATGTCACAGCATCAAAATATGAAAAATTCAAAGACAGGCTCAATACACTCACCACCCTGAGTTTCATAAGTCTTCACTGTATTAAAATTTTAGTTTGGATATTGTGGATTTACCTGCCATTGCTTCAGTACTGTACAATAAAATAATTAGAAATAGGGGGCTTCCACCTGGAGTTCTTAAGGATTCTGGGTCTTCAGAGTTATGAAAAATGTCTTTTGGATCATAATCTAGACAATCTTTTCTGATTATTTATCTAAAACTAAAAGCAGGAAATGATTCATTTGATTTCTGCCAATCCTGGAGTGTTGCCACTTTCGGCTCAGGAAGAGCTGGCTTCCCTTGGCAGTCCTCACTTGTAGGATGATGAATGAAGTTCTATGTTTGGTGCTAGCTAAAATTTTATAGGGTCTAAAAAAGCAATTTATACATGCTTCAGGAGGTGACTATATTTTTTTCTTTTTTAGATAGCTCTTAGTCACAGTAGGGCACTCAACATACATATATCACATTGAGAGGTCATTATACAGGAAGCTTGAAACTTTGCTCTGTGCATTGATAAACATGTTCTTAGCTTCTACAAGCCTGATGTGTGCTCAGAATTCGGCACGTAGGTATTAGCTGAATTCTGAATTTTCCCAGTTATTTTCACACCTCAGGAACCCATGACCCTCAATGGGATATTGTGAGAAAAAGAAACAGCCTAACAAAACATTTTCTTGGTTCCAGGAGTCAATGTTGGTATTCACAAACAGGAGAGGCTAGTTCTCTTCTCTTGTAAATCTCAGGCTTGGGTTGAATGGCCTGGCATGCTAGCCAATCAGTCAACTAAGTTGTTAAGGGTCAAAGCTAACTCAAAGAACAATGGCCATGGGCCAAACCAACCACTTACTTTAAGTGATGAGCTCTCTAAACACTTGCAACCCACCAAGCCTCATCCATATTGCATTTTTGTTGAGAGTTTTTTGTTTATCTTTTTTCATTTTGAAATATCTGAGCAGTGGTCTCTCTTAATCAAGTTTCAAGATGCTCTCTAGATAATCTTCCTGGTTTCTCTCATGACGACAGTTTTTTTTTCTTTGTTTTTTTCTTCCCTTTGCAGTTCCGAATGCCTGTTGTCACAAAGCACCGCAAAAGAAGTCAGGGCTGAGGAACAGCTCTGCCAGGCATTGGCTGAAGAGCCTCAGGGAAGTTCTTACCCACTCGGTCTGCATTTGTAACATTAGGACCCAAATTTTATCTGCTGTTTAGAAGAATTATGTAGTAATATGGACAAAAACTTGTGATAATTTTTAATAAAAAACATAACCTATAAATAATGTACCCAGAGAATTATTTTATGTTGTGGAAGGGCTGCTAGAAGTTCATCAAACCCATGTCCTTTATCTTCTTTGCTCTCAGTTACCCTATATGGCTCAGTCTTTCTTGGAGTTAGTGGTGATCATGTTACCAACTTATTCCTTAATGTACTACCAACTTACTGCTAAGTTCCAGGCAATGGACTGTGAAAGAAAGCACTGTGGCTACTTCCAGCTCCACCAACAAAATGTTCCCTGAAGATCCCCCAGCCCTTTTCCCTACACCTGCAATCTTGGAAGCCCTGGATTAAAGATGCCAGAATCACAAGGTGGCAAAATCCTGGGTCTATTAACTATTGCTGAGAGGAGAGACACCCTGTAATCAGAGTCACCCATTTGAACTTTATTTGAGGGAAGTGTAAATTCTATTGGTTAACCTGTTTATATTTGGGTGCCACTCTATTACAGCACATAGCAATACATGAATATATAATAGCTTTTAAAAGGCATGCATCAAAATATAGAGAGAAGGATATGTTATCAGTCTGTTTGGGTGGTGGGACTGCAAACAGATTTTAATTTTCTTGATCTGTTCTTTACAGGGATATTTAAAAATCTTCTTTAAGAAACATGTATGGATTTTTTTAATTTCAAAAATTATTTAGAGGAGAAAAAAGAAAGAAGAAAAGCGGGATGCCATAAGGATAAAAGAATATGACCTCCCTAATCTGGCCATTGTCTGACCAGGCGTAATCTCATTTCACATTCAATCTAAGCATACTAGTTGTACATTGACCCTGCATGCTAGCTGCTGGGATACTAAGCATAATAAAAGATTATCCCACTGGATTACAAAATATCCACAGTATATCAAGGACTATAGCCTGCAATTTAGATAAGACTTTCTAGAAGGAATGATGCCTGCACTAAGTTGTTAGCAAAGTAAAATGGAAAAAATAAAAGCATAAAAGAGGCTCAACTCTGAGAAAAAGCACACTGTGTCCAGGGCACTAGCTAAAGTCCCAGTTTAAACTCTAGCCAGAATTTTAGACCTACAGGTCTTCTTTATTTTTTCCACAGTACTAAATACAAGTCCTGGTATACAGTTAGTATACAGTAAATATTTGTCAAATAAATAATTTAAAGTGGACATTACCCAAATCAACAAGAAAAAAAAAAACAAGCCCATCAAAAAATGGGCTAAGGACATGAACAGACAATTCTCAAAAGAAGAGATATAAACGACCAACAAACACATGAAAAAATGCTAATGACCAGGAAAATGCAAATCAAAACCACAATGTGATACCACCTTACTCCTGCAAGAATGGCCATAATCAAAAAATCAAAAAATAGTAGATGTTGGCGTGGATGCAGCAAACAGGGAACACTTCTACCCTGCTGGTGCAAATGTAAATTATTATAACAACTGTGGAAAATAGTGTGGAAATTTCTTAAAGAACTAAAAGTAGAACTACCATTTGATCCAGCAATTCCACTACTAGGTATCTACCCAGAGAGGAAGAAGTCATTATATGAAAAAGGTACTCGCACATGCATGTTTATAGCAGCACAATTTGCAATTGCAAAAAGGTGGAACCAACCCAAATGCTCATCAATCAACGAGCGGATAAAGAAACTGTGATATATATATGATGGAATACTACTCAGCCATAGAAAGGATGAATTAATGGCATTCACAGTGACCTGGATGAGACTGAAGACTATCATTCTAAGTGAAGTAACTCAGGATTGGAAAACCAAACATTGTATCTTCTTACTCATTAGTGGGAGCTAAGCTATGACGATGCAAAGGCATAAGAATGACACAATGGACTCTGGGGACTCAGGGGGAAAGGGTGGAAAGGGGGTGAGGGATAAAAAGCTTACAAATAGGGTGCAGTGTAAACTGCTCAGGTGATGGGTGCAACAAAATCTCACAAATCACCACTAAAGAGCTTACTCATGTAACCAAACACAACTTGTTCCCCAATAACCTATGGAAATAAAAATAATAATAAATAAAATGGACATTTCTGACAAGTGGTTATCCAGGCTCTTGCTTACACCCCTCTTATAATAGTGGGTATCTTGTGAGGCAGCCCACTCCATCTCTAAGCAGCTCTGGCCACAGAACAGTCTACCTTGTATTAAGCCAATTGAAAACCCAGTTTCACCAGAGAGCAAATTTGCATACAAGAAGAGGGTCAGCTAATAGCAGAGTGATGATCTGCAATGGTGAGGAATAAAGGGAGTTAGAAATGGGGAAAACAATTCAGGACAACAGGACACACTTCTGCTTTGTTCTTATGAAAAATTACTAACATATTGCTCTTCAAACACAGTTCCGTAGGCTATTAAACTGATGTGTGTGTGCGCATGTGTGTGTGTGTGCCAGACACCATACAAGCACCTTGTAGTACTTGTGCTTTATCTCCTTTTCTCCTTTCACTACTTGCTGAGCACCACTGAAGTCAGGAAACCTCTATTTTATGACAAGGAAGCCAAGGTAAGGGCCAAGATGACTCAGTAAGTGAAACAGCCAAGATCTGAAGCTGTTTTCCCACCCAATTCCATGTGCTGTCAGAGAACCTTTTCCCCTGGAGAGCATTTTAGTTACCGCTCTTGGAAAAATTTGGACAAAGCTTGTGGCATCATACAAATGTTGCCTGATTCAGCAGCTGAAGTGAGCAAGGGATGGACTCAGTCACTGATATGTCATATTCTGTCTTGCTGTTTGACATGTGAGCTTGAAGCTTTAACTTGAGTGTGAGTAATGGTGGAACTCAGGCACCACAGCCAGGCTAATGGGAGGAAATTTTGGACAGAAGTACAGCAAGAGGGTTCTGAGTGCAGGCGGCCTGTTTACTGAGAGCCTGCAAAGCGCTCTGCCTTCCAACAGCAATGAGGCAGGGCTTATCAGGAAGGCTGATATTATCAGGAAGGCAATAAGGCAGGTACAGTCAGGAAGGCTATGTTGATGTGGGTTCCTGAGCAGATACCCTAAAGCACTTCTAATTTGACTATCCACAGGCCTGACTCTCCCAGGGACCAGAACAAAGACTGGCTGACCAAAGTTCTCCAACTGTGAGACCAGCAGTTAGAGTGGGAAGGGAGCCCAGCAAATGCTGCACTTTGTCATGGGCCCTGGCTCTCAGGCCCACTAAGGAAAGCCCTGGTCCCTCTGCTCCCCTCTCTGCTCTTCCTCCAATATGCCCTTCCATTCTGCATGAAATCTCATCTTGTTTCACAGCTCAGTAGTATCTGCTGGCTTGGAAAACATGGAGTTGAGAAACCTGGAGCTGCCAAGGCATTTTGGAGAAAACAAAGCCTTGGTGTACACTGCGATCCCTGGCCAGTACCTTTCACATCTCGAATGGAAAGCTCAGTGTCTCTGAGAGTGCACAGCCCAGCACTTGTGAAGAAATGAAAGGGATCGTGTTCATAATCACGATAAATATATTTGTATTATTTGCAAAGTGTACTGGCATTCTTGATGACCTCCTATTCAGTTTGATCTTTAATATATGTTGTTAGCAGAGCAAGCATTATTATATCCATTGTATAGGTAAATAAATTGAAGCTGTAGAAATTAAATCACATGTATTTTATTATCAAGATTATTTTAAGTTTACAATGTGTTATGGCTTCAACTGTGTCCTCCTAAAAACAATATGTTGACATCTTAACCTCCAGGACCTCAGAATGTGACTTTATTTAGAAATAGAGTCACTTCAGATGTAATTAGTTAAGGTAAGATAAGATCATATTGGAGTAGGTTGGGTGCCTAAGCCAACATGACAGGTGTCCTGGTCAAAAGAATCCTATATGAAGAGACACGGGCACATGCAGGGAGGGTGACCAAGGGAAGACGGAGGCAGAAATGAGCATTATGCTGCCACAAGCCAAAGAACGCCCAAGCCACCAAAAACCGGAAGAGTTGAGGAAGGAAGCAAGGTCATACCAGCTCCTTGTTTTAGACTTCTGGCCTGCAGACCTGTGAGAGAATGAATGCCTGTTGTTTTAAGCCACCAGCTTAAGGTACTCTGCTCCAGCAGCCCTAAGGAACTAATACACAATGTTACTTTCACTGTTTGTCCACTTGACAAACAACCTCCACATGTGATTTCATAACTATCTTGACACAAGGGAAGTATCTTATATGCCCGTTTTCCAGATGGAAAAAATTGAGTCTCAGACTGTGTGTTACTTGCCAGTTGAGTGGGTTGTCTTAGTCCATTCAGGTTGCTACAGTGAAACCCTGTAAATTATGTAATTTATAAGCAACAGAAATATATTGCTCACAGTCCTGGAAGCTGGGAAGTTCCATATCAAGGTTCTAGCAGATTCAGTGCCTGGTAAGGGCCTGTTCCTCACAGATGGCAATTTCTGGCTGCATCGTCACAGGGTAGAAGGAGCAAACACACTCCCTTAGGCATCCTTTATAAGGGCACTCATCCCAGTGATGGGGACTCCACTCTTTTAATCTAATCACCTTCGAAGGGCCGCACCTCTCAATACTATTGCAATGGGGATTAGGTTTCAACATATGACTTTGGGGGAGATAAATATTCATACTATAGAAATGGCAGAGCAAAGACCCCCAAATGGAGCTTCTACAAAAAACAGCTGAAATTCTAAAGAGGGAAAAACATAAAATGTCACATGTAAACCATGTTTTTTATATATGTATATGGGGTGTGTATGTTACAAATGGGCTGTGGATGAGAAAATATATTAGCCTGAACTTGCATTGCTACAAAGAAATACATGAGACTGGGTAATTTACAAGAAAATAGGTTTAATTAGCTCAAAGTTCTGCAGGCTGTACAGAAAGCATGGTGCTGGTATCTGCTTGGCTTCTGGGGAGGCCTCAGGAAACTTATAATCATAGCAAAAGGTGAAGGGGGAGCAGGCACATCACATGGCCAGAGCAGGAGCAAGAGAGCAAAGGGGAAGGTGCCACACACCTTTAAAAGACCAGAACTCACTTACAAGAACTCACTATTGCAAGAACTGTACCAAGAGGATGGTGCTAAACCATTCATGAGAAATCCACCCGCATGATCCAATGACTTCCCACTAGGCTCCACTTCTAACACTGGCGATTACAACTGAACATGAGATTTGGATGGGACACAGATCCAAACCATGCCAGAAGGACTCTCAACTTTTGTAGTAATCTTTTTTTCTGGGAAAACTGTCATTTACAAGTTGCAAACATCCTAGCTACTCGGGAGGCTGAGGCATAAAAATTGTTTGAGCTTAGGAGTTCAAATCCAACCTGAGCAACATAGGGAGACCTCATCTCAAATAAAGTGCAAACAATTTTCTTCCTTCCTGTAGTTAGAACTACAAACTCAACTTTATTTTAGAGACAAATTCCCTCTATGTTCTGAGATTTAAAAAACCATTTGATACAGCCCCACTTAGTTATGTAATAGACTTGTCTTCCCTTGAATGTCTTCCATCTCCAAACCTTAAAAGCAGAATAATAACCTCAGGGCACATGTTTGTCATACTTACAGTGGAGGGTTAACTGTGTGCATACAGTGAAGCACTGGAGGCTCCCAAAGATCATCTTTTTGGAAGTCTGGGTTCACTGCCCTTTGCTGGCATTTGTGGAGACAGCCTGTAGGACAGTTTAAGAGTACCTTCCACTCAGCCCTAGGAACTCCCTGCCACATGTAAGGGAGGCTCCTCCCCAGTAGGGTGGATGGGGTTATATCATGTTGAAGATTAGATTAGGATGAAAAAGATGAAAAGTTTTCAGTGTGTGTGTGAGAATTTTCCTCTGAAGGAGTTTTTCTCACTTTGGGAGCTACAGGTCACGACCATACTCAGCATTTGGAGTATATTTCAGCTCAAAATACATGCATCGAAAGGAAACTTTGTACTGGTCCACAGGATCCAGAGATGCTATCTTCAAAATTTTTTTTTTTACTTCTTCTTTTAAATAAGATAAAGTCATGGTGCCCACTTAATGCCACTCTTGGATTTTATTTTCAACTTTTTATTGGTTCAAAAAGATTCACTGCTATGAATCCCTGAATAAAAGCAATATAGCATTATTATTAGGTTGGTACAAAACTAATTGCAGTTTTTGCCATCGCTTTTTATGCCAAAAACTGCAATCACTTTTTCACCAACCTAATAGAAGATATTGAAGTATTATAAAATTACTAGCTGCCAATAGATGAATTTGCACAATATCCCAAGAACCAAGCCCCAGATGCTTTTCCTGACATTCGAACTCCTTCACATTCCAGCTCCTACTGACCTGTAACCCTCCTCTTTCTATCCTCAACATTGCTGCCACTAGCTTATCTGCAGTTTCATGACCAGGCCAGCATCCTTGGTCCCTGTTCAGCCTTTTCTCCCCCTGCCTTGAATATCTCATATCACCAAAAACTACTTGTCCTCTGTATTAGTCCATTTTCATGTGACTAATAAAGACATATCCAAGACTGGGTAATTTGTAAAGAACAGAGGTTTAATTGACTCAGAGTTCCACATGGCACGGGAGGCCTCGCAGTCATGGTGGAAGGCAAAAGGCATGTCTTACACGGCATCAGGCAAAGAAAGAATGTGAGCCATGTGAAAGGGGTTTCTCTTTATAAAACCATCAGATATCATCTTGTGAGAGTTATTCACTACCATGAGAACAGTGTGGGGGAAACCGCCCTCATGATGCAATTATCTCCCACAGGGTCCCTCTCGCAACACGTGGGAATAATGGGAGCTACGATTCAAGATGAGATTTGGGTGGGGACACAGCCAAACCATGTCACTCCTCTTTGGGGAGTTCTATCATTTGGGGTGCTCTGTCATTGCATCTTCCCTCAACACTGAAATTACCTGCTTGACTCTGCCTCCATTAGATGGAAAGTCCTTAAGAACCAGGACCCTTACACAACATACTCATGTAACAAACCTTGTACGTGTTACTCCCTAAATCAAAATAAAATAAAATAAAATAAAACAAAATGATAAAATAAAGTAAAAAAGATGGACCACATCTAAATATGTTTGCTGAAGAGATGAGTAGTATTCGAATTGTTCCTTGTGTGTCCTTTGACTTTTACAAACTGCTGCTAATCTAACTTATACAAAGGGCTTTCACACAAGACCTTAACCTCTTTCTCAGTGTGGTACCTCAGGAGTCACAAAGCCTCAAACCTGGCCTGAGAATGGTTGATGTCTCCTCCTACTCAGCTTTGTTAAATGCCTGCTGAGAATGCTGACTGTCCTACTGAGAGGATTTTCTCTCAGTTATTTAAAGTTAAATAAAACTTTAAAAATCAGTGGTTCCTATACTTCCTTAAAAGAGAACTTTGATTTTTGCTTAAAATGCCTTTCTTTCCTTCACACACCTCTGTTTTACACCCAAGAGATGTCTGCCCCAATAGGGCTTGGATAGCTTGTGTCAATTAAGCCTCTTTTCGTGTGTTTTTTCTTTAAATTGAGACAGAGTCTTGGTCTGTCGCCCAGGCTGCAGTGCAGTGGCATTATCTGGGCTCACTGCAGCCTTGACCTCCTGGGCTCAAGCAATTCTCCCACCTCAGCCTCCCAACTAGCTGGAGATACAAGCGTCTACCACCACATCCAACTAATTTTTGTATTTTTTGGTAAAGACAGGGTTTCACCATGTTGTCCAGGCTGATCTCGAACTCCTGGACTCAGGCAATCCACCTGCCTCTGCCTCCCAAAGTGCTGGGATTACAGGTGTGAGCCACTGTGCCCAGCTTTGAATTAGCCTCTTTTGAATGTAAGGGGCAGAAATGCCAACTCAAATTTGTCTAAACATATGGGAACATACTGCTTTCCTAAGAGAAAGGTGCAGGGACTTGGGCACGGCTGGATGTGGGCTGAAACAGTGACGTGCAGGACACATTTCTCTCCATCGCAGCCCTGCCTTCTACTCAGCTGGCTTCATTCTGAGCACCACATGGAGCCTCCAGGCCCACATTATCATGCCAAATTCATCAGAAAAAAAATAAAAAGTGCTTCCCTGAGAGCCTAAAGATCACAGAATGGAGACTTCAGCTGTCATTGGCCTAAATTCGGCAAGGACTCGCCCCTGAAGCCAACAGGAGCAAGAGGGAATACAATAACAACGTGCTGACTGTCCAGTCTGGGTACTGTCCAGTCTCAGAGGCCATGTTGCAGTCAGGCCTCAGAAATCTTTAGGACTGTGTCGGAATAGGTGGGGCTCCAAGTGGCCATCGCAGCACGCTTGTCAAAATAGCATTTGTCCAGTAAAGAGATTTCTTTCCATCTATTTGCAGCAATTTCTTGCTGTTTTAAAATCCAGACTTTGTTCCCCATTGTTTGTGAGACTAATCCCACACTTGAAACCAATATTTGAGGTATTCCGTGAGCTGATTGAAGCTGACATTCCCACTGCTGATCCTGTAGCCCAAGGAAAGCCAGAGGGAGCTGTTTGGTGTTTTCCACATATCTCCATACTTTTCTGCATCTTTTTTTGGCCTAAATGTCTTCCCACTAATATCCTAAATTTTGATAGTTACATAGTATACCCATACTTCAATCTTAAGCCCAAATACTACCTTCTTGATGAAGAGTTCTATGATCCTTCCCAATTTAAACAATAAAAAATTGACTTCTGCCTCTGGATTCCATTAGTATTCTTTGCCAATAAGTCTTTTACATAACTGAATACTTTATTCTTTGTATGCTAGTTATTTGTATTTTTGACCCTTATTTCCCCTACTTGACTTTGAATAAGGGCTGAGTATAATAAAATTTTCATCTGATTTCTTAGCTCCTAAATTACTCACCCTGGAGGAATGAGAGGAGGTAAAAACAAATCAGAGATGGAAGCCAGATGATCAATAACCTTATATGCTGTATTAGTCCCATCTCACATCACTCTAAAGAACTACCTGAGACTGGGTAATTTATAAAGAAATTGCCACATGGTTCTACAGGCTGTACAGGAAGCATCACTGGGGAGGCTTCAGAAAACTTACAATCATGGCAGAAGGTGAAGGGGAAGCTAGCACATCCTACACGGCTGAAGCAGGAGGAAGGGAGTGAGGGGGAAGGTGCAAAACACTTTTAAACAACCAGATCTCATGAGAACTCACAATCACAAGAACAGCAAGGGGGAAGTCCCCTCCCAGGATTTAGTCACCTCCAACCAGGCCCCACCTCCAACAGTGGGGATTACAATTTGACATGAGATCTGAGTGGGGACACAGAGCCAAACCATAACATATGTCATAACAAGACATTTGGACTCGATCTTAGAATCAGCGGTTTTGAACTAGTAAACTGGAATCATGAACACCAGGGATGCTACAGTTATTTCCAAAGGCTCAAGCAGCCATCTATTCACCAAGCATTGACATTTTGACCTTAATTTTTTAAAAGTAAATGAGTCAGTAGAAGACAAGTGAAGCATATCAGGTAAACAGTGAAGTCTTCAATGTCGACTGTAGCAAAGGGAGGGAGAGAAAATGGCAGCTTTAAGAGATATTTATAAAGTAGGATTTCCCGGATTTCGTAACTTATTGGATTTAAGTGATAAGAGAACAAACTATCTAGAACACTTTATATGCTCAAGAAAAGACTCAGAGATATAGAAATGAAGAACATAGGCTCAACTCCAACAGTACTTTTTGCTATGTGACCTTGGATACATTTCTCATCATTCCTGTGCTTCAGTTTTCTTATCTGTAAAAGAGATATAATATAATATAATATCTCTCCCATAGGGTTGTTTTGATTACATATTGAAATAATCACATAGAATTATTGTAGAAATTCTGTGAATTAGTGTACGTTAAGTGCTTAGGACAATATCTGTCTCATGGTAAATGCTTAGAAAGAAGTTTGTTAAATAAAGCAAATATTCTATATAAGTGCCTGGTACAATCAACCTTCAGTAAATGTTTGTTAATAGTATTATTAACAATAAAAAAGTAGTAAATTAAACAACATGATTTATAAAGGAATCACAAACAGAAAATGATTTTTCAAAAGTGAAAACAAACAGGGGAAATTGATGAATTCTACTTTGAACATCTAGCATTTAAGGTGAGTCTTTGACATGAAGGTATTCCTAGATAGTTGAATATTTGAGCCTGATGTTGATGGCCAAGTGAGAAACGCAAATTTAGGATTGCTATCACAGCCAAATGTGTAGATAGAATCAACAGAATGGAGTTCAGAAAGTGAGAAAATTCCCAGGAGTTGAAAATCTAAAGAGTAAACTGAGGAGAAGGGAAGAGAAGACAGATGAAGAGAGATGACCATGATAAGGAGTTTGATGATGATCTTTGCAAGGGGCTCCTTAGTGGAGTAAGAGGTGGGTTTGTCTCATTGGAAGCAACTAAGGGTGAGTGAGACATGTAGCAGAGCACTCACTAAATGCTGACTCCTCTTTCAATAATTCTACCAACAAAGAGAGTCAGAGCAACTTCGAAAGGGAAATGGAGAGAAAAGTAGACGAGAGGCTAAAGAAAAGGGAGAACGTTACCATGTATTCTAAGGATGAAGAGTCAGTGGACAGCGATGAAGTGAGGTACAGGAAAGGGAGGGTACTGTGGACGTAGTGACCCCTTGAGGAATATGTGAGTGGATAGTTTCCAGAGGAGAGGTACGGTCAGGACTGGCTTCATGGGCATGCGACCCATGCAGTCTCACAGAGACCTTCGCTCAGAAGGGCCATGTATTTGGTTTAAAGATTTGTGATTACTGTCTCAAAATACTTAATAATTTTATCTTTGACTTTTTTTCTTGCAAGTAAAGCCCAGTGGGGCAATGGAGCATGGGTTGGGGACAAGGAGCATTGGCAAATAAGTGGTCCCACCTCCCCACTCCTTGGTATAGGTTCTTAGCTACCTACCAGGGTCCTAGAGCCCTCCTGGTGTTCCCTACCCATTCGACAACCACTTTCACCCTCCGACAAGGCAGGGGCCAGGTTGTTGATAGAGGAAAGCCCTGTTTGCTATCACCTTCTTGTCTCACTAGGAGCCTGAGCATGGAAAAGTTCAGGGTTGGGTGTCTGCCCTACAGCATCTTGGGGCAGGGCATGACAGCACAGGGGCCCAGTGGGCAATGCAGTGAAGGCCTCTCATTCATCTTCGACCCAGGTACCAAGTGCATTCCACCGTGCAGGTTGCAGTCACTAGAGAGTCTCCTGTCCATTGTGGATTGTGGCACCAGGCCATAGGAGAAAGACTGACTTCCTCTACTGGCACTTTCGTTTCTCCAGGGGCCCTGCAAAATATGTCACCAGCCTTGAGTAGAGTTAGGCTTGGCCAGAAGGTAGAACACTTTCTTTATTTCAGATGGAAAAGACCAAGGTATTGGTTGAAAATGAGTTCACAGGACGAGCAGTGCATACCTGCCAGCTTCTATCTTGTCTTTGTGGTACAAAGCTTGGACAAACATTGAGGCAGGGGAGTTTGATGCCAGCAGGGCCCTGCAGTTCAGTGGGGTTTAGAGGTAAGAGATCAGGATGATACTGATGAAGCCACTGCACCCAACTCAGTCACTACTCATAGTAAGTGTTCTATAAATACCTGAATAAATACATTAAACTGCTACCTCAGGAAAACAAACAACAAGCAAAAAACCAAGGTGTAAGATATTGCTTGACCACACTAAACATAAGCACATTTCCAACCAATTTTAAATTCTCAATTTTGCTAGTTTTTAAAGTAGCCGAATTCTTTTCTTTTCCCCTCTGAATGTTTGAAAGGATATTTTAAAATAATGAATCACAATGTGTATTGGTTTCCCTCATTCATTTATCAGATGTTCAATAAATATCCCATTGATTTGTTGACAGATTGATTGATCTTGAATTTCCATGGGCTGAGACCCCTTTTATGTCTAACATGCCACGTGCCTACCCCAGAGCCCCAGGAGAGAGAGAGTGTGGGATAGTCTCCTTCTCGCTCTAAGCGTGGAGAAGAAAGCTTGCACCACTCAGCAACTGGTGTTCTGCAGCCAAGTTCTCCTAATTCCCCTACCCCTGCTTTGCCTGGTGGACTCCTCTATGAGATCACTAAACTGCCTTCTGTCTGCACCATTTGAATTATTATTCCCTTTGCAATAATTTTCAGGAGTGGAGGACATTCATGGACACAGGGGAATTCTCACTTCAAATAAAGCATATCTTCTCTCAATTAGAAATGGAAAGAAAAAAAAGGCGAGTATATGTGTGAGGAAACCTGATGGCAAGGACTCAAGTCTCAAAGTGGCGACCCCCAACTCCATGGGGGGATGAGTCATGCTTACTGAGCTCAGAAGCTGAACAGACTCCAACCCTGTGGGCGGCTCCTCTGTCTTAATTAAAGTCTCCTATGCCCCCACATCAATGGAGCGTGGGCGCCACTCTACAGAGGCAACCAGAGTGAGTGTGTGCTGGGCAAATGGCAGCTCGATTACACAAATCCCTGTGCTTGCAATGTGGTCCTGACCCAGGTTCTGAACTTGCACCTCCTGCTGCTGGCACCTGTTCGTGCTCCTCTCAGGTCTCCCTCTTGCTCCCTACTTCAGGCTAAGAATTAAGCCTCTCCTAAGGCAGACTTGGCCATAAGGCAGCCCGGACATGAAGTCATGTTCTACAACCTCCCAACGGCACCGCTGGTGTAAGAGTTTCTTCGTGAAGGAAACTTCGATGATAAGTTAATTCTATTGACAGACGGCCAGGAAATTGGTCAGGCCTACTGTGGTTTTTAGATTCACTCTACTGGTGGCACTGGCTACATTTCCTCGTAAATCAGAGGGTCTCAGAGTCCAAAGGAAACTTGGAAGAAGTGATGCTTTATGTTTGGAAAATTGAAGCACAGAGAGGTTGTGTGACTTGCCTAAGTCACATAGCTAGTAACTGTGGAAGTCTAGATTCAAATTCAGGTACATCTGATTCCAACAGTAGGCTCTTTCTAATACACCAGAGTCTCAAAATCTTGCCCCTTTAAAGATGTTTCAAGAATTCCAAAAACAATAGTGTTTCCCACCAAATAATAAAAATGTTTTAAAATCAGTCATAAATAGTTCATCTCCTTTATCTATTTTTAATTGGAATTTATCAGGTTTCTATTCAAAGACGTTTATACAATATTACACTGACATGTGCTCACTGAAAATGAAATGATCCATGTTTTTGGAGTTAGTTGGCTGACTTAGAATTGGCCAACAGTACAACAGAATATAAAAAGAGCCTTGTTGGTTAAAGCATATGAACTGGGAATGCTCCACACTCAGAAGTGGAGAGGGCCATGTGCTGCTGGATGCTGCCCTCAGGTTGGAGAAGAATTGACTCTGAGATCCCGCAGCCTTTGTGGAAGAGAGCCCCCTCCACCAAGGGTACACCCCCTCCCCATGGACAGCTCTCTTCCAGCGTCTCATCACTGGCTTCTGCCAGGGTACAGTGGCCTTAAGGGAACAACTCATCTCAGCATCCCAGCTCCAGAGGCCCTGTGAGACGAGCTGAGAACTTTTTGCAACTGCATTTCAGCCTAATTTTCCCTTCTGCTCAATTCTTCCTCCCCTACCCCCTCACACTCCCCAGGGAAGCACCTGCAGGTAGACCACAGAGTCTCAGTGTCTACTTCCTGCAGAATCTGACCTAAGTCAGGTGGGTGAAACTGTGCCACTTAGAACTGTAAGATCTGTTATTACTATTTTTAAACAGAAAATATTAAATCCAATATGCAGCGATTTAGAAAAGTAAAATATGTAGTCAAGTAGATTACTTAATAAATATATATATTTATTATATTATAAAAAAAGATGTTTATTTTTCTTTAAATTATAGGTCATATCCTTCAACTATGTGTGTATTCCAGTTTTTTAATCTGAAAAAGATATTTTTAATAGAACTAAGCTTCGTTAACTGGATTATGTTTTCTAAGATCAGTAATCACACCTGATAAAATATTGGTTTTTGGTCCCCTATTAACCAAGCTACTCCCAGTCACCATGTGGTACCTACAAGGTGCTGAGAGTGACATAAACTCGATTTCAGTGTGACTAGCCCTCACCACTGGTAAAGATTCAACACTCGAAAAGGAAAAGGGACAGATAAGGTGATGGTACTTCCATTTCATATGAAGACAAAAGACATATCTGAGGCAAATGTGGCAACATCTAATAAAATTGAGTGGTATCAGATGGCAGATTTCGGCCTTCTCTGTGTTTGAGATATCTTATACCTAAAATGATTAATTTTTAATAGTATTTATTCATTTCCAGGCTGGATATCAGCATATGATTAGTAACCATGAAACAAATAATATCTGATTGTTATTCTGCCATTGACACGATGTCCATCACTCAGGTCACTTGCCATCACCTCTTTGTCATCCCTATGTTTTGTAGATTACAAAAAATGTGGAATCACAAGCTGGGTATATATAAGTGCCCCTGTGAAAAACACTGCTTTTTATTTCCTAATATCTCCTCTTTTTTTCTTCCTTATAAACACAAACTCTGAGAGTTACTCAGTGCATTGCTGAAATAGATATATTTTCCACCAATCTTTGCAAGTAAGTATGACCACGTGACCAACAATTAACCAATGAATAAAAGTATCCCCAATATGGGAAGCTTCTTGGAAGTGTCCCCAACATGAAGAGGTAGCCCTTTCTTTTTCCCTTTCTCTTTACTGCTGTCTGGAATAAAGAAATAGTGCCTGGAGCTGTTCTTGTCATCTTGGACAGTAAGGTGGCATTCTAAGCATGAAGAGGTAAGACAGCTAGATAATTATGGCACCATGCGTCCTGGACCAGACACTTTGTTTACCTAAATAAGAAAGTCTGGTCTATGGCAATATAATTGCCATGTTTAGGAAATTTGAGATTATTTGTCACATGCAGATGAACCTAATCATAATAAAAATTGTCACTAAAAATCCCATCACTTCTAGATTGGGCCACACTTTACTCATTTCTGAGAGACAATACAGTTTTAATTTAAAGAGTTCCAAAGAGGTAGAAATCACAAAAACACACTAAACAAGTATTTAATCATTATGAAGTATCTTTTCTTCCAGGCTGGTGAGTGAATCAGAATCTGAGAAGGTTATCACGTGGTTTCATAAAGGACATTTTGTTTACATTTTGGTATGTTGAATGTAGTAATGCAGAAATTAATAAAACTACTTATATTATTAAATTGATTACTAACTTCTTTTTACTTTACAGACCAGTTTTTCACAGCAGATCACAAAATGCTTGAGAATATAGCTAGATAACCAGGTTTTGTTCATGATGAATTTTTAGGAAATGGTTTTTGGGTTAGTTATAAAAGTTCTGATTATACTGTAGAGTTTTATTGTGGAGTTCATTATTTAATAAGGAAACCTACATGTTTTTTCTAATAAACATCCAGTTAAAATGATGGGGCTATTTAAGTAGGTGATAAAAAGCAAAAATTATTCATTTTGATTAGGAGAAAGACAATAATTCTGAATTTTAGCAACATCACACTACCAGGTAATTTTATCCCACTTCCCATCCACTGGCGAGAGAGTAAGGAAAGAAGCAAGCTCTAGCTTTCAAATGAAGATGCAGACTTAACAAATAAATTAGCATCTCTCCATCTGAAGACCTCACTGAAATACCAGTAAAGGAATGTTTTATTGCATGAAACACAGTTCTAGAGGCTGGGAAGTCCACGAGCATGTTGCTGGCAACTGGTGAGGGTCTTCTAGCTGTGCTATCCTATGGCAGAAAACAGAAGTGAGCACATGAGGCCAGGTGTGGTGGCTCACATCTGTAATCCCAGCACTTCAGGAACCCAAGGCAGGCAGATCACCTGAGATCAGGAGTTCGAGACCAGACTGGCCAACATGGCAAAACCCTGTCTCTACTAAAAATACAGAAAAATTTATCTGGGCCTGGTGGTGCATACTCATAGTCCAAGCTACTTAGGAGGTTAAGGCAGAGAATGGTTTGAACCTGGGGAGGTAGAGGTTGCAGTGAGCTGAGATCGATCCACTTCACTCCAGCCTAGGCAACAGAGTGAGACTCCATCTCAAACAAACAAACAAACAACAACAACAACAACCAAAAAAAAAAAACAAGAAAAAAGAAATGAGCCCATGAGACAGAGAAAATCAGGCCAAGCCCACTGCTGCAATAACTAACCCTCTCCTATAATAATGGCTTTAATCCATTCATGAAAACAATGTTCTCATGGCCTAATCACTTCTTAATACTGTTATAATGAGGATTAATTTTCCAATATAAGAAATGTGGAGGACACATTCAAATCATATATTCTGCCTCTGGATCCCAAACTTTATGTCCTGCTCACCATGCACAAATATATTTTTTCCATCCCAATGGCCCCAAAGTCTTAACTTATTCCGGCATCAACTTAAAAGTCTAAAGCCTGAAGTCTGATCTAAATAAGATATGGGTGAGAGCCAAGGCATGACTTCTCCAGAGGCAAATCCTTCTAGCTGTGAGCCTGCAAAATCAAAACTAGTTAACTACTTCCAAAATA
This sequence comes from Hylobates moloch, assembly GCF_009828535.3. Taxonomy (NCBI): domain Eukaryota; kingdom Metazoa; phylum Chordata; class Mammalia; order Primates; family Hylobatidae; genus Hylobates; species Hylobates moloch. The sequence continues at coordinate 72,585,366 of NW_026652292.1, read as the reverse complement.
CAATGGTGGGCATAAGATAAACGTTCCCATTTCAAAGGGAGAAATAGACAAATAGAAAGAGGTAACTTGTCCTAAGTAAGTCCAAAACTCAATAGAATAAAACAACATTAAATCTTAAAGCTGGAAAATAATCTCCTTTGACTCCACGTCCTGCAACCTGATCACCCTGGGGAGTGGGAGTGGGGGCAAATCCTTGGGCATCCTAGTTCCTATATCTTTGCTGAGCTCAGTCCAAGCTTTGGCTATCTAGGGCTGGGGGCACTCTGGTGGCCCTATGGTTCTGTGTTCTTGGGGGTGGCCCCCACTCCCACAGCCCTGCTAGGCATTACCCCAGTGAGGACTCTGAGTCAACTCTGCCTCTGTGCCAGGTTTCTCCCTGGACTTCCAGGTGGTCCAAAGCATCTTTTGAAGGCTAAGTCGATGAAGCCATGGCCCCACAACTTGGCAGTCTGCATGCTTCAGAATTAGCACCACATAGGTGCTATCAATGTTTATCACTTGTACTTTAGAAATGGTAGGTTGAGTAGCACTTGGGGTTGCTTGAGCCATAGCTGGGGCAGCTGAGGCATGCTGCACTAGAATGCAGGAAGCAGAGTCCTGAGGCAGACCTGGGCAGTGGGTCCATGGAGGACACTCTGGGCCCATCCCCTGAAACCATTCTGCCCTCCTAGAGCTCTAGGCCTGTGATGACCATGGTGGCCTCAAGGATCTCTGAAATACCTTTGGGGATTTTCCTCCTTGTTTTGATGAATAGCATCTGGATCCCTCCCATTCATCATAATTTCTATCAAATGGTCACTTGGTTACACTCATAATATTCTCTGTCAAACACACTTTTACTTCTTTTTTTAATGTGACCAGGCTGCATTTTTTTCCACTCTGCTTTTCTTTTAATTGTAAATTATATCTTTAAGTCCTTCCTTTGCGCTTGCATCTCACTGTACATGGTTAAAAGTAGCCATGTAGCAGTTGAATGCCTTGCTACTTAGATATTTTTTCCACCATATATCATATTTCAATGCTTTTAAGTTCTGTATTTCATTAAACCCTAGGATATGAACACAATTCAGCCAAGGTATTTGTCACTTTATAGCAAGGGTGACAGACAATCTAATTTTCAAGAGCTTGCTCTTCACGTCCATCTGAGATTTCATCAGGTCATCCTGACCCTTATTATCCATATTTCTACCAACATTTTGGTCACAGCAACTTGGGTAATCTCTAAGAAGATCTAGATGTTCTTCACAGCTCTCTTCTTCTGAGCCCTCAGCAGAATAATCCTTAATGCTCTGTTCATGGCAATACAGGCTTCTGCTTATTTGCTCCTCCAAATTCTTTCAGCCTCTGCCCTTTACCCAATTCCAAAACTGCTTCCACATTTTCAGGTATTTATTGTAGCAACAATGCCCTCTCAATATCAATTTTCTGTCTTAGTCTAATTTCTGCTACTATAATACTAGACACTGAATAATTTATAAAGAAGAAAAACATTTCTCACAGTTCTGGAGACTGAGAAGTCCAAAAGCATGGTGTCAGCATCTGATGAGGGCCTTCTTGCTGCATTATCCCGTGGCAGACAGCAGAAGGTGCAAGTGAGTGGTTGAAACAGAGAGAAGATCAGGCCAAGCTCATTTTTTTTAATCAGGAACCCACTCCTGCAAAAACTAACCAACTTTCTCAATAACATTATTAACCCATTCATGAGGGCAGCAATCTCATGGTCTAATTGCCTCTTAAAGGCTTCACCTCTTAAAACTGTTATAACGGAGATTAAGTTTCTGACAAATAAACTTTAGAGACATATTAAACCAGAGCAAACACGAAGTAAAAAAATATTGACAAGGAGACAGTAACAACACAATATTTAAAGCTAGGAAGCAAAAAGACAAGTAATTGACCTGCAAGGCACCAAAGAGATAAGAGCTTTCCATCTTGCACTATGGTACCTCCCTAAGGTTCAGGCATTAGCATCCTCAGGACCTCATGGAGATGGACATAAATGTGGAGATGAAAATGGGTATGCAGGTAGATGATCTCTTTACAAAGTCATTGGATATCCATATTCTGTCCATCACTCCAATGCTGGCTGCAAATGCAGATGTGCTGTCTAAGAAAGGTATAATAGAGGATGTATGGACTAGAGGACACTGAATAAAGCTTATGTCTCGTGTGCTAAACACAAGAAGTTGAAGTAAAGATTATGTTCTAAGTGTTTATATCTCCTTGATTCCCAAGTCTGTACAAACCAATACACTACGAAATCATTCCCCAGGAAATCTGGTCATTTGATGAAAAATCACCTAAAGATACTCATATCAGGGATCCTCTTACAATTTATTCTAGCTACAGCACCTGGCAATGAGGCCCAGGGCCAAACATTCCAGTCATATGCCTAAAATTGCATCCAAGTATGAACTAGGCATCAGACTTCTTAAGAGGGGCTCCTAAAGCTGAAAGACAATGAAGAAATGCCTTCAAATTACTCAGGGAAAGTTATTTCTAACTTCTCTTTAGAAATTTTCTGTCTTAGTTTATTAGTGATTATTAATTTTATGTGTTGACTTGATTAGGTCACAAAGTGCCCAGATGTTTGATCGAACATTATTCTGGGTATGTTTTGGAGGTGTTTCTGAATGAGATTAACATTTGAATCAGTAGACTGAGTAAAGAGGATTGCCCTCGCAAATGTGGGTGCACCTTAGCCACTCAGTTGAAGGCCTGAATAGAACAAAAAGGCTGACTGTTAATCTTAGTAAGAGAAAACACTCTGCCTAACTGCTTTTGAATTGTTAACATTGGAGTTTTTCTCGCCTCAGACCTGAAAAGGACCATTTGTTCTTCATGGGTCTTAAGCCTGCAAATTTTTGAATGAAAATGACACCATAGACTCTCTTGGTTCTTAGGCATTCAGACTCAAACAGGAGGTAAACCTTTGGCTTTTCTGGCTCTCCAGTTTTGCCGACTCAACCTGCAGAACTTGGAACTTGCCAAACTCTATAACAGTGTGAGCCAATTCCTATAGATAAATAAATAAATAAATAAATAAATAAATACGTACTATTAGTTGTTTCTCTGGAGAACCCTGACTAATACACCAACTAAGCTAGTGAAATGTCAACTCAGTGTGAAGAGGGAATAATGACACGTCAGGTCACAAAAAAATACCTCATTTTGTCCCTTTGTTAGAAAACTAAGAGTGGGGGCTCCACCAAGAAGAATGGACCAATAATGCAAAAGCAATAGAATCTAGAAAACAGATTCCTACACAAGAGACAAGAGTATCCCTAGCATGATGGTTTAGGGTGATCCCAGCCACCATTCTAAAGAATAACTAGTCTTCTAGATCAAATCAGAAGGTTCCAAGAGAGATGGCTCCAAGGCGATAAAAATCCAATTCTAGATTTCTTGGTATTGAGAGGATATTTCAGCAAATTTGGAGAGAACTCATAAAAAATGTAGTAACAAAGTATATTTTAAAACCATACAAACGCATGAAAGTATATAACTCACAGGTTTTATATAGCAATTATATAATTGAGGCTACAAAGCACATAGATAACAATTAACATTATAACTTACCAATATTATGTGAGGTTCGTTCCTGTCATAATGTTAATTAAATCTATAGATTTATCTGTAAAGATGTGGGAAAGTCCATTTGAATACAAATGGATTAAATACTCAACCTAAAATATATAGATTGGTAGAATGGATTTCAAAAAGAGGATCCAACCACATGCTGCTTATAAGAAATCTCCGACTGATATGACACAGTCTCAAAGTAAAGGGGTGAAAAAAGATTCCTTGCAAATGAAAACCAAAAGTTAACAGGAGTAGCTATATTGATATCAGATAAAACAGACTTTAAATCAACAACAGTAAAAACAAGGTGAAAAAGGTTATTATATAATGATAATGGGATCAATTCAATAACAAGATATAACAAGCCTAAATATATATGTATCAACACTAGAGCACCCAGATGCATGAAACAAATATTACTAGAACTAAGAGAAAAGATAGATAGCAATGTAATAATAGTAGGGGACATCAACACCCCCACTGAGCACTAGACAGATGATTAAGGCAGAAAATCAACATAGAAACACTGAACTTAAATTAGGTTCTAGACCAAATGGACCTAACATATATTTATAGAGCACTTTACCCAATAATCACAGAATATACATTATTCTTAGCAGCACATAGAACATCCTCCAAAATGGACCATATTTAAGCCACAAAACAGGTCTTAATAAATTTTTCAAAATAGAACATATTAAGTATCTTCTTTGACCACAGTGGAATAAAACTAGAAATCAATACCAAGAGGAGCTCTCAAAGCTATGCAATTACATAGAAATTTTAAAACCAATCCTGAATGGTCATTGGGTTAATGATGAAATTAAGATGGAAATTTAAGAATTTTTCGAATTGCATGAAAATAGAAAAAAAAAGCAAAATATCTGGGATACAGCAAAAGCAGTGCAAAGAAGGAAGTTTATAGCATTAAATGCCTACATAAAAAAGGAAAGATCACAAATTAACAACCTAATGTGATAAACTAGATAAACAAGAACAAACTAAGCCCAAATCTAGCAGAAGAAAAGAAATAACAAAGATTAGAGCTAAACTAAATGAAATTGAGAATAGAAAAACAATGTAAAGGAACAACAAACTGAAAAGTTGGTTCTTTAAAAAATAAACAAAATTGATAGAAAAATAAAATTGATATTCGAATAACCAGGAAAAAAAAACAGAAAAGATTCAAATAAACACACATAGAAATGAAAAAGGAGGCATTAAAACTGATATCACAGAAATACAAAAGATCGTCAGACTATTATGAATGCATCTATGCTCACAAACTAGAAAACTGAGAGGAAATGGATAAATTCCAGGAAACATGCAGCCTCCTAAGATTGAACCACAAAGAGATGGAAATCCTGAACAGATAAATAATGAATAGTGAGACTGAATGAGTAATAAAAAAAAGCTCCCCACCCCAGAAAAAAAGCCCATGATCAGATAGGTTCAAAGCCAAATTCTACCAGACATACAAAGAATACTGGTAACAATATACTGAAACTGTTCCCAAATATGAAGAAAAGAATCCTTCCTAACTCATTCTACAAAACGAGCATAACCCTGATACCAAAGCCAGGCAAAGACACAATAAAATAATGAAAATTACAGACCAATATCTCTGACAAATATAGATGCAAAAATCTTCAATAAAATACTAGCAAAAAGCATATCAAAAAGATAATACCCTGCAATCAAGTGGATTTTATTGCAGGGATACAAGGATGGTTCAATATTCACAAATCAAAAAATGTAATTCACCAAACAGAATTAAAAGGAAAAACTGTACGATCATTTTGATAAATGCAGAAAAAGCATTTCATAAAGTTGAGCATCTCTTCATGATAAAAGCCCTCCACAAACTAGGCATAGAAGGAACATACTTCAAAATAATGTACAATAAACAATATATATCAGGTCGGTGCAAAAGTAATTGCGGTTTTTAATTTAAAACCGCAATTTAATTGCCATTACTTTTAATGAAAATGAAAACCAAAGTTAACAGGAGTAGCTATATTGATATCAGATAAAACAGACTTAAATCAACAACAGTAAAAACAAGGTGAAAAAGGTTATTATGTAATGATAATGGGATCAATTCAACAACAAGATATAACAAGATTATATATGCACCAACACTAGAGCACTCAGATGCATGAAACAAATATTACTTTTGCAATTACTTTTAATGGCAAAAACCGCAATTATTTTGCACCGACCTAATACAATAAACCTACAGCCAACATCATAATACATGGGAAAAAGTTGAAAGTGTTCCTCCTAAGAACTGGAACAAGATAGAGATTCCCACTTTCATTATTCCTATTCAACATAATACTGGAAGTTCCAGCTAGAGCAATCAGACAAGAGAAAAAAATAGAAGGCATTCAAATAAGAAAAGAGAAAATCAAATTATTGTTTGCTGAGAATATAATCTTATACCTAGAAACCCTAAAGACTCCAAAAAACTCCTGGATTTAATAAATGACTTCAGCAAAGTTTCAAGATACAAAATCGACATACAAAAATCAGTAGCATGTCTATATACCAATAATAATTAAGCTAAGAATCAAATTTAGAACTCAATCTCATTTACAATACCTACAAAAAATAAATAAAATAGCTAGGAATTCATTTAAGCAAGGAGGTAAAAGATCTCTACCAGGAGAACTACAAAACACTGATGAAAAAAAGAGATAACACAAACAAATGGAAAAAACATCCCATACTCATGGATTGGAAGAATTAATACTGTTAAAATGACCATACTACCCAAAGTAATCTATAGGTTCAGGGTTCTTCCTATCAAATTACTAATGTCATTCTTCATAGATTACAAAAACCAATCCTAAAATTCATGTGGAACCAAAAAAGAGCCTGAGTAGCTAAGGCAATCCTAAATAAAAGGAACAAAGGAGAAGGCATCACATTACCTGGCTGCAAATTATATTACAAACCTAAACAGCATGGTTTTGGTATAAAAATAGACACATAGATCAGTGGTACAGAATAGATGATTAAGAAATAAAGCCCCATACCTACAACTAACTTATCTTCCAAAAAGTCAACAAAGACATACACGGGGGATAGGACATCCTATTTAATAAATGCTGCTGGGAAAGTTTGATAGCCACATGTGGAAGAATGAAACTGGATCTCTACCTCTCACTGTATACAAAAACTAACTCGAGATGGCTCAAAAACTTAACTATACAACCTGAGACTATAAAAATCCTAGAAGAAGACCTAGGAAAAATTTTTCTGGACACTGGCCTAGAAAAAGAATGTATAACTAAGACCACAAAAGAAAATGCAATGAAAACAAAAATAGATTATGAGACATAATTAAACTAAAAAACTTCTCTATAGCAAAAGAATAATCAACAGAGTAAACAGATAATCTACAAAATGGGAAAAATATTTTCAACCTATGCATCTGATGAAGGACTCATATTCAGAATCTCCAAGGAACTCACACAACAACTCAACAAGAAACCAAGTAACCCCATTAAAAAGTGGGCAAAGAACTTCAACAGACATTTTTCCAAAGAAGACATATCAGCAGCCAACAAACATATGAAAAAGTGCTTAACATCGCTAATCATCAGAGAAATGCAAATTAAAACCTCAGTGAGATACCAACTTACACTAGTCAGAATGGCTATTATGGGAAAGGAACAAAACCACGTATATTGGTAAGAATGTGGAGAAAGGGAACACTTATAAACTGTCGGTGGGAATGTAAATTAGTAGAAGATCTATGGAAGAGAGTGTGGAAATTTCTCAGAGAGCTAAAAAATTAGAATACTATTCAATCCAGCAATCCCACTACTGAGTATCTACTCAAAGACAAGACATTATTATATAAATTGTTATATTAAAAAGAAACCTGTACTTTTATGGGAGCACTATTCACAATAGCAATGTTATTCAATCAACCTAAGTGTCCATCAATGAATGATTGGATAAAGAAAATGCAGTGTGTGTATGTGTGTGTATATATATGTATATACATATACATGTATATATACACATATACATATACACGTATATATACACATAGTGTGTGTGTATGTACATACACATATATACACACACTGCATTTTCTTTGTGTGTGTGTGTGTGTGTATATATATATACACACACACACACACCATGGAATACTACTCAGCCATATAAAAGAATGAAATCATGTATTTTGTGAAACAAAAATGAAAGTGGAGGCCATTATCCTAAGTGAAACAACTTGAAACAGAAAGTCAAATACTGCATGTTCTCATTTATAAGCAGGAGCTATACAATTGTACACACGGACATATAAATGGAATAGTAGATGTCAGAGACCCTGAAAGGTGATAGGGTGAGAGTGGGGTAAGGGATGAGAAATTACCTATTGGGTATAATGTACACAATTTGAGTGATGGGTACACTAAAAGCCTGCACTTCATCACTATGCAAAATATCCATATAACAAAACTGCCTTTGTACCCCCTTAATCTATAAAAATTTTTAAAAGTTTACATTTTTTAAAAAATTTAAAAATTGAAAACCAAACATCCAACCAATCGAACAAAATTAAAAGTTCTGCAATAGAGAGATAGTACTGATAACATGCTACATAGCTCAGCTATGATAAATATCGAATTATTTTAACAAAAAATATGACGTAACTATACATTATAAAATTGTGAACATTCAAACACTTTTGACTAAGAACAATGGCAATTTCATAGAGTTCTACCTAACATAACAGTAAGTTGGGGTTAGGGGTTGGTGAGCCCTATACATGTTGGCCAAGGATGTGATAAAAGACAGCTAATTCCTCATCTTCCATAGAAGGAAATCAGTCAGTAATGCCTGAAACTGACAAGTCCAGAAACAGCAGGGAAAACATGTTAACTCAATATATACAGGGAAATGTCAAAAGGAACAACAAAAGTAATGAGAGCTACTGCTTTCGGATGAGTCCAGTAAACATGGGCAGTGGATGGGGTCAGGGAGAGATAATGTATTGTTCTTGTCCTGTTGAGCTACTTGCATCTTCAAATGATATTGGCCACATAACTGTCATAAAGACAAAAACTAAGTTAAAAATAAAAACAAGTAAGAACCGCAGTTTGAAGGAAAACTGACAGCCTTCCTCCAAATGCTGTAAGGAAGCAGTTAGAGCTCTTATGTTTGCTAGATCCAAGGTGAGCTGAAATAAATAGCCTAGATTAACTGGAGAGTCAACCAGATGAGTTCACAGACAATTTCTCCTCATGACCTTTTGCTGTACACTCGAAAAGTCTTGCCTATAAAGGGGCACATGTTTATATATCCAAGCAGAGCTTTTCACTAAGAAGTATAAATAGTCCGTGATAGTTGAAGGAAACATTCATAGTAAATAATTAATTAAGTCAACCTGAAAACCTGAGCTAGACTAAACAATGATGGAGAATGCTAAACGATCAGTGAAAACAACTCATTATTCTACAAAAGTGTGTTTTCCTTTATATTTTGATTTTAGTTTGGTGTCCTACTTAAATATATTGTTTGCGCGAATGTTATATGACTAGTGCTTAGGTCCTTCAATATGCTATTCTTATTTTTTATAAAAAGTGCAGGCGAGTGTTGAACCAGGCTTATTTATTTCCCACTCACCGTGATTCTGATACTCCCACAGGTTCATATTCCAGAACAAAAGCTAGTGGCCCATCTAAGACAAGAGAGCTTACCCACGTTACATGCAGAATATCCAGCAAAAAAAATAAGTTTCCTCCCAAGACTGAACTAGCAATACAAAATCATAAAGAAGTAAAAAATACTATCAAGTCAAAGGTGCCTCAGTAAGGGCAACATGATAGTTAATAGATTTACAGGAAATATTTTCACTAGGAGAATATTCCCACCTTGATGAGAGCATTTTCAGTGAAATAATAAGGACTGGAGGCAAGCTGCAGAAGGCTAAAGAATGCATGGGAAATTAGGAATTATAGACACCAAATATGGATAACTTTTTAAGAAATTTGACTATCATAGCAAAAGCAAAATGAGATAGCAGCAGTAAGACATGGTATCAAAAGAAGTTTTTCTGTTTTTGTTTCAAGATGAATGTCCTTGTGCATGCATTTAAAAGCTCATAAAAATGACCAAAAAGAATAAAAAAGATTCAACATACATTGGAAGGGAAAAAGGAGAGAGGGGAAGAAGGGAGAGAGAAAGTAAGGGAGGAATGATTTAATTAAGTGCTAAGCATTTACACCAGGTGCTGGTAGTTACCTCATTTTTTCTTCATCTAACAAACCCCAAGTGTCAGACAAGGAAACTAAGGTTGAGAAAGAAAAGCTACTGGAAGAAACTGAATTCGAAATCCAGTCTGTTTGGGTTCACCGTATACCATGCTCTTAAATTCTGTGCCTTAGCACATCACAGGTAATAATTACCCAGGAGTGGCATTCAGTTCTTTTGAGAGCAAAAGGAAATTAGAAAAGGGTACCCATACCATTTGTCGTTTGTTCAAATAAATTATTTCTTTCTTATTTTTTATTGAGACAGTCTAGCTCTGTTGCCCAGGCTGAGTGCAGTGGCGTGATCCCAGCTCACTGAAACCTCCGCAACCTCTGCCTCCCACGTTCGAGCAATTGTCCTGCCTCAGCCTCCCAAGTAGCTGGGACTACAGGTGTGCGCCACCATGCTCGGCTAATTTTTTTTAGTGAAGACAGGGTTTCACCATGTTGGCCAGGCTGTTCTTGAACTCCTGACCTCAAGTGATCTACCCGCCTTGGCCTCCCAAAGTGTTGGGATTACAGGTGTGAGCCACCGCACCAGGCCTAAATAAAGCATTTCTAAAAAGCTGAGTGTAGATAAGGGATGAGTTAGGTCAGGACGGACCATAGTTGCATACAAAAGTGTATAAAAACAAAATAAGTGCACAGAGAAATACTCTGCAGGCCCTCCAAGCATCACACATCTTCACAGTGAGAATGCACACAAACATTTACTTAACATAGCAGAGCCCCTTGGTATTTGTTACATTCCTTCAACAGAGGGGAAGTCAGCACAGACAAAAACTATTAACGCATCCAGCAGACTCATTTACTTCTGCATTTCTGAACTGTTTCTCGGCCCCTGCTGAAGGTGCCCCTGAGACATCTCAACCAACACAATGAAAGGTAAAACTACACACAGCAGATTTGTTAAACCAGGCTAGCACATTCAGAAGGAAATATCACCCCCAAATAGCATTGCCATTAGCAAACAATATAATATTTATTAAGCACTCCACTGCCTGGAATACCCTCTTGTAACCAGTAAAGATTAGGAGTTAAAGGCCATAGGAAACATGAATTTTCCTTTCACGAATACAGACAGGGAGTTCTTTATAGTTTGCATCAGACGAAGTAGTGCATGCTCTCTCCGAGAGCGATCATTTTGCACATCACCTCAACACCGTGTCGTTCAAGCCTCAAGGCCCTTGAGAGGTGTCATTCCAGCTTTCCCACCCTTCAGGTCTTCCTCTAAGTCTAAACACAATCCCTCTTTCAGGAAGTGAAGACAATTGGAAGTGAGTGAACTTGAGGTTCTTAAAAAATGTGTATATGGAAGGTTCCATTGCCAACACTTCCAGAGACAGCACCTAGTCCTGCCTGGCATGTGGGAGGTACCTAATACATGCTTGTTAAGGTTATGAATGAATGACTGGAAGGGGAAATGGATGGGCAGTGTACAACTGAGAATGGAGTGGAGATGAATGCAAAGGAAAAATAACTAAAATAAAAATTAGTAGAGCTGGGTTCTAAACAAGTCAAGTCAGTAAAATAAAGGAATTTGAACTTGTTATTTTCTTGTGGCTATCTAACTATAAAGGTAGGCCAGATGTGTGTTAACACACTCCACTTCCAGGACCCCTCATCGATGACCACTGAAAGTTGGCACAAAATTACTAGAAATTTCTCACCCCTTGTGTGAGATAACTCTGAGGTGTTCCATCCACTTTTATGCTTTTAACCAGAATCCACCTAGATGCCTCAATTCTTTCTTGAGCTTCAAATTCACATGGCCACCATGTTGTAGGCATCTCCACTTGGATGGCTTCCAGGCACTTTAAATTTAGCCTTCAAAACTAAATTAATATTTTTCTCTTTCTGAATATTTTCAAGCCCAATCATTGGATGCACCATTCCCTCAACCACCCAAGTCAGAAAATCGGGATTTATTCTTGGCCTTCCCCTTTGCCTCAGCTCTGAGCTCAGCCATTCCATTTTTAAAAGCTTCTGACCCCCTAATCCTACTCTAAACTAGTGCCTTCTTCATTTTTACAACCAGTGACTTCAGCTCGTTTTATCTGTATTACTCCAGCGCTCCTAACTTCTTTTCCTGCTTACAGTGTTGCCCACTCCTACCACCCTCCAACCCATCCTTTGCCTAATATTTCCAGCTTCTTCAGTTGTTCCTCCTTCCCTACGGCAAAGCATCCACCCTCTTTACCCATTATTCTGTCCCTGCGTAAGCCAGCCTTCAAGACTCATCGCTATCCACTTGACTTTACAATGTATGCTTTAGTAAATTCTGAATGATTTATAGCTTGTGTCACTCCTCCTTTATGCTTGCATAGGATTTTAAGCATCATACTGAAATTATCTGTTTCCTCAACCTGATTTTTCAAGGGTAGGGACCATAATGTGCTTATTCCAACACGTGCAACATCTATCATAATGCACTCAGCATATTATAGGGAGCCAATAAATACTTCCTGAATGGAAATAAACTTTATCTAGCCAGGTCATGAAAGTACATTTGTGTCCTGCTAATAGTCTTTGGGTTTATCCTGCTAGACATCTAAAGTCAGTGGCATGATCCAAGCTGTACTCCAAGAGTTCATTTTGGTGGCATTGTAGAAGATGGTAGATTGAAGGGAAAAAGACCATCTTGAAAATCCCATTTTATTCTGCTTTTTCTTTCATGATTCTGATCATAATGTGTAATAGTGTATACTTGTCTTAATTATTTCTTATCTCCCAGATGGCCAGTAACTTTTATGGACTGGTCACTTGGGAGATAGTAAGGTTAAGAATAACAATTCCTGCTATAATCCCCAGGGCAGACCTTTGCAATAAAGAAAAGAGAGTCTAACATAACAGATTTTATTTTGGATGACAGTAGATGGTAAAGGCATTCATGACTGCCTGCAATATATTTTAAAATGCATCAAAAAATAATGTGGGTTGACTAAAGGCTATAGGAGGTGACAGATTGATAGACATGGTATAGCAAGTAGAGTAAAATGCTTATGATAGGATCTAGGTGGTAGGTGTACTAGTGTTGTGTTCACTCTAAAATTCATTTAACTTTTCTGCATGTCTACAAATTTTCATAATAAATGTTGAGGAGAAAAAAACATTCATGACAAGTATTGGTGCTCTCAAATGGAAATGAATGATAAGGAGAAACAAGATCAGGGAATGATTTATTTTCTCTTTTAGTGCTAGCAACAATGCCCACTCCTGCCTCATGCCACAAACCCAGCTGCCACCTCACTCAAGATGGCCAATGAACCAATGGACTGTGTGTATTTATCTACATGCCATTGGTGGCTCCACCTTACTCTGTCTCAGATCCAAATGCTTAACAAACCCAATCAGTCTGTTTCTAATGACATCAGTAACGTAGAGGTTGTTGTTTGAGCAAAGCAGGACAGAGTTTATCCCTGTTGAATCCTCTTGTTATTTTGAAACAGGAAGTTGAACTTTCCTGCCTGCAAATGAAACTAGAAACTTCTTCCCTCCAAACCTCCAAAAGGACTGGGCGGAATAAAGGCTTTTTGATTAGAATAACTTTTTTTTCAAGTGTGCAAAATACATTTCTTCTTTCTTAGCTGTGTGGCAAGAATCCCAACTTTCTCTAAAATGCTGAAAAGTTACCTGGGAAAACTTCAGGATTGCTCATTAAGAGAAAAATCGCATTAGTTGTAAAAGGAGGCTGTTCTGTTTTGTTTTCCAATCTTCTTGATATTTTGGATTTTAAGAGTTTTCTTCCAAAAATACTACTTAATTCAATGTACCTATTCTCCAGGTTCTCAAACATGGGGACTTCTTGTAACTTCGCAAAGAGAAGGCAGTTGTTTGCCTGGTCCAAGGTGTACACTGACTCTTTCATGCAAATACATCTTTCTACCCCTGTGGCCAAGTACCTTGCTGTTATTGCCACATGTTTATTCAAGTGGTGAGGAAATATTAAATATCACACATTCTCAGCAGAGACTGGACAGTAATTATCAACAGATGGCAACAGTAGGGGACTGAGAGAGCAAAAGAGTCCTCCCTGCAGGAGGGCTTGTGTGGATCCTCAGTGACTCCTTGGTCAATGACCTGAGTAGATAAGATGAGGTTAATTACCAATTGTCCTCCCCACTTTTCACATTTTCTTAACCTTTCCTAGCATCTATCTTAAACGACTAATTCCAGGCTCCCTCAGATGCAGCAAACGATTTAACTGTGTGCTGGGATCCCTTTGCCATCTCTTAGAGAGAGGAAGCACCATCAGGTGGATTTTGAGTATTTCAGGGAATGTGTAGACCACTGCTTGTAAATGGATATAATTCAATTCGGCTAGTAAATTTAGAAGGCTTACTCTGTTCTGCACAATGGACAAGCAACATAGGACTATGGAGATAAAAATATATAAAACTGGTACTTGAAGAATTAATATCCAGTCAGGGAGACAATTACTTAAAATACAATCTACTAACTGCAGCCATGGAAATACACACTAAGTATATATCATTTTAAAATTTGTCATAATTAACTCCATCTGGCATAGAAAGCATGGAGGTAAAGGAAACTGTGTCAAGAAAGGCTTTAAGAAGAGGCGATGTCTACTCTGGGCTCATAAATAAGAAAACGTTTATTCTACATATGCAACAGGTGATCAACATTCAGCATTGGAGAAAGACAAGATTTCTAGCTTAATAGAGCTTCTAATCTACTAGGAACGGAAATAATAGGAAGGGAAACTTTCCTAGTGAACTAGGAGGTAAAAGTCATTTCTAGATGGTAGAAAGAATAGCTGGTGAAAAGGCACAAAGTCATGGAAGAGTTGGGCATAGTAGAGAACTGGTTATTGGGTAAATCCAGCAGTTCTTCCTTTTGTCCATATATTTATTAAACCGGTATTCGTGCCAGGTCACCAGCTCTGATAAGGCAAAGTTAAACAAACCTGGCAGAGTCTCAACCTTCATGGAGTTTATCGGCCATTAAAAATGACAGACATTGAGGACGATATTTAATATATAAGGTCTTCTTTAGTTGCTTATAGAAAGTAAGGTCTTATCTAGAAGTTGGTTAATTTGATGCATGAAAATAACATCTTTTAAATTTTTTTTTCTCTTTTAGGTGACTGAGACCTAACAGAGAAGTGAATGAAGAAGACTGGCATAGATGAAGGATTCTACAGACATTCTACCATGGCTTAAAAATCACAGCTAGGGAACAGTGAAAAGAGACATTTGCCACATGGTCATCACGCCAATGAAATACTCTGTATGAAATATTTAAACAAATGTTAAAATACAGAAAATAATTATACCTTTGTACCCATCACCCAGATTGAACATATTTCATGGGCTATTGTAAAAAAAGTAAAGCATTACAGATAGAATTGAACCCTCCTTTATACTCCTCCCTCACCCTAATAATTTGCTTGCAATCTTAAACTGTGTTTCAATTTTAGTGCCTAACATTAAACTTTATAATTTTCTAACAA
Organism: Hylobates moloch; assembly: GCF_009828535.3. NCBI lineage: Eukaryota > Metazoa > Chordata > Mammalia > Primates > Hylobatidae > Hylobates > Hylobates moloch. The sequence goes on along the minus strand of NW_026652292.1, from coordinate 72,570,039 downwards.
ATCTAAAATTACTACTTTTAGCCCCCTCCAAACAAGTCAAGAAATTTATCAGGTTTCAACTACCCATTTAAAGCCCAGTGTCTTCTTTTTTGTTGTTACCTTGACATTTAGTTTTGTATTTTTCTTTTTTCGATGTTTTTCATCTTTAATAAGACCAAGATATTCTGTTCATTTCTGTGCTCACAATTTTTACTTACAACTATCTCTTCTTACTGTTTACTTTTCTTCTTTTTTGAGTACATTCCTCATTGGCTTTTTTAGGGAGAGCTGTGGAAGGTAAATTCCGTTAATGTTTTCTTGTCTAAAATTTTCTTTAGTTCACCCTCTCTCAAATGATAATTTACCTCGCTATAAAATTATAAATTGACAGTTATTTTCTTGTACTATTTTGAAGACATTGTCCTATTGCCTTCTAGCATCTATTCTGATAAGGAGAAATTATTGTACTTTTGTAATAACTGTTGTTAATCTATCTCTTCTCTCTTTTAGCTTTAAGGGTTTTTATTTTAATTTTTAGATTTAATATTCTACCATTTTACTATGATGGTTTGCTATGATGGTTAGCTTTCTTTTTATTTACCTGACTCAGTTCTCCTATCTTCAACTGTGAAATTTACAGCCATTGTACTTTCAAAAACCTCTTTTCTACCATTTTCATAATTTTTATTTTTATAGCTCTTTCTGTATTTATGTAAATTAGTATTATCTTCCAATTTATTAACTGTTTCTGCCTTATTCAGTTTACAGTGTATTCCATCAATTACTTGTTTTTATTTCTATGATTAAATCTTTAATTTCCAATTTAACTTTTCAATTTTTAAAATATACACGTGTTCCTGTTTAACTAGTCGCCTGTTTTGGTTCAAGATATATTTCTTTATAGATTCTTGATTATCCCCTATTAATTTTTTAATTTTTTTCAGACAGTTTTGTTATTTTTATTTCATTTGCCATGACACACCGAACCATGAATTTTATTGACTGCCTTTAATTTTTTTTTCTGTGTTTTGTAACTTTTGTTTATAGGTGTATTTTTTTTATTTTTTATTTTTTGTCTTATTATACTTTAAGTTTTAGGGTACATGTGCATAACGTGCAGGTTTGTTACATGGGTATACATGTGCCATGTTGGTGTGCTGCACCCATTAACTTGTCATTTAGCATTACATATATCTCCTAATGCTATCCCTCCCCCCTCCTCCCACCCCACAACAGTCCCTGGTATGTGATGTTCCCCTTCCTGTGTCCATGTGTTCTCATTGTTCAATTCCCACCTGTGAGTGAGAACATGCAGTGTTTGGTTTTTTGTCCTTGTGATAGTTTGCTGAGAATGATGGTTTCCAGCTTCATCCATGTCCCTACAAAGGACATGAACTTATCATTTTTTATGGCTGCATAGTATTCCACGGTGTATATGTGCCACATTTTCTTAATCCAGTCTATCGTTGTTGGACATTTAGGTTGGTTCCAAGTCTTTGCTATTGTGAATAGTGCCGCTATAAACATACGTGTGCATGTGTCTTTATAGCAGCATGATTTATAATCCTTTGGGTATATACCCAGTAATGGGATGGCTGGGTCAAATGGTATTTCTAGTTCTAGATCCCTGAGGAATCGCCATACTGTCTTCCACAATGGTTGAACTAGTTTACAGTCCCACCAACAGTGTAAAAGTGTTCCTATTTCTCCATAGCCTCTCCAGCACCTGTTGTTCCCTGACTTTTTAATGATCACCATTCTAACTGGTGTGAGATGGTATCTCATCGTGGTTTTGATTCGCATTTCTCTGATGGCCAGTGATGATGAGCATTTTTTCATAGAGGTGTATTTTGGATGGGAGGCGTTGTTGTTTCTCTCTGTGGGAGGGAAGGCATCTGCTGCATTTTCATTTTTCCCTCCATGTCCAGCTTTGTCTGCTTTCATCTGGGATCCTGGGAGTCTCCGCCCAGAACTATTCTTATATGGGAGCTTGGAGCCCGTGCCTCCAGAAACACTCACAGATACAGTCACTGAGAAAGGAGATGTGCTTGGCCCATAATTAAAAGGTGTATAACTTCATACAAACTAAAAGGCAGCAGTTCCATCAGCAAGAAGAACCACATCCTAGCACCGTTGAGGAGCAGTGATCCTGGACCATTCAGGTGATTTAGTCCCAGTTACCCACCAGAGTCTGACTCCAAGCTCTCCTGCCTTTTTGGGAACTCAGAGACCATCAGGGCTTCATATTTCTTTTCATTTTCTGAACCACAGAAATGTTTATTCTATTTTTGAATCACGGTGGGTTTCTTCCCATTTATTATATTTTATTTACCATTTCTACAACTGGGAAGCAGAAAAGTCAAGTGGTCTCAAAGCAAAAACTTAGCATCTCTAACAGGTCACCCATCCTTCAAAAATCAGATGGTGGCCTAGTCTCTCCTCTCTTTCTTGGGTCATGATTATTCCTCCGCCTGGAATGTTGCTCGCAGCTTCTGCCCTCCAGTTCTTTAAGACTTAGCTCATCGCTGTTCTTTTTCAAGATTTTTTTTTTCACAACAACCTCCACTATCTCTGCCAGTCCCATTGTTTGCTCTTTTCCCTCAACAGATCGTGAACTTTGTGAGAGCAGAGATTGGGTTGATTTCATCCTGTGCCCTCTCTTAAGTCTCAATCAACATGTAGTGAATGAACAATTAATGAAGCCTTATTTGCTTGAATTTTAAAAAATTCAAAAACACAGGGCCTTATTTCCACTTTTCCAAAATCTACTAGCAAAGCTAAAAATAAAAAGTGAAACTAAAAGAACTTTTCTCTTAAAGACATCTCAAGCTTCTAAACCTGTACTCAGATGTCCCCAGAATATGTAGAGATTTTGCAATGTCTTCCAGTACCATGAAATCCAAAGCAGTTTGTTCTCCTTGCCATTTCAAAAGATAAATAGGATTTGTGGAGAAATTATGCTAACTTTCTCTGGAAAATAAAACGATTTTTTAAAAACCTACAGGCAAACTTCTGAAAAGCCAAAATCAACTAGTTTCATTTTACATGCAGAACTTTCTACACCTCACTGTAAGATAATGTGGATGATTAAATCTCATTAAAATGTAAGAAAATCAAGGTACCACACTTCACCAAGGAATATTAAATATATGCATGTGTGTCTACAAACACACACACATGAATGAGAACTGCATCTTCATGCAACTGCATGAATAAGGGAATGAATGAGAGAATTCAAGCAATAATTACTTTTTTAGGTAACCAGCACTTACTCTCCGAGTGTAGAAACAACTTATAGTTCTCCCCAAGCACATTTTGCTCCCAAGACCCCATAAATTTGCAGTGCAATTTTTCATTTTAGAATGGTCTCCCCTGTCTCGATTAACTGGATAAGGCTCAGTTTAAATTCTGCCTTCTCTAGGAAGCCTCTGACTTCACATTGCCCTTTTCACACTTCCCTCAGAGCAAGCACTGAAATCATTTTTTCATATGTCCGCCCTCCATCAGGCTGTGGGCCATCTGAGGACCACGTGTATTCAGGCACCAAGTATACTCATCTCTCAATCAATCACACCGTAGCCCTGTGCTTGATAAGTGATAGGTAAGAAGTAAATTTTGGGTAAATGAATGAATAAAATCCATGAGCAGAACTATTCTGCAATTTATTTTCCATTGAAGAATGAAGCAATAAACATGTTCTACTTTATTGAAAGAGTCCTCTACGAAACACAATCTAAAAGGACTTCTGGAAGAGCATTGCCGACTTTCTGTGTGAATATCATGGTCCTCCAAAAATTAAAATAGGCAACCTCCCCCCCTTAAAAATCACCCATTTTACACCAGCAAATAAACACTCAAATGACATGTTTTTCTATTAAAAACTCATGGGTCTTAAATTTCTTTTTAATCACAGGCTTTAGTATTATTACACGTGTTCCATTAACAGGCATATCCAATGAATTCCCTTTCATAAACACTAGTAAGTTCAGTGCAAACCAGCCAGGTGATTAATTTATAATTCTTGACACATTAGGAAGGTGGGCTGGAGGTAAGAAATAGCAAGTAAGTCCTAGGATAGACTGCTTTTCACGCCAACACCATGGACACACACGGAGAAAGGCACACGCAAACACCTGAGCACATGGACACACACACATAAACACACCACCCATGAACACCCACTGTGCTGACTTGGCATTGGATCCAAATTTGACAAACCAATGCCTGAAGGCACATAGCCGAGCCTAAACTGTTGCAGGTTCCTTTTCCCATAAAAATAATAATAACGAATAAAAATATTTGGAACATGGCCAGAACCTAATGCAACACAATTTCTAAATTCAGTATCCTCCTTCCCCCACACACATACTCCCCATTTGCGCCACCACCTCCTTCTTGCCTTTCTATGCAGGCTGCTTATCCTACCTCGAATAAAAAGTCATTTAATAGCTGCTTCAATCTCAGTGTCTAATGCATTGGGCTTCCTCCCTAAACTTCACAGATAAAGATTCACTCTGCAGAAGGCAAAAGAGCTTCAGCCTGGAATCGAGCAGCCATTAACATGCTGTGTGATGTTAGAAGCGTTAACTCCCCTGTCTGTGCTACATGAGTAAATTTCCACGAGTAAACAAGAGGGTTGGCTGTGATGATTCCTTTCCCTTCTCATTTTTTAAATAATGGTTTAGAGCATGGACTCTGGAGACAGGCTGTTCAAATCCCAGCCATTTACTTACTAGAGTGTGACCCTAGCTTTGTCAGTTCACCTTTATGTGCTTCAGTGTATTGGTTTATTTCTTTGTTAAATAACAACAATGATAATGAGGAAGACTTTGAGGATGATGATAGATACTGCCTCGTAGGGTTATAGTGAAGACTAAATGATATGTTATATACAAAGTGCTTAGAAGAGGGCCTGCTCCATGTAAGCCTCACGTAAAGGTCACTTGCTATTACATTATAAAAACTAAGAAATTATCTGTGGAGGTCATACTATTAACTCTTTCTGTCTTATTTCTGTATTTTAAAATAAAAGAGTGATTTAAAAAAAAAAAAAACTTTAACAGATACTTCTGGTCACATGAGGGGACAGTTGTTCTGCCTAATTGCTAAAACCCATGACTCTTGGACCTTGCAAATCAATTACGCCTTGTTGAGCATTGCTGGTGCTGCTTGGGAAGGCTGAGGACAAGAGCAGGAGGAAAGCCCAAAGTTAGGAATAAAGTGCGCTGGTAAACCGAGGGGAACTCACACGGAGCCTTCGCCACAGTCTTTGGCAGCAGCCAAGCCTCTTCATCTCTCAATTTCATGGTCACCAAAAATCACACATAAAAAGCCCAGTGACTAAACGAATATGGAAACTGAATGGCTCAAAAAACCCCGAAATGTGGTCAGTCTGGGTCACCTTCAAGTCATGCTGTGTCATCTCAGGGTGATGGAAGGTCAGTCCCTGTGACCTTCGCTGGGGAATATAAAGGAAAGAAAATAATATTTCAATCTCCTGAGCTATTGACGCAGAAACATTCACAAGAGCTAAATCCAGGTCAGAAAAACAAACATCATTCAAATTATTCAGTCTTCCAATATCCTGGTTCATAAGCAGATTTCCTCCTAAATAAGTCATTGGAAACTGCTCTTTCAAAAGCAAGTATTTATTTTCCTTTTATAAAAGTTTGAATACATTGCTTAGCAAGAATAACAAGGAAAAAATCATGTAAACTGAGGCAGGAGGATGGCAGAACAGAATTATTATCTCTTATCCGTGCATTCAGCTGAAACCCAGAGACAGCATGCTCTGTCTCTATTAATTTCCCACCCTGAACAAAGCTCTGTACTAGAAGCCTGAAGGTCTAGGATCTTAGCCTCAGAGTATTTGCTGAAGAGCCGTGTGACCCTGAGAAATCAGTTGACCTCTCTGTGCCTGTGTCATCACGTGTTCAGTGAAAACATCAGCTCCACTTCAGCTCATGTGTTCTATGGTTTGAGGCATCTACCAGGCCTGGCTGTTCCGCTTCTCAATCACATAACCTTGACCAAGTCATTTCCCTAAGCTGATTTTCAGTTTCATCGTCTGCAAAATAGGGATAATTATCATTATCTATTTCACAGGGTTAATATGAGGCTAAAATAAAATAATGTGTATGGACAGGCTCCACAAACAACAAGACATATACAAATATAATGGATTCTCATCATGATAACTAATATTTAATGAAGGCTTACTATGAGCCTGGCACTGTTCTAAATTTACCTAAACAAACAGTGCTTTGTCCCATGAGAGAAGTGTAATCATTGCTTCCATTTTATAGATAAGAAATGGAGCTGACTTGGCACAGGTCCTCCAGAAAGCAGAACTTGAAACAAAGGCTTCCTTGGAGGCAGTTTATTTGGATAAGTGATCACAAGAAATGTGCCTGGCTAGTGGGGCTGTAAGGAGAGCAACAGAGATAAAAGCACATGGGTGGATTCTGCTAGGTCCCCTCTGAGCAGCTGGGTAGAATGTACCTCAGAGTTGTCACCCAAGGAACAGAAGGGCGGCTGTTATCCACCAACTTTCACCCTCCATCGGTGGAGAGTTTCCCTATGAGATGCTAGAAGTTAACCCCCTTGCACATCCAGGTTTGCAAGTGCCCTCATCAGAATGTCTGACTGGTGCGTGGCAGGTACCTCAGGCAGCAGGCAGAGAAGCCACAGCTCAATTAAGGTGGAACAGAAAGGGGAGCTGAGATAATGCTAGGCAGGCACAGGAGGTGTCTGTTACATCACCCTTTAAAAAACTACCGATTGGCCGGGCACGGTGGCTGACACCTGTAATCCCAGCATTTTGGGAGGCCAAGGAGGGCGGATCATGAGGTCAAGAGATCGAGACCATCCTGGCCAACATGGTGAAACCCCATCTCTACTAAAAATACCAAAATTAGCTGGGCGTGGTGGCACGTGCCTGTAGTCAGAGCTACTCAGGAGGCTGAGGCAGGAGAATTGCTTGAACCCAGGAGGCAGAGGTTGTAGTGAGCCAAGATTGCGCAACTGCACTCCAGCCTGGGCGACAGAGCGAGACTCAGTCTCAAAACAAAACAAAATGAAATACTGCTTATCACCCATAGAACTGTACACAGTGAACCCTAACTTAAATTATGGGCTTTAATTAATAATAATGTATCAGTATTGATTCATCAGTTGTAACACATGTACCACACTAATGCAAGATGTTAATAATAGGAAAAATTGTTTAGAGGAAGAAGAGATATATGGAAACTCTGATACTCTGCTCAGTTTATCGATAAAACTAAAACTGCCCTCAGAAAAGTCAATTAATTTTTTCTAAACTACAGCTCCCCCCATCTTTGGCACACCTAACAGATTGTACCCAGTTTGTTTTTATTTTTGCTGTGGCATTCATAGCTATCTGATGTAGCATTATTATATTTGTATTTATGTTTGTCAGTCCCCACCCCATTCCTGACACAGCCACAACGTTAGAATGCAAGACTCATCAGGATGAAGACTTGTGTATCTTTTGTTCATAATATATTCTGTAGCAATGCCTAGTACACCGCAGACACTCAATAAGTGCTTTTTTGATGATTGCGAGTGAATGAATGGATGAATGAAGAACTTGAGTAGCCTAAGAAATTTTGGCAGACTAACTGGAGAATAAAGAACCCAATAGAGATTGAAAATAACCCTCAAAGAAAAGAAAGGAATGGGAAAGGTTAACATTGGTGACTTCTCCTCAAAAGCTAAATAAGGTCTACTTCTTGCTCTCCCCACCCATAAAATCAGCAAGAAGTTAGCCTGGAACTACCAGTTGCCTAAGGCCAACTGAACAGCCTAAGCCAATGGCAAGGAGTACAAATTCCCCGAAGATGGCAACTTGAGTGAATTTTATCCACATCCCCAGGAGATGATCTGGCAGGAGCCCTTAGACGGTGACTCCAAGAAGAGTTTTACCAACTTTCTCTGAGATTCCCTGCAATGAGTTTGCACAGGTCATGAGACCATTCTGATGGTAATGCTAATGACGAGAGTCAGCATAAGAGTAATGGATTCATGCCAAGGGCTTGCTATGCACAGGAGTGCTCTGAGTGCTTTACGTGGATTTACTCATTAATTATCACAGCCTCTGCAGAAGGTAGGACGGCATCCCCACTGCAGTCAAAACCAAGGCACTGCTGCATTTTTTTTTCCCAACACAAAAGACTTTTTTCACCACCAGCCTCCCTTCATTCAAAATAAGACCCTATGCCTGGATAATGGCTAATGCGACATAGCTTAATCCACTATTAATGTGTGCTCTGGACAGATCAAAGTCCCTTCATTCAGCAGCATTCTCTGATAACATGCAAACCACAAAGCCAACATCAGGAAACATCTCACGCTTCCAAGAGTCTTGGGCAGGCAGAGAAAACAGGTTTGACAGAACAAGGTTGCCCAGGAATTGTGTCTATATTCGAGCTACATACTTAATTTTAATACAGAAAGTATATGGCATTTTCTGTTCATTAAATTCCTCAATATAACTTTATGGTAAGAATGCATGTCTTGTATTTCATATATTCTCAGGAGTGCTAGGAAAGGGTATTAAGCCACCCAGCAACACTGTATGAAACTAATTAACTAGCAGAATTCACAAACGCTTACAAGGATTATGGTACTACATGTGGAGGAAAAGAAGGTGATAGAAACAGACAGCTGAAGATGCCTATGCAAATAGGGAAGTAAGTATTCATTCGTATAATTCTGTGGCAAGTTCTTGGGAGGGATGTCCCTATACTTTACTTCATCTCATCATCCCTGTGTTATAGACGAGGAAACTGAGGGTCGGGGAGACAAGTAACTTTCCAAGACTCCCCATCCCACGTGAGGTAGAGAAGAAAATCAGGATCAACACTGACTGACTGAGAGTCCAAGCTTTTTCTCAACAATTTATGGCCCTTCAACAAGATTGCTTTTAAGTGAAAGAAGGATAGAAAAAAAAAAAAAAGAACCTTATGAAATGAGCTAAGGTATCTCCCTTTCTGAAATAGAAGTGTTCCAATAAAACTGATTCTAAAAGCAATTTCTACACAGCAAATACAAATTTTCTAGTGACTCTGAGATAGAGACATGAGCTAAATGCTTTTATGGAACAAGACAGAAAGACCACAGCAGAAGATTGCCATGGAATGCTTACCAGGTGCTTACCTAGTTGTCCCACTCACGAAAAACTTACAAGAGATGCTGTTGTTATTCCCACGTTTACACGTGAGGAAACTGGGAACAGTGAAGGATAACTTATTTCCTATAGCCACTCAGCTGGCCCCAGCCAGAATTGAAATGCAGGTAGCCTGATGGTAGAAATATGAATATCAACAATACTTATTAAAAGTTTACTACAGGGGCAGGGCCAAGAGAGCCGACTAGAAGAAGCAGAGGCTTTTGGAGGCTCCCATTGAAAAAAAAAACATAATAAGCAAGTGAATCCTTCACCAGCAACCAAGGCATCCAGGTTATCTCATCAAAATTGAATAGAAGGCTGGCGTGACCCGGGGAGAGAAGGAAGAGCAGTGCGGTGCAGCAATCTACCTGAGAGCCACACAAGAAGAGGAACCTCCCCCGAGCCAAGGGAGACGGTGAGTGAGCGTGCTACTGTGCATTTTCCATGGAACTGTGCAACCCACAGATTGGAAGATCCCAATTGTGAACCCACACCACTAGGGCCTATCCTCCCAACCCCGGAATGTGCAGATTCTTACAGCCTCTCAGCTGGAATCTGCTTAAGGCTAGAGAACTCCTGGGGAGGAGGTGGCCGGGCGGGGTGCGACCAGCAAGGGCTGCGGCTGCCTGCTGTCTAAGCCATTTGAGCTCCTTGGGGGAGGGGTAGCAGCCAGCACTGGGATTGGCAACTGCCTAACATGCTAAGCTCTCTGGGCTGGGAAAAGGCAGCACCCATTTCTATAGCTCCGGGCTGTGCTTTTTCCCTGCTGGAGCCAGACAGGTGGGACAGCTTGGTCCCAAGTCTTGTCCCCACAGCCCAACAGACCGGCTGTGGCAGTCTGCGGCCTGAGTGCCTTTTCTGACCTAACTGTGACCCATCCTTCCTCAGTGGGCAGGGCTTCCCCACAAAATCTCCAATAACTCCAGCCAGAGGCTCAGGCTCAGAATTCGGACCTCCCTGGGCCTGAACCCCTAGTGGCAGTGGGGGGGCCTCAGTCTCTGGGGACCAGCAAACTTAGCCTCTCCTCCTGGTAGTTCTGAGGAATCCGGGCAGCGCAGGCAAGTGGGTTCCCCTCAGTGAAACACCCCATCTCCACCAAGGGACAAAGTGGTTTGTTAAACAGGTCCTGCTCCCCATGCCACCCAACTGGGTGAGACCCTTCAACAGAGATTGTCAGACACCCTATACAGGAGCAATCCTGCTGGCATCAGATTGCTGCCCCTAGAGGTCAGAGGTCCCAGAAGAAAGAGGAAGCATGCATTTTTGGTGCTCTCCAGTCTCCTTAAGTGACATCTCCAGGCATGGGAGCGCGTCAGATGAATAGGGCCTGAAGTGAACCCCCAGCAAACTGCAGCTGCCCTACAGAAGAGGGATTGACTATTGAAAGAAAAACAAACAAACAAAAAGCAACAAAACCAGCATCAACAACAACAACAACAACAACAAAAAGGCCCCCACAGCAGCCTCAAAGACCAAAACTAGACAAACTCATGAAGATGAGAAAGAATAAATGAAAATATGCTGAAAACCCAAAAGGCCAGAGTGCCTCTTCTCCTCCAAATGATCACAACATCTCTCCATCAAGGGCACAGAACTGGATGGAAAATCAGATGGACAAATTGACAGAAGTAGGCTTCAGAAGATAGGTAATAAAAAACTATGCTGAGCTAAAGGAGCATGTTCTAACCCAATGCAAAGAAGCTAAGAACCTTGATAAAAGGTTAAGGAATTGCTAACTAGAATAACCGGTTTAGAGAGGAACATAAATGACCTGATGGAGCTGAAACACACAGCATGAGAATTTTGTGAGGCATACACAAGTATCAACAGCCAAATCGACCAAGTGGAAGAAAGGATATCAGAGTTTGAAGACCACCTTACTGAAATAAGACATGCAGATAAAAATAGAGAAAAAAGCTTAAAAAGGAATGAACAAAGCCTCCAAGAAATATGAGACTTCATAAAAAGAAAGAACCTACAGTTGACTGGTGTACCAGAAGGAGATGGGGGGAGAACGGAAACGAGCTGGAAAACACACTTCAGGATACTATCCAGGAGAACTTCCCCAACCTAGCAAGACAGGCCAACACGCAAATTCAAGAAATATGGAGAAAACAATTAAGATACTCCATAAGAAGATCAACCCCAAGATACATAATCGTCAGATTCTCCAAGGTCAAAATGAAGGAAAAACTATTAAGGGCAGCCAGAGAGAAAGGCCAGGTCACCTACAAAGGGAAGCCCATCAGACTAACAGCAGACCTCTCAGCAGAAACTCTACAAGCCAGAAAAGATTGGGGGCCAATATTCAACATTTTTAAAACAAAGAATTTTCAACCCAGAATTTCATATCCAGCCAAACTAAGCTTCATAAGCAAAGGAGAAATAAAATCCTTTCCAGACAAGCAAATGCTGAAGGATTTTGTTACCACCAGGCCTGCCCGGCAAGAGCTTCTGAAAGAACTAAATATGGAAAGGAAAAACTGGTACCAGCCACTGCAAAAACACAAAATATAAAGGTCAATGATACCACGAAGAAACTGCATCAACTAGTGTACAAAATAAACAAACAGCATCACGATGACAGGATCAAATTCAAGCATAACAATACTAACCTTAAGTGTAAATCGGCTAAATGCCCCAGTTAAAAGACATAGACTGGCAAATTGGATAAGGAGTCAAGACCCATTGGTGTATTGTATTCAGGAGACACATGTTACGTGCAAAGACATACACAGGCTCAACATAAAGGGATGAAACAAAATTTACCAAACAAATGGAAAGGAAAAAAAAAGCAGGAGTTGCAATCCTAGTCTCTGACAAAACAGACTTTAAACCAACAAAGATCAAAAAAGACAAAGAAGGGCATTATGTAATGCTAAGGAGAATAATTCAACAAGTACAGCTAACTATTCTAAATATATATGCACCAATACAGGAGCACCCAGATTCATAAAACAAGTTAGAGACCTACAAAGAGACTTGGACTTCTACACAATAATAGCGGGAGACTTTAACACCTCACTGTCAATATTAGACATATCAACGAGACAGAAAATTAACAAGGATATTCAGGACTTGAACTCAGCTCTGGATCAAGTGACCTAGTAGATGCCTACAGAACTCTGTACCCCAAATCAACAGAATATACATTCTTCTCAGTGCCGCATGGCACTTACTCTAAAATTGACCACATAATTGGAAGTGAAACACTCCTCAGGAAATGCAAAAGAACTGAAATAATAACAAACAGTTTCTCAGACCACAGAGCAATCAAATTAAAACTCAGGATTAAGAAACTCACTCAAAACTGTAAAACTACATGGAAATTGAACAACTTGCTCCTAAATGACTCCTGGGTAAGTAATGAAATTAAGGCAGAAATCAAGAAGTTCTTTGAAACCAACGAGAACAAAGAGACAACGTACCAGAATATCTGGGACACAGCTAAATCAATGTTAAAAGGAAAATGTGTAGAACTAAATGTTCTCATCAGAAAGCTAGAAGATCTCAAATCAACACCATAACAGCACAATTAAAAGAGCTAGAGGGGTAAAAGCAAACTAATCCAAAAGCTAGCGGAAGATAAGAACTAAGATCAGAGCAGAATTGAAGGAGACAGAGATATGAAAAACCCTCCAAAAAATCAACGAACCCAGGAGCTGGTTTTTTGAAAAAAATAACAAAAATAGACCACTAGCTAGACTAATAAAGAAGAGAGAGAAGAATCAAATAGACACAATAAGAAATGATAAAGGGGATATCACCACTGACCCACAGAAATACAAACTACCTTCAGGGAGTACTATAAACACCTCGCCTTGAGGCCAGGACCTATATTTGATGTGTACTTTCAACACCTAGCACCATGCCTGACACAGAGTAGAATGTCAAGAAATAAATAAATCTGGAGAAAATTCACAGTCAGAAAAGTGGCAAAAAAGTAAAATAAAACATAGAAATAAATTTGGGGAAAGCGTCTGCCCTATTCCATACCCAATCCCTTGCTCTTACGTTCAATATTCACTTACCAGACCCTCAGGTTGCCAGTGTCAACTTCATGGTTTCAAGTTTCCTTCTAGAAAACTAGGGGCCTCAACATGAAGTATAGCAACTGAACCAGAACAAGGTAATTATATCCACCAACTTAGTGAAGGCTGTCTCTGTGCCACACACTGCATTCAAATGTTTACTAAATTTTTTCTCATTTATTCTCACAACAACCCAATGAGGGCTGTGTAATTATCAGCCCCACTGAACATATAGGAAAGCTGATCTCAAACATGTGAAATAGGATAGCTAAAGCTTCAAACCTCAAGAGTTAACGTGAGAGCCAGGATGGCTAACCACTCTGTTATGATGTCTCGGTACAGCTAGTTTCTGCTTGGTCAAGGGTCTGCAGGTTGCGGAAGGGTGAAAGCAATTATAGAGAAAGAAGATTTTATTATCAGACTGAGAGTCTTAGAATAGAAAACCAAAACTTCTAGAGTGGAGAGCAATAGAAATTGAGTGTATTCCACCTGCAAATAGATAAGATAGGAAGTTGCTGCTCTAATAAGAAAGAGAGAAAGGTTGAAGCAGATGGAGTTAGGGAGGAAGGGATCCAAGAAGGTCCCCAGGAGAGGAAGCAATGGTATTTTCTTTAGAGGTCAGATGAGTAGAAACAGCTGACAGTTAAGCCTCTGTGAGTGGCTTCCCCTCATTAGGACTTTCGGAGCATTTGCTAACTGCTCAGCTCCCTCACACATGCTGCTGCATGAGACGTTTACAATCACCTGTGGCCTGTGCAGGTATTATTGTCTGGTGTTTATGTGCCTGTGTGTGAGTTTGTGTTTATGTCCGTGTGTATGTATGTGTGTGTCTGTTTGTCTGTGTGTATTTTGCAATGAAGAAACACAGGTTCTTAGAGAAGTTTAAAAAGTGTACAAGATTGGATGAAACATAAATTAATTGCAAGAAAAAAGAAAGACATCAAATCTGGTAAGGTGCTGTCCTGAATAGTGTAATCTGAACATCTGTATTTCAACACCCAAACCTGATAATTCTTATCTGACAATCTGGGGAGACAGAGTCCATCAGTAGCTACTCACATCTCAGATTAATCGGCTATCTCGAGCCAGATCCTGTTGGACATGGGTGCTGAACGGCTGCAGTTTCCTGGGGCTGGGTCCTCTTGACAGCCTGGGTGTCAGAGCAGGAACCAAAAGGAGTAAAACAGCACCAGGGGCAAACCAGGAAGGCAGTGTGGTATGACGGCCAGAGAAGAGTGTTAGCGTCAAGGACAGAGAGATCTGGGTCCAGATCCTGAATCCTCTAGGAACTGGCTGTGTGGCCCAGGCAGGTTGCTTAACGTTCAGCATCTCAGCATCCTCAACTGTGATGTGGCTCATGACGCCTTCCTCATGGGATGAGTGTGAGGACCATCGGTCCCATGTGTGAATGCTCAGGCACATAAAAGGTGCTCACAGTGCTGCTCACCATCTTAGCATAGGTCTTATCATTGTCCACTTCACCAGCTTTGCCATGAAATTGGAAGGGCCAGAATTCCTGAAAAGAATGCTGGCACATCATCTGTGTGCTTGTGTCTGTGTGTTTCGTGTGTGTGTGTGTGTCTGTTTTTGTGTGTTTGCCTATGTATATCTGAGTGTGTGTTTATCTGAGGGCATGTCTTTGCCTGCATGTGAGTTTGTGTATGTCTGTGTGTGTGTCTGTGTGTGTTTGTGTGTGTCTGTGTTTGTGTTTGCCTATGTATATCTGTGTGTGTTTTTCTGAGTGTGTGTCTGTGCCTATGTGTGTTTGTGTATGTCTCTATGTGTTTGTGTACATGTATGCTTGTATGTGAGTGTGTGTATGTCTCTGTTGTGTCTGTATGTTTGTCTGTGTGTATTTGTGTATGAGTTTGTGTGTGTCTGTGTGTGTGTCTGTTTGTGTACGTGTCTCTGTGTTTCTGTGTATCTGTGTCTGTGTATGAGTTTGAGTATGTCTCTGTGTGTGTCTGTGTGTATGTTTGTCTGTGTGTATTTGTGTCTACACCTGTATGTCTGTGTGTGTCTGTGTATGTGTTTGCGTATGTATCACTGTGTTTATGTGTGCACAGTGCTACTCAATAAAGAACATTGTTGTGGTTTGGGTATGTCCCCCAGATTTCATGTGTTGGAAACTTAATCCACAATGAAACAGTGTCGAGAGGTAGGGCCTTCACCCAGTGATTAGGTCATAGGAGCTCTGCTTTCATGGCTGAATTCATGTTTTTATTACAGAAGTAGGTTAGTTATCAACACTGGGTTTCTGATGAGAAGACTCTTTTTCCTCTGTCATATGCACTTTCTCACCCTATGCCTCCTGCTGTGGGATAATGCTGCAAGAAGGACCTCACCAGATGCAGGCCCCTTGACCTTGGACTTTCCAGCCTCTAGGATCATGAGAAATACATTTCTTTTTATTATAAATTACTCAGACTGTAGTATTAGGTTATAGCAACACAGAACAAACTAAAATAACCATCTCCCTCTGTTATCTGACTACCTTGTAAGGCCCAGCTTGAAAGTGTGTGACGATTCAAGATAGAGATTATTACTGCAATTTTTGGAAACAGAACAAAGGCTGACCTCAGGTGGAGGGAGTGGTCCAAGGGCTCTCAGATAGGAAGTGTCAGAGCTAAAACTACGAACTCCTTCCAGCTTCTCATTCCAAGATCTTTTCTGAGGCCAGAACCTGAGAAGATGGTGAGGCTTTGCTTCCAAAAAGGCAGCACTGGAAGTGGGGAGACAGAAGATGGTGGTAAAGACGTCATTGGAAAAATGTTACAGTTACCAGCTCAGGCAAGAGCCACCTATCTCTGCTGAAGTAAATTCTTTTTTGCTTAAGTGCTTAAGGGGATTTGAATGTTAGCCCAGCTCCATCACTGAATAGAGCTAATTTGTGCCTAAAAAACAAATGATGCTGCCTCCTTCACAGGAGCACAAGGAACCCCAATACTGCCTCCTCCCCTTCTCTAGGAAAGCAAGATTCAGCCTTGGTGTTCCAACCCGGAAAATGGGAGAAGGAAGGGAAAGAGGTGGAAATGAATGAGAAAATGTAACATATGTTTAATCACATATTTGCTAAAGTGCCAGGCACTACTCCAGTGTCCAAGAACATAGCAGAAAACAGGACAGTTTATACTCCAATGGGAAAGGTGTGTACCCTGTCTATACTGTAAGCACCTTATAAATGCTCCATAAATTTTACCTATGGGAAGGAAGAGCCATGGAATCAACTAGGGCACAACTATTTGTTTTCTCACATTGTATTTCCTCCCCCTGTTTGAGTCACTATTTCTGCCTCCCACTAAGTAAAGCTAGAATCACTTTTGATTTATATTTACAGAATAGGGGTAGCATAAAGAAATGACAGAGATCAGCCAATATGCTCAGCATACAAATATATCTTTTCAACTTTGTATTTGAGTTTAAAACCCCACAATCCTCTGTTCCCTGCCCTCAACACACATGCTAATAACTAATTCCCCCAAAAGGAAATATCATCTGCTAACTAGACAGGATACTTCCCTGTAGTAGCGGCAGCCAACTCTTTCTGTAAAAGATCAAATAGTAAATATCCTAGGCTTTGCCAACTATGGGATAAAATCAAAGATATTATGTAGGTGCAGTTATCCACAAGTGAGAAAAAGTTTTTCACAAGTTGTTTGTGGATGAAATTCAAAACAATAATAATTGAGCATATTTTTGTATCATTGTATGAGAAAAAACGTAATTCTTTTTTGAGGGATAGCATTTTGCTTAATTGGGGATTAAGCACTAAAGTTAACCCCAATGCTTGTACCCCCATTGTATCTTGAAAGGAACTCACTTGTTTCTGATTTTACAGGCTCATAAATGGAAGGGACTTGCCTTGTCTCAGATGATTCCTTGAACTGGGACTTTTGAGTTAATGCTGAAATGAGTTAAGACTTTGGGGAACAATTGGGAATGCATGATTGTGTTTTGAAATGTGAAAAGACATGATATTTGGGAGGGGCCAGGGGCAAAATGATATGGATTAGCTCTGTGTCCCCAACCAAATCTCATTTCCAATTGTAATCCCCATGTGTCGAGGGAAGGACCTGTAATCCCCATGTGTCTAGAAAGGGAGGTGATTGGATCATGGGGGCAGTTTCCCCCATGCTGTTCTCATAACAGTGAGTGACTTCTCATGAGATCTGGTGGTTTCATGTGTTTGAAAGTTCCTTGTTTGTGCTTCTCTCTCCTGTTCTGCCATGGTAAGACATGCTTGCTTCCCCGTCACCTTCTGCCATGATTGTATGTTTCCTGAGGCTTCCCTAGCCATGTGGAACTTTGAGTCAGTTAAACCTCTTTCCTTTATAAATTACCCAGTCTCAGGTAGTACCTGTATAGCAGTGTGAAAATGGACTAATACAAGGCCAAACTTAAAATATATAAGGAGGCAACTTTAGGCTAAACTTAATTTAATAGTATGATCCACTAGCTAATGCTATGAACTTAATATTTGTGTACCCCCAAAATTCATACGTGGGAACCATAACCCCCAGTGTGATAGGATTAGGAGGTGTGCCTTTCAGAAGCGATTAGGTCATGAGGGTGGAGACCTTGTGTATTAGTCAGTTCTCACACTGCTAATAAAGACATACCTGAGACTGGGTAATTTATAAAGAAAAAGAAGTTTAATGAACTCACAGTTCCACATGGGTGGGGAGGCCTCACAATCATAGTGGAAGGCAAAGGAGGAGAAAGGCACATCTTACGTGGTGGCAGGTAAGAGAGCACATGCAGGGGAACTCCCTTTATAAAACCATCAGATCTCGTGAGACTTCTTCACTATCACAAGAACAGCATGGAAAAATCTCTTCCTCATGATTCAATTACCTCCCACCAGGTCCCTCCCATGACACATGGAGATTATTACAATTCAAGGTGAGATTTGGGTGGGGATACAGCCAAACCATATATCACCTTGTGAATGGGATGAGTGCCATTACGAGAAGAGACACCAGAGAGCTTGCTGTCCCTCTCTCTTCTCCCTGCCATGTGAGAATAAGAGAAGATGGCCATCTGTAAGCCAGGAAGTAGGACTTTACCAGAACCTGACCATGCTAGTACCCTGATATTGGGCTTCTCAGCCTCCAGAGCTGTGTGAAACAAATATCTGTATTTAAACTACTCAGCTTATGGTATTCTGTTATAGCAGCTCAAAATAAGACAGCAAAGAATGCTCTTCATATTTTAAATGGTTGAAAAAAATCAAAAGAAGAATACGTTTTCAAAGATGAAATATATAAAATGTCACCACAAATAAGCATTCACGGATGAACATTTCAAATCAATTTTGATGGGAGGGAGGGAGGGAGAGAAGGAAGGGACGGAGGGAGGGAGGCAAGGAGGGAGGGGAGAAGGGAGGGAGGAGAGAAGAGAGGATGTAAGAGAAGGGAAGAGGGAGAAGGGGGAAAGAGGAAAGTCAGGCCTTTAAGGACCTTCTCTGTGCCAGGCCCTGTGCTAATGTTTTACACATATTATTTTATTTAATCCTAATAATCCCATAAAAGATGTGTTATCCCCATTGTACTGATGAGCAGAGTACAGCTCCAAGAGGTTACAAGGTACGTCTCACATCAGAGTCAGGGAGTGGCAGAGACCAGCTTCCCACTGAGGCGAGTTTAACTCCGAAGCCCATGTTCTTTCCCCCTCTGCCTGCTTCCTCAACCTGTCAAATCCACAGCTCCGAGTGCGAGTCCTTGTCAACATCATATTTTTGTTTGCTTGTTTGTTTGTTTTGGAGATCTTCATAGATAACCCCATTTCTGTGGAAGCCACACCTGAGCTCATCCAATATTTTTCTGGCAAACCAGGGAAAGAGAACATTTTAAAATCCAAGCAGTGACCTGGCACTGGAAAGTGTTTGAAAAGAAAGAGCTCTTTGTCACCAGGGTTGCACCATGGACGTAATCTCATTTTCAGCTAATCAATTCATATACAGTAAAAAGCCTAATGTGATTCCTCATTAGCCAAGGGCTATAAAGAAGCTGGTTCCGAGGCTGCATTAAATCCCAAAATGGCCGGCACCTCCCGCTCAGCGATTATCAAATTGGCTGGCATTAATCATTTTTAATGGCTAATCTGTGGGGGTTTTTTTATTTTAAAAAGAAAAAAAAAAAGGTGGGCATGTGGGGGAGGAAAGAGAGCCTCATCTGATTACTGGTATAAAAGAAAACAAGCAGGTTTAGTAAAATCTCATTTAAAAAAAAAAAAGTGAGAGTTAAGAGAAAGGCAAAAATTTTAAAAAGCCTGAATCACTTTTGTCAGGTATTTAGCTGTGACCAGCAAAACAGACCATCAAGAGGGGGCCTTTCAGCAGAGGTCTGCAGTTGGGGGACCATCAATGGCCCCTTTATTTGTGAAAGATGGATTATTTTAAATAAATTACAGAGCACTTTCACTGAATAAACAGCGCCTCGGTGGCTGTGGGGCGCTGCACACGCTTAATTGCACCACAGAAAATCCTAAATGACTCTTGAGCTGGGGGCTGGCCTTTGATTTCGCTGATAGGACCTGAGTCTTCAGGCCGGCCTGGACAGTTTCTGGCTGAAAGGCAATGCATGGAGAGGAAAACAGCGAGCTTAATCGGGAATATATACTTACACTATTTCGGAAAACCGCAATGATGGAGGATTCCCAAAACTGCACAAGGCTGCCTCAGAAGTGAGCCATCTGCGTGTCATTTTTGTTTGCGTTTGATATGTTAAATGCCCTCAATGTTTATGGCGTGGAGGCCCACTCAAACATTGCAAAGATTCTTCAGCCAAAGCAAGAGGATATTCCCTCCCCTCCCTTCCCTGCGCACTCATTTCTCCCAATACACACACACGTGCACATCTCCCCCCCAGAAATCCTCTCACTGTCCTTTTTCTGGCCATAAAGTCTACCATGAGAATTGCACCTAAATCGAGATTTTTAGATGCCTTTTTAAAAGTTACAGCACAATCTGACCTTGTTTTAGAAACAGGTTAAATTGATTTATTATGTGCTGACCAGGAGTGACTACAGGCGGGAGTCAAGCTAAGGCTGGAAGCAGGAAAGGGCATTTGAAACCTTCCTGAGGAGACCAGGATCAGGCAAGGATCCTGGATGTGAGAGAGGATGAAGAGTTCTAAGCATGAGCAAATCACAACAGGAGAACAGGTACCACTATGTTTTGTGGGAGGCAAGGGGTATTAATTTTGACAGCCATTATTACAGAAAGTAACATGACTTGCAGCTTGCTAATATTCCCAAAATTGAATTGCAACAAGCAAGCAGCTACCAGTTGCCTTGATAAAGAGCCATAAAAAATAAATTTAAAAAAGATGGATACAGTCAAGCCTCACAAAAATCATTGAATCTGGGTTTTCTCAGGAGAGTTTCAACACATACTACTTTAATAAGGAGCTTACCACCCTCCCCCAAAGGTAGCTGTGAAATTCTTCCCCAAAAGTGACACAATTAATTGCATTTGCAGTTAACACAATTAAACTGTAGCTGAAAGACTGGCTGGCACCTAATAAATCTCAAATGTTCAGAGGGATAATCAGGTGGATCAGTCATCAGGTTGCACCACCTGAGAAAGTATACAAAAGCCCAGGATCGTGGGAAATGATGAGTAATTAATGATGGTGAACAAGGCAGCCCAGCAATTTTCATTTAGCTGTCACAATTATTTCAAGATCTCTTTTTTGAGAATGAGTTTCGCTCATGTTGCCCAGGCTGGAGTGCAATGGCATGATCTCGGCTCACTGCAACCTCCGCCTCCCGGGTTCAAGCAATTCTCCTGCCTCAGCCTCCCTAGTAGCAGGGATTACAGGCATGTGTCACCACACTCAGCTAATTTTGTGTTTTTAGTAGAGAGAGGTTTTCATCATGTTAGTCAAGCTGGTCTCGAACTCCTGACCTCAGATGATCCACCCACCTCGGCCTCCCAAAGCGCTGAGATTACAGGCGTGAGCCACCGCGGCTGGCCCAAGATCTCTTCTTATCGTTTAATTTTGCATATCATTTAATTTTGTACAGAATTGTAAAGACGGCTTTAAGGATGTTCATTTTGAACTTGTAGTTAGCTAATGCCCCCAGAGGCTGGCCTACTAGCTCCTCACAGTACATCAGCCATGAGTGCCTAATCTTTCTTCCATAAATCAGTGGGACTGAGTTAGTTAATAATGATGCTTATACTCAAAGAACTCGAGGTGGACAAGTAAGACACATACATAAGAAAATTTAACCTCTCCAAAAGGGTGCCAGTCAGGAACTGTAAAATCCATAAAATGGGTACAATCTTAGACAAGTTACTTAAATTCTCTGAGAATTAGATTCCTTATGTAAAACATTAGGGAGAATACTATCCAATTCAAAATGCTGGTTTTTTTTTTTTTTTTTTTTTTTGAGATGGAGTCTTGCTCTGTCGCCCAGGCTGGAGTGCAGTGGCGCGATCTTGGCTCACTGCAAGCTCCGCCTCCCGGGTTCACGCCATTCTCCTGCCTCAGCCTCCCGAGTAGTTGGGACTACAGGCGCCCGCCACCACGCCCAGCTAATTTTTTGTATTTTTAGTAGAGACAGGGTTTCACCGTGTTAGCCAGGATGGTCTCAATCTCCTGACCTCGTTATCCGCCCGCCTCAGCCTCCCAAAGTGCTGGGATTACAGACGTGAGCCACCACGCCTGGCCCAAAATGTTGTTTTTAAGATTAAGAAAAAAACATGGTAAAATCTCCAATGGTATACGCCCAATAAATATCTAGATTAAACAAAAATTGCTGTAAAGGAAGTGTTTTTGAGACACAAGTCTTATTCAAGAGTTGTAGGGTGCTAGAGGAGCAGTTAGCTTCCAAATCATGGAATTTGTTCTGTGAGAAAAGGGGAGCTACAGGTGGATTTTGTGTTTAGCAGCGAGTGGCCTTAGCAAAGCTGGTACTATCTTCGGAATCTGCTGTGCACAGAAAAAGAAAGCAGAATGGGAAATGGAAGCAGAGATATGGATATTTTGTTTTTATTATAATTGTCTAGACATGAAGACAAGGAACTGGATGGAGAATTTTCAGTCTGATTTAAAATCAAAGAGCCAGAGGCAACAGGAGGCAAAGGATAGGAGAAAGTCAAATCTGAACCTGGAGTTTGAAGGCTGGGGGCTGGAAGAATGTACAATTGACCATTGAACAACCTGGGTTTGAACTGCATGTTCCACTTATATGCGGATTTTTTTCAATACGTATGTTGAAAAATATTTTGGAGATTTGCCACAATTTTTTAAAAGTCACAATAAACCACAGACTAGAAATGTAGAAAAAAATAAGAAAAATTAACTATATCATGAATGATAAAATATATGTAGACACTAGTTTATCATTTACTACCTTAAAATATACACAATATTATCAAAAGTCAAAATTTATTAAACTTGACACACACAGAGACACTGGTACTATTTGCAGTCAAGAGAAATGTAAGCAAATGTAAAGATGCAGTATTAAATGTACATGTAAAGATGCAGTATTAAATGTACATGTAAAGATGCAGTATTAAAACATAACTGCATAAAATTCACTGTAGTCTGCATAAAAATAACTGCATAATTATAACTGTCGTATACTATGGTGATAATTCTGCAGCCACCTCTTGTTGCTATTGTGATGAGCTCAAGTGTTTAAGTATCCACTTGAAACTCCATGTGACACTAATCATCTCCATGTGAGCAGTTCATCTCTCCAGTAAGTTGCATATGGCAGCAAAAAGTGATGTCTCTGTTCCCATGTATTTTTCATCGTGTTTAGTGCAATACCATAAACCTTGAAAAACACCACAGGACACATACTAAGTGCTACTAGGGATGCTGGAAGTGGTCCCAAAAAGCAGAGAAAAGTCATGACATTACAAGAAAAAGTTGAATTGCTTGATATATACTATAGATTGAGGTCTGTAGCTATGGTTGCCTGCCATTCCAGACAGATGATTCATCTTGTAAACAGAGACATAAACTTTATGATATCAATAAATACAGTACAGTATTGTAAATGTATGTTCTTTTCTTTATGCTTTCCTTAATAGCATTTTATCTAGCTTACTTTATTGTAATAATACAGTATATAATACATATAACATACAAAGTATGTGTTAATCAATGGTTTATGTTATCCATAAGGCTTCCAGTCAACAGTAGGCTACTATTATAGTAGTTAAGTTTTTAGGGAGTAAAAAGTTATACATGAATTTTCAACCATGTGGGAGGTGGTTAGTGCCACTAACCCCAGTGTTGTTCAAGGGTCAACTGTATTCATTTGCTCATTTATTCAAAGTACACTTAATGAGCACGTATTATTGCCAGATACTATGCTACAGGATATAAACAAAGAGCTCATATTCCATGAAGCCTAATAACAGCACACAAAGCAACTGTGAATGTGGCAGTGTGAAATTCTGGAAAACGGGACCTAGTCCCCCAGAGGTAAGGCAAAGTTGGAGCTGAAACTAAGTTTCCCTAGGTGGAGATGGAAGGAACGTCATCTAGGCTTAAGGAACAGCATGTACAAGAACATGAAGACATGAACTTGAATGTCATATTTGGGAAACTTGGAGAAGTTCAAGTGTAGTTGGATTCTAAGTTGTATGGTCAGGAAAGTGAAGCTGGAGAGAGACAAATGGGGACCAAATCATGACGATTCTTATGCATCTTGACAAAGAATGTAAATTTTGCCCCATAGGCCATAAGAAAGCTAACAGAGGTTTCCAGTGTTGTAAGCAGGCCCACATCTTTAATAGAAATAAAAGCCTTGGGATAACGAACTAATACCAAAAATATATACATGTATATATCCAAATGTAGATACATATATGTCTATATATGCACATATATATACATATATACACATATATATTTATATATGTGTATACATTTATATATACATATAAATATTAAATTTATATTCTAATATAACTGCATAATATAATATAAATTATATACTATGTTATATATTTATATAACTTATATATTATATATTTATATAATTTATATCATAATTATATATTATATAATATATAAACAATATTTATATATTATTTATTTGCTTAAATAAATGCTTAAAATAAAACTGTATATTTATATAAATTTAAATTATATATAAATTTAAATTTATATATAAATATATGAATATTATAGAGAGTTTGATCTTAAGTGTGTTGAATTGGAGGAGTCACCCAGGCCATCCATCCATGTGGAAATGTTCATTCAGTTCATAGTTACAGAAGTAACTCTGGTCTGTTGAAAGATGATTTCTGAAGTTGCTGCATAAAAGTAACTGGTAAAGATTTCAGAATGGCTATGACATTCTGGGGAAGGTACAAAGCGAGAAAAGAAAACGATCCTGAACTAAACTATGTAAACCCTATATTCAAGAAGGCGGATCAGCCAGCCAACAAAAGGCAGAAGGAGAACCAGCTCGCTGTAGTGGTAAGGAAGCGAAGGCGAAGAGGAAATCGGTAGTCTTAGGTTAATCAGAGGATGAAGATAGAGCTAATAGAAGCTGCTCAAACAACCCACAGTTAAGAGAGTCTGCAGGATACTGAGCTTGGCAAAGGGAAAGAGACTGCAAGAAAGGAAGTGCCCAAAGTAGAAGACACACTCCCTCCCTTAAGAAACACAATGTTTACCTGGAAAAGCATGGTTAATCTTCTTTCTAAAATAACAATTAATAAAAGACAGACATAGCACACTCTGTGGTATCTGGTACATTTTATAAGAGCTGCAAAAAATCTGAGAAGGGCAGGTTTTCACATCAAGGAAGGTTTCATGGGCGAGTTTGACTTGCCACGGCCTTGAAGGACAGGAAAGAGCTGGCTGGGGAAACAAGACTACAATAGGCTACTCTACCAGAAGGAAATTCCTAAGCTAAGGCTGAGAGTCAGGAATGAGTATGGTGTTTTAATGGGACAGCTAGGAACCCAACCTGTCTGGTAGATCATCTGAATTTGGAAATGATAGGAAACAAGAAAGGATAGGTTGGAATGGGCTAGAGTATAAAGAACCTTGAACAAGTCAGGTAGGAAAAATTGTATTTGACAAGCCCACCTTAAGTAGAAGCAGACAGACTATCACATGTCTTTAGCTCCACCTGAGCCAGCTCACAGGCCCCCATTTATTCATTTATTCACTCATCCATCCAGTAAGTGATGAGCAGGAGGTTGAACATATGAAGTTTGGGAAAGCTCAAGAGGTCTGAAATCCTCCCCACTCTTCCTTCCACCATAATTTGAGTGCCAGCCCAGGTCAGACACCGTACTAGAATTTAGGTCTACAAAGCCCAACACAAGCCACAGTCTGTCATCAGCAGGATCCCCTATAACTGTGCTTCTTCTCTGAACATTCCATACATCTTTTGCTCTTCCCTAAGGACACTGCATTGCTTTCCCTGCAGTCTGCTCAATGGTGGCTCTCTACTAAACCCTCTAGGGCTAAAGGAGGAGTAGGTGTTCTATTTGTCCCTTATTGCTACTTCAAATCATTGTCTCTTTCTCTTCTCCCACACCCCACCATTGCCTGGAAATGTACACCATCAGCACACACCACCCCCATCCCATCGTTTGGAGACCCTTGGGACTACTCTCTCCCACTCCCAACCATTTCTTGATGTGATTGGCTTCTGGCTTGCTGTCTCTTTTCCTAGCATTACTGTCATAATTCTTGTCAGTTATCCCCACAAATAGTCCTTCTAATAATGTCTCTCCATTACCTAGCCTCTTCTCCTCCAAGATCTTGTCTTCCATCTACCTCTACATCTTGAGACCCTATCCTGATCAATTGCCGTAACCCCTTTCTAGTCTCAATTTCCTCCTGCCCTCTGCCTCCCCATGGCTCACTTCACTGTCTCTAGTGTCCATTCTCCAGTGATTCTTCGCAGTTTCCTCAGTTCCCATCTAGCCTTCTAGCCTAACTTAACCTCCATAGGCTAAGTCAGAAGTCTTCAGCCTCTTTGCTCTTCTGGCCTCTGTTATAGTCACCTGGAAAAACCCAAGCCCCAGTTAGACTGAATTCTGCCTTGCACCTGGGAAGTTGAATGTGGCTAGGGAAAAACACAAACCATGGTGATGGTTCCCACTCGAAGTGTATGACAGCCATTCCCAAGCACGTCTGTGATGCTGCCTGGCACACCTACGACATTTCTCTCTAGTGTCCATTCTTCTACTGTCCTGAACAACCTATCATGCCTGCTTCTCCCTTCTGAAAACCCCAAACCTTCCATCTCTCTCATTATGCTCAAATGATATACTTAACACCTTATTTCACTGAGAAAATAGAAACAATCAAAAAAGCACTTCCACACACACTCATCATCACATCTACCGATCTGCCGGCAGATGTACCCAAATATTCTGCCTCCCACACTCTCTGAAAGAATGCCTTGGCCATATTCCTAGCTAGGGTCAAGCTAGTCTTGGGACAATCACCCAGGGCTCTGGTGATCCTGGGACATTTCCACCAGGAGGTGGGATGGGAAGGATGGGAGGCTCTGTCAGGCAGAGGGAAGAGAGTGTGCAAGCGTAGAGACATGCTGGGGAGTGTCTGGGGGTCAGTGTGACTGGACCGGGCATGGGTGGCTTCCAGTCCAGTGGTGCACAAGCAGGTCTATGTTGTGCAGGGTTGAAGTATTCCAAGCAAAATGGGGAACACACAAACATGGGAGTCAAGCTGCCTTCATTTTAAAATGAAGCCTCAGCTTCGCCACCTAGAAGCTGGCTACTTTAGCAGAGTTTTTCATCTTAAAGGACAGGAGCTGTGTTAGTCTTGTTTACTCTGCATCCTTTATTCCCAGTGTCTGGAATACAGCAATACTGCTACAGAACATAGAATGGCATCCAAAGTCACATCACCAGATGGGACTTCTGGTGCCAGCCTTTCCTATCTGTGTGACTTGAGGCAAACTATTTACTTGTCTGAGCTTTTATATCCTCATTGATAATACGGGGCTAATAACAGTACTTTTCCCTTACAGCATTGAAGGGTGAAATTCGGTATGTGCGTAAGGCATAAGCACAGTGGCTGACACTTGGTGTTCAATAAGTGCTACGATATTATTGTTTCAGAGCTCTATAATGGTGTTTTTTCACTAAATGATCATCAATTTCTTCCTGTAACGCAGCTTTCTTAAGCCCTACCTCTAGCAGTTTTGAGTATAAACACTTTATAAGTAGCTGAGCTAAGCTTGTCACACAGTAGGTTCCTTTTCATTCTTCTTCTCCTATTTGTTTTACCACTTAGCCAAAGACCAGCAGCTATCACTACCCTTGTGTGGGTGACAGGCTTTTACTGTGGGCTTCCGAGAAAAAACAAATTTCTCTATCTCTCCTTTCAGACGGTCCCTGCTGCTCTTGCTCTCTTTCTTCCCCTCCTTTGCTGCCTTGTCTGAGCCTCTGGGTGGGGGCAGTGGGGAGGGTCTTGCCTTCTGCTCCACTCTAGACTCTAAGATTACTGTTTTCATTTCCCTGAGTGCTCGGTGACCACGATGTGGCCCTCGGGGTGTGGGAGCCTGGGAGAGGGTGTGACCAGCGGGGATCCCATTAAAATACAGAGCAGTCATGCAGGCAAGCCTGCTTGGCTCCTTCCTGCCTGCTCTCGCCACCCCGCCCCCCAAAATATGATCATAACAGCACAGAGCTATAAAGTTGCTTTTCATAGCTCACATTGCCTGGATCCCTAACAAGGTGCTGACTGTCAAGAAGAAAAGAAGGACATTGTAAGGAGGGGAGCAAGGGAGGGAGTGGCAAGGAGAGGCAGTGTGGTACAGTGGAAAGATCCCCACCCAGCCTGTGAGCCAGAACCCAGGGATTCTTGCTCATTTAAGGCAACTTCCTTCCTCTTGAACCTCAGTTTCCCCATTTGTAAAATGAGGGCCTCGGTCTAGGTTGTTTTAATGTCCTTTCCAGCCTCTGTTTGCACCAAGTAGATCAGGAGGATGTGAATGCTCACTCCACAATCTGCCGCTTGTAAGTAACTTAACTTTAACCAGCCCTGGGGTTTGGGATCTGGAATGAGGACACCAAGCCAAGGATTTGACCAAAGACATCTGCATCATCTTGGTCTGCTTTGGTTGTCAGTGAAACACTCAGATTGTTTCTGTGGCTTACTCCTTGCATAGCTCCTCAAAGATATTAGTTAGCAAGTATCAACTAACACAGTAGTTGCTTGATAAATATCTGCCAAATAAATGAGTACACACACAGAGCAGGGTGGAGCTAGTTTCTTTTTTGTCATCCATTATTCATTTACTCACCATTTATTGGGTGATTATTATGTGGGTCTGGAGATGCATTAAGGAACAAACCAGACCAAGACCCTGGCCTTGTGAAGTTTATGTTATAATGGGAAGACAAGAAAATATATAAATGAAAAAAATAATCAGTTGCTGGATGGTGATAAGTGCTAGAGGAGAAATAAAAGGTTAGGCGATAAGGGATAAGGAGAGAGTAGGGCATCATTTTCTACGTAGTGTTATCAGGGAAGTGACATTTGAGTAGAGACCGAAAAGAAATCAAAGAGCAGCCAAGGAGATATTCAGAGAAATAGCCTGCCAGGTAGAAATGGTAGTGAGTACAAAGTCCCTGAGGCAGGAGGCTGCTTGGTGTATTGAAGAAGCAGCAGGGAAGTCTGTGGGGCTGGAGCAAAATGAGTAAGATAGAGGCCAACAGATGACATCAGAAGGTCAGTGCTGGGTGCAGATCACAGCAAGGATTTGACTTGTACTGTGATCAAGACTGGCATCCATGGGGGGTATTTTGGGCATGTATTAGTCCATTTTCATGCTGCTGATAAAGACATACCTGAGACTGGGTAATTTACAAAAGAAAGAGCTTTAATTGGACTCACAGTTCCACGTGGCTGGAGAGGCTTCACAATCATGCCAGAAGGCAAGGGGGAGGAAGTCACATCTTACACAGAGCCAAACCATATTCTTCAGCCCCTGGTCCCTCCCAAATCTTGTATCTTCACATTCCAAAACCAATTATGCCTTCCTAACAGTCCCCTAAAGTCTCAACTCATTTCAGCATTAACTCCAAAGTCCACAGTTCAAAGGCTCATCCAAGACAAGGCAAGTGCCTTCCACCTGTGAGCCTATAAAATCAAAAGCAAGTTAGTTACTTCCTAGATATAAGAGGGTACAGACAGCGGGTAAATGCAGTCATTCCAAATGGGAGAAATTGGCCAGAACAAAGGGGCTAGAGGCCCCATGCAAGTCTGAACTCCAGTGGGGCAGTCAAATCTTAAATCTCCAAAATGATCTCCTTTGACTCCATGTCTCACATGCAGGTCATGCTGATGCAGGAGGTGGGTTTCCATGGTCTTGGGCAGCTCTGCCTGTGTGGCTTTGCAGGGTATACTCCCCCTCCTGACTGCTTTCCTGGGCTGGCATTTTCTGCAGCTTTTCCAGTCACATGGTGCAAACTGTTGGTGGATCTACTATTCTGGGGGCTGGAGGACAGTGGTCCTCTTCTCACAGCTCTGCTTGGCAGTGCCCCAGTAGGGACTCTGTGTGGAGGTTCCAATCCCACATTTCCCTTCTGCACTGCCCTAGCAGAGGTTCTCCATGAGTACCCGCCCCCTGCAGCAAACTTCAGCCTGGGCATCCAGGCATTTCCATTCATCTTCTGAAATCTGGGAGGAGGTTCCCAAACCTCAATTCTTGAGTTCTGTGCACTCGCAGGCTCAACACCATGTGGAAGCTGCCAAGACTCAGGGCTTCCACCCTCTAAAGTAACAGCCTGAGCTCTACGTTGTCCCCTTTCAGCCATGGCTGGAGTGGCTGGGACACAGGTCACGAAGTCCCTAGGCCGCAAACAGCACAGTAACCCTCGGCGCGGCCCATGAAACCACTTTTTCCTCCTGGGCCTCTGGACCTGTGATGGGAGGGGCTGCCATCAAGGTCTCTGACATGGCCTAGAGACATTTTCCCCATGGTCTTGGGGATTCACATTGGGCTCCTTGCTACTTATGAAAATTTATGCAGCTGGCTTGAATTTTCTCAAAAAAATGGATTTTTCTCTTCTGCATCATCAGGATACAAATTTTCTGAACTTTTATGCTCTGTTTCCCTTTTAAAATTGAATGCCTTTAACAGCACCCAAGTCACCTCTTCAGTGCTTTGCTGCTTAGAAATTTCTTCCACCAGATACCTTAAATCACCTCTCTCAAGTTCAAAGTTCTACAAAGCTCTAAGGCAGGGGCAAAATGCCTTCAGACTCTTTCCTAACACATGGCAAGAGTCACCTTTACTCCAGTTCTCAACAAGTTCCTCATCTCCATCTGAGACCACCTCAGCCTGGATTTCATTGTCCATATCATTATCAGCATTTTGGTCAAAGCCATTCAACAAGTCTCTAGGGAAATCCAAACTTTCCCACATTTTCCTGTCTTCTTCTGTGCCCTCCAAACTGTTCCAACCTCTGCCTGTTACCCAGTCCCAATGTCGCTTCCACATTTTCAGGTATCTTTTACTGGTACCAATTTACTGTATTAGTCCATTTTCATGCTGCTGATAAAGACATACCTGAGACTGAGAAATTTACAAAAGAAAGAGGTTTAACTGGACTCACAGCTCCACATGGCTGGGGAGACCTCACAATCATGGCAGAAGGCAAGGAGGAGCAAGTCACATCTTAGGTGGATGGCGGCAGACAGAGAGCTTGTGCAGAGAAACTCCCATTTTTAAAACCATCGTATCTCATGAGACCCATTTTCTATCACAAGAACAGCATGAGAAAGACCCGCCCCCATGATTCAATTATCTCCCACTGGGTCCCTCCCATAACATGTGGGAATTATGGGAGCTACAAGACGAGATTTGGGTGGGGACACAGAGCCAAACCATATCAGAGCAGATTGGAGACAGGACCTGATACACAGTCATGCACTGCATAACAATGTTTTGGAAAATGACGGAGCACATATATGATGGTCTCAAAAGTTTATAATGGAATTGAAAAAATCCTATTGCCTAGTGACATTTTAGCCCTCATAATGTCATCACTTGGGTGTCTGTGGTGATGCTGGTATAAAAACAAACCTACGGAGCTGCCAGTCACATAAAAGTGAAGCACATACAAATATGGGCCAGGTGCAGTGCTCACACCTGTAATCCCAGCACTTTGGGAGGCTAAGGTGGGTGAATTGCCTGAGGTCAGGAGTTCAAGACCAGCCAACGGTCTTTAGTAGAAACGGTGAAACCCCATTTCTACCAAAAATACATATAAAAATTCGCTATGCATGATGGCAGGTGCTTATAATCCCAGCTACTCTGGAGGCTGAGGCAGGAGAATCACTTCAACCTGGGAGGCAGAAATTGCAGTGAGCCGAGATCACACCACTGCACTCCAGCCTGGCTGACGAGAGTAAAACTCTGTCTTGGAAAGATAAAAAATAAAAAATATAAAAATATGTACACTACATAATACTTGAATAATAAGCAACCAAGGTTCTGGTCTCTGTATTTACTATATTATAGTTTTTATTGTTACTTTAAAATACACTCCTACTTTCAAAAAAAAAAAAGTTATCTGTAAAATAGCCTTAGACAGGTCCTGGAGGAGGTATTCCAGAAGAAGGCCTTGTCATCACAGGAGATGACACTTCCATGCATGTTGCTACCCCAAAGACCTTCTAGTGGGACAAGATGTGGAGGTGGAATACAGCGATACGAATGATCTTGACCCTGTGTAGGCCTAGGCTAATGTGTGTGTTAGTGTCTTACTTTTTAACCAAAAAAAATTTTTAATGTAATTTAAAAAAATTAAAAAAAGAAAAAACATTTAATAAGGATATAAAAAATAAAATATTTTTGTACAGCTGTACAATGTTTTTCTGTTATAAGCTAAGTGTTATTACAAAAGTGTCAAAAAGTTTTTTTAAGAAATTAAAAGCTTATAAAGTAACAAGTTACAATAAGCTAAGATTAATTTATTATTGAAGAAATTTAAAAAAAATTTTTTTTTGAGACGGAGTCTCACTGTCATCCAGGCTGGAATGCAGCAGCGTGATCTTGGCTCACTGCACTCTAGCTTGAACCTGCGCTTCCCAGGTTCAAGCAATTCTCCTGCCTCAGCCTCCTGAGTAGCTGGGATTACAGGCGTGAACCACCATGCCCAGCTAATTTTTGTATTTTTAGTAGAGATGGGGTTTCACCATATTGGCCAGGCTGGTCTCAAACTCCTGACCTCAAGTGATCTGCCTACCTCAGCCTCCCAAAGTGCTGGGATTACAGGCGTGAGCCACTGTGTCTGGCCAGAAAATATTTTTAATAAATTTAGCATAGCCTAAGTGTCAGTATTTATAAAGTCTACAGTAGTGTATAGTAATATCCTAGGCCTTCACATTCATTCAACACTCACTCACTGACTCACTCAGTGCAACTTCTAGCCCTGTAAGCTCAATTCATGATAAATGTCCCATATAGGTATATCATTTTTAAAATTTTTTTACATTTGTTCTTTTTTGTAAGATTTTACTAAATTGCATTCCTCTCAATAATTTGAAGATACAAAATTTTCAAAGTTGATGATTTCCTACAGAATTAACATCACCCTTAAGTTTAATCCTTTGGTGTTAACAGTTGTTCATCATGTACATAACTCTCTTTTATTTTAAGGGGGGTTAATCTAATCGACATTTATAATTTATACAGTAAAATTAAATTTGTTAACAAAATTAACAATTTTAGGATACTTTAATGAATGACTCATTTATAAAAGAAAATAATAAAAATTACAGTATCTCATTGATAATTTTGCAGATATTTTAACTGACTTATCTTTTCTTATATTGTAACACTGTGAATTACATAAAAATAGGCCAGGCGCAGTGGCTTACGCCTGTAATCCCAGCAATTTGGTAGGCCGAGGCAGGTGGATCATGAGGTCAGGAGATTGAGACCATCCTGGCTAACATGGTGAAACCTCGTATCTAACTAAAAAAATACAAAAAATTAGCCAGGCATGGCGGCATGCACCTGTAATCCCAGCTACTTTGGAGGCTGAGGCAGGAGAATGGCTATATATATATATATATATATTAGTCATTGCTAAACAATGTAAACAACTGTAAAACAAAATGTTTCTTTGACTGTATTCACATCTACTTTGCTATTTTATTAATGAAAATTTCCTCAAGAATTTTTTTCCAACTTTTAAGTTCAGGGGTACATGTGCAGGATATGCAGGTTTATTAAATAGGTAAATGTGTGCCATGGTTGTTTGCTACACAGGTCATCCCATAACCCAGTTATTAAGCCCAGCATCCACTAGGATTTAAAATCCTTTATACCATATTTTTACTGTACTGTTTCTACATTTAGATATATTAAGATACAAAAATCACAAGCTGTGCAGGTTTGTAGCCTAGGTTTGTGGTAGGCTATATGTATTAGTCTGTTCTCACGTTGCTATGAAGAAATACCCGAGACTGGGTAATTTATAAAGAAAAGAGGTTTAATTGACCTCAGTTCCATGTGGCTGGGGAGGCCTCGGGAAACTTACAAACATGGCGGAAGGGGACACAAACACGTCCTTCCTTACATGGCGGTAGGAGAGATAAGTGCCAGCGAAAGGGGAAAAGCCCATTATAAAATCATCAGATATCGTGAGAACTCACTCACTATCATGAGAACAGCATGGGAGTAACCACCCTCATGATTCAATTACGTCCCACTGGGTCCCTCTCACGACATGTGGGGATTATGGGGACTACAATTCAAGATGAGATTTGGGTGGGGACACAGCAAACCATATCACTGTATCATCTAGGTGTGTGTAAGCACACTCTGTGATGTTTGAACAATAATGAAATCACCTAATGACACATTTCTCAGAAGGTATCTCAGTGGTTAAGTGACACATGATTGTATTTTAAAAGGCAAATTTGCAAAGTGAGGAAATAATATCAGCAGGGAAATCAACTAGAGGAGCTAACAAAACAATGCAGCAAAGAAAGATACTGAATTAAACCATCATAGTGAGAGAGAGGTAGTAAGAAAGGATCAGATCCAGGATACATATTCAAGATTGAGTCAGGTCAGTTTGCATCTCCCCTGTGCTGCCACCTTTTCAAGGGTTGATAACTCCTTTCTCCAACTAGATGATCTGTTCTTTGAAAGCAATGATGCTGTCATATTTCTGGGTAGCTACCAAATATTTGGCATATTTACTCAGCAAAATGTTGGCCCCTTATAAACCTCTGTTCATTTAATGCAGTTTAACTGATATTTACTAAGCATCATTCTCCATCCTCCACCCCAGCATCACATGCTCAATTCAAATGGAACTTCCTCCACTTCCTCCAGGTTCTGATTCCATATCCTTGACAGATGGGATGAGGGCGGTAGGTAGAGAGACACACAGAGTTAAGAAAGTATAAGAAAATATTTACTGTCTTTTTAAATAATGGGAAATAAATGAATATTTTTACATGCTGATAGGAAGCACCAATCAAGAAAACAGGTTGTCGACAAAAGCATCAGAGAAGAAATACATGAAAATGGAAAGTCATGAGAGGGTCAGAAAAGCTGGATGAGAACATTTTTTTTGTTTTTTGTTTTTTGTTTTTTGGTTTTTTTTTGAGACAGAGTCTTGCTCTGTCGCCCAGGCTGGAGTGCAGTGGCGTGATCTCGGCTCACTACAAGCTCTGCCTCCCGGGTTCACGCCATTCTCCTGCCTCAGCCTCCCAAGTAGCTGGGACTACAGGCATCCGCCATGACGCCCGGCTAATTTTTTTGTATTTTTTTTTAGTAGAGACGGGGTTTCACCGTGTTAGCCAGGATGGTCTCGATCCCCTGATCTTGTGATCCACCCGCCTCGGCCTCCCAAAGTGCTGGGATTACAGTCGTGAGCCATTGTGCCCGGCCGAGAACATTTTAAAGAGGAAAGGCAAGGCAAGGATGCATGCCAGTTTTTAGGTTTCATAACCAAAAATGGAGATGATTACTTTTTTATGTGATAAGCATTACTACAGGTGGAGGTGGAGGTCTAAAACGAGAGAAGAATGTTAGAAATATCTACTGGAGAACAGACAAGAAACCTGAAAAGTGAAGCAGCATGTAGTTTCTGGGCAGCATCCAGGCATCTCTTGAGGTGCCTTAATTTAAATGCATTAATTTATAGTGATCTTGACCTGCAGGCTGGAGATTTTCCCTTGATGGAATTCAACATCCTGGCTAGGAGGTGCAGATAAAGCAGATGATTGGAATTGCCTGTGGTTAGTTTGTGATATACATGTGATAGGAAGACTGCAGAGCCAAGGCATTAAAGTGAAGAGAATTGCTGAAGTGACAAACAATGGTATCTGTGTAAATAGGGACTAGAGTAAAGATAAGAGCAGCAGATAGTGTAGGTCAAAGTAGAAGGTCCAGGAACCTGAGGTTCCAACTGAAGAACCAGAAAGTTGGGAGTAAGCGAGGAAAGGAGCTGGAAGGAGAGGAAGGTTGTGGTCAGAGAGTGGGAGGTGTGAATTTTATGACTTCCAAGGTGGACAAGTTCCAGAATATGACCAAGCCTAGGGTGTAGCCACCAAAGTGGGTGAATGAAGTGGCTTGGATGGGAAGCCACTAGAAGTGAGAAGAGCAAGGAAATGAGAGAACAAGGAGTGCAACAGCTCACGTGTAAACACGGAAGGCCCCCAGCATGGTGGCAGCAGTTGGGGAGTGGAGGGATGTGGAAATGGACACCAGGTGCAATGAGTGAAGGAGCATGCCCAGGACACAGCTTGATGGCAATAATGAGAAAGAGCTGAAGAGGCTGCCAGTGAATTCAGAAGAGCCTCAAGGGACAGAAATTGTGCTTTCTCTTTCTTTTTAATTTTTTTTTATTTTTTTTATTTTGAGACGGAGTTTCGCTCTTGTTGCCCAGGCTGGAGTGTAATGGCACGATCTCAGCTTACCACAACCTCTGCTTCCTGGGTTCAAGCGATTCTTCTGCCTCAGCCTCTGGAGTAGCTGGGATTACAGGCGTGCGCCACTATGCCCGGCTAATTTTGTATTTTTAGTAGAGACGGGGTTTCTCCATGTTGGTCAGGCTGGTTTGAACTCCCGAGCTCTGGTGATCTGCCCACCTCAGCCTCCCAAAGTGCTGAGATTACAGGCATGAGCCACCACGCCCGGCCTGGAACTGTGTTTCCAAATGCCTAGTTCAGCCTGTAGGGTAGTCCAGCTCCAGAGTGTGAGTGCAGCCAGAGTTTGGATGAGCTGGTGGAGGTGTGTGAGGCTCTGAGCCTTATGCACTTGCACAAACATTCCTTGATCAGGCTCAGGCCAGAGGAAGTAAAGCTTTGCTGAGATACCTACCTCACCTACCACAATCTTTTACTGGTCTCCAGCCTATAAGGGTCTAGGTGGAAAAGTTTATGTCAGCTTTAAGTATAAACTAGCCAGTTTATAATCTGATGTCAACTTTGACAGTCAGACCAACTGAAGAGATAGTGTATTTGGTAGATTTTGTGGCTCATGGATGAAATGATCAGAAACCAGTTAGCTGGTAAACATCACTGCAGCCACAAACAAGAACGACACAGAGATGTGGGGGTGGCCCGGGGAAGATGGGTGTGCACCAGCTAGAGGGGATGGGATTGAACAGAGTCTTGAAGGACACCAAGGCTCTGAACAGATGTAGGAAAAGAGGAAAAATATCCTAGACAGAGAGAATACCATAACCATATTGGCAAGAAGCTACCAGTTAAGGAAACTACTTCTTAGAGGACTTGATGTTCCCAAATGTTCTGCTTGACTTAGAGACTAACAAAGTCTCACAGAAAGCTCAAGGTTGAACTGAGGACCTATATAAAAATTTGGACTTTACGTTGTAAGGAATGGGAAGTCATGAGTGGTTTCTGAGCAGATATGTGATAGGATCGGAGTTGTGCTTCCAGAAGATTCACCTTGCATAAATGGGTGACATGGACAGACACAGGGAAAGAATTGCAGCTAAATCATTTATAAGGCCACAGTGGTTGCCTGAGAGAGGCACAGAATCCTGAATGGGGAAAGGAATTGTGTCGATGGAGAGAAGAGAGCAGACACAAAAGATTTTGACAGAGGTAGGCACAATAGGACTTGAATGCCAAAATAAATATGAGCCATCACTGCAAAACATGCTTACCAAATTATTGGTCAAACATTATTGAGCATTATTCAGAGGCTCTGAGAGCTTAGATCAACACAAAGACATATGACTCCAACTAAACCAAGCCAGCTATTTATGTCTTTGAAGAAAATCAGACACCAAGAAGGGAAATTAACCTTTCCCTCACAGAAGCCATAAACAGCATCCAAATGTGGAAGAGAATGAAACCACCGGCCATGTGTTTAAAAGAAACATGATATCATTGGCTAGCCGAGACAAGACCCAACCGGGAAACAGGCTCCAGTATTAAAATTCTAGCACATAGAGCTTTTGGAAAATAAAAAATAGACACAGCGGGATAGAAAGACTCTATCTAAATGGATAAGGCTGGGAGAGAAATGATCTATTGAGCCACAGCCGAGAAGGCAGCTGGAATAGAGGAGATCGAAACGGAAACAGTCACCAGAAAAAAGGGTTATTGGCCACAAAGAGAGATGACTCTAAAGAGATTCAGAATTGCTCCTGAGGATAGAAGTGGGAAAACAAGAACACCATCAGTCAGGGAGTATCATTTTCTCTAAGTGAGGCTGTAAGAGGCCAGGCTCCTCCTGGAAGCCCCTGAATTGCTGCTGCCTGTGCCCCCTGCCTCGATCCTCAGCTCTGCCAAGAAAGCTCAGTGCTACTTGGGGCAAGTGACATAAAATCCCTATGAACCTCAGGTTCTTCGTCTATGTAATTGAGGACAGTCTTCTCCATTTTATGGAACTGGAAATGAAGTCAGATAAGAAACATGGGTGACTAGTGGGCCTGCTGAATTCGGCTTTGTTTAATGTATTTAAAACAAAATTTGAATGAGAGTTAGTCTCATTTGAAATTTACTAGTCTTTTGTATTTCTGACATTACAGCTGTCAAGTCAGCCTTGGAAACAGACTTTTTATGCAGAAGGACCACTTGTGAGGCCCAAATGAGTCATACAAGCATAAAGCCTGAATCAGGAGAGCTCTCCATGAGCTGCTAGTAGAGCTGTAACTATTGCTGCTACAAATTACTCTTCCTTTTAGCAGGATATAAGTTTCTTGAGAGCAAAAACCCAATCTTTTTTTTCTTTCAATCTCTAGTAACATCTAGAACAATCACAGACATAAAATAGACATTGAATAAGTGTTTGTTGAATGAAGGGGTGGATGAGCATTCATCCAGTTGTTCCAGTCATCTCCACTAAGTTATGAATCTTGTGTGCATCCTCAGCAGCTGGCATGATGGCTGACATGGAGAAGACATGCAAGGATTCCTTAAATAAATAAATGAGCAGAGCTTGGCATGTCCTGACTGCAAGGATTTTCTTATCTCTTTGTCACAGTTGGAAAAGACACAACACTATACAGCCTAAATTCAAACATATCTATTTCTACGATTCCTATGTAATATCTGAGCACATAGGACATACACCAGCATGCACACACACTTCACATATAGCCACTGTCCTCAGGCACAAAAGCCAGTGACACCTTCAATTATTGTCTTTATTTTATCAGCATTTTAATTGAATAAAGAGTGAAGTCCCAGAGAACCAAATAATGGAGGAAAAGAAAAACTGCTTTTCTTTATAGCAGGCTCTATGCTAAGTGCCACATCAGTGTTCTATCATGTAAAATTTGAAACCATCTTGTGAAGTGCATACAATTGTCCTTGTTTTATAATGAGGAATTAGAAACTCAGAAGAGTTTAGTAGTTTGTCTAGAGTCACACAGCCCAGTCACTGAGCTATATTCAGTGATACCGCTTTACATGGAGTTTAGCATAGCATTTTCCAGACTTCCATCTGTCAGAGAGAAAAACCACAAAGGACATCTTTCTTTGGGTCTATCCTTTTTTCTTTGATGCCCTCAGACTCTGGCCCACCCCATGTGTAGTTGTCCCAACAATCTGGGAAGCATGGAGACCTTGAAGCTTTTGAGTCACAACAGACTGCGGAGGGGCTGGCTTGGAGCCACTGGAGGAGAAGCTACAGGTAGGATCCTGTTTCAACCATCCGTCATACAAATAAGCCAATGCTGGCCACAGATCACGAACTGCTCACCAGCCGTTTCCTTAATGACTTGCTAAATTTCCTCCACATCTTTCCAGAAAGTCACTCTCTGGAAGGCCCTGTGGCTCCAACCTCAGCCCACACTGATAGCACCAGGATTCCTGACCCAAAGCCAAATCCCAGTTCTCAGCACTTTGTGAGCAGGCCTGCACGTCTCTAAAATAACTGAAGTGACTCTAAAGTAAAGGGTAGTGCAAAGGCCTTAGCCAAACACAGAGTTAGTGGAAGAAGCCTTGGAGGTACCATAGTGCCTGGAGCCCAGTGCATCCCTTTTAAAGAAGAGGAACCTTTGTTGAAATGAAATCTTAAGCAGGATGCCAATGGAGAAGGCACATAAGAGCACAACTCTTTGGATTAAAGCAGGCATTGGGGAAACAGATCTTCTCCACCTCAGCATCCCCCTCAGACTCCACATTGCTCCACAAGGCACTTTCCCAGAATCACTGTAGCTTCTTGGAGCATAGTCGAAATCCTCTGATTTGGTCTACCGCGTTTACTTTGGGAATAAGGAGCAAAGACACAGAAAAATTATTGAACACGAAAAAGTGCTATGGCCTGAACGTTTGTATTCCCCCAAAATTGATATGTTCAAAACCTGCCCCCCAAGGTGATGGTATTAGGAGGTAGGATCTTCAGGAAATGATTAAGTCATGAGGGCTCAGCCTTCAGGAATGGGATTAATGTCCTTACAAATGAGGTCCTAGAGCACTGCCTTGCCCCTTCTGCCACTACAGTGACAAGGTGCCATCTATACACCAAGAAGCTGGCCCTCACTAGACAAAGAGCCTCCTCGCGTCTTAATCTTGGACTTCCCAGCATCCAGACACCAAGAAATAAATGTCTGAGGTTTATAAGCCACTCAGTTCATGGTATTTTGTTATAGCAGCTTAAACAAATGAAGACACCCAGATCCCGCAGCTAGGACACATTGGTACCAGAACCCAGAGCTCCTGACACTCAACCCATGCTTAGGCTGCCACACAACCCGATTTGGGCTTCTGTGGTGAAAAAATTATCTGTTTTTTTGTCCGGTTTTCAATCATGATAGGTAACAGTTGTCTAAATGCACTTTACCCTCTTCTAAAATGTTCTTCATGTGCAGCCAGAGGGAATACTATCATTCAATATTGTCACCAAAGTGGGGATGAGGAAAGATAACGGTAAATGTCCAGTATAGCATCAAAAAGCAACATAGAACCCTTTCTTCTTCAAAATAAAAGGTTTACATGTTTATTTTTCTTTGCCTGGAAAGCTCTCTCTCCTTAATCCCCACCCATCTGTGGGTCTTCTGTTTCCTATCAGGGTATGTCCATGTGACCCCTCCATGAAGCCATCTGAGGGACGTATCCCAGCTATAGCATGCCTGCATTTCTTCCCATCTACAGAGATACCTCCTTAAGTGTAGAAGTTGGGTTCTGTGCATCAATGCAGCACCTTAAAAGGCAAATTTTGCACAAATACCTGAATGGGTTTCTTTATTAACTCTCAAAGTTTCAGAAACATGCTACCCACTCTGAAGTTGCACTTTATTTGCATGGAATTCTAAAATCACTATTAGTCAAGCCCTAGCTCTGCTACCTTCTAGCTGTGTGATCTTATCCAGGTCACTTAACCTCCCTGAGTCTGTTTTCTCATTCACAGCAACATTGTAAAAACCTACAGGATCATTGTGAAGACCAGTGATAATGCATCAACACTGCCTGACTCATGAGAGGTATTTGGTACATGGCAGCTAGTATTTTTTTCTACTAGATGATCAGCTCTTATTCACAATTATGCCACCAGCAACTAGGACAGTGTTCAGTAAATGCTTGTGGCAGTAATGATTGCCTAACAGGGTGGCTGAATGAATAAACAAATAAACTAATGAACAAATGTTCACATTGTAAGGGACCTTAACATTGATCAAACATGACCTCCCATCCAATTCAGAGTGTCTTTTAGAACACTCCTGCAGAATAGCCTTTGGCGTTCAATGAAGCATGCTTACTGTCTCACCACCACCCACTGCAGGGAAAGTATATAATTAGAAAGCCCTGGTGTTGCATGGAAATGTTACTATCTTTCATCATCTACTCATCTTCCCTTATTCTGACCTCCCCCACTGTGGGATACAAAGTAGGTGCTCATTCTTTCATTCTTTTAAC
The DNA here is from genome assembly GCF_009828535.3 of Hylobates moloch. NCBI lineage: Eukaryota > Metazoa > Chordata > Mammalia > Primates > Hylobatidae > Hylobates > Hylobates moloch. The sequence continues at coordinate 72,528,505 of NW_026652292.1, read as the reverse complement.
AAATACTTTTTGTGGGGCTAGTTTACTGGACTAGGAGAACTCCATTCAGGCTAAATATGCAGAGATATCCCTGTGATTGCAGAGCTTACATTTTAGCCAGGGGCAGACATTAAACAGGTGAATAATTAATTATTGAAGTAAAATTATAACGAGTACATCGAAGGAGAAGCACAGGGTACCATAGTCGGAGAGTAACCAGAGAACCTTGCCACTCAGTAAGATAGAGAAGCCAGAGAGGATTTGAAGAAGTTCTGGGAGGGAAAAAGAAAGGAGAGGAGGAAAGGAGGAAGGGCGGGAAGGAGTGAAGGAGGGAGGGGCAGAGGTACTTTTTTAATATACTAGGAAAGTCACCTCTTAATCCTTCCTGAAAAACCCCATTCATGTTAAGGCTCTTTGTCACCAATCAATGATTATTCATAGGTTCATGAAATATAAACAAGCCTGGGCTCCAATCCTGAGCCTGTTATTTACACCTTTGGCAAATGTCTGCACTCCTGTAGACTCATATTCCCCACTTGTAACACAAGGAGGGTAAATGAAGCTACTGTTATGGAAAGTAAATGCAAGAGTTTTGCTAATGCAAGGGTGCTTCTGACTTAGCACGGTGCCATCACATGGCGAGCGTTCAAAACGGTGCCCATTATCACGATGAATCGCTAACTGCTTCACATTCAGCAGAGGAAGTGGAAGTTCAGAGTAATCAAGGGTGTGACTAGGGTCACTCAGCTCATTGAAGGCAGAGATGGTACTCAGTGACAGGTCTGCCTAAGCAATTCTCTTTAAAAAAAAGTTGTTTTACTTTTTTTTAAATCTCATAATCAAAAATAAAAAGTATAAATAAATTATTGATAATGCTTTCCTTAAGGTCCAGAGATGATCACATGAAAATTTCAGAGGGTGAGTTTTAGGCTAGGAAGATGAAAACACTTCACTTTTTTAAACGATTAATGTACAGGTCTTTATTGGTCAAGGCAATAGGCCCAGAATTGTTCTGGAAGTTAAACGGGATACAAGAAAATAAGACAGGCCTCTTTCTCAGGGGTTTAACCATAGAGTTGAATTTCCCCCACAAAAGGCCAGCAGCATAAATCCTTTTAGAATAGAAGAATTAAGACTTGAAGAGAATGTTTTCAAACATTCCCCAGAGACCACGGCCAGATATTTCTGGTCACTGCTTTATAGGAAAACCTCTACTTTTAACCAACTACTCACCTTAGAACTCATCCACATTACTAAAACCCACAAAATAATTTCCACTTTGATGTTAGAAGCATCAGTAGCTTTAACATGCAGTATTTTAGGACATTGACCATCACAGAAAAGTAATTCCTCTCAACTTAATAATAACCTAGTAATAGAAACTAATTATAGGTCGGTCAAGAAACAGGCATTCCGAACCAAATAAACACCTTCATGTTAGCCAGACTTCCTGAAACTATCGCACACTAAAATCTATTCATTGGCCTTTCAATAAACAGTTCTTGAGCACCTACTAATAATAGCCAATCTTAATGAGGGCTTACCATGGCCAGGCTCTTATGTAAACCTCATAACATCTTCATGAGGCAGGAACTATTATTATCCCCACTTGACAGATGAGAAGACCAAGTCACAGAGAGAGCAAATAATTTCCCCAAGTCCACAAAGCTAGGAAATTGTAGCATCAGGCATCGCCCAGGCAGTCTAGTGTCAGCATCCCTGATCCTGGCCACAATGCTGTATTGCTTCTCAGAAGCAAGTATGTGCTGGATGCCAACAGAAATGCAAAGGTGGTCATCAGTGGTCTCTGTCCTCCAAGCAGTTGCAGCACCGTAATGGAACCAGAGACACCAAGACTAACAATGGGAGGCCAGTGAGCAAGAGCATTCACATGGGCAAGGCAGAGGCCTGCTTCTCTCTTCACAACACCTCCGTTATCCCCACAATAACTCAGTGGGGCATTACTGGTTACCTACTCTACAGATCAGAAAGGCAAGAATTTAGAGACAGAGGATAACCAGACCTAGGTCAAGCAGTCTGTGAGGTCGGAGCCAGGATTCAGGGTCAAATCTGTCACCCTTGGAATCACACATGCTTCCCATTTCACCCCAAGTCTGCTATTTTATGCGATGGTCAGGGGAACCTCTAAAGTGCTCTTGAATGCATATGAGATAAGGGCTTGTTCTACCTGGGAAGGACCAGGAAAGCTTCTGAGAGAAAATTGTATGATTGGGAAGGAGTAGTAAGATGAGAAGAGATTGAAGAGGAATTTTCCAGACTGAGAATACATAGGTAGCATGTTCACAAAAGCACAGAGGTGAGAAAATGTTAGCACGGTCAGGAGCAAAAGCTGGTTCAGGAAAACTTGAATGTAGATTACACAGTGGTGAGGAGGAGCAGGAGGAGAGGAATGTACTGGGGACCAAATGTTAAGGAGCCTTACACACAATATCCGACTTGGAGGCCTACGTAAGCTGGCTCATGGCTGTCCATTATGCTCAAAAACTCTAGACAAGAGATACCCATGAATATTCTTACTGTTTCACGCTCTTTCATCTCGTTAATTCCACATAGAAAATATTTTGCAAAGTATTCAAAGAGATCTGTTTTCAAGCATAATCTTCCACTGAGACCCTCAAGGATAGAGACCACATCACAGTCACTTCTATAATCCCAATGCCTGGCACTGCGCAAGATGCATGCTTGGTAAAATATTGCTGAATAAGTGGATGGATGGATGGATCGATGGATGGGTGGATGAATAGATGACTGAATAAATTAATGAGCAACTAAGCAAAGTGATAAATGTATGTTGGGGTGAGATTATACGTAGACAGAGTTATTGACAATTTACATATCCAATGTTAGCACGAAATGTACGCCTCTTTCCACAGTCCCTCTTGCTTGGAATTCCTGTCACATAAAATAATGTATTTCATTCTATAGTAAACAATGAGATTCAAAATGCAAATACTTCAAATAAATCTTTAATGAGTTTTTGATGATTATTGAAAATAGGAATGAGTAGATTTGAATTCACACTAACATGCAAATGACTGATCCTGGATTATTTCCTGACAAGGTGTTGGGATACAAAGGGATGCAGAGGATGAGATACGAGTTTGTTGACTCTCTCCATTGCGTCAGTAAGCTTCAGTGCTTCTGTCTTCTGCCAAGAATTACCTTACCACATAAATATTCTCTTCACTTGAGGATGTTTCCTTTAAAATATGGATACAGACAAAGAACTTTAGAATCTTGCCTACCTCAACTATTGCACCACTCTCTAACATAAACACCCCTCTCTACTAATTAAGCCAGCTCATTCCTTTCCCCACAACCCATACAGATTCCTGCCTCATTCACCAAGCTGGGCCAACCCTCCTTCTTACAACTTTCTCTGCACACCACTCCCCATCCTCGCAAATCCTTCCAAATCCTGCCCCATCTTCTTGGCAAATTGTCCCTCCTAAAATTCCCACTGCAGTTGTGAGAGACATCAAAGCCCATTTTCTTCCACTCATCCTGAGCTGTTTGTCAGAGTTTCGGCTCCTGGACTGGATTATCCATGTAGTAAACTTTGTTAATAATAATATCTCCATTCATTGAGAATGCCCTTCATGCTCAGACCCTGGATTTTGCACATGTATCTCCTCCTAGGACATAAAAATCTTCTTGCCCATTTTGTAGATGAAAAATACAAGGATAAGGAAGGTAAAAAATACAAGCCAAAAAATGGCCTCACCCATTGAATTTAGCTCTTCTAATTCTAACTCAGCCCTCCTTCCTCTAGTCAGTATAGCTACTGAATGATGAAAATATTTTGCTGCCTTATCATTAGACATTATATTTAAAACTGTAGTTCAATTTATACAAAATCTCCATAAATGCTTTTTTTGAGACAGAATCTCATTCTGTTGCCCAGGCTGCTGGAGGGCAGTGACACAATCACAGCTCACTGCAGTCTGGAACTCCAGGCTCAAGCCATCCTCCTGCCTCCACTTCCTGAAGTAGCTAGGACTACAGGCATGTGCTACCATGTCAGCTAATCCTTTAAAAAATTTTTAGATATAGGATCTTGCTATGTTGCCCAGGCTGGTGCTGAACTCTTGGCCTTAAACAACTCTCCTGCCTCAGCCTCCCAAAGTGCTGGAATTACAAGTGTGAGCCACTGTGCCTGGCCCCATAAGGGCTGTATAGTATTCCACAGAATATATATGTATCAGATTTTATCTGACCCTTTGTTATTGGATATGGAGTTTGCAGCTTCGTTTTTATTATTATAAAAAGCAGAGCCATTTAAAAAACTGTAGTTTTTCTCCTTATTTTATTGTTGTAAATTCCCAGATGCAAGATTATTGTGTCAAAGCATGTGAATGTTTTATGACATAATACACACCACCAACATGCAATCATGAGCACCAGTGTATGCTGCTGCCAGCATTGCGTGCATAATTTCAAGCAAAAGCCATGTTCATTTTACTTTATTATAACTAGTAAAGTCACAGATTGCTTATCAATCTAATGGCTTTGAATTACTTCATCTTGTCTTTTATACATGCACCTCTTGGTATGCTGATAGCATTTTGGTTTCTTTGTACTAGCTCTTCATAACATAGTGATAAATCCTGTGCCAGACATACCATCTGTACTAGACCTAAATTCATTTAGCTCATTATACTCATGTTGGCAGCATATACTTGAAGATCACCCATGATGTGTCACCATGCTGGCACTGGGAACACCCAAAAGAAAATGACACAGCTTCAAGAAACAACGACTAGGGAAAAGGTCTGATGGTTGGTCATGCAAGATAAACTCGGAATTCCCACTATAAGATACTTCCAAACAAGAGAGGGAGAGGGAACATGAAAAGGACCATATTGTGAGTTCAAAGTGGTGGGTGCAGCCAGGGACTGCTCCAGGGCTTCTGAAGAGGCAGGGAACGGAGATATCTGAGGCATCTTCATGGAAGGTAGAAGGGTTAGCTGGGCCTGAAGGACAGTGGGGTTTGCTGACAGCAGAGAGGTGAGACTCCTAGCTGAGAAGCCTTGTGAATCAAAGCCCACAGCTGACATCACAGCTGCAAAAGCAACCTCAGAGAGTAGAGGGATGGCTGTGCATCTGGGAGACATTTTCTGCATGAGAAGCCACGAGACATTTGTGTGTTCACTAAGCAGTCTAGCCTCTATCATGGGGGTCCATGAGAACAAGACCACTCAGATGAAAGTAGACACCTCTTTTCCAGAAGTTTGTCTTTGTGAAGAGTAGCTAAGATGACCCTATGTTTAACCAGCCAGTGAGGGGCCTATTAAATTCTGATCTTTAATGTTCTTAATGCAACAAACAATACTTTTCCCCAATGCCTGGTTATTTGGGTCCAGGAATTAAAAGGGATCTTTTCCTGGGGCTGGGAAGGGTCTTAACAAAGCTATGAGGATAAACTGCCACACCCTCAGAGTCGTTTGTGAAGTGGAGAAAATCATGGAACTGCTCAACCTACTTCCCAGTTCAATAGGCACCATTCAGTTACCCACCATCACAAGCCAGAAGAGTCCATAATTACATTGGATTGGTTGGATCAATTCAGTTAAGTAACCTTGACACACATTTCTCAGTGGATTTCAGTGCCCAAGTGACTAGTTGAGTGTTCCTCAAATCCAGTGTGAGCATCTGCACTGGGTGTGAAAAGGGAACATGTCTTCATTGCCCCAATGCTGATTTGAAGAGACCTGAAACCCAGGAAATGGCCCAACGTCCATAGTGACAGCCAATAGTAATGATGGTGAATTCTCTGTAATTGAGGGGGAGATTGCTCCCCAAATACCAAAACAAGATTCCAGTGAAGCTAACACAGACTATTAAGATCATAGATGATCCATCTTCAATACAATGCCCAATGACTAGCCTAAGGGACTCAGAGGATCCCGAGTTAGAAGATCCATCAACTCTCACCCAGTCACCAGGCTTTAGGGTCAAGTATTAATTGTGCAGGAGAAATAACTGGGGTATCTCTTTAGCTTCCAGACTGTAGCCCAACTCTAAGCCTGTGGACACAGTCATAGATGTGGTAGTAGAGCCCTGGAGTCCCACCCTCTCTGCACCAGCCACACTGGTCTTGTTTGCTATTCCTCAGACCTACCTGCGACCTCAAGGCCTTTGCACTAGCTGTTCTCCCAACCTGGACTGCTCCTTCCCTAGACAGTAACAAGGATCTCTCCTCTTCATTTGGTTCTCTGTTCCAATGCCGCCTCCTAAGGGAGACCTTCTCCAACCACATTATATAAAGCAATCGCATCTTACTCCCTTTAACATGCTTGACTCTCTTCTTAGCACTACCACCCCCTAAAATATTAATTACCTGAAATGCTCTTTACTTATGAATATTAATCCTCATGTCCCATGATACCAGGAAGGTGTCTTTTCTGTTTGCTGCTATGTGCCAAGCACCTAGGACAGAGCCTGGCACATATTAAGTGTCCCATAGTCATTGACTGAGTGAATTGATGGATGTTTCACAAAAGCCCCAAGGAGTCCCATAGAGCTGGTCCCTGAAGCATACTTTACAAGCCACTGGCCTTAGATCATTAGGGTACATTTTACCGCTTGGAGTTTCAGTTCCATTTAATCACGACTGTGTCCTGCTCAGCTCCATTCTTGCTGCACACTCTTACTTCCCTATTCTATCATTCTTAGAGCCCGAGGGAGAGTTTGACTATGTTATATGTCTCAGGAGAACATCCCATACAGAAAACTGAACATCAGAGGGTTCAGTAGCTTCACCGATGTCCCACAGGCACTCTGTGAGTGGCAGAACAAAGACACAGGTATTCTGATTCCCATTCCTTTGCTCTTTCCAAAACACCATCCTTCCTCCCTTAGCTGTAAATTTGACCCGATTTAAAAAGAAAAGTGTGTGTACTGCTTATGGGAAAGGAGACCTTTTTAAAGGAGGCAAAAAATACGAAGGTGGATGTCCACAAATTCAACTAGGAAGAAAGGCAAGGCCTTGCCATCACAGTCAATTATAGAATGGATACCCTCGTAACAGAGAGATTCAGGTGGCCTCAATCGTTGCAGGCCCTGGACAGTCTTTCCAAAACCCTGCCAATCCCAGGGCGCCACAGGCAAACCACAGTGACTCCGGCCAGCGGAACCAACCACATCTGACCCTGCCATAGGCCTGAACACGTGCCGCAGGACTGAAAGAAAGGACGCCAGGGGAAGAGGGGAAGGAAAAAGAAAAGCCTCATAGCTTGAGGGAGGCCAGCTAGGAAATTAGCCAAGAGCATGATGGACACAAGAAAACATAATGGACACAAAAAGCTGGCAGGAGAAAAGGGCAAAGAAAAGCAAGTTGGTGGAAAATAAACACGATCCAAAAACACAACAAAACGTTTTTTAGAAGTTTATTTTACCTAGAATTAATGACAGGAAAACCCCATAAATGTGGTGCAAAATGTTTAATGCCCCATTGAATGTCAACATTATGCCATCCATCTGTCCTTGCAGGTGTATTATTTCTAGTCCCCAGGATGAAAAGAAAAGTTGCTTTTCACATCTTTTATAGTACTTAAAAATACATATTTCCAAGGCTTTATTGCCAAAGGTCCTGCTTTCTTCCAGAACCCACAATAACTAATCATGTCACTGCCACCGAGTCTAGGAATTGGAATTAATAGTTGGTGGGGGGGTTGCTCCCATCCTATGAGTGATCTTTGCTTTAACGACCCTTAGAGTTAGTGATTTCTCCTAAATATTTATTTCTCCCTAAGGGAAAGATTTCTCTAAGAACATTCTCTCTGCCCTAAATATTCACAATTCTCAATCTGTTTTTCTTCTATTTGTCCACTTAGAGTTTTTGCTGGAATCAATTTTATTAATTTCCTTCTGAAAATTAGCAAGTCAAAGTAAATCACAGGGAGCTTTTTCTTCTCCACCATGTGACTCTCTTCACTTTCTCGGTTTTTCTCTCAATGCTAGGTCACCATGGCCTGGATTTACTCTAATTTCTCTCCAGAACTTTCCTTCAAATTAAAAAAAAAACGAGGGAAGAAAGAGAGAAAAAGAGGAAAGAAGGAAGGAAGGAGGGAGGAAAGGGAGGGAAGAAGGGAGGAGGGAAATAATGGAAAAATTTAGATTAAACTTAAACATTATTGCAATTTAAACATTACAGTCAACATCTGTGCCCTCCTCACTTTTCTAAAAGACGCTTCCTTTAAGATTTAAACACTTCTTTTATAATGAAAGACATTATCCAATATTGTATAGGGATCTCTCTGGCTCACTATCAAATTGACTGTTCTTTTAAAAATTCCAGGATTATCAGCCTTCTTGGAAGATTCTCCGTCAACTTATTGGAGCAATTAAATCAGTCACAATTATGTTTCAAAGCTGACAGTATCCATTAGATCTATAGCTCCAGAAGCTCAGGTAGGTCATTTAAACTTTCTGCATCTACAATTTCCTCCCCTGCAAAGTGAAAGTGCTAGACCAGATTATCCCCAAGATCCTTCAGACTTTACTATTGTGCATGTATACTGTTTCTCACCTCAATGATTTTCATTTTACTTTATGAGAACACAATATTCACCAATTATCCAGGGACTGTATGACCCAATTTAAAAAGTAATTTTAAAAAATAAAATAAAATAAAGGCTTTACTAGTTGTAGAATCTATTTCCAGAACCCCGAACCTGGAGATTCACTTTGAGGCACTCTGTGGCCTTGCGTTTTCTCATTGGCTGTTCTGGTGGCAGTCGGCTTGTTAACTGACTTTTATCGTTTGTTTTCACAACAACCTTGAGACTCCTTAGAGCAAATTGCAAGGCAAAACATGTTATCCAATTGGCAGTTAGGAAGTCCAGATCCCAGGCCCCAGAGGAAAGGCCAACTCCTTAATTCCAGCCTGATGATGGGAAAGAAGTCATCAGGAGGTTAAGTGACTTATGCAATTGGATGGAGCAAGCCAGCGTCCATGACAGGATCCTGGACACTCAGTCCCTGCCTCTTCGGACAGCCTTCAACTCTCCCAGCCGCACTTCTTCCCTGAATGCTTTTTAATCTGGCATGATCCACAAATAAAGGAAATTGTGGTTTTCACATCATGATGGAGGTTATTTTTCCACTGTGAATAATAAAAGCAGAGTATCCCATTTGTAGCTTCGAAAGGTTCCCATTCCAGCCCGCATTGTTTATTCCTCAGGCTTTCAACAGTTTTTATTTCAAGATGTCAGTTTTTAACGTGTTTGCATAATTCTGCATTTTATTTCAGGATTCACTGTCATAACCATTCATTTCCCCCCACCAGCTAAGTTGTTGAAAAAGAAAACTGTGTTTCCAGGCCAGTCCAGTCCTACAATTTAAAAGCTGGCAAGACCCGTCTTCCTTTTCCCCCCTGGGAGGATTAATTTGCTTCTTTTTTATTCTCAAAGTTTTATGATTCTAAATAAAGGATATAATGGTGCCATTGAGAGTTGGGAAAATGTGGAAGATAAATAGTCTATGTGGGAACTGCTTAGAGAATTGAAGTTTGGAGAAGGAGGTGGGAGAAGTGGAGACATTTTTTATCATGTGAGCGTGGCCTACTCATGATAAAGGAAATTTCCTCCTTCTAATGATTCTTGCCTTTATAGACTGAAGTGAGGGCGAATGGCTCCATTTGTGTCATAAATGTAAAGAAGCTGAAATCCTACTCCCAAGAATGCAATACGTTTAATTTTGAAGTTGGGGAAGCAGCCATTAAGGTGTACGTTATTCCTGGGACCTACAACACGGAGCCTGGGCTTTTAATCTTGAATTCATTGCCTGAACGCTGACACATTTAAGAAACATGCTAAAATCATCTGCAGGAAACTAATTGACCAAGGGAAGTAATTTGAATAAATTCTTTTGGTTGAGTTAACACTAATTAGCTCCCGATTTGGTAGGAGCCACCTGTGTGAAGATCCATTAATAACGCTGCTTCAAGAGCCCAATTCACCATCAAAGGACTTTTCTTAAGGGCCCTTTGGAATTTTACAAAATAAATTGGGCAAACATTACTAACCTCCAGGAGCTTGTAATTAAGGTCAATGCAGTAGACATTTATTGACTGGGCAATATCTGCAAAGCACTAGGGAGAAGCAGAGCTAATCAGGGCATGATCGCCACCCTGCCAGGGCTCACAGGCAGTGGGATGGGAAGACCAGGTCCTCCAACCAGGCAACAGTCACTCCAGGAGTTATTCAGTTTGCCTACAAATGTTTCACAGCTCAGGCTACATTTGAATTGGGCCCTAAAAAGATCGGAGACACAGTATTGATTTGATGTACATCTGATCATATCATGCCATTGCTTAAACCTGCTAAATGGCTTCCCTTTGTATCTTCAATAAAATTCAATCCCTTAACCATAACTTTTCCAGGCCTGAGCACCCTTGGCTCCCCATAGTTCCTTGATCTTACCTCCTCCATGCCCCCTAGGCTCACACCTTCCCTGACTCCCCAGGCCTCCAGTGTTTCTCAACCAATCTCAGCCCTTTCCTGCCTGAGGTATTCGCTCCTCTCCAAATGGACCATCTACCTCCAAGCCACATGGCTCCCTCTTACCATTCCCATCTCAGATCAGTGTCACCTCCTCAGAGAGGCCTTCCCTGACTACCCAACTTAAACCAGGCATCCTCTCTACCACTACTCCCTTTCATATCACTGTTTCATTTTCTCCACAGCATTCATCACTCTTAAAATTCTTCTTCACTGACTACTTATTTATACATGACCCGTCTCTTCCTGCCCTGCCTCAGAATTTCAACTCCACAAAAGCAAGGAATTTTCTGGGTTGTTTACTGCAGTATCCTCTGTACCAGGGCAGGTACATAGGTAATATTAGGTAAATTAATGAAAAGAAAAACAAAGATAGCAGGATAGGAGACTGGGACGATGAATAAAAGCACGATGATGACATTAGGGTGGGGAAAGCATTGGGAAGCTCGGAGGGAACCAACAGGAATACAGCTTAGGAAGAAGGCCTTTAAAACCACAATCTACTCTTCAAACTCGGATCCTTGACTCCTAAGAATCAAAGTTTAAGATGGTAAGAATTTGGGGTCTCTGCCTCACCTCCATATCCCTCAAAGTTTACACTATTAATAAAGTCCATGCATTTTATCATCTGATTTTTTCTTACACATTCAATAAATGTTTGCCAAAACCCTGCTCCTTTCAATCCCCTGTCCCTAGCATCAAGTTTTACAATACCGTCACAGGAGAAAGAGACCTGCCACATAAATGAATGCCCTAAGAATGAGCTAGAGGGTCTATAACTTCAGAATGTGTGGTTTCTGTCCTCTGCACTGTGGTGAACAAGCCCATCTTTAAGTGTATCCAAAAATGTCAGCTGTCACATTTGAGGGCAGACAGCCAGTTCTGGCTGGCCCTCCAAAGGTGGGGGTGTTATCAGAAGGCCATCACAGAGCACTTAATGGAGCTCCACTCCTAAATAAACACAGCAGGGGGATGCGGGGTGCAGCCCTGTCCTGGTTGTTTGTGTGTTCCTGTCAGACCAGTCAGTTCCACTGGCCTGCGATGTTACAATGACTTCCTGGAATATGAGATTGCACAGATCTGCCTTCACGGGCACGGGTGGCTAAAATGGGAATGGTTTAATGAATCTCCAGTCAGATCCTGTATATAAAGTCCACATCACAGGGAAATGACCAGGCCTCTGCTCAGCATGGGAAGATTTATCTTCCCTGGGTAGACCATGACCCTGTGCTCCCTCACCCTCCTTTCACACCAATAACAATGTTATCTCGTTCCCTAAAGGGCCCACAAGGTCTTATTGGAGGCCCTTTAAAACCTGGAGCCAAGTGTCTGAATGACGTTTTAATTGCATGGTTGCATTGAGGAGCCACATTAACTCTTTCACGGGAAAGTGAACAATTTCCTGAAGGTGAAATTAGGAAGAATGCATTATCATTGTCCTTGATTCCCAAGGCCAGATGCCCAGCTGGCCTGAAAACACAAAATCTGTGTCACCTCGTCCCTCAGTCAGGCCACAGGAACACAAAAGGTGAGTCTACATTTAACGTTCCTCCCCGCGCCCCAGTCACCCCCCAGCCTCTTTCTGGTGCCTGCTACTCCTCCATTAGAAACATTTTCTTAGGTTTAAGTCTTTGTAGTTCTCTAATTGTCATTGCACCTTAATGTGAATGAATCTGTAAGTTTTAGGTATCAGAAAGAGATAACTAAGAATCTGCTAACATCTTTCCAATCCCATGGAACGTTATGAACTGTGTCTCCCATTACTCTTTCCTGTGTTTATTGCCAAATCCTTATCTCCCCTAGACCCATGTAACAATTTCTCTTTATTTTATTGTTATATATATTTATGGTGTACAACACGATGTTTCCATATACATATATGCAGTAAAATGATTACTACAGTCAAGCAAATTTACAAATTCATCAGAGCTTCTCCACGGGTCTTGCCACAAATGTGCTCAACACACCCTACAATTTCCAGTCTCTTGATTTGTGCCTGCACCATCCAGTCCAGCAAGAAGGAAGGCCCCTCCTTATATCCAGCCATCTAATTACATCAGCCCCAAAGATTCCTCATTTTGGGGAATAGGGATTCTCTATTTAGGGGAAGCTCTACAAAGAGTCTCCTCCAAGGGAGTGGAAGAGCAGCCCACTTCTGGTGGGAATTCTGAAAGCTGAAATGTGCAGCTTCAGGCCATGGAGTAAAGGGGTCTTTTAATTCCCTTGATGAGCTTTGCCTGGAGCTTTTTTCCCATTTTGTCTTTCTCTACAGAAAGCAAGTAAATCCCATTGTAAACAGTGAGTTGCCCAGATGTAAGAAAATCAAATGCCTGCTCTCCTTGTTTCTTGAAACACACCCTCCAAGCCTCTATCTCCATTGCCAAGACAGCAGTACTCCTCTACTTAAGCAAAAATGAGAGCATAGTATGTAATAAGAGGCACCTGTCAGGAGATAAATAAAAGGGAATGGTGGGGTTTGGATGACTTGGAGAACACTTTTCTCATTTCAACTTAGCAGACACCATTCAGTTCCAGCCAATTCATACCAAAAGGGAAAAGAATTTAAAGCCTCAGGACACATTTTTTATGTAAAATCTCTTGATTTCTAGATGTTAGCTTAAATCTAACAGCAATGTGGGTAAGTGTATGATTGCTGCCTTAGACAGATCAGATTAGGATGTGGATATAAGTTAGGCATTTCCTAAGATTTATATTATGACATACAAATTTCTTAGGTGCTTTAGGCTTCATGGTCCAATAAGTTTAGAAAATTGATCTAAGTAATGTGAAACAAATATCTTAATCTTTACTCTTTACTAATATGCAGTGTAAATTTCTGAGAGGGAAATCTAGGAAGCAAGTTTTTTTAAATGTCTACAACCATGAACATCCTTTTTTTCAAGGACCATCTCAAGGGGCTACTGAGCCACAGAACAAGCTTAGGGAATGCTGGCTGGGGGAAAAGGGATCTCACAAACTGCCCAAGCTGCTCAAATTGCTGGCCTCAGGCCAGGGGCACAAAAGAAGCCTTTGTGGTCCACATAAGAGCCAGTCCAGTGCCTCAGGAGGCTACACAGAGGTTTGGAGACAAAGCCCTTTCTAGTAATGAAGTGCTCAGCAGCTGGGTCTTGAACATCTGTCTCCTTTTGGGGCCTCACAGTGTGATTCTGGTAGGCCTTTCATTCTTATCACAACAAATATTAAGTGTAGGAGAAAACAGAGATGCAAAGACACACCTCTTTTTGCAAAACTTCAAGTTCTGCAGGAAGGCAGAGGTGCAGACAGAAAGATGCAGAAAGTAAGATCATTGCTGTATTAGTCAGGATTCTCTAGAGAGACAGAACTAATAGGATATATATATATGGAAGTTTATTAAGTATTAACTTACATGATCACAAGGTCCCACAATAGGCTGTCTGCAAGCTTGAGGAGCAAGGAGAACCAGTCCGAGTCTCACCGCTGAAGAACTTGGAGTCCAGTGTTCGAAAGCAGGAAGCATCCAGCACGGGAGAAAGATGTAGGCTGGGAGGCTAGGCCTTTTCACATTTTTTCTGCCTGCTTTATATTTGCTGGCAGCTGATTAAATGGTGCTCATCAGATTAAGGGTGGGTCTGCCCTCCCCGGCCCACTGACTCAAATGTTTATCTCCTTTGGCAACACCCTCGCAGAGACACCCAGGATCAGTACTTTGCATCCTTCAAGTTGACACTCACAAAGTGCCACAGGAATGAAGGAGAAGAGGCACCAACCTTTGAGAATCAAGAAAGGTTTCAAGAGCTTGCCAGCTGGTCAATGACGTGAGGGCATTCCAGGCAGAGAATGCCATTGGTCAGTGGTTCTCAACCAAGAGCAGCCTTGCTCCCCCAGGTGATACATATTTGGCAAGGTCTGAATACATTTTTGATGGTTACAACAGAGAACAATAGACTTGCTACTGGTGCCTAGTGGGTAAAGGCCACGGATGCTGCTAAGTGTCCTGCAATGCACAGAACAGTCCCAAGACAAAAAATGTATCTTTCGCAAACATCAGTAGTTTCACGGCTGAGAAATCGTTCCATAGGAAAGGCATAGAGTTGTGAAGGCACAGGTTAGCTTAGGCATCAGCAGGTGTCTGATGCAGCTTATTAAGGCTATTAGAGGCCCATTTCCCTTTTCCATCATTCCCAGAGTATAAGCCCCTCAAATTCACTGACATCCTGTATTGGTATGTATGCTCCCAGAGCCTAGTCTGTGGTAAGTGCAAAGTAAATGAATAAAACAGGTTTCCCAAGAGTCAGTAGTGGTAAGAGTGATGCTGAGAGCACAGGTGTCCTAACTTCCCGTGGCAGCCAGAACAAATTACCATAACTTAGTGGCCGAAAACAACAGGAACTTATTTCCCCACAGTTCTGAAAGCAGGTGTCTGAAATGGAGATGTTGGCAGGATTGGTTCCTTCTGGAGATCCTGAGAGATTCCTCCTTGTCTCTTCTTGCTTCTGGGGGTATCAGGTGTTCCTTAGCTTGTGGAAGCACAAATCCAGTCCACACTTCCATCTTCCCATGGATCTTCACTTTGCCTTCCCCTCTGTATCTATGTCTTCCCCTCTTCTGTCTCTTATAAAGACACATGTCTCTGGATTTATAGTCTACTCAGTTAATCCAGAATAATCATATCTTGAGATCCTTAATTACATCTGCAAAGATGCTTTTTTCAAACAAGGTCATGTTTGCAGGTACTAGCGGCTAAGATTTGAACATAGCTTTCTGGGGGGCCACTACTTTAGGTACTACAACAGATGTGCCTGGATGGTAGAAAAAAGGGAATTGTCTATAGGAGGGAAAGAGTGACTCCTCCACCTGGGTCATGATTCCTCCAAGAGTTGGCCATGGTGATTCCATTTCTGACTCTCACTTCAATAAATAAGTCACTAGGATAAATGTTGGGCACATTCATTTTGAAGCACAAATTACATGTGTACTTCAGAATACATGTGTGCAAAATATTTACACTGCAAAGAGTCTGCCAAGAGGGTAAAATAAAGTAAGGGGAGTCACAAAAACCTCCCCTAATTCAAATGGTATCCTAGATTTGAAGTCTGTGAAATCTGCTCAGGGCAAAGATTCCATCTGTGCTGTTGGTAGAAAGCCTCGTTTTCTTGGGAGTAGAGAGTAAAACTTGAGAAACTCTCTAAGAAGCTCTAGAGGCCACAAAGTACCTCAGTTTGAGCCCAGTCCTCAAAATAAGAAACACTGGGCCTCTGTTTTAAAATTGGCCCTGTCACCTTAAATTATCCCCCATCTTGTCTTGATACTGCCTTGAAAGCCTGCTGCTCAGACGTGGTTGCATCAAAGCTGAATCGGTGCGAGAGGAAACATATTTTAAAATGACAGATCTAAGAAGCAAGCCCTCAGTACTCTAAATGAATATGTTATTTCAAAGATGGAAATGACTCCTGGAATACCCTGTAATCCAACGTTCTCAATAAATCTCATGTAATAAATTCTCCCCAGGTCTGAAGATCTGGTCTGGGGCAAGCCCATGCCTCCCGGAGCCATATTGGAGTGAGAACTGAAACACATACTACAAGAGGGAAGCAGACAAGTGTGCCTTTGACAGCATCTCCAAGATCATATCACGGAAGCAAGCATGATCTTAAAGGAGAGGAGAAGAATGGCCAATTTCATAAGCGGTTCCCCTCAGACCATTGGATGTTAAAGAGGGACTTTGCCATTTTACGCAAATATTCTGGTTCCCTGGGCCTCAGAAAGGTTGGAAGCCGGGTGGGAAGGTTTTCCACTCTGAATGGCTTTCGATATAATAATACTTAATACTCCTTTTTGAAACAGTTTCCTCTTTTTCTGAATATTTTCATGGGACTGTAACCCATTTGTACATAAAATTGGTTGAAAGTGACATGTTGAAAAGTCCGACAAACACTACAGTACGCTCTGTTTTCAAGGAATATAAAATTGGGCTCTGTCTGACACCTTGAGTGCGCTTGTGAAAACAGAATGTCACATCTCAAAGCGTTATTCTTGATAGTTTTAAAAAAATAAAATAAAATAAACAGACCTCTCCAGGCAAACCGCCTCTTTGTATTCCAATTTCCATGGAAACGCTGGCAATTGTACTTTTTGTGGCATGGTCTTTTTCACTTGGCAAAAGTCTGGTTTAGGCGGCTTGCTTGGGGACCCTTAGAATTCAGGAAACAATCTTTATCAAGCCAGCAAGGGATATTTTGATAAATCCTAGAGATAGCTCCTATGCTATAGGCCTATCTAAGAAAAAAGGCACTTAGTTATTGTACAGGTTATAACTAAGAAAAAAGGCACTTAGTTATTGTACAGGTTGGAGGAAGTGGACTTCAGTTTGTCCTTAGCAACACTGTTATAATTATCCATTTTATTCAATATCCCTACTCTGAAAATTCCTGGATCTAAATGACAAAAGATATATTATTTCAAATCCTCCTTGCAGAGTAATTCTCAATAATACATTTAAATACTCTCTTCTCCATGAGGTAGAGTTTAGTTCCCCTTCCCTTGAGTGTGGCTGGAATTAGTGACTCAGTGACTCAGTTCCGAGGAATGGAATATGGAAAGAGGTAAGTTGTAACTTTATAGTGGAGAAAACCAGCAGGCACCTCCTTAACCAAGTGGTGAATGTTACTGTCACCAGCGATAAGTTATTTTGACCTCATGTACTTCTTGACCTCATATGACATGATATGACATGATATGATTAGAAGGGCACTTCACCTCTGTAGAATTCTCCCTCCCAATCACAAAAGCCCAATCTAATCATGTAAAAAAAAAATAGACAAACCCCAACTGAGGAGCACTCTGCAAAACACTTGACCAGTTATCTTCAAAACTGTCATGATCATGAAAAAGCAAGGAAGGTGAGAGGCTGCCATAGACCAGAGGCGATTAAGGGGACTTAATGACTAAATAAATTTATTTCCTAGATTTGATTCTATAATATGAAAAAAGACACTATGGAAAAACTAGTTCACTCCAAATAAAATCTATACTTTGGTGAATAGTATAATATAATGTAAATATAATTATATGTTTTATTCATGTAGATATTATATGTATATATTTTAGTAAATAGAATAGTATAATATAATTCACGTATATTATACTATAATATATTCACTAAACTACAGATCTTACTTGGAGTTTATAATTACTATAGCTTATAGTAATTATATTACTCTATCAGTCTTGAGAAATGGACCACGCTAACATGCTAGAGATAGAGAAAAATGGGTGAGAAGTATATGGGCATACTCTATACTATTTTTGTAACTTTTCTATAAAATATTCTAAGAGTTAAGTTTATTTTAAACCTCTCAAAGTTGAAGAGAAAACGGCCAAACAAGAAATAAGAGAAAGTGCCATCCTTTTGTGTAACGAAGTGGATTCTTGTTGAGAGGACAATACTGCCATGGGGTAAGAAAAGCAGAGATAAAGATAAAGGCCGAGACAGTACAGCCAGATACAAAGGTCTAAATCCTAAAGAAAAATGTGGATTGAAGAATGCAAATCCTTAGACAGATTGTTTCCCATTGCCCAGGACATAAGCCCTTTAACTATGATTGACATAATAATACTCAAGGAAGCTTTGTAAAAATGTAGATTCCTTGGCCTCATCTTCTTGATTCTAAATTAGTAGGTATGAGGTAAGATCCAGCCATCCATACTTTATGCAGATTTCATTGCCTTTCTGTGGTAAAGTACACAGACTCTGACGAAGTAGAGTCTCTTTCCATTCCCTTTGAATTTGGGCTTCTCATAGGCTATGACTGATAGCCTGTGGCAGAAGTGACCTACATAACCACAATGGTTAACTTTATGTTAACCATTGCCCCACAGGGTGCCCAGACATTTGGTCAAATGTTATTCTGGGCGTGCCACAAAGGAGTTTTTGGATGAGATTGACATTTCAATCAGTAGACTGAGTAAACCAGATTATTCTCCCTAATGTGGGCTGGTCTCATCCAATCCATTGAAGGCCTGAATCAAACAAAAAGACTGACTGATCTTCTCATAAGAGGGAATTTCTCATCCCTGACTCCTTGAGCTGGGACATTGGTTTTATTCTGCCTTGGAACTTTAACTGAAACATTAGCCCTTCCCTGGTGTCCAGCCTGTTGGCCTTTGGACTGGAAAAACACCGATGGCTCTCTTGGTTCTCCAGCCTACAGGTCTTGGGACTTATCAGCCTCAGTAATCACATGAGAGCAAATTCTTTCTAATAAATTTCTTTATATGTATACACACACACATACACATGCACACACATGCACACACACACACACACACACCCTATTGGTTCTGCTTCTCTGGAGAGCCCAGACTAATACAGTAACATGCAAGTCTAAGCACTAAGAGACTTAACAACATTTTTGTTTATGTATTTGGAAGGCTCCTTCTTTTTATCCCACCACCACTATGTGAGAAAGCCAAAGCAATTTCACAGACAGGCCCATATGGTGAAGACCAGGCACATCAGCTGAACTCACAGCCAACAGCCAGCCCAGCTGCCAGTGACAGAATGAGCCATCCTGCAGGTTCCAGCTCTGGATTAGCTTTTCTGGATGTCTTTGACTCTAGGCAATATCACGTGAATCAGAACTGCCGAGCTGAGCCCAATTAATTCACAAAATCTTCAAAAATATTAGGCTGGTGCATAAGTATTGCAGTTTTTGCTATTGAAAGTCATGGCAAAACCTGTGATTACTTTTGCACCAACCTAATAATACATAATAAATGTGTTATCACAGAGATCAATCTGGATTTACTCCTGGAAGGATTTGATAAGGATGCACAGATGGATAAAACAGTCAGGAGGGTGACAACAAGCACAGACACATGTGGCTGGGTGGCATCAGGTGGCCGGAGAATCTTTCAGAACAACTGTGTAATTTCTTTGGGTTTGTAAAGTATTAGATTTTGTTTTACAGATTATACCAATTATGTAAAAATATAAGGAAAAAAACAAAATAGAGCTTGGCAGAACTAAATGACCTATGAATGATTTTTCTAAACACAAGACAGCTTTCTTCTTTGACAGGCATTTCGCCACCAAGTTTTAATAATTTGCTTTCTCTTCCCACTGCTGTTGGTGATCCTGTTGAATGTATTGGGAGAAGGGTATTGTCTAATTAATTCTTTGTTTAGCCCCTGTTAATGTGAGGAGCTGGGTATATTGGAGAGCAATATCAACTCTTTATTAAGGATAATTGTATTGAAAATCTTTTCCCACTCTCATTTGCATTTTAAGTTGGCATATGTTTTTGACCTGTAGAAATTTTCAATATGTTGGTAAATTAGCATATTCTTTTACATTTGCAGTTCCTCCCATTGTTTGTTGGGTTTTGTTTTGTTTTGTTTGCTTAGAAAGGTAGTGTGCATCTAGAAGTTAGAGAATTACTTGCATTTCTTTCGAGTGTTTTCATGGTATTATAAATTGATGAATACTTGGTCCATGTGGAATTTACTGTGATGGATGACTTCTTTGGAAGTCCCGATTTTCATCCCAGAAATACTGTCTCCTTGGTCTTTTATTATTATCATTATATTTTAAGTTCCAGGATACATGTGCAGAACGAGCAGGTTTGTTACATAGGTATACACATGTCATGGTGGTTTGCTGCACCCATCAGCCGCACATCTACATTAGGTATTTCTCATAATGCCATACCTCCCCTACCCACCTCAGCAGGCCCCAGTATGTGATGTTGCCCTCCCTTTGTCCGTGTGTTCTCATTGTTCAACTCCCACTTATGAGTGAGAACATACGTTGTTTGGTTTTCTGTTCCTGTGTTAGTTGGCTGAGAATGATAGTTTCCAGCTTCATCCATGTCCCTGCAAAGGACATGAACTCATCCTTTTTTATCGCTGCATAGTGTTCCATGGTGTATATATGCCACATTTTCTTTATCCAGTCTATCACTGATGGGCGTGTGGGTTGGTTCCAAGTCTTTGCTATTGTGAACAGTGCTGCAATAAACATATGTGTGCATGTGTCCTTATAGTAGAATGATTTATAGCCCTTTGGGTATATACCCAGTAATGGGATTGCTGGGTCAAATGGTATTTCTGGTTCTAGATCCTTGAGGAATCACCAGAGTCTTCCACAGTGGTTGAACTAATTTACGCTCCCACCAACAGTGTAAAAGCATTCTAATTTGTCCACATCCTCTCCAGCATCTGTTGTTTCCTGACTTTTTAATGATCACCATTCTAACAGGCATGAGATGGTATCTCATTGTGGTTTTGATTTGCATTTCTCTAATGACCAGTGATGATGAGCATTTCTTCATATGTTTGTTGGCCACATAAATGTCTTCTTTTGAGAAGTGTCTGTTCATATCCTTTGCCCAATTTTTGATGGGGTTTTTTGTTTTTTTCTTGTAAATTTGTTTAAGTTCCTTGTAGAATCTGGATATTAGCCGTTTGTCAGATGAATAGATTGCAAAAATTTTCTCCCATTTGATGATGCAGTGAGTCTGCACCCTCAACCTTCTGCACTCAAGGATCCTCCCACCTCAGCCTCTCAAGTAGCAGGGACTACGCCATGTTAATTTTTTCTATTTTTGTAGGGAAAGTTCACCATGTTGCCCAGGCTGGTCTTGGATCCCTGTACTCAAGGGTTACACCAGCCTCAGCTTCTCAAAGTGCTGGGATTACAGGCATGAGCTACCATGCCCGGCATACTTTTTAAAAGTTAGTATCAACTAAAGCAAAAGTTTGAAAACTCAAGTACTCAAAAAAGAAAACTATGAAAAGGACCTCAGATCTACCACTTACTAACTGTGATCTTGGACAAGGTCTTAACTTTCTTGAGCCTCAGTTTCCTCTTCTGTACGGTAATAACATCTGTCTTGAAAGGTTGTTATGAGCATTGAACGTAAGTCATGTAGAGAACTAATTGCTGGGCCTCAAATGCCAGCTTTATGTATTTAAAGGTACAGATGCTTTCCTCCTTCATGCTAGTTTTGAGATGTATACAATCTTACACATTTCCACTTACTGTGTTATATGCCACACATTTGTTTCTTGTCTATCTTCCCTTCTACATTGACATCCTTAATGTCTGGGCCTGTGGCTTTATTTCTATATCCCTCGTTCTCATTATGGCACCCACAATACAGCAGGTCCTCAAATAATTTCTGTTGATTTGAATAAATGTCTTTAAAATATCAAAGAAAGATATCAATGAGTGCAAGAGCGTATCATCTGAACTAAATGCAACCTTTCAAGCTTTGAAGTAACCAGTGAAGATGCAAAAGGCACAATCTATAGATTTAACTAGGTGAAGTTTAAAAATTTTTATTGTTATATAAAAAAAGTATTAATATGGGAATGTTCATGGACTTCCTCATGGCTGCCAAAGAGACTGTGGGCAATTGTGTTTTGATTTTGTCCTCTCCTCTCCACCTCCTCCTAAGAAGTAAGGGCTCAGCTTTGCTTGCTCCAAGGCTTTAGGGTACAAAATAGGTAAGTGGATAGGGAAGAATGAGACCAGAGGGTGAAGAGTTAGGGAGACATGAGGTTAATCTGCAGAGTAAAAACTGGGGACAGGTTGGCAGGAGAAAGGGATATCTTCAAACACATTCAAGAGTAGAGAGAAGAGTATAATGGATCCCCCATGGATCCATCACTAACTACATTTATCTACATTGGATGGATATTATTTTGTGTAATTCCCACCACCACTCCTTTCGTGGCTGGAGCATGTAAAAGCAAATTTCAGAAATCATGTCATTCTACCTGCAAATATTTGAGTGTTCATCTCTACTGATAAGGATATGATATAATCTCCATGTTATCATACCTAATAAAATTAACAAGTCTTTATATCAAGTGAATCACAGCCCCTATTCAAAGTTTTCTATCATTTCTAAAATGGGAAGAAAGATACTTTGTTGATAGAGAGGAATTTTTGGAGAATGAAGTCCTTGAGTAGTGTAGGGCATGAGAAAACTTGAAAGATGTAAAAAGAAAATAGGAAACATGTTGTGAACGTTAGGAACAGGATCCCCTTTAACTTTTCTAGAGACGTGCATGAGGTTTGGGATTCTTCTTAACTAATGTTGGGCATTGTAGTGTACCTCAAGAATAACCTAGTCAGGCATGAATTCTACAGGACTACAAGTCAATATAACATAAGGGAATTAAAAGACAAACCACTAATTGCCAAAAATGTTTTTAATCAAATACAGCAAAGGGTAATTAACCATTACAGAGAAAAAATAAGTCATTTAGATTCATAAGAAAAAAATATCAAAGCCTGTAGTGAGATGACTGGTACCCCTTCCCCAAAAAAAGGCATGCCCTCACCCAAATCCCTGGAACCTACAAATATTACCACATGTGGAAAAGAGGTCTTTGCAGATGTAATTAAAGATCCCGAGATGAGAAGATTATCCTGGATTTCCAGGTGGGCTCTTATCAGACGACAAGTATCCTTGTAAACTAGATTGACAAAGGAGAAGGCACACAGAGGAGAAGGCAACGTGAAAATACAGCAGAGGGGTGTAGCCAGGAGCCAAGGAATGCCAACAGCTCCAGAAGCAGGAAAAGCAAGCAACTGATTATCTCCTAGAGCCTCCAGAGGAAATACAGTCCTGTGGAGACCTTGATTTCAGACTTCTGGGTTCCAGAACAGTGAGAGAATGAATTTATGTTGTTTTGAGCACCAAGTTTGTGATAATTTGTTAATGTGGCCACAGGAAGCTAATGGAAACTGAGAGAAACACGGGCAAGACAGAGGTAGGAGGAAAAGACAGAGTGCAATCACTGCCTTCCGTGGGAGAAATGGAAGATATTCAGTGGCTTCTGGAAGGCTGAGTTCCTGGTAGGAAGTAGAGGGAAAGGGAATAATCTAGATGGTAGCAAGAGCTCATGGCATAGGAAGTCTTCAGGGCCACATGCAGCAGTTTGAACTTAGCCTGAGGACAACTACTAGCCTTTGAAGAGTCTATGTCAGAAGATACACATGGAGTGGTATAGATAGATGCCTGATAAAGAAAAAGAAAGTATTTTTTATTTTTAAATTTATTGCATTATTTAATTTGAAAGAAGTTCTCACTCTATCACCCCAGCTGGAGTACAGTGGTGCAGCCTCAGACTCCTAGGCTCAAGCAATCCTCTTGCCTCAGTTTCCCAAGTAGCTGGGATTGCAGGCACATGCCACTACACCTGCCTAATTTTTCATTTATGGATTTATTTGTTTGTTTATTTCTTTCTTTATTGTAGAGATAGGGTCTCATCATGTTGCCCAGGCTGATCTCGAATTCCTGGACTCAAGCCATCCTCCCACCTCAGCCTCTCAAAACGCTGGGATTACAGGCATGAGAGACCACGCTCGGCCTAAGCAAAGGAAATTGTAAATGAAAACCAAGAGAGTTCATCTTCTCTTGTAACTAAAGATGCTTATTGAGCCTTCTACTAAGTAAGAAGCTTGCAGACTAATGAGGAAGACAGACATGAATAAAATAATCACATGAATGAATACACAGTTATAGACTGAAATGAATACCCTGAAAGAGAGGAATTCACTGGGCTAGGTGCAGTGGCTCACACCTGTAATTCCAGCACTTTGGGAGGCTGAGGTGGCAGATCACCTAAGGTCAGGAGTTCAAGACCAACCTGGCCAACATGGAGAAACTCTGTATCTACTAAAAATAGAAAAAGTAGATGGACGTGGTGGTGGGTGCCTGTAATCCCAGCTACTCAGGAGGTTGAGGCAGGAGGATTGCTTGAACCTGGGAGGCGGAGGTTGCAGTGAGCTGAGATCACGCCACTGTACTCCAGCCTGGGTGACAGAGTGAGACTCCGTCTCAAAAAAAAAAAAAAAAAAAAAAAAAAAAAAACAAGAGAGAGGAATTCATTGCTGCCAGCATCCTACCTTCCCTGAACCAAGGAGGTGGGAAGGGCTTCCTGGAGGAGTTAGAGTTGAGCTGAGCCACCAGGCCTTTTATAGTGTGTCAAGATGTGAGAACCACACCTCATTTTTTTCTTCTTAACCAATAATGAAGGAGGAGGTAGTGGAAGGACCGCTATACATTTAAAGAAAAATGCTTATAAAACCAGATTTTAAATACCACTCTTGGCCACTTCTATTTAGCAAGTTCCACTTGGGTGCCATTGTTATTAAATGGTACCATACCTTTCTATAACTTGGGAAATTCAAGGTTTAAGTTCCATGAGAAACTTTATTTTCCAACTATCAACTAGTTAGTGCCAGACCTGCCATCACAGCGACATTCAAAGTTTGGTCACCATTCAATGAATTTGACCCTGAAGACAAGTGAAATGGGAAACACCTCCCATTCTGAAATAATCTGGCTCTGCTACTCTCATGATCTGAAGTATCAGGTAATTTTCCATGTTAATTTGGCCTGAAAATACAAAGCAAAAGTTCAAACAGGGACACGGTGTCTCTTTGGCCTAGCCCTTCAGGGATGGTTGCCTTAACCATACATTTTTTATTGTCCAGTTAAGTTTTCAGTAATTCAGTTGATGGGACTTTCAGACCTGCCCATGGGCTGTGACTCATTCCACTGTCAAATTAACAGCTCTTTTGGAAAATGTGTTTTCATGACTTGGCCAAAAATTTCCACGGCTTAATTTCATCTTTTTCTTCCCGGAGAAACTCTTTGAACAAGTCCAATTATTGTACACTTCAGAAGAATCTTTATTTCTAGCCTCAGCAAATGCCTGACGAACCCATCACTTTCAACTTTGATCAGCACAATTCCCTAGGGCTTTCACTGTCTCTCCTCATCTGCTTATCGACCCTTCTTCCAGTGCTAAAAGTCAATTTGCAGCATCTGGAAACACCCAATTCATGATATTAAAAGTCATTTGGCAAAATGAAAAGACACACGGAAAGGCAGTTCAGAATGCCTGGATCTTCTCTGAGCCTCTAAGAACAGCAAGACTTTACCAAATTGCCTTTTCTCTTGCCTTCTTCATTTATCAAACAATAAAGTTGGACTAAATGACTTTATGATACCTTCTACCTATAAAACTGAAGAGCTGATTTTGTTTAGGTTAGTGTGAAATCATATAAAAGTTGGTCCACAAAGTTCAAGCTACAGGCATGGTGTGATGTAGGGTTGTCTGAGAACACGGAGATGCAGAGTCTTAATCACCAGATAAGAAAGATGCAGGTGCAGCACATTAGTCAACTAATGCATTATTTTCTTCAATAATGCAGCATAGCAAGACAGCCAAAATGTAAGTGGTTACCACTAATGAACATGTATTCTCATGCTCAGGGGTCCACAGGTCAGCTGGGGCAACGCCTCCTTCAGGCCATGGGTAAGATTCAGGCCTACCCCACATGTCTCTCATTCTCCTGGGGCATGCTCTTCTCGGGGTGATCACTGGAAATGAAAGCCAAGCCGGTTTATACAAGCACACTTAGGTCTCTTCTCATTTTGCATCCTC
This sequence comes from Hylobates moloch, assembly GCF_009828535.3. Taxonomy (NCBI): domain Eukaryota; kingdom Metazoa; phylum Chordata; class Mammalia; order Primates; family Hylobatidae; genus Hylobates; species Hylobates moloch. The sequence goes on along the minus strand of NW_026652292.1, from coordinate 72,502,553 downwards.
TGACATTCAGCTGGCCAAAATATGCCACATGACCAAGTTCAGCATCAAAAGGGCTAAGAAGTATACTCTATCCATGATGGGAACGGAAGAAAAGTGGTTACTGCTGAACAATCAGCATCTAGCTCTCCTCCCATTGCCTCCCATTCTTTTTTGACATGGTTTCACACACCCCCCCCCCCCCACACACACAAACACACACACATTTAGTTGACTTAAAGATATACACCCGTATGTATATACACACACATTTAGTTGACTTAAAGATCAAATAAGACCAATTTATGGAATGCACATTTTTGGAGAGAAAAATTATTTGAGAGGTAATTCACCTAACTCACAATTTTCATTAGAGCAAGAACAAGTGAACTTACTACTGTGGATAATCATGTAATAAAAGTTAAAATTTGATCATCACTGACTATGTGCCAAGCATTATTCCAGGTTTTTTTCATTTATTATATAATTTAATAGACTTATTCAAATACCTCAACTTGACATTGTAATTACCACATATAGAATACCCTACATAGAATTAATCCTTAAAAAAATCTTTCCAATTTACACCATTTAAAAATACTGGCCTAAAAACATTTCATTATTATTTAACCAATTTAATCAGTGCTCATTAAATATCTCCAAGGCTCAGTTTCCCCAATAAATCCTAAAATCAAGTATTATCATCCACAGGATAGAATTCAGAGCAGTAAAGATTATAAAGGATTAAGTGACAGCTTACAAGGTAAAGGAGCAGGAATATGAACCCAGATGATAAACCTGGTACATTGACCTCATTGTATCATGTGTCCTTCAATAGCATTGAAACTACGCTTAATAGGTGCTTGATTAAAGTGCATGGAAAAACAAAAGATGGAAGGAAAAAATAGGAGGGAAGGGAAGGAAGTGGGAGGGAGGAGTTGATAACTTTCCACAGCAGAAAAACTACACATGCTTGGAACAAATCCATAGAATACAAGGCACTATGAAGCTATAAATCAAGGAAAACAAAATTTTATTTTCACAGAGTTGAATGATCAATTGGTAGATTCATTCATTCATTAAACAAACTGCTACATCTCAACACAAGTCCCCAGGCGGTAGGAGAATAGCCTCTGCCTGCCCCCTACCTGAGGAATTCAACATGGGAGGTGTCAGGGACACTAACACCCACAGCTGCCTTAGAGGCTTATCAGGCTCATCATTTTGTACAGATGGCTCAGACCTCTTTCTCAAGTATGACACTAAAGTTTCTACACAATTTGATTCCAATCTACTTTCTATCTACATCCCCTTTCCATCCCCCACAGGCGCTCGGCATTCAGCTTCTCACCAGTCCTTTTTTTTTTTTCTTTTTTAGACAGGGTCTGGCTCTATTGTCCAGGCTAGAGTCTGTAGTGCAGTGGTTCAGTCTTGGCTCACTACAGCCTCCTCCTCCTGGGCTCAAGCCATCCTCCCACCACAGCCTCCTGGATAGCTGGGATTATAAGTGCACGCCATCACGTCTCACTAGTTTTTTGTATTTTTAGTACAGATGGGGTTTTACCATGTTGCCCAAGCTGGTCTCAAACTCCTGGACTCAAGCAATCCACCCGCCTCAGCCTCCCAAAGTGCTGGAATTACAGGCATGAGCCACTGCGCCCAGCCCTCACCAGTCCTTGAATGCACATCTCTCCTAGTTCTGTGTCCTTGCACCTGCTGTTTCCTCTGACTGGAATTCATCCTCTTCTCTCATCTCTATCCTTCAATGTCCAAACTAATTATTTTCTCTTCTTTGGCACCTTCCTCAGGTTTCCCCGGGAGATTTAGTTCTTCCTCTCCAGTGCCCTCAGGGGTGATGGTTAGTTTCATGTGTCACCTCAACTGGGTTAAGGGAAACCCAGGTAGCTGCTAAAAGATTATTCTGGGGTGTGTCTGTGAGGGTGCTTCTAGAAAAGATCAGCATGAATCAGTGGATTTACTAAAGAAGATCTGCCCTGAGCAATGTGTGTGGGCATCATCCGATCTGTTGAGAGCAGGATAGAACAGAAAGGCAGCAAATGGATAAATTCTCTTCCTCTTCTTGAGCTGGGACATCCACCTTCTCCTGTCCTCAGACTTCACAGCTCCTGGTTCTTGGACCTTCAGATGCCAGAACTTACATCAGCACCTCCCTATCCTCTCCTCTGCCCCACTCTTGGTTCTCAGGCCTTCTGACTTAAACTCAGTGACACCACGGGCTTTCTTGGGTCTCCAGCATACAAATGGCAGATCATGGAACTTCTCAGCCTTCATAATCATGTCAGCCAATTTCCATAATAAATACACACACACACACACACACACACAGAGAGAGAGAGAGACAGAGAAAGAGAGAAAAGAGAGATAGAGAGAGTGATTGACTGCAACAGGTATCACAGGTTGCAGGATCAACAATCTACCTGGATGTTCCCTCCGCTGAATGTTGAATTCCTCAAAAGCTGGAAATATCCTAAGCACCTTTGTTATCACCTTGTTGTACTTAGCCTAAAATCTAGCAGATTAGACCATGTTGCCTTCTTACTAAACAACGTTAATCATTTATTCTCCTTAGTGGCAATTGGCGGAGAGAAGCCGTGTACTGAAGGAGAAAGGTGTTGTGCTTTTTTACACCCAGAGGTGGAGCCAGGCAACCATGGGGACTTTGCCTTGTTTGCCTGGCTTATTCTTACGCTTTCTTCAAGACTCACCTTCTTCCGTAAAGCCTTCCCCAAACCCTGGCCATGAAGTCAGGACCATGAGGGTCCACTCGCAGGAACATGTGCTTGAAGATGGGAACCAGAGGTCAGGTTCAGCTGGCTGTTACTCTGAAGTGAATAGGCTGAAACTTAGCCAGGAGGGGAGCCAGAATCTCAATCCAGGAAATATAAGAATGCATATAACCAGTGAATCAATGAGCAGCTGCCAGGTTAAAAGTTAAGCGTCAAGAGAATGGAATAAGAATTTTAGTACAAGATGAACAGACAACCTACAGAATGGGAGAAAAATTTTGCAATCTACTCATCTGACAAAGGGCTAATATCCAGAATCTACAAAGAACTCAAACAAATTTACAAGAAAAAAACAAACAACCCCATCAACAAGTGGGCGAAGGATATAAACAGACATTTCTCAAAAGAAGACATTTATGCAGCCAAAAGACACATGAAAAAATGCTCATTATCACTGGCCATCAGAGAAATGCAAATCAAAACCACAATGAGATACCATCTCACACCAGTTAGAATGGCCATCATTAAAAAGTCAGGAAACAACAGGTGCTGGAGAGGATGTGGAGAAATAGGAACACTTTTACACTGTTGGTGGGACTGTAAACTAGTTCAACCATTGTGGAAGTTAATGTGGCGATTCCTCAGGGATCTAGAACTAGAAATACCATTTGACCCAGCCATCCCATTACTGGGTATATACCCAAAGGACTATAAATCATGCTGCTATAAAGACACATGCACACGTATATTTATTGTGGCACTATTCACAATAGCAAAGACTTGGAACCAACCCAAATGTCCAACAATGATAGACTGGATTATGAAAATGTGGCACATATACACCATGGAATACTATGCAGCCATAAAAAATGATGAGTTCATGTCCTTTGTAGGGACATGGATGAAGCTGGAAACCATCATTCACAGCAAACTATCGCAAGGACAAAAAACCAAACACTGCATGTTCTCACTCATAGTTGGGAATTGAACAATGAGAACACATGGACACAGGAAGGGAAACATCACACACCAGTGCCTGTTGTGGGGTGGGGGGAGGAGGGAGGGATAGCATTAGGAGATATACCTAATGTTAAATGACGAGTTAATGGGTGCAGCACACCAACATGGCACATGTATACATATGTAACAAACCTGCACATTGTGCACATGTACCCTAAAACTTAGAGTATAATAAAAAAAATTTAAATGTAAAGAATTTTAGTACAAGATAGGAGAGCTCAGACAACTCAAGAAATGTTATCTTTTTTATGTGATTCCTTGAAGATACCAGAGCTAGCTACTTCCTTCCCTCTGTGATTATAGTAATTGAGTTAACCTTTATTAGAGCACTTACCTCAATACCCCACACTATTTATGCATCTGCCACTCCCATTAGTTTATCAGTTACTTGAAAGCAACAATTCCATTCTGTCACTTTCTCCTCTGGAATCCAAAATAGTGGGTAGGCCTTCAGGGAAGAAATAGAAGAAGAAAAAGAAAAAAGAGGAAATCAGGTTAGGGAGGGAGGAAAGGGAATGGAAGGGAAGGTGCTTCTCAAAGTTAACTTGGCTAAAGAATTCTTGATTTCCACCACCCTCCAGCCAGAAACTAGTTCTGCTTCTAGTGTTCTCCATATTTGCCAAGGGTAGCATTGACTACCTTGCTCTACTGACCAAAACCTAGGCACGATCTCTTATTCTTCTCTTTCTCTCACCCCTCACATTCATCAGCATAGTTATTGACCTCCAAAGTAGAATGCAAGTCTAGGCCCTTCCCACTATCTTCAGCACTTCCTCCTACACAAATCCCTCCTTGACTCCAGCAGCAGTCTCCTAACTGGCCTTCCTGCTTTCTCTCTAGCCTTCCTACAGAAGCCAAAGTGGTATTTTTTAAGTATAAGTCAGAATATATTATCTTCCTGCTCAAAATCCTCCAAAGGTGTCTCATAAGCCTGAGTCAAAATCAAAGTTCTTATAGGATCCTGTGTGATCTAAGCCTGCAACTCCTCTGATCTCATCTTCCTCCACCCTACCTGGAACACTCTGTTCTAGCCCCACTGCCCTTCAGTATATTCCTGTGCATGGCACAGTTGTTTCCAGCTCGAGGGCTTTGAACTTGATAAACCCTCTGTCTTTGCATGGCTGTCTCCCTCATACAAAGTGTCAGCTTCTCAGAGAGGGCTTCCCTGATGTCTCTAGCGAAAGTAGACACACACATATACATACACACACATATATGCACATACACATTTGCACATGCACAAACACGGTCACACACAAACACACATCTGTAAACACATACATACCTGACAAATACACACATGCACACTCACACACATGCACATACATATATCACACACATACACACATACATACACTCTCACACAGACACACACACACATACAGATTTAAACCATTGTAAACATAAAGTTAATAGTCAGCTACACAATTCCAGGCTGTTTCCTACTAAACATTTGGTATTTCATTTATCTTCCAAAATTACATTATTTACTGTAATTTCTCAAGTTCCATGTCTTGGCAGTAAGCTTTGGTTTACTCTAAGAGTTAGGATAACAATAGGAATAAAGGTCATTTTTCACGTTTTCAGAGTAGTCTGGAGAATTGTGTTGTAAGCTCAGTGTTGAGATTGTATTTGGTTCTGTGGTCTTTCGCAGAAATTAGAGCATGATACTCACTTTGACAGCCTGGATCTTACAACAGCCGAGAAACGAAGGCTTGAATTGAGGCACCTGAGAATTAACTGTGCGATTCTTATAAACATTACAGGTCTTCTGGATCCTATGAATTGCCTCCATTTAAACTCAAAAGCCCCATGACATGGTTCCAGGGGCCTGTAAATCCTGTGATACCAGCCATAATAACTCCCCTGGCAAGAACTAAGCTTCACTTCCCGTGGCCTATAAAGGACCTTGCCCGACCTTTAATATCAATCAGAGCTAACATGTGCCTGTGGGAGAAGCCCAGGCCTGGAGCCCAGAGAATCACAGCTTTGACTGGCAGCCTGGCACATGCCACAGGCTCGCCCTCCCCAGGGTGGAAATCCCTGCATGACTCCCTTTCCCCAACCCCGTGGAGGAAATACGACTACCTACACCACAGGGTTATGTGAGAAGTAAGGGGTCTCAGCACACATTGATGGAAAACTCTCCTATGCCAAGCACTGTACAGAGCATGATATGGCCCTGATGTTGAGGGGTGCCGAGACCAGTGGGAAAGGCAAACCTCAAATAGATCATTTTAATATTTGGTGGGTACGTAAATTATATGGTAAGTAAGGGACCTGGCATATGGAAGGGGCTTAGTAAATGTTCGTCTTCCCTAGAGATTCATGGGCTCATGGAACTTATTCAATGTGAGGGTGACCACAGGACCCAGTACGACTTGGACAGAGCCAGTTTAGAGCGAATGTCCTGAAATGATCATTAACAATGCCCTCTTTCACCATCATAAGTACACCAGATAAGACAGCAAAGTATATGGTCACCTCAGCCAACATGCTCATTTTTGCAGAAGGGGAAATTACAGCCCATAGGGGAGAAGTGACAGGCCACATCTGATCCCCACACCTGGCTCCCTTCATCATTTTTATAATCCTGAAAAAATTATGGAATCCATAGCTTCCTCTGCTCTCAGCTTTCACCCCTGGCCTGGGCTTCTTCCTTAGGTCCACTGTCTGAGTGGGATTCTGATCATCAGAAACACTTTCCCATATTCCCTGAAATAACGTGAATCACTGATAATGACATATGTATATGCATGTGACAGTCTATGTCAGTAAACTTACAGAACTTTGGTGAAATTCATTACTTACATAGATTTTGAGCAAACTTTGTACCCATACAGACTGAGAATTTGGAATTATTTGGATGTCAGTAAATAGCAAAATGGACATTTTCAGCACAAATGTGAATTCCACTTTCTTTATCATGAAAAGTTCAGCACCACTAAGACATTACAATTCAGTAGAGATGGGCAGGTTTGTCTTCATAGCAAAGCTTGAAGTAAGGCAAGAAGGGACAGAAGGAGTGGAAAAAGAAGCAAGTTATCTCAATTAATCCTTGGTAACACTGCAAGGTAGGTATTCTCACTTCCACCTTTCTAGATAAGGAACCAGAGGCTTCCCCAAGTTTACCCAGCATGACAGTCCTTGGATGGGTCAACATATCTAGGCTATGGTTCCCGGTTATTCCATAAAACACCTATCTAGGTGTTACTGTGAAATTATTTTGTGGATGCGACTAGTTCCCGTTTCAGTTGCCTTTGAGTAAAGATTGTCCTAAATAGTCAGGGTAGGCCTAATTCCATCACTTGGAAGGCCCCAAGAGCAGAGCTGAGGCTTCCCAGGCAAAGAAGAAATTCTGCTTGTGGACTGCAGTTTCAGCTGCTGCCTGCAAAGTGCCTCTGTCCTTCATTACAGCCTGCCTTATGGATTTCAGATCTGCCTAGCATCTCCCACAATCAGGTAAGTAAATTCCTTACAATAAATTCTCTTAATCTTCTACCAGTTCCACTTCTCCAGTTGAATTGTGAATAGTAAAACAAGCTGGACTTAGTACAACCAGAATTCATGCTCAAGTCCCTAAAAACCACATTCTAATTCCCTGAAGTGATTCTTTATACCCTTTGAGGCATTTCTCTCAATGTGGGGAGTGGGTCACAGTTTAATAACAATCTTATACTTGTGTCAACCACTTAAAAACCATGGCTGTTTGCTTATATGGATCAACTGTGTGCAAAAAGACAGAGCTTAGATGGGGAATAAGCAAAAAGAAAACGAAGGGCCGGGCACAGTCACTCACCCCTGTAATCACAGCACTTGGGAGGCCGAGGCGGATAGATCATGAGATCAGGAGATCGAGACCATCCTGGCTAACATGGTGAAACCCCATTTCTACTAAAATATACAAAAAATTAGCCAGGTGTGTGGGGGGGCACCTGTAGTTGCAGCTACTCGGGAGGCTGAGGCAGGAGAATGGGTGAACCTGGGAGGCGGAGCTTGCAGCCAGCCGAGATCGTGCCACTACACTCCTGTCTGGGCGACAGAGGGAGACTCCATCTCAAAAAAAAAAAAAAGAAAAAGAAAGAGAACAAGGATGAAGGATGAAGAGGAAGAAGAATATAGATTAATATTTATTAGGTATTTATCACATATCAGATCTTGTTAAGAATTTTCACACTCTTTATGTAATTTACTAAGGATGATAGATTACTGTTCAAAGATATTCACTCCCTCCCTGAAGCATAAATGGAAGCATACAATCATTCCTCACCATCTAGGGGAGATTAGTTCTAGCCACCCCTGCTCCCAGGATACCAAAATCTGTACATGCTCAGGTCCCACAGTCTACCCTGCAGAACCCATGCGTATGAGCAGTCAACCTTCTGTTGTATCTTCACATCCCTCAAATACCATATTTTCTATTCAGATTTGGTTGAAGCTGCTGATACAAAGGGCTGACTGTACTTTTGCACCTTGACTTTGGACTTAGACTTGTGACTTTCTTTTGATAAACAGGATGTTAGCAGATGTGACACAAGCAGGGGCTTAAAAATGTGCTTAAGGGCCGGGTGCGGTGGCTCACGCCTGTAATCCCAGCACTTTGGGAGGCCAAGGCGGGTGGATCACGAGATCAGGAGATCGAGACCATCCTGGCTAACACAGTGAAACCCCATCTCTAATAAAAAATACAAAAAATTAGCTGGGTATGGTGGTGGGCACCTGTAGTCCCAGCTACTTGGGGGGCTGAGGCAGGAGAATGGCGTGAACCCAGGAGGTAGAGCTTGCAGTGAGCAGAGATCGCACCACCGCACTCTAGCCTGGGGGACAGAGCGAGACTGTCTCAAAAAAAAAAAAATGTGCTTAAGCAATATGTGCTTTCACATGCTTTTAACATCACAATGAAAAAAAAAATACACTGTGGCTGTCCTACTGATCCAAGGAGGTTGAAAGATACATGCAACAGACCTTATCTCAACCTGTAGCTTATCTGCAAGTAGCCAAACCAATCTAGCTCAGCCAACCTTCAGTTGACCTGCAGACATGCAAGTTAAATAAATGCTGGTTTTTGTATGAGAGTTTATGCTGCTAGTTATGTAGCAATAGTTGACGATACACTGAAATAATAAGATAATAATTACTTCCCATTAGAGCTACATGAAGAGTTGAAGAGTATGCAAAAGGTGAATTCGGAAACTAACCATAAAACTAGGTAGGCAGATCACGGAGTCTAGTGGGTAGAAGCAATGATACCAAACCTCATTTTCAGAAAACTATGGTCTCCTTAGGATCACAGAAGAAATGGAGAGCTAAAGACATCTCAAGTCATATACATAGAGCCTTATTAGCCACTGGGATCTACCTGGAGAAGGGAAAAACCTGTTCTGTACACACAGATTCTCAACACTTGCAGTTTGCACAAAAGCTTATTAATTTCCAGTACCCTTCCTTGCTTCTGTACTATTTTAAAACAGTTTATACCATATTGATTTTAAAAGGATGTATGGAGTAGCTAAAACCCCAAGTCAGTATATTTAAGTCCAAAACCAATATGGTTCTAAAGGAACTGCTGCAGAGGTGAAGGGGGCCTCAGCTAGCTTTACCCCACAGATCTCCATCCTAGAGTCAGCCAGAACAACTCCACTCTTTACTGTTTTATACTCTGGGATTCCACATAAAATTTCATTAGAACAGAAGTGAGTGCCAGGCTTTCCAGCCCTGCCACAAACATGACAGCTGTAGTCTCTAAAACATAGGACTAAAACTAAACTCATCGTTTTGCCCCTCCCAAACACTTCTCAACTTTCTTAATTCCCCTTTAGAGATTCTCACCACCTTTCATCCACAGATGAGTAAGCCAGCAACCTGGGAGCTACCTTTATCCTCACTTTATCATTCCCATCTCATCTGTCTCCTAAATGCATGACAAATATGTGCTTCTCTCTCTACTCGGACTGTCACCACCCTTGTTCTGACTGCCATTGCTTACCTGGGAGGCTCAACAGTCTTCTAACTTTGGCATCTCTATCTCTCACTTACACTCTCAGTAAGGGACAGGCTCTCAGATGGCCCCCAATGATCCCCACCTCCTGGTGACATCGCCTCTCCTTGTGTAAGCTCATCTCCTTGAGTGACTTGCTTCTAAGCAATAGAGTATAGCCAATGTGATGGAGTACTGCTTCCATGAATAGGGTACACAAGATTCTGACTTTTGTCTTACTGATAGACTCTTCCCCTTGCTGGTTTTGATGAAACAAACTGCAATGTTTGAGCTGCCCTATGGAGAGGCCCACGTGGCAAGAAACTGAGAGTGGCTTTCAGTTGAAAGCCAAAAGGGAACTAAGGTCTGAAATCCAACAATCTATGAAGAATTGAATTCCAACAACCACTACACAAGCCAGGAAGTGGGTTTTCGGTTCTTCCCCACTTGAGCTTTCCCTTTGATTGCAGCCTCATGAGAAACCCTGAGGACTTAGCTAAGTCATTCCTGGATTCCTGATCCACAGAAACTGTCAGCTAATGCATGTATGTTGTTTTAAACCACTGAAGGGTTTAAATTAATTTGTTACACAGCAACAGGTGACTCATACAACCCTCCAATGCACACGATGGCACAGTCAGAGTAATGGCTCTAAACACAAATCTGACCATCCCCTTCCTCTTACTCTAACGCTTCCTTCAATGTCACAGGAAGCAAAAAAGTGGCAGTCACTGAGTGCCTACCTTGTGTTGGCCTCTTCATGTGCTATCTCATTTCAACTACACAGCAACCCAGCAAAGACAGGATTATTAATTCTCTTCAACAGAATTTTTTTTAAACTAGAGAATTAAGTAACTTGTTCAAAACTACAGAGCTAGGAAATGACTAAGCCAGAACTATGACCAAAATTACCTGGCTTCAAAACTCTTTCTGCCACACCAACCTTTCACAAAACCCAAAACACCCCGGTGTAGCGTCAGGGAGATGCTAAAGTCAGGCAAACCGGGGCAGATGAACCTTAAGGCCTAGGAGAAGAGGAAGTTCAGCAAAATGAAGAAAAGAGAGAAATCAGAATGTTTCTGCACAATGTCTGACTTGGGAGAGTTTTATTGATCTCCCTGGAAAAATGGAAGTTCAGCGAAAATAGGTTCGTTCGTTATAAATCCCAGGGCTCTCAACTTCAGTGGGCTTTGTAAGAGATGTTTAAAATTGAAAGATAAAATTCCAGAGTCAAAATTTTATGAGTAACTTAGAATAGGGCTACATTGCCCGAGGACAACTGCCTGAAACAGATCCTCTTATTGCAGAAAACACAAGCCCAGGCCCTTATTATGGCCCATCTCAGCTTAAAGAATCTTCTTGCAACAAAAGTACACACTCCTCTTAAGTCGCCATTCAACACACACTCAGGCAAAAACTTAAACCTCCTAGCAGTATCCCATTAACCTCACAAATCCCCTTCATACCAGAAGCTGTGTCAGTCTTTAAAACCCAAAAGGGCAGAGGGGAAAAGCTCACAGAATCCTTACAAGGATGTTGAGGTGTTACAGGCGTGTTCATGGAAGGAGCCTTTGATAAATTGAGCGTGAGACTCTAAGAGAGAGAAGAGCCAAGAAGTCAGCCTCTTCCTCCCCTCAGATTTATGAATCTTCCAGCTAGAGGCAAAAGCATCACTCTGTCAAGATCAAAGCTCAGAGGGATGAGAAGACCAGATATTCTCCTGGGATGGGAGCATGTCTGTTTTATGTAATATACATGGTCTGTGTTCTAGAAAGTACATTGCATAGGAAACCCATTTTAATAGTCCCCATAAAATAAATACTTCCTTTGCATTAAGAATACAAAAAGATGGATATGCTCCTTGCTTGGAATGTATGAAGCAAAGGTTAAAAGTTCCACTGTGTTTTCTGCTCACGGAAAATAGCTTTTGATCCATCAGCCCAGAATCCAGATTTTTCTTGGAAGAACCAAACATGAGACTGAGAGCATTTGCAATACTTGGGCTGGCACAAGCTGTTGCCTTAAGGTGCCTATTGTGTAAGAGTGTTTATAGTCATCGAAGTCAAAGACTTCAAATGCTGCAAAGACTGACTTAAAAGATAATAACTACACTAGAAAGCCTTAATAGATTGCAGAACTCTGCACATTCTGGAAGACTATGTGTTCTGGAAGACTCTCTACATAAACACCACATGATTCACAAACTCATTGATATTCCCTCTTTAATATTTGCTATTTGGTGTGATGGTCATTAAAGAAAAGCTATTCGTCAATGCATGATTATGGAAAAAGAACAAAGGCTGGGAGAAACTAAATTCCCCACTTTAAGAAAAGAAACCCAGAAAATAAAATGAAAATATCAAAGAGCTTGTGTCCCATGATACACATTTCAGCCAAATGCAGACATGTGCAACAAACAGCTCAGCCTTGTCTGAGTAACACCTCATTCCTCAACGTTTGCAGAATTTGCAAAGGCTGAATGAGGACAAAAAGGATCACGGATTCAGAAGCTAAAGCGCTGAACTAGGCGTCAAATGGCATTGCTTCTGACCTGGATCCACCCCTTCTTATTCATCTGTAAAATGGGAACAATACTAATTGTATTGTCCAAATTACCTATTTATTCATCTAGTCATTCATTTCTTTCAATCATTTTAACATAGAAGGCATTGGGTACAAAGATGAATGCACCATGGGCCCTGCCCCCAGGGGGTTCTCAATCAAGGATGGGAGGTGATATATGTACATGGAAAATAATATTCTTGTTGAGAATGGTGGCATATTAAATAACCAATCTAATGAAATAGTATCACCAGCTGCCAAAATGTTAGAATCAAATTTGTAACCCTCTCTCTCACAAAAGCACAGGATATTATGGCATATCTTTTCTGTACCAACACCATTTCTGGTACCATCTCCCTTTCTGACTTTTATTTTCCTTTTGCCTAAATTTTCCAATTCATTTTAAGTTTATTATCTCTAGAAATATTGTCTAATCCTGGCAAATCCTTTCTTGAACAATGAAGGTTGTAAATAAAGGGATATGTGGATGTCTTTAAAAAGCTGTGATAAATATGCACTTGACTGATGTATACCGTGGGCTCGGCTCAGTGGCTCACGTGCCTATAATCCTAGTGCTTTGGGAGGACAAGGCTGGTGGACTGCTTGAAGCCAGGAGTTTGAGCCCATCATTAGCTACGATAGCACCACTGTACTCCAACCTGAGTGACAGAGTAAGACCCTGTCTCTAAATACACACACATACACACACACACACACACACACACACACACACAGAGGAAGAGAGAGAGTTTTGTGATTGTGACGATGATTATTGGGATGCAAAATATTTTTACTCATATCAACATGAAATATAAATTTATATAAATATATTCTCATAAAATATATAATAACAGTGGTTCCAAGCTATAATAAATGATCTATATATGGCCAGAGTTTGGTAAACTGACAGCACTTATTGGCCATCCAGCTCAGCACAGCAGCTGGGCATCAGACTCTCCTTGTAACTGACCTCAATGTTCATAAGGTGAACCTGCTTCTCTGGAAACCTGTGTCTCCTCAGGACAGAATCCCAGACCCAGTCTCCAGGCTCTGACCTCCTCTTTTCTTAGACAAGAACCTGACAGAATCTTCTCCCTGAGCAAGAGGCAGAGATAAGAGAACAAGAAAGCACACACACCCTCAACAACTCAGGGGCAAGCAAACCTCAGGCTGGTCCCTGAAACTAAACTCCTATCCTCCTTGCTCTCCTTCTCTGTTACTTATCTTCAAAGTCCAGTCCAAATGCCACCTCCATGAAGCCCTCCTTCCCCAAGCCTAAGCAAAATAGTCTGCTATCTTCTCCCTGCTCCCAGCCTCTATTATAAAATCACTGCATTTTCTTTGCAGTTAGTTCTCCCTCTGACTAGCATGTCTACCAAGCAGGGACTTCACAGAACCCATTTTAGTAACCCCTGGAAACACTTCCCCCAGCAAAGAGCATGGTGTCCAGAACTTGCCCAGTGAATGTTGATTAAATTACTTCTTTTCAGTTTTCCTTTATTTTCCCCCTAACTACTTGGATAGCAAATTACAACACTAAATCTCCTCTAAGAAAGGAATCCTCAAGTATTATGTGCCAGGCCAATAGGCAGGAACGTGATGGTGGCTTCAGCTGAAAGTGAGAACAATGGCTACAAGGGACCACGTTTCATTTCTAGCACGGTGAAGAGGAAATAGCACTGGGTGGCACCCAATGGGTCTGAGTTCAAATCCTGAGTCTTTAATTCAGAATCTGTGTCTCCACCCATTCAGGCTGCTATAACAAAATACCATAAACAACAGAATATTATTTCTCACTGCTGAGGAGGCTGAGAAGTTCAAGACCCAGGCGGCAGCAAGGGAGATTCAGTGTCTGATAAGGGCCTATTCCTCATAGAAGATGCCTTCTCACTGTGTCCTCACATGGCAGAAGGGGCAGGAGAGCTCTCTATGGTCTCTCCTCTAAGGGCACTAATTCCGAGCAGGAAATCTCTACTCACATGATTCACCTCCCAAAAGTGCCCCTTCCTTGTGGGTTGGGATTTCAACATGTGAATTTTGAAGGGACACGAATATTCAGACCATGGCCCCTTGTATGTAAGCAAATAAGTCTTTGAACCTTTCTAACTCTGTTTTACCATCTGTAAAACTAGGACTCTTAGGCCCAACTCCAGGATTGTAAAGAGGATTCAATGAGAGGGCATATAAAGGAGCCTGCCCAGGCCTAGAGCACAGTAGTCATTCAATAAATGTGGCTTCCTTCCGACTCTCAAATGAGGAAGCCCAACTAATCCCATCCTCCTATAAGGGAGGGAAAAATATGTATGAAGAAAGAATTGTGCAATGTCAGGAAAGAGAGGGCGCATTTGTATAAAGACCCACTCCTGCTCATGTAGGCATAACTGAATAATTCATGTTTGCACCCAAAGCAATTAAATGGCCAAGTCCCACAGACATCCATCTATGCCTTAGACATGGGAATTTATATTAAATTTTTAGTATGCTTAGGATACATAATTCTAAAACTAAATAAGATTGAGCCAATGATGAAAAGCACACCATTTTTTAAAAGTCAAGTTTTGAATGTTTTTCTTAACAGAGCATTAGTGTGCCTCTCTTATACATGGCACTTAAACCATCTGCTCTATTTTTTCTCAAAGACATAACGAAAAGAAGTCCAATCGTAATTGGCAGTAAGAAAAATTGCATTCCTCCTGCCCTTTGCTCAGGCATACAGCCATCGAAGTGTTATGCCATAAAATTTAATTTTTGAGTTTTGAATGATTTACAGTGGAACAGAACTTATAAATCAGAACAGTAACCATTACTATGAATAGAGATGTATGTTTTTCTAAATGTCTAAATGAAATACTTTGAAACACACTAAAAGACCGGCACAGTTCTCCAAAGGCTGCCATAATTGAAGTTAATCATGCTTATTTGGACAGAAGGACCCTTACTGACACCTACGCACCTCCCCCTTCTTAAAATGAAGTGATCGAATCGTCATCATCTTTTCTTATGAAAGTAGCTAATCAAGGCAATATATCATACTATTGCAGCTCAGGTTCTAGCCTTGTCTGCATAGTTTGCAAATCTTTTCTAATATCTTTGAATGTGTCTTTAATCAGATGCAATTCTTAAAATAGTTAGAATACCTAGGGCATCATCACATGAAAGCCAATAAAGATTTTCTTTTCTTTTACACCCCAATAGCCAATCCAGTAGCAAGTCCTCTACATTTTGCCACTTCCGTCCATGTCTCAATTTGTCATCCCCTCATCTCTCACCCTGATGACTGTAACTGCCCCTAACTGCCTTCCTGCCTCCACTGTGGGAAGACAGTGGGAGTGGGCTGCACAAAACGTGAATTTCATTGTGGTATTCTCTTTCTTTAACTTCTCCAATGGCTCCTGTTGCACTTAGAATCAAAGCCTACCTTCTCACCTGTGGCTTACAGGGCCCTACATGAGCCTGGCCTCACAGCCCTTATCTCTTTCCAGTCTCTCCTTTTGATTCTCCTATTCTGCAAACATACCACTTTGTACATACCTCATGACCCCAAATTTGTGAAAAATTCTGGATGGACAGATAGAGACAGATGGATTTATATAGGAAGGATAAAGACCATTAATATCCTTTATCTCTGGCAGATGGGAGTATAGGTAATTTTATTTTCTTCTTTATACTTGACTGTTTTACAAAATTTTGAAAATGAACATATATTAGTTCAAAGGTTTCATGGAGAAAGGACTTCAGACATACTCTAGGAGACTACAAAGAGCAGAACTAGGACTTTAGGTGCAAGCTCACAAAGGACATTAAGATTTGTGTCTTTAAGTTCCATAGAACAGGGATGTTCAAGTTTTTGTTATCTGCAGGTCTTTCACAGTGACTGGCCAATCAAAAAATCTGTTGAGTAGCTATGCTCTGATTCCTTTCTCCTGAAATGTGGACAAAGGGCACTTGGAGCCAGCATGAAGCAATGGAGATAAAGCACAGCTGCTGAAAACAGCAGTCAGAGAGAGACTCTGAAATGGGTTAGCAAGCATCTGGTAATATTAACAAATACTGTATTTGAATGTTTTCCTCTTTCCAACCAGATTATAAACTCTATAAAGGCAGGGATCATAACTACGCATCTTATTTGTTCAACAAATATTTACTGTCTACTACATACAAACATTGTTTTAGGTGTTGAGAATACAGCAGTGAAGACTCAGCCCTTGCCCCATGGAATTGCATTCTAACGGGCAGAAAAAGTAAATAAACAAATTGCAAATGGTACTAGAGGGTGATAAATGACACCAGAGAATCAAAAATAGAGGAATGCAAAAGATGGAGCAGCTCATTTAGGTAGGATGCCAAGAAACACTTCTAGAAAGAGTCTACGCTAGACCCAAGACATAAATGATAAGAAGGAGCCAGTGGCAAGACATTGCACTAAAGAGGCTTCCAGGCAGGGGGATGGCTGGGGTCAAAGCTGTAACAAATGCAATGCTAGTGTGATGAGCTCAGGAGGGAGAGCATGAGCAGCACTGCTAGGAGATGAGATCAAAGATATATGGGAATGGGGCAGATTATGAAAGGTGTTACCCATTGTGGTAAGGAGTTTGTTTGTTGTTTTTTCCCAAGTGCAAGAAAGAGCCATTGGGTAATTTGAAGCACAGGAGTAAAGTGCCCCTATCTAGCTTTTGGAAAACCCACTCTGGCTGCTGTGTGGGGAGTGGATTAGTGGACACAGGAAAAGACCAGTTAGGAGGCTATCACTAAAATGATGAGGTCTTGGGATACAATGGTAGCTTTGGAGAAGAAAGAAAGGAATGGCTTCTAGGCTGGAAGTGGTACTGACAGGATCAGAAATGGAGTAGGGGTGGACATATTGAGAATAAGGAAAAACAAGGATCAAGGCTGACTTCTAGGTTTGGAGTTTATTGACAGGTGGGTCCCCAGCACCCAGTTCAGGTCCTGACACAATGAGCACTTGGTGATGATTGAGTGAGTGAATTAACAAATGCATGGATACATAACAGAACGATCATGAGAAGCAAGGCATAGAGCAGTTCTATGTGTATGGGGTGGGTAAGGGAAGCAGCAATCATGTTCCCCACTTCCTGAGTCCTTGTCAGGCATTTTGCAGGAGGACAACACTGGGGAGGACAGGACTTGAGAGCTGGTGGAATTCACTGAGCCATGGAGTCAGACAGACCTGTGTTTAAGACCTAGCTCTGACATTCACTCGCCATTTTCCCTTGTATTACTTTTTTAGCATCTCTGAGCCTCAGTTTACTTATCTGTAAAATGGGGATAATTATATAAACCTCATAATCCACCCTTTGCTGCATTTGGCTTGTGTGACCATGGGCAAGCCACCTAAGCACTCTAAGCTTCAATTTCCTCATCTGTAAGATGAAGCCCTGCTACTTCTGTCACAAGACAGTTGGAAAGTTAAAAAAAAAAATTTAAAAATAGATGAGTAAAAAAAATGCTTTGTCACCCTTCAGGACAACATGGACTCCAGCACAGCTCTTCTGTCAAGATCTGAGTCAGCAAAACCAGGTAAGAGAAGAAGTGTCCTTCTGTGACCAAACCAACCTCTATGCTTGCCTGAAGCCACAAGCCCTTTTCACAAAGCCCCACGTTGCCATTATTTCTGGCTGTCAGGGTTCCAACAGGGGCAGAGCCATGTTCCACAGATGCTTGTCAAAATATGAAGAGCAAAGGTTTAAAAATATCAGAAAGGAGAGGTCTGAGAGCCCCATGGAGTCCTCAGTGCAGCCTGCATGAAGAGCATTGCATTATGGGCACTCCAGGACTAATTGAGGATGACGGGTTGGATAAATGTATTTATAGCTGCAAAACCCAGAGCTTTCGGGCTTGCACCCTGTCCTGCTCTAATTGCCCCACACCTGAGGCCCACTGGGCAGGCCGGCAGGCGGGTGGGGAAGGGAGGCACCAGAGAGTTTCAAGGGCCAGAGGACCAGATATAAATCCCATCCAGACTTCCTTTCCTAAACCCAGGAAATACCAGTCAATTTATATCTCATCATCTTAACCCTGCAGATCTGGTTAATGGTTTGACCCATGTATTCTTTCCTTTTCCAAAATCTTGTCCCATTCCCTCTTAACTTGATTTACTCTACTTACTCCAGCTGCTGACTTTGGCAGGTTTTCCAGCTCTCAACCGACCACTGCATGCAGGCATCATGCTGAATGCCTTCCACTGCAGCAATGGTGCAATTGCTCTCGCTACAAGCTCAAGAAAGTGCCCACTCTCATAACTTGAGCTGGAAAAACACCTTCCCCCAGCCCCACCCCTTTTCACTTTCAACACCCAGGCACACTTTGGGGCGCAGCATGAAAGGCCAGGCTAAAAGGGACTTGTATTTTTACACCATATTTGAGTTAGCTGTTTTATCTGGACGTGAACCTGAGCAGGGAAAGGAGGGGGGCAGAGAGGGGCTTTATGAACTCAAAACCAAAATAGACCATTTAAGCAGGACTTGAGTGAAGTCACCGAATGTGCCGTGGAAAATACTTTCAAGGCATTTTATAAATTTTGCACCCAAAAAGCTGCCTCGGCCAAATTGGACTAACAGCTTTCAGATACTCAAATCCTCCATTTTTCCGTGATTTTTCTTATGGCTTAGGAACTTAAGAAAACAATGAGAACGTGTCCTGAAATGTTACACGTTACATGAGCACATCATGCAAGCTCAGTTTCCTACAAATGAGCCACAAAAATTACAGGCTATGCAAAAGTGACCTTCTCAGAGCTCTCCCTCCTTCACCCTCATCTTCTCTTCCTTCTCTTCTCACTGTTACCATTAACATTAATTAACCATACCACGAATGGCTTCAGCCTCCTGGCTTCCTGGGTCTAAACGTGCTTCTCCAGCGGCCCCATAGATAACCTAGGTACCAATTTCAGTTCCTTGGTGGTTTCCCTGAGAAACCTACTCAAAAACACAAAAATATCATGAATTTGATAGATTTCACCGAATTTGCTGTGTCCATGCATCCTGTCTCATCTCTCACATCCCCTTGATGAAGGACAATGCCACTGGGCAATGGCCCCCACTTCTCACATATATGTCCTCTCTGCAGGTCTTTGGCCTCCTCCTGAGAGAGGCCCCTGCCCCTCCTCGGCCCTTCATTTCATTTCTAGCCACCCAAGTCCTCCCCCCATCATGAGGCCTGGCTCGCTGCCACCTCCCCCAAGACTGTCCCATCTCTGATTCTTCCCTGAGCATTTCATCTGCTTCCTTGCTGCCAAATGCAGCTCTTTCTATCTTGGCTAAGACAGCTGGTTTGTTCCAGGTGAGTGTCCTCGCTCTGGGACTTGTTAGCTACATGATCTTAAGCAAATATCTTAAATTCCCCAAGCCTCAGTTCCCTCCACTGCAAAATACAAATAGCATGTATCTCATAGAGTGGTATAAAAAATAAACATAAAATCTGCCGGGCGCAGTGGCTTGCATCTGTAATCCCAGAGCTTTGGGAGGCTGAGGCAGGTGGATCATTTGAGCTCAGGAGTGTGAGACCAGCCTGGGCAACATGGTGAAACCCCATTTCTACAAAAATCCAAAAATTAGCCAGGCATGGTGGCACACATCTGTAGTCCCTGCTACTTAGGGGGCTGAGGCAGAAGGATCACCTGAGCCCAGGGGGTTGAGGCTGCAGTGAGCCAAGAGTGTGCCACTGCACTCCAGCCTTGTCGACAGAGTGAAACTCTGTCTCAAAAAAAAAACAAAAAACAAATTTAACAAAAATTTATGTGAGGCTCTTCACACAGTGACTAGTGCATCCTAAGGTTCAGTAAGTGTAAGCTGTTGGTTTATTTATAGACTAGTCATGTACATACTTGTGTCTAATCATATCTTCTTTAGTATGTCATAAGCTTCTTAAAATCAAGGTTAATATACAGTCTGCCTTTGTATCTCTCACTATTCTCACTAGAAATGACTGGCATATATATGGCAAGTACAGTGCTTACTATTTTAGACAAGTGTCCCTCAATATCCATGGGGGATTGGTCTTAGTACCTCCCATGGATACCAAAATCCACAGATGCTCAAGTCCTCTACATAAAATGATACAGTATTTTCATATAACCTAAGCACATCCTCCTACATACTTTAAATCATCTCTTGAATATTTATAACACATAATACAATGCAAATGCTATGTAAATAGTTGTTATACTATATTGTTTAGAGAATAATGACAAGAAAAAAAACTCTGCCATTGTTCAGTACAGGCTCAATTTTTAAATATTTTCAATCTGTGATGGGTTGAATCCATGGATATAAAACCCACAGATACAGAGGGCCAATGGTATATGTTTGTGACAGTCAGTTTTACGTGCCAACCTAGGCTAGGCTAAAGCACCCAATGGTCAATCAGACATTAAGTGAGGTGTTGCTGCTAATGTGTTTTGTACACATGATTTACCTCTATAATCAGTTGCCTTTAAGTAACAATTATCCTAAAAATAATTGGGTGGGCCTGATTCAGTTGGTGGGAAGGTCTTAAGAGCAGAGCTGAGATTTCCTGGAAAAACAATTCTACCTTTGGACTGGAGTGTTATCTCCTGTGTCACCCCTGATAGCCACTCTGGATTTCAGACTTGGCTAGCCAGCCCCCACAATGACTGTAAGCCATTTTTTTGCAAGAAATCTTTTTCTCTCAACATATAGATGTGTGTGTTTATACATATATACATACATATATAGTGTCTATGTGTAATATATAATATATACATCTATATACACATCTCCTACTGGTTATGTTCCTCTAGTGGAACCCTGACTGATATAGGATTAATACACTATTTTTATGTTAGTATCAGCACCAGTGTGTGAAGGTTAATTTTATGTGTCAGTTTGGCTGGGTTGCAATGTCCAAGTATGTGATCAAACATTATTCTGGATGTTTCTAAGAGGGTATTTTTGAGTTAAATTAACATTTAAATCAGTAGACTTTGAGTAAAGCAGACTGCCTCTATTATGTTGGTGGGCCTCAATCAATCAATTGGAGTCCTAAGCAGAGGACTATTGTCAGCAGATGGCCTTCAGACATGAACTGCATATTAGCTGCATATCAGCTCTTCCCTCACTCTCAAGTCTGCTGACCTTCCATGAAGAGTTTGGACTTCCCAGTCTCCACAATTGTGTGAGCCAATTTCTTAAATATTTTTCTCTATATATACACATATCTCTCTATATATTTTTTTCTCCATATATATGCTGTGGATTCTGCTACTCTGGAGAACCCTGACTAATGCACAGTGTTTGAATGGGTGTTGCTATTGGAATTGCTATTGGCAATTCTACTGCTATCGGTATCTGCATCAGTATTAGTACAAGTATTAGCGCTGGTGTCAGTATAAGTATCAGCTTAGTATTAGTATTTGCATTATTAGGATTAGGACTGACATCCTAGTTTATAATCGAAACTAGCTAGTGTCAGAGAGAAATGTCTTTGAAACCTGAATTCTAATAATGATCTATGAAATAACCAAAGGCCTTTCCATTTCCCCATCCTGTCTCCCAAGCCCAGGGGCTAACACCTGGAAGGCATTCAATAAATGCTTACCCAGCCAAAGTTGAACAAACTGGATGATGTGCAACATCCAATTTCCTTGTAGTATGGAAAATTTAAGGAGACAGACACTTCAGGGACTCTCCTTTAAACTGAGCATTTTCATGAGTCCAAGGAAAGTCCCTTAAAATAGCTTCCACTGGAGCAAAGATAAGTCCATGAAGCCAGAACACATTATAGATGAGAGTCATCACACATGTGTGCTATAGGTCAAGAATTAAAAGGATAAATGCTCTATGCAGGAAACATCTGAAATACGTGTGTTATGAATGGGCTTCCCAGTAGGTAGATGATAGTTACCAGCCTCAAGTATGGCTGTTTTCACCCATCAACAATAAATGGCCACAGGAGACCCTGCCTGTGTAACAGGGAGAGAGATACCCCATTCATCTGAAGTCTCCTTTTCCCGGTTTGGGGTCCTTTGAGTCAGAAACTTTCCCCTTGTGTCAACAATGCTTAGGTGAATGTTTAATTTAATATACACCATCTGAGGACCCAAGAGAAAACACTGGGATGTTTTTTTCATGAAATAACCATATCCCAACTATCAAGTTAAATAGAAAATGCAATGTACAGACAAATAAACCATGTCATGGTTGATGTTAGCACTGGTCATTAACAAATATGTTTCTCCTAGATGGAGGGAAAGTAAGAAAGGAGAAAACAATGGACCTGAAGTACATTTTACACATAGGCACTTGGCGAAGTGCCTTCGTGCAATTATGTGATTTTCTTCTTCTCTCACCTCAAAATGAGCCAGGCTATTCCAAGCCCTGCCATTGTTCAGATATCATTCCTCTACCAAGAATACCATTCTCCTCAGCCCCCTTTTCTTTACCTAGAGGACACACATTTCTGGGGAATCAGGCTGTAATCTTCAACCATGGCTGGTATCTAATATCATGTGAGACTAGAGTTGCAAGATTTAGCAAATAAAAATGCAAATTTGAATTTCAGAAAACAATAAATATTTTCAGCATATATTCCATGAAATACTTGAAACAAATTCATTTTAAAAATCATTTGCTCCTTATCTGAAGTGCAAATTTTACTGGTCCTTCTGCATTTCACTTGATGACACTATCAGAAATACCTTACCTTTAGGACTCTACCTTAATTTATTTAAGAGGCTCCCCCTACAAACCTACACTTACACACAAAAACACTCTCTTTCTCTTTGATGACTTTTTTTCCTTCCTGACTTCTTTCTGCCCTTTCAGGTACCCGTACCAACTTTGAGCTCCTGTTAACACTCAATATCTGTGGGACAGAATATTTATTGAGATGATTAGCGTTTTGTTGCTGCTGCTTGAAATATTCAGAAAGAATGAGGTCTTTCTGTGTTTTGGTCTTTGCACTTTTCCCTCTCTCTCCAAGGTCAGCTAAACGTCACGTCCCCTAACCTCAGGGGCCGGACTTAATTCAGAAGGTGCTTGCAGGTGCTGAGGTCCCTTCTGGTTTTTGCAAAAATCTTCAGTCTCGACAAGGCAGCCAACTTTCCAGGATGGTGCGGGGAGGAGAGCAGGGGGCCTTTGAAGGGGACAGAGGAGGAAGTGGCTCAGTATTAGAAAGAAATTATTGGAAAAGCCTCCTAAGTGGTCTCCCTGCTTCCACTCTTGCCCTGTATACCGCGACCTACCTTTTAAAATGAAAATCGAATCACGTCACACCTCAATGCAGAATCCTTCTGTCGCTTCCACCTCCCTCTAAATAAAAGGTGGGGTTTGATCTGCCCCGGGGCCCTCATCTCACTCCCAGCCAGGCCCCTCGCTCTTCCCAGGCACACCTGCCGGCTGCTTCAGCCCCTTGGCTTCTGCAGGTCGCTTTCCCTCTGCCTAAAAGTCTCTACTTCCAGACAGCCCCCAGTTGGCTTTTTCACCTGCTCTCTGCAATTGGGCAAAATGTGAGGCCCACCCTGACTTCCTTCTAACACCCTCGTCCCTCTTCCCTACTTTGCTTCTCTGTATCATCAAACTCTTTCAAATTTTGATACAATTCATTCATTTGTTTTATTTATTATCTGTCTCTCTGCTCTGACTTCTTGCCACAGAGCATCACCAGGGTGAGAATTTCTATTTTTCCCCCTTCTCTATCCTCAATCTGAAAGGTGGTGCCTGGCTTACAGCAGGCACTCAACAAAGATTGGGGGAAGGAACAGAGGGAGGAAGAGAGTGAAGGAGCCGGGAAGAACACTGAGATCTGAAGAGTAATGGGAATGTAAAGCCCCCTCCTTTGCAGTCCTAAGGGAGGTTTCAGGACCTTTGAGGGATCTAGTCTCTGGACCCAAGGGTATTCAGGACTGAGTTCATTCCTATGCCTAAGTGTGGCACTGATCCAGTAACGTCTCCAGGAGTTCAGGGACCATGCAGCCCATTAGGGATAATTATGACATCAAGTAGGTCTCTCAAAACTATGCCTTCAAGAGAAGAAATTCCAGGGAAGAGAAAGCAGAGGCCCAATAATCAGAGTAACACTGAATTTCCTCAGTGAACCTGAATTTCCCACCAGTATGTGAGATGGGAGGTTGAAGTCAGATTAAGACTGACTTAGTGAAGTTAAAAATATGACATTTCTTACAAAACCAATTAGTAAAATTTGTACCAGCTACATTATGTACTTGTCAAAAATACAGTGACCATGTAAACAGTTAAAAAATAGTCTTGTCCTGGTGGCCCACTTACTAGTAGAGTGACTCTGGGCAAGTCACCTCTCTAAGCATAAAGTATCTCATCTATAAAATCAGTCAGGGTGTGCTACGTTACGCTGCAGTAACAAATCATCCCCAACTCTCCATGTCCTGAAATATCAATGGGGGTGTTCCTTGATCATACTGATGTCCACCATGGGTCAGCTAGGGAGCTCTGTTCCTTGTGTCAACAGGAGCTCAGGCTGGTAGGGCTCGTAAATTTCTGGTGGCTGTGCCAAAGGGAACATGAGTTCTAGAAGGCCTCTAGGTGGCAATCAAGTGCCCCACTGCCACTTTGGCTCATAGTTCATGGCCAGAACTAGTCACAGAGCCCCACCCACCAATAAGGGGATCAGAAAGTGCCATGATACCATGTTCCAAAGGAGAAAAAGCCAGGATATATTTGGAAACACATCCCATAGAGCATCATAGGGTAGGCATGAGGGTAAAATGGGACAATGCAGTGTATACTGCATTTTGCAGTGCCTGATACATAAAATGTACACAATAATTGAAAACTATGAGTAGATATTATCGGATCCTGAGAGTTTTGGGGGTCAGACTGAGATAAGACTCATTCTGTGCCCAATGCCTTAGCTCCTAATACCTCCTAATAGGCATTCCTTTAATGAATGTCATTAATTGAATTCACTAAACACTTGCTATGTTACAGACAATAGATATTCCTTGTCCTCAAAGCTGTCATGGGGGAAAGGAGCATTAACATACATAATTCCCACATAGCTACACTCCTGTGCCTACCCAAGCCTACATCACCAGTATTTAGAAACATCTTCTATGTTTTAGGAAAGTGCTCTTCTAGACCTTTCACTTCTAGATACAGAAGTGAAAACAACAGAGTCCCTGCCCTCAGTGAACTTACATTCTAAGGAAAGATGAGGAGGCAGACTGTGAAAACTTACACAAATGTCTTAGATATTCCAGTATTGAGCCAAGCAGAGGAACCAGAACATGGAGACAACCAGAGACTGCAATGACATGTCTGTGTTTAAGAATCATATACACCATGGAATACTATGCAGCCATAAAAAAGAATGAGTTTATATCCTTTGCAGGGACATGAATAAGCTAGAACCCATCATTCTCAAAAAACTAACACAGGAAGAGAAAACCAAACACTGCATGTTCTCACTCATAAGTGGGAGTTGAACAATGAGAACACATGGACACAGGGAGGGGAACATCACACACTGGGACCTGTCATGGGGTTGGAGGCAAGGGGAGGGAGAGCATTAGGACAAATACCTAATACATGCGGGTCTTAAATCTTAGATGATGGGTTGATAGGTGCAGCAAACCACCATGGCACATGTATACCTATGTAACAAACCTGCACATTCAGCACATGTATCCCAGAACTTACAGCAAAATTAAAATAAAAATAAAATAAAACACAGGTTTCCAATAAGAAAAAAAAAGAATCAGAAGCAAAGTCAGTATGACTAAATCCTAGTGTACAAGGAGGAGACTGAGGATGGAGGAATCAGAGACAGGCATGGTCTTGTAGGCTGAGTAAGGAATTGAAATTTCATTTGAACTTTAGCAGAGAGCAAGTGCAGAGTGGGTGGTGTACAACTTCAGAACCAATTAGCAGTGCATTAGCCAAGGTAAGTTTGAGATGCCTATAAAAATTCAAACAAAGCCATTAATTGGATAAATACCAAATCTACATTCCAAAGGTGAATTAAGACCAGGTATACAAAGCAAAGAGACCTTAACATATAAAGTCAGAATAAAATGTCTTTTCAGAGAACCTTGACTGGCCTTCCTGGAGCGCATACTGGCCAAAAAACTCAGTGTTGCTTACTTCAAATAATTAAAAAGTTTTTGCAGTAGAGAAGAGTTCTCTTGGACATGTCACTGCCAAATCACTCTATTGTTCCAAATAGTACATGCAGAATTTATGAGCAGAAACGTGAAAGATGATGAACATTGTCTACCATAAAGATATATGAATTTCAAAAAAGAGAAATTCAGCACTCTGAAGATGAACTGTATCAGTAAGGATAGGCTAGGTTCTTCTGTGATAACAAGCAACATCCAAATATTAGTGGTTTAAAGGAGCAGACGTTTGGCCGGGTGTGGCGGCTCACACCTGTAATTGTAGCACTTCTGGAGGCCAAGGCAGGCAGATCACAAGTTCAGAAGTTCGAGACAGCATGGCCAACATGGTGAAACCCCGCCTCTACTAAAAACACAAAAATTAGCCAGGCGTGATGGCGTGTGCCTGTAGTCCCAACTACTCGGGAGGCTGAGGCAGGAGAATTGCTTGAACCCAGAAGGCGGAGGTTGTGGTGAGCCGAGATTGAGCCACTGCACTCCAGCCTGAGCGATAGAGTGAGACTCCATCTCAAAAACAAAAAACAAAAAATAGAAAGCGGCAGAGATCTATTTTTTTGATCACACTACATGTCCATCAAGGTCAGCAGAGGGCTCTGCTAACCAGAGTTCACCCTGGGGACCAGGTTAATGAGGCAGCCACAACCTCAAAGGTAGCCAGTTGCAAGGAAGGGAGCTCAGGAGAGTCTTACCTAGCAATTGAATATTCGAGCCCAGAAGGAATACAATCCCTTCCCATTTCCTTGCATTTCTGTCTCTTGCTTCTCTTGCCACCATGGTTTTACTGTATGTAACCATCAAAACCTTCAGGATTGGGGGAGAAATTTTTCATTAATATATGATTTATGATATCATTTAATTCTTACAACAAACCTACCAGCTAGTTGTTATCCTTCCCATTTTGCAGAGGTGGAAATGGAGGCATAGAGACATTCAGTAGCATGCCAGAGCTTCCCTCAACTAGTAGAAAGAGCAGCCAACATTTCAGGCCAGGCACAAATCCAAAGCCATTCTTATTCTTTCCACAACACCACACTGCCATTTATGACTGCCTACTTTCCCTTTAAAATGAGTTAGCATTTTCATGCTGGCCAAGCCAAAAAAAAAGAGAGAGAGGGAACATTTTGTTTGAATACTATATTTGAATTAGAGAGAAAGAATAAATGTAGCAAATGTTGAATTCGCTCGATTTTCTTTGGTTGTCTTTGTCTGCTGTGAGGGATGGAGAAAAGAAGGCGCATAAAACACAGGACAGATAAGGGACCTCTGATATCTCTGGGGAAGCCTGTGCTTATTTTCAAAGATTCTGCCGGGATTCAGACATGTGTAGGCCAGCCCAGTCTGAAACTCATGTTTCATGGAGTTGATTCCTTATGAACCATAAACATTTTCACTTGTCCCCAGTGTTATTTGTAGAAATATGTATCAGAGAGATTAGAAAATGATTATATATTCTTTTTACAAATGACCCCAATAAGCAGTCTGTTCTATTTCTCCATTAGGGCAGTGTATTGGGTTATGTTTCAAGTTCCTGCCAGTTGGGACTGCCTTCATGCAAAGCTTTGCACAAGTTTAGCTTTCAGCTGGAACAAAGAAGGATCCATGTTGGTTCAGGGATCTGACTTAAACTTTTTATAAATTCAGTGTGTTGAGTTCAGTTTGTCATATTTATTTATGAACCATTTTCTGACACCTTGTTACAATTAATCTACACCCCTAATTACAACTTGAATCCTGAGAGAGAAGTCTAAACCATTTGGCCTGAGATGCCTGTGGCATACTATGCTCTTTAATAAAGAAGCTCCATTTCTCAAGGCTCAGAGATGCCAAATTCTAAAACAAATGTCCCCAATTAGGGAAAATCTCCAGCCAAAAAAGGAGAGAATGTGGGAAAGACATCATAAAGCTGTAGCTCATAAACAGTTTAAACTACTTCTCTTTTATTTCCCAGCCCTACAAGCAGGCCTTTTTAATTCCAATTTACACATCAATAAAGCCAGGCTAAAAAAATGAATGGTCCTGGATTGGAGCCCTCACCAAAGGCAACTATCTCCTGTTCTGAGAAATACCTATCAGGTCTTTGAGCAGAGAGAATTTGTCTGTACAATATGAGGAGCAGCCCATAACTTTCCAAAAGTGGTGCTAAACTGAGATCAAATCTGGACTACAGGTGAGTTATCCCATATTATAGAGGAAAGGAACTTTAGATGCTATCACATCTCAGCTTCTTACCTTAACAAAAGGAGAAACTGAGGCCCAGAGAAGTGAAACGATATGCTCCCGCCCTTGCTTATAACAAAGCTAGGCCTGAATCCAAGCGATCCACTTTTAGGAAAGAGCTTCAGGTGGAGGGTTAGTTCCCAGCCGTGACTGATTAACTTGAGTCCTTGACTAGTTCCCAACTCTCCGAGCCTAGGTGTCCTCATCTATAAGATGGAGATAGTAACATTTACTCCATAAAACTCATAGGGACATGACAGATTTTTTTCCCTAGTGCACCCTTCATATTTCTGACATTCTAGTTACATACAAGTGTAATATAGGTGTTACCAATAGTTTGCTTATGAGACTTTCTGCCTCACTAGACTGAGACAGTCTAGTGAGGCAGACTTAGAGAAGGTCTATTTCTTTCCTATTTGGGTCCCTGCCTCTGGCACAGGGCATATATTAGGTAGTCAAATAGCTGATGAATAAATCAATCAATTAAATGACATATGCAAATTGCCCAGGACAGTGTCTGATAATTAGAAGTTACTTCATATAACTTCCCAGTTTTTCTTCTATTCTAATTTAAGACACTCTGCTCTTTGCACTATATTAATCTGCCCCACGTGCCCAGGTATAAAATTTTGTATGTATAATTGACCAAAGGCTCTTAACAGTGTTGAGAATAAATTTACATGTAGGTTACAATTAAATAAGCATTTAAAGTAGATAGATCTAGCATAGTCTTTTAATTTAGTCACATTTAATCAAAATAGATCTATCTAACTTACATATTTTTTAATCGAGTAACATGTATATTTATCTTAACAACAATTAATAACCATCGTCAACCTCACACTGATCCCCACTATGGGCTGTTTCCTGCCACAGCTCTCCTTGTCTGGGAGTTCATCTCTGCCTCTCCTTCACTTGCCCTCCAACACCATCTGAATGATTCCAGCGAAGTTGGCCACCTAAGTGACATCCTCCATGTCAGATGGGCTTTCTCTGAATTTCTATTGGGATCTTAGTTTATGCCCCCACAATCTCACATGTCTTTGTACATTTGTTATGCATTTCTTTGACATCTACTTAAATGGTATTACATAGGTCTCACCTATCAAACTAGCTGCTAGGTTTCTCCAGGCCAAGAAAGTTTTCTCCTTCCCCTTTTCAGACCCACTCGGCTCAGAGTAGCAAAGAAGTTCCATGTTGTAAAACAAGTCTGATCAATTGGTAGGGGCTGTATAGAGCTCCAGAATGCAAGAATCCAGGCTTAACAAAAAAGTGCAGCAATTGATTAGCAATGTCTGATGTAGAAACTGGACTAGAGAGCAGTGAAATTGTCTTGACTCATATTAAATGATAACTAGCCTAGAACTGAATGCATAGCTTGTAGATCAGTCAATAAACATAGGCTTATGATAGCCTCCAAGTCTAGGAGACATTTCCTACAGACACACACACACGCATACCCATGCACACATGTACGCATACACACACACGCACAGAGTGGCTTCAGAATTTGTTCATCCTACAAAAGGATAATCCAGAATTTAAGTTATCTATTTTAACGATCAAGAAACTGAAATACAGAACCCCTACATTGATGGGCAAAAAACATTCAGATGGAAGAGAGGTAAAGAATATAACTCAATCATTGTCATTGTCCCTTAGCAACCAAGTTTGAAGCCAAATGGAAAAGACGGAAGAGGGTATCTCATGGAATCAGTAGTAACTGGTCTTTATCTAGTTAACTGTGTAAAAAAAAAAAATGGGAGTTTAAAAAATCATGAGGCTTTATTTTCTTCAGAGCAACACGGCAAGAATATCAATTGGGAGAACCAAGCCCCTCAGAGCTTCTCATCTTACCACGCCAGTATTCTAACAGATTTCCCTCTTCATTCCCACCATGAATGCCTTGGTCAGCTTCCCACCAAAAGTAAAACAAAAGAAAAGCTAGGCAGGAAGAAAAAAAGTGCATGGCTGTTCAAGTAGAAATTTAAGCTGCTGTGAGTGTGTGCTAAGTGAGTGATCACAGTGATGGGGCACCATCAGTCGGAGCTGGCAATGCATTCTGGCTCCATCCTGGACCAAGGGGAGAGCAGGCGCTTTATGCATCCAGCCTAAGTCATGGAGTGCTTCACTCTGCGGGTGAGACTTTCAGTCTCCCGGCCTCCTGAAAATGAAGTGCTCGCTCTCAGGGGAGCCTCCAGACCTGCCTTGCCTGTAACTATATACACACACATTTCATTCCTGGTGTTACTGGTGCAACACTTTATGCTTGAAAGTGAGTAGTTGAAATGTGTACCACTAGCTTTTAGATAAATTATTTCCTAAAAAAAAAAAAGCTAAAAAGAAAAAAATATCCTAAACGAAGGCACTTCTAAATATTCCTCATTTCTGTTTTTCCTCCTTAGGATAAAGGGAATTAACTCTAGCTATCCTAAAGGGGGTTTAGCTAAGATGCCCAGCAATAGATTAATTAAAATCAATCAGGCCGGGCATGGTGGCTCATGCCTGTAATCCCAGCACTTTGGGAGGACGAGGCGGGCAGATCACCTGAGGTCAGGAGTTCAAGACCAGCCTGGCCAACATGGTGAAATCCCATCTCTACCAAAAATACAAAAAATTAGCCAGGCATGGTGGCACACACCTGTAGTCCCAGCTACTCGGGAGGCTGAGGCATGAGAATCGCTTGAACGCAGAGGTGAAGGTTGCAGTGAGCCTAGATTGCGCCACTGTGCTCGAGCCTGGGCGACACAGCTAGAATCTGTCTCAAAAAAAAAAAAAAAAATCATAGCTACCATTTTTTGGTCACAGACCCAGACAATTTGTCAATAAATTTATAACTTTTTACTTTAAGCTTCATGGCAATCTCATGAGATGATTCTTATCACACCCATTTTACAGATCAGGAAATAGAAACAGAGATGAGTGACTCATCCAAGGTCACACACCAGGGCCATACTAGGGTAAGGAAAGCAAGGCACCTGAGTGCAAAATTAAAGGAGATATGCACCCTCAGCGTTGTGCAAGGTTGTCACCTGAGTGTGACCACCTTAAAATGTACATCCTACAAGTCCCCCTTGCCTCACCCTAGTGCTGTCCACATAACACAGTAGTGGCAGAGTTGGAATCCAAACTAAGGTCCGTCTGGTTCTAAAGCACTTGCTAAGCACTTGCTGACATCACCCCTCCTCTTGTAGGAACAAACAACTCTACCAATGATACTTGACTCCATAAGATAAGTCTCCACACCAGCACTCTTGAGACCTAAGACCACTGAAGGGGCTGCTTTAGTAACATGAACCCACCAGACTAGCATGGAGGGGTTTGGCAGGTTCACATCTTCACACATATACACATGTACACATATGCACACCAACATCACAAAAAGCCCTCCCCTGCTATAAGAGCACCAAGCATCAATAATGTCAGAGATCACAGGGTAACCCAATGTTTTAAAAGGAAAAAACATTTTTGTAACTGTTCCCAATATGAACAGGTGACTAAAAGAAATCTGCTCTATTTTTAGCCTAAGTTATTGATCAAATTGTTCCCAGAGAATATAATACACATTTTATGTCAATGTAGAAATCAAAAACAAAGTTATGATTGAATACTATGCCCAACTCCCTGGCCTCAGCTCTACCCTGCTCCTGGCTTAAGCCATAAAACTTCTCATTGGTCATTAGAATAAAACATGTTTGTTTGGAACAGTAAGGTTGACTGCCATGAATCTCAAATTCATTTCTGTGCACCAGAGAAGGAAAAATAGCTTAGACTTTTGCCTGCTAGAAAGCACTCCTCTCTGACCCGTTGGGAGTAGGGAGTTGGTTGGGGGAGAGGATGTGTGGGAATTCTACAATGTCTGAGTTTGTCAAAATTACTCCAATTATGAGAGATATTACCCAAAATGGTTCTTTTCCCTTGCCAGCCACAATTTCCCATTGTATTTTTCATTTTCCTCTGAAAAGCATTTTTACCAAAAATAAAATGATATATTTATTCTGAAAATGGGTATCAGCCAGATGTTGAACATGACACAGGCCTATTGGTCCTAACTGAGTTATTCTAATCCACATCTGTCAGAGCCACTGACCTCTTCCGAAGACAGTAAAGGCAGGGGTGAAGAAGGCAAAGAGGGATGTGAGGAAAAACAAAGCTTTGATATACCACACGTTGGTGACATGCCAAACTTATAGCCTAGCAAAACTGACAGAGAAGTGGCCCTTAAATTTCTAGTGCCGTTTGTTTCTTAGCTCAGCCTAAGAATACAATGAAATCATAATATTTCAGTTAGGGGTTCCATCACAAGTATTGTACTTCCATCCTCTGCAGCAAAAGAATAGAGAACGGTGGAACTTGCACAGTAGAGAGGGTGACATTTTATCATTTTAATTCTTAAAGATTTATTTGAGCCCCAGAGCTCCTGAGCATCACCTGGGCATTGGTTAGAAATGCAGTCTTCTGGTCTCTAC
Source organism: Hylobates moloch (assembly GCF_009828535.3). NCBI lineage: Eukaryota > Metazoa > Chordata > Mammalia > Primates > Hylobatidae > Hylobates > Hylobates moloch. The sequence continues at coordinate 72,469,454 of NW_026652292.1, read as the reverse complement.
TCCAGACCAACTGAATCAGAGACTGAATTTTACCAAGATTCCCAGGTGGGTCATGTACACGTTAAGTCTGGGAATTGTCATGTTAACTCTAAGATTAGGGATGAAAAGGGAAGACATAATAAAAATAATAATCATCACCAGCCTACTGAAAATTATAATTTTCATAAATTTATTAAAGAGTTGTATCTGAATTGGTATCATCAGAACTGATAAGATCTCAATAACAAAAACCCCTTGCCCTTTGCCTCAGACCATGAGCTCCTTACAGGCAGTGAAGGCATCTGTTTCATTTTGTACCCCTAGTTTCTAAGCCAAAGCACCTAGCACCCAGCACACAGCTAGTGCCAGATGAATATTTATTGAATAAAGAAGGAATGGATGAATTAAATGCATACTTTTCAATCACTGAGCACTTATTCAACAAATATTTATGAAGCACCAACAAACTGAAATATTGTGTTAGGTATGAGGAACACAAAAGTGAATCCTAAGCTAAATTTTATACTTTATATAATACACAGAAAGCACAGGCTTTGGGTTATACACAGCAAGAGGTGCATCCTACCCTTGTTACCACATCAACTCCTATAGTTCTGTTTCATTATCTACAGAATGGAAGAAAATACTCCTTAGGGTCTTTGTGAAAAGTAAGACAATGTAGATAAAATGGCAAGTGTGTGCTTATCATGTAAGATAAGCCCCCAAAATAGTAGCTATTCTCACTGATATAATGTGTTCCTCAAAAAACATTTTTAATCTTTTTTTTATTATTATACTTTAGGTTTTAGGGTACATGTGCACAATGTGCAGTTTTCTTACATATGTATCCATGTGCCATGTTGTTTTGCTGCACCCATTAACTCGTCATTTAGCATTAGGTATATCTCCTAATGCTGTCCCTCCCCCCTCCCCCCACCCCACAACAGTCACCGGAGTGTGATGTTCCCCTTCCTGTGTCCATGAGTTCTCATTGTTCAATTCCCACCTATGAGTGAGAACATGCGGAGTTTGGTTTTTTGTCCTTGCGATAGTTTACTGAGAATGATGTTTTCCAGTTTCATCCATGTCCCTACAAAGGACATGAACTCATCATTTTTTATGGCTGCATAGTATTCCATGGTGTATATGTGCCACATTTTCTTAATCCAGTCTATCATTGTTGGACATTTGGGTTGGTTCCAAGTCTTTGCTATTGTGAATAGTGCCGCAATAAACATACGCTTGCATGTGTCTTTATAGCAGCATGATTTATAGTCCTTTGGGTATATACCCAGTAATGGGATGGCTGGGTCAAATGGTATTTCTAGTTCTAGATCCCTGAGGAATCACCACACTGACTTCCACAATGGTTGAACTAGTTTTTTTTCTATTATCCCTTTGCAAAAATAGATACGAGTCAAAGTGATCTACAAATTCAATGAAATCACTATCAAAATCCCAATGACACTTTTTACAGAAATAAAAAAAATTGTAAAATCTGTGTGGAAACACACAAAGACCCTAAATATCCAAAGGAATCTTGAGGGAAAAAAAAAAAAGCTGGAAGCCTCACATTACCTGATCTCAAAGTCTACTACAAAGCTGTAGTGAACAAAGCAGCATCTTACTGGCATAAAAACAGACATATAGCTCAACGGAACAGAATTGAGAGCCCAGAAATAAATTTACACCTTTATGGTCAACTTGTTTTTGATAAAGATGCCAAGAACAAACAATAGGAAAAGGACAGTCTCTTCAATAAATAATGTTGGGAAAACTGGATATTCACATGTAAAAGAATACAAGTGGACCCTTATCTTACCCCATATATAAAAATTAAATCAAAATGAATTAAAGGGTTGAATGTAAGACTTGAAACTGTAAAACTACTTAGAAAATAGAAAAAAAAAAACCTGACATCAGTCATAACAAAGACTTTTTTAGCTATAACCCCAAAAGCACAGGTAACAAAAGCAAAAATAGACAAATGAAATTGCATAAAACTAAAAACTTCTTCATAGCAAAGGAAATAATCAATGAAGTGAAGAGATAGCTTATAAAATGGAAGAAAATATTTGCAAAGCATACATTGGAACAAGGGGTTAATACTCAATATATTTAAAGAATGCAAACAACTCAATAGCAAAAAAACCAAACCAATTAAAAAGTGGGCAAACATTCTAGCCCCACAGGAGACAGCGAATCTGCTCACACACCCCACAAATTGCTACTACAACCAGTATCTATGAAAGCCATTGCAGAAAGATTCTCTATAACCAAGAAACATATACAGAGTCTTTGCCACTGAAAGTACCTAGAGCTGAAACTAGATGACAATAAACTATAAGTCACAGCCTCAGGGGAAAAAAAAATTTTAATACCCAATGAAATCAAAAATAAATTTAAGAATAATTAGAAGAAATAGTCTACCCACATAAGAAGAAACCAGAAAAAATAATTCTGGCAATATGAAAAAATGCAGTTCTGTAGCATCCCCAAAAGATCACATTAACTCTCCAGCAGTGGACCCAAACCAAATGAAATCTTTGAAATACCAGAGAAAGAATTCAAAAAGTTGATTAAGTTACTCAAGGTAATACAAGAGAAAGGTAAAAGCCGATATAAAGAAATTTTTTAAAAATTCAGGATATGAATGAAAACTTTTCTAAACAGATAGACATTTTCAATAAAAACCATCAGGGGAAGGGGCCAAGATGGCTGACTAGAAACAGTTGCAGTTGGAGGCTCCCACCAAGAAGAACGAAAATGGCAAGTGAATCCTGCACTGGCAACTGATGTATCCAGGTTCCCTCATTGAGATGGACTAGGTGGCTGGTGCAACCCATGGAGAGAGAGGAAAATCAAAGGTGGTGCCATGGCCCACCCGGGAACCACATGGGGCAAAGGGAGCTCCCACCCCTGGCCAAGGGAGGTGGTGAGTGATTATTCTCCCCAACCCAGGAAACCATGCTTTTTCCACGGGTCTGTGCAACCTACGGATCAGGAGATCTCCCTCATGGGGCCATGCCACAAGGGCCTTGGGATCCAAGCAGAGAGCTGTGCAGATTCTTGGTGGCCACTCAGCTGGAGGCTGCCTAAGACTACTGATTTCCTGAGGGAGGGGCGGCTGCCATCACTGCCGCTGTCTGCTACCTAAGATGATTGAGCTCCCCAGGGAAGGGGCAGTGGCCATCACCATGGCTGCCTTCAGCCTAAGACAACTGAGCTCACAGAGGGGAGGGGCAGCCATTACGGCAGTTCCAGTCTGCTGACTTTCCCCTGCCAGTGCCAGGGAGACTGAACGGTTTGGAGTCAGGAGGAATACCCCAAGTGCACCACAACAGCTGTGGCAGATCATGGCCAGACTGCCTCTTTAGGCTGGACCCTGACCTATCCCTTTTCACCAGGCTGGGCCTCCCTGCAGGATTTTCAGCAACTCCAGCCAGGGGTTTAGGGACAGAATTCTGATCTCCCTGGGACTGAGCCCCTGGGGAGAGAGGCAGCCGTGGTATCCACAGATCAGCAAACTTAGTCTTTCCTCCTGCTGGCTCTGAGGACTCCGGGCGGTCCAGACAAGTGGGATTCCCACGAGTGCAGCACACACCCTCTGCCAGGAGGTAGCTGGAATGCTTCGTTAAGCAGGTCCCAGATCCCGTGCCTCCTGACTGGGTGAGACCCCCCAACAGGGGTCACCAAACACCTTATACAGTAGCGTTCCCGCTGGCATTGGTTGGTGCCTGTGATGGTTAATACTGAGTGTCAACTTGATTGGATTGAAGGATGCAAAGTGTTGATCCTAAGTGTGTTTGTGACGGCCTTGCCAAAGGAGATTAACATTTGAGTCAGTGGGCTGGGGAAGGCAGACCCACCCTTAATCTGGTGGGCACCATCTAATCAGCTGCCAGCAAATATAAAGCAGGCAGAAAAAATGTGAAAAGGTGAGACTGGCTAAGCCTCCCAGCCTACATCTTTCTCCCATGCTGGATGCTCCCTGACCTCAAATGTCAGACTCAAGTTCTTCAGTTTTGAGACTCAAACTGGCTCCCCTTGCTCCTCAGGCTTGCAGACAGCCTACTGTAGGACCCTGTGATAGGGTAAGTAAATACTTAATAAGCTCCTATCTATCTATCTATACACACAATACATAGAGATAGAGATAGAGATAGAGATAGAGATAGAGATAGAGATAGAGATAGAGATAGAGATAGAGAGATAGAGATATATATCCTATTAGTTCTGTCTCTCTAGAGAACCCTGACTAATACAGATTTTGCTACCAGGAGTAGGGTGTTTGTTGCTTGATATGATTAGACCCCAAAATGCTAAGGACTCTACTTCTAATAGTATGGAGAACACTGGTAGTCCTTGGTGTGAACTGTTTAGAGAGTTATGCAAAATAAATTAATTTGACACTCTTGATTCACTGCTCACGAGAGGCAGAGTTTAGTGACTCTACACATAATACCCTTGGCCATATGTGGAGAACCAAGGAACATAATTAAGCTGGTTGGTTGTTCCTAAGTTCAGTGGACAAAACAATGAAAGAAAATGAAGAACTCAGGGATTCTGTCTCCTGGCTTCAGAAGCAGATACTGAGCCTCGAATCTGCTAAGATTACCCTGAGTGAGAGTCTTATCTCCTATAGGCAAAGAGCTGAAATTGTGGAAAAACAGACACAAGCTCTTATCATGCAAGTGGCTGACCTGCAATGAAAGATGCATGCACAGCCTCACCAGGTGTATATTGTTAAAGTGAGGGCATTAATTGGAAAAGAATGGGACCCTGCAACTTGGAATGGGGACATGTGGGAGGACCCTGATGAAGCTGGGGTCACTGAGTTTGTAAACTCTGATGAACCTTTTTTGCCAGAAGGAACAGCCCAGTCCAGGCAGGACTACAAATGGTCCAGACCCCTCAGGAATGGATGTTTGGGTCACTCCACCAGGAAAAAAACCACAACCTGCTGAGGAGCTTGCTGAATGCAAAGGGAATACAGCATGGGTAGTGGAAGAAGGTAGTCATCAATACTAGCTACGACCATGTGACCAGCTGCAGAAATGAGGACTACAAATATCATGAATATTTCCTCCTTCTTTTATTAAAAACATGTTTGTGCATGTATATACTTGTCCTAAGAAAATATCTTCATTTTATTTCATCTTCCTTTATCATGTGACATAAGTTTATTGACTTCATATTGGCATTTAAGTATTGTTAACTTTCTGTAATAGTATTTGGGTTGGGGATTGCCACAGTTCTGGTTGCACAAAGGATAGTTGTATCATGTTAGGCATTATTACAACCTTATTATTGTCTTTATTTGAATATTATGTATGATCACAGGAGATGTGTATGGGTTCAAGTTGATAAGAGGTGGACTTGTGATGGTTAATACTGTCAGTTGACTGGATTGAAGGATGCAAAGTATTGATCCTGGGTGTGTCTCTGAGGGTGTAGCCAAAGGAGATTAGCATTTGAGTCAGTGGGCTGGGGAAGGCAGACCCACCCTTAATCGGTCACCAGCAAATATAACACAGGCAGAAAAAATGTGGTAAGGCGAGACTGGCCTAGCTTCCTAGCCTACATCTTTCTCCTTGCTGGATGCTTCCTACCCTCAAACATAAGATTCTAAGTTCTTCAGTTTTGAGACTTGGACTGGCTCTACTTGCTCCTCAGGCTTGCAGACAGCCTATTGTGGGAACTTGTGATCATCTAAGTTAAATATATATATATAAATATATATATAAATTAATATATATATTAATATATATATATTAATATATATATTTATATATATATATTTATATATATATATATCTCCTATTAGTTCAGTCCTGTTAGAGAACCCTGACTAATACAATGCCCCTCTCCATCCCTCTGGGATGGAGATCCTAGAGGAAAGAGCAGGCAGCCATCTTTGCTGTTCTGCAGCCTCCACTGGTGACACCTCCAGATGCAGGAGGGACCCAGGTGAGGGTGAATAGGATCTGAAGGGGACCCCCAGCAAACCACAGCAGCCCTACAGAAAAGGGGCCTGACTGTTAAAAGAAAAGCAAGCAAATGGAAAGCAACAACAACAACAGCATCAACAAATAAGTCCCCACAAAAAACCATCCCAAGGTCAGCAGCCTTAAACATTGAAGCTAGATAAACTCATGAAGATGAAAGAGAATCAATGAAAAGAACACCAAAAACTAAAAAAGCCAGAGTGCCTCTTCTCCTCCAAATGATTGCAACACCTCTCCAGCAAGGGCACAAAACTGCACAGAGGCTGAGATGGATGAATTGACAAAAGTAGGCCACAGAAAATGAGTAATAATGAAATTTGCAGAGCTAAAGGAGCATGTTCTCACCCAATGCAAAGAAGCTAAGAATGATGGTAAAACATTACAAGAGCTGTTATCCAGAATAGCCAGTTTAGAAAGGAACATAAATGACCTGATGGAACTGAAAAACACAACACAAGAACTTTACGATGCAACTACAAGTATCAATAGCTGAATAGACCAAGCAGAGGAAATAATTTCAGAGCTTGGAGATTATCTGGCTAAAATAAGACAGGTACACAAGATTAGAGAAAAATAAATAAAAAGGAATAAACAAAACCTCTGATAAGTATGGGATTATGTAAAAAGACTGAACCTATGACTGATTGGGGTACCTGAAAGAGACTTGAAGAAAGGAACCAAGTTGGAAAACATAATTCGGGATATCGTCCAGGAGAACTTTCCCAACCTAGCAAGACAGGCTAGCATTCAAATTGAGAAAAGTAAAATACTCCATGAAAAGATCAACCCCAAGACACATAATCATCAGATTTTCCAAGGTCAAAATGAAGGAAAAAATGTTAAGCGCTGCCAAAGAGAAAGGCAAGGTAACCTCAAAAGGAAGTCCATCAGGCTAACAGTGGACCTATCAGTGGAAAACCTACAAGCCAGAAGAGATTGAGGACCAATATTCAACATTGTTAAAGAAAAGAATTTCCAACCCAGAATTTTATATCCAACCAAACTAAGCTTCATAAGTGAAAGAGAAACAAAACCCTTTTCAGACAAGCAAATGCTAAAGGAATTCATCACCACCGGCTCTGCCTTACAAGACCTTTTGAAGGAAGTACAAAAATTAGAAAGGAAAAACTGGTACCAGCCACTGCAAAAACACACTGAAGTACAAAGACCAATGACACTATAAAGAAACTGCATCAACTAATGCACAAAATAACCAGCTGGCATCATGATGACAGGATCAAATTCACACATAACAATATTAACCTTAAATGTAAAGGGGCTAAATGCTCTAATTAAAAGACACAGAATCACGAACTGGATCATGTCAAGACCCATCCGTGTGCTGTATTCCAGAGACCCATCTCCCATCCAAAGATACACAGGCTCAAAATAAAGGGATAGAGGAAAATTTACCAAGCAAATGGAAAGCAAAAAAAAGCAGGGGTTGCAATCCTAGTTTCTGACAAAACAGTCTTTAAACCAACAAAGATCAAAAAAGATAAAGAAGGGCATTACATAATGGTAAATGGATCAATTCAACAAGGAGAGCTCACTATCCTAAATATATATGCACCCACCGCAGGAGCACCCAGATTCATAAAACAAGTTCTTAGAGACCTACAAAGAAATGTAGACTCCCACACAATAACAGTGGGAGACTTTAACATCCTACTGTCAGTATTAGACAGATCATTGAGACAGAAAATTAACACAGATATTCAAAACTTGGACTCAGCTCTGGATCAAGTGGACATGATAGATATCTACAGAACTCTCCACCACAAATCAACAGAATATACATTATTCTTGTCACCACATGGCACTTACTCTAAAACTGATCACATAATTGGAAGTAAAACACTCCTCAGCAAATGCAAAAGAACTGAAATCATAACAAACAGTCTTTCAGACCACAGTGCAATCATATTAGAACTCAAGATTAAGAAACCCACTCAAAACCATACAACTACCTGGAAATTGAACAACCTGCTCTGGAATGACTCCTGGGTAAATAATGAAATTAAGGCAGAAATCAAGAAGTTCTTTGAAAGCAATGAGAACAAAGACACAACAGACCAGAATCTCTGGGACACAGCTAAAGCAGTGTTAAGAGGGAAATTTATAGCACTAAATGTCCACGTCAAAAGTGAGAAAGATCTTAAATCAACACCATAACATCACAACTATAAGAACTAGATAATGGGGAGAAAACAAACCCCAAAGCTAGCAGAAGACAAGAAATTACTAAGATCAGAGTGGAACTGAAGGAGACAATGACACACACAAAAAAAACCTTCAAAAATCAATGAATCCAGGAACTGTTTTTTTGAAAAAGTTAATAAAATTAAATAAAATAGACTAGACCAATAAGGAAGAAAAAATAGAAGAATCAAATAGACACAATAAAAACGATAAAGAAGATATCACCACTGTCTCCACAGAAATACAAACAGCCATCAGACAATACTATAAACACATCTATGCAAATAAACTAGAAAATATAGAAGAAATATATAAATTCCTGGACACATACACCCTGCCAAAAACACCAGGACCAGACAGATTTACATCTGAATTCTACTAGAAATACAAAAAGGAGCTGGTATCATTTCTTCTGAAACAATTCCAAACAGTTGAAATGGAGGGACTCCTCCATAACTTATTTTATGAGGTCAGCATCATGCATCATCCTGATACCAAAACCTGGCAGAGATACAACAAAAGAAGAAAACTTCAGGCCAATATCCCTGATAAACATCGATGTAAAAATCCTCAATAAAATACTGGCAAACTGAATGCAGCAGCACATCAAAAAGCTTGTCCACCATGACCAAGTTGGCTTCATCCCCAGGATGCAAGCCTGGTTCAATGTACACTAATCAATAAATGTAACTCATCATATAAACAGAAATAAAGACAGAAACCATATTACTATCTCAATAGATGCAGAAAAGCCTTTTGATAAAATTCAACATCGCTTCATGTTAAAAACTCTCTAAAAACAAGGTATTGATGGAACATACTTTAAAATAGTAAGAGGCATTTATGACAAATCCACAGCCAATATTATACTGAATGGGCAAAAACTGGAAGTGTTCCCCTTGAAAACTGGGCAAAACAAGGATGTCCTCTCTCCCCACTCCTATTAAACATAGTATTGGAAGTTCTTGCCAGGGCAATCAGGCAAGAAAAACAAATAAAGCGTATTCAAATAGGAAGAGAGGAAGTCAAACTGTCTCTGTTTGCAGATTACATAATCCTACATCTACAAAACCCCATTGCCTCAGCCCCAAAGCTTCTTAAGTTGATAAGCAACTTCAGCAAAGTCTCAGGATACAAAACCAATGTGCAAAAATCACAAGCATTCCTATATACCAACAATAGACAAGCAGAGATCCAAATCATGAATGAACTCCCATTCACAATTGTTACAAAGAGAATAAAATACCTAAGAATACAGATAAAAAGGAAATGAAGACCTCTTCAAGGATAATCTAAACCACTGCTGAAGGAACTCAGAGAGGACACAAACAAATGGAAAAACATTTCATGCTCATGGATAGAAAGAATCAACATCATGATAATGGGTGGTAAGGGCCATTTTCTATAAAGTAATTTATAGATTCAATGCTATTCCCACTAAAAAACCATTGACATTCCTCACAGAGGAAAAAAACTACTTGGAAATTCATACAGAACCAAAAAAGAGCTTGGATAGTCAACACAATCCTAAGCAAAAAGAACAAAACTAAAGACGTCACATTACCCGACTTCAAACTCTACTACAAGGCTACAGTGACAAAAACAGTATGGTAATGATACAAAAACAGACACACAGACCAACGCAACAGAATAGAGATCTCAGAAATAAGACCACATGTATGAGTTTATTCTCATGCTGCTATAAAGAACTGCCTGAGAGTGCATAGTTTATAAAAGAAAGAGATTTAATTGACTTACAGTTCCTTAGGGTTGGGGAGGCCTCAGGAAATTTACAATCATGACAGAAGGGGAAGCAAACATGTTCTTCATGTGGCGGCATGAAGAAGAAGAATCAGAGCCAAGTGAAGGGTGAAGCCCCTTATAAAACCATCAGATTTTGTGAGAACTTACTCACTGTCACAAGAATAGCATGGTAGAAACTGCCCTCGTGATTCAATTACCTCCCAAAGGGGCCTCCCATGACATGTGGGCATTAGGGGAACTACAATTCCAGATGAGATTTGGGTGGGGACACAGCCCAACTATTTCATTCTGCCCCTTCCCCCTACAAAAACTTAGGTCCTCACATTTTAAAACACAATCATGCCCTTCCAAAAGTACCCCAAAGCATTAACTTATTCCAGCATTAACTCAAAAGTCCAAGTCCAAAGTCTCATCTGAGACAAGGCAAGTCCCTTTCACCTACTAGCCTGTAAAATAAAAAAAAAAAGTTAGTTACTTCCTAGACACAATGGGAGTACAGGCATTGGGTAAATATACCCATTTCAAATGGAAGAAATTGGCCAAAACAAAGGGACTACAGGCCCCACGCAAGTCCTAAGAGGAAGGTTTATAGCACTAAAGACCTATATCAAAAAGTATAAAAGTTCACAAAGTGGCAACCTCATGTCACACCTCAAGGAACTAGGGAAACGAGAACACACCAAACCCAAAGCTAGCAGAAGAAAAGAAATAACAAAGATCAAAGAAGAACCTCATTTGGTTGAAACCAAAAAAATTGAAACAAAAAAATACAAAAGTTCAATGAAACAAAAAGTTGGTTCTTTGAAAAGGTAAGCAAATCTGTAGAACACTAGCTAGATTAACCAAGAAGATAGTTTAACTCAAGCTCAATTAGAAATGAAAATAGGAGGCCAGGCATGGTAGCTCATGCCTGAAGTCCCAGCATTTTGGGAGGCTGAGGCAGGCAGATCACTTAAGCTCAGGAGTTCAAGACCAGCCTGGGAAACATGGAGAAACCCCATCTAAAAATTAGCCAGGCATGGTGGCATGTGCCTGTATTCCCAGCTACTGAGGCAGGAGGATCACTTGAGTTCAGGAGGCAGAGGTGGCAGTGAGCCGAGATCGTGCCACTATACTCCAGCCTGGATGGCAGAGTGAGACAAAGAAAGAAAGAGAGAGAGAGAGAGAGAGAAAGGTAGGGAGGGAGGGAAGAAAGAAAGAAAGTGAAAGAAAGAAAGAAAGAAAGAAAGAAAGAAAGAAAGAAAGAAAGAAAGAAGAAAATGGAGATACTACAACTGACACCACAAATACAAAAGATAACTTGAGACTCTAATGATCACCTCTGTGCATACAAACTAGAAAACCTAGAGGAAATGGATAAATTCTTGGATACACACAACACGCCCCCGCCACCAGCCAGCTTGAATTAGTAAGAAATAGAAATTCTGAACAGATTGATAACAAGCAGTGAGATTGAATTAGTAATAAAAAAAGAAAAACTGCCAACAACAACAAAAAAAACCAGGACCAGACTGATTCACAGCTGAATTCTACCAGACAGTCAAAGAAAAATTGATACCAATTCTACAGAAATAATTCTGTAATACTGAGAAGAAGAGAATCCTTTTTAACTCATTCTATGAAGCCAGCATCACCCAAATACAAAAGCAGGAAAGGACATTAAAAAAAAAAAGTACAGACCAATATACTTTATGAATATAGATGCAAAAAATCCTCAACAAAATACTAGTAAACCAAATCCAACAGCACATCAAGAAGATAATTCACTATGATCAAATGGGTTTCATCTCAGGGATGCAGGGACAGTTCAACATATGCAAATCAACAGATGTGATTCATTACATGAACAGAATTAAAAACAAAAACCATATGACTATCCTAACAGATGCAAAAAAAGCATTCAATAAAATCCAGCATCGCTTTATAATAAAAACCCTCAATAAACTAAGCATAGATGGCATACCTCAAAATAATAAAAGCCATATATGACAAACCCACAGCCCACATAATACTCAATAGGCAAAAGTTGAAAGAACTGGAACAAGACATGGATGCCCACTTTCAACATTTCTAGTCAACATAGTAGGTTGGTGCAAAAGTAATTGCGGTTTCTGCCATTACTTTTAGTGGCAACCTAAAATAGTACTGAAAGTCCTAGTCAGAGCAATCAGGCCAGAGAAAGAAAGGACATCTGAATTGGAAAAGAGGAAGTCAATCCACCTCTGTTTGCTGATGATATGATCTTATATCTAAAAAATCCTAAAGATTCCTCCAAAAGACTCCCTAATCTGATAAATGAATTCAGTAAAGTCTCAAATTACAAAATTAATGTACAGAAATCAGTAGCATTGCTATACATCAACAATGACCAAGCTAAGAGTCAAATCAAGAGCTCAATCCCTGTTACAATAGCTACAAAAAATTAAATACACTTAACCAAGGAGGTGAAAGATATCTACAAGGAGAACTACAATACACTGCTGAAAGAAATCACAGATGACACAAACAAATGAAAATACTTTCCATGCTCATGGATTGGAAGAATCAATGTCATGAAAATGACCATACTTCCCATAGCAATCTATGGATTTGATGCAATTTCTATCAAAATGTTAACATAATTTTTCACAGAATTAGAAAAACACTGCTGAAATTCATATAGAACAAAAAAAGAGCCTGAATAACCAAAGCAATCCTAAGCCAAAAGAACAAATCTGGAAGCATCACATTACCTGACTTCAAATTATACTACAAGGCTATAGTTAGCAAAACAGCATGATACTGGTATAAAAGTAGATACATACACCAATGGAACAGAATCAAGAACCCAGAAATAAAGCCAAATACTTACAACCGACTGATCTTCAACAAAGCATACAAAAATATAAATGGAGAAATGGACATCGTATTCAATAAATGGTGCTGGAAAAAGTGGATGGCCACATGTAAAACAATGAAACTGAATCTCTATCTATCACCGTACTCAAAAATTAACTCAAGATAGATTAAAGACTTAAATCTAAGACCTGAAACTATAAAAATTCTAGAAGAAATCCTAAGAAAAACTCTTTTGGACATTGGCCTAGGCAAAGAATTTATGCCTAAGGCACCAAATGCAAATATAACAAAAACAAAAATAAATAGGATCTAATTAAATTAAAAAGCTCTGCTCAGCAAAATAAATAAGCATCAAAGTAAACAGACAAGCTACAGAATGGAAGAAAATATTTGCAAATTATGCATCTGACGAAGGACTAATATCTAGAATCTACAAGGAACTCAAACAAATCAGCAAAAAAAAATAATAATCCCATTAAAAGGTGGACAAATGGCATGAATAGACGTTTCTTGAATGAAGATATACAAATGGCCAACAAATATGAAAAAAATGCTCAGCATCACTAATCACCAGGGAAATGCAAATTAAAACCACAATAAGATACCACCTTACCCCAGCCAGAATGGCTATTTCTAAAAAGTCAAAAAGAAAACAATAGATGTTGGTGGGAACATGGTGAAAAGGGAATGCGTAATACACAGTAGCAGGAAGGTAAATTAGTACAACCTGTATGAAAAACAGTATGGAGATTTCTCAAAGAACTGAAAATAGAGCTACCATTTGATCCAGCAATCCCACTACTGGGTATCTACTCAAAGAAAAAGAAGTTACCATACCAAAAAGATAACTGCACGCATATGTTTATCGCAGCATAATTCACAGTTGCAAAGATATGGAATCAAGTTAAGCACCCATCAATCAATAAGTAGATAAAGAAAATGTAGTATATATACATCATAGAATACTACTCAACCATAAAAAAGAATGAAATCATGTCTTTTGCATCAACTTGGATGGAACTGGAGACCCTTATTCTAAGCGAAGTATCTCAGGAATGAAAAACCAAATACCACATATTCTTACTTATAAGTGGGAACTGAGCTGTGGGTACGCAAAGGCATACAGAGTTGTATAATGAACATTGGAGACTCAGAAAGGGGGAGGCCAGGAGGAGGGTGAGGTATGAAAAACTACCTATTGGGCATGAGGTACACCACTTGGATGATGAGTATGCTAAAATCCCATGGTGCACCACTATACAATTCATCCACGTAACCAAAAACCACTTGTACTCTAACATCTATTAAATTGAAAACTTAAAATAATTTTAAAATAAAACAAAATGAAAAAGTAAATAAAAAGTGTGTGAAGCACTGGAATGTCTATTTAAGTATAGAAATGTCTATTTATCAAGAGAAGACATAAATGTTCAACAAGTATATGAAAAAAATGTTCAACATCATTAATCATTAGGGAAACACAAATTAAAAGTGCAATGAGGTATCACTTCACGCCCGTTAGAATGGCTTTTATCAAAAAGAAAAAAGGTATTGGTAAGAATGTGATGATAAAGGATCCCTTGTTCATTGTTATTGGGTGTAAGTACAGCCATTATGGAAACAGTATAGAGGTTTCTCAAAAAAATGAAAAACAGAACTACCATATGATTCAACAGTCCTACTTCTGAAGGAAATAAAATCAGTATGTCAAAAAGATAGCTATACACACTCCTAGGTTCATTGCAACACTATTCACAATACACAAGATATGGACGCAACTTAAGTGTCCATCAGTGGATAAATGGATAAAGCATATGTGGTATATAAACACAATGGAATATGATTCAGCCTAAGAAAAGAAGGAAGTCTGGTCATTTGCCACAAAATGAATGAACCTGCAGGACATTACATTAAATGAAATAAGACAGGTACAGAAAGGCAAATATTGTATGACCTCACTTACACATGAACTCTAAAAAAGGTCAACTTACAGAAGCAGAGCATAGACTGATTGTCACCAGAAGCTGGGAAAGAGGGCAAATAGATGCTGGTCACAGGGTACAAAGTTTCAGTTAGACAGGATGAGTAAGTTCTGGAGATCTATTGTACAGCATGGAGACTACAGATAATAAATAACGTAGAGTGTATTTGGAAATTGCCGAGAGTGTAGACTATAAATATTCTCACCACACACAAAAAAAGATAAGTATGGGAGGTGATGGATATTTTAATTAATTTGACTTAATCATCCCACAATGTGTGTGTGTGTGTGTGTGTGTGGAAACATCACATTGTACCCCAAAAATATATATGATTGTTAATTATTAATTATTAATAAATAAAAGTCCATATACTTCACAAATCAATTCTCTTTTTGAGATAAAGTCAGTTTCATAGTGGTCCACCTTTGAGAGAATAACATTTGGAATTCTAAGGGAAATGGACAGACTTATCAAATGTCACCCAAAGATCATGGCTTGAAAGTAGCAAAGAAGCATGGGGAAACCCAAAGTTAGACTAAGTGTGGAGAGCAAAGCATCTCTCATCTGCTGGTGGTGGAGTTTCCTGACACATGGCTACAGCAATAGATCAAGTCACCCTTCCACAGATCTGCCACCTCCCAGAGAAATATAACTTCCATCAATTTACGTTATCACGATGGGAGGAGGGAAATCTTTTCCAACAATTTTTGGGTGTAACTCTGCAAATGGATGTCACTACACATGAAATGGGAAACTGTTTAATTACTGCTGTTAGCTCTGATACCTTCTCTCTACAGCTTGCTCACCAAGACCAAGCCAAAATAACTTAGCCCTAGCAGATCAGGAAAAACAGCCAGAACGAAATAGCCTCAGCCCTTCCCTAGCACAACCTTCAAATATTCATGTGCTAGACCCTGGATGCTTCTAACTACCCCACACAGCCAGGCATTTCTCTGCCTTATGAACATTCACTGTTTCCAGGGCTCCCTTGAAACACATTCCAGGAAGTATACCCCATAGATGCCCTGATGTTGTGTTTTTCAATCAATGTTCAAACAAACCAAGACATTTTTGTGCACTAGTTACGAGTGTGCTCTCTGGAGTCACACTGGCTATACCTCATCAGCTATGTGACCTTAGACAAACGATTTAACAGGCCGGGCACGGTGGCTCACGCCTGTAATCCCAGAGCACTTCGGGAGGCCAAGGGGCGGATCACGAGGTCAGGAGATTGAGACCATCCTGGCTAACACGGTGAAACTCCCTCTCTACTAAAAATACAAAAAAAAATTAGCCGGGCATGGTGGCGGGCGCCTGTAGTCCCAGCTACTCGGGAGGCTGAGGCAGGAGAATGGCGTGAACCCAGGAGGTGGGGCTTGCAGTGAGCTGAGATCACGCCGCTGCACTCCAGCCTGGGCGACAGAGCCAGACTCCATCTCAAACAAACAAACAAACAAAAAAATGATTTCACATCTCTGTGTCTCAATTTGACCATGAGTAAGATAAGGATAATAGGAGCATCTAATAATAGCATAGTTTTCAAAGAAAATTTAAAAATATGACACATACAAATATAGATTGCATAGCTGTCAAAGCTCTAACTCATTAAGTAGGAAACCAACAGGGTAAAAGTAGTTCAAAGAGCATTTGAAGAACTGACATTTTATAGACACTAGAATATCGGAATAAGATTGTTAGATTAGATACAAAACTGGTTAATGTCATATAGGAAATATGTTCCTAAACTTTGGAGTTATCTTTTCCACTAGACAGAAAACATTTGCATCTCTATCAGACAAAAACCTACACATTGATGAATAATTTAGAGTCTGGGCCCTATTTAGTCAATAGTAAGTGACATACAGGTACACACCCTACAGTTGCACTGTCAAATATGGTAACCACTAACCTCATGTAGCTGTTTAAATTAAAATATAAGTTAAATAGAAATAGATAAAACTGAAAATTCAGTTTCTCAGTCACTGTAACCACATTTTATGTGCTCAGTAGCCAGCTGTGACTAGTGGCTTCTGTATTGGAGAGGATAGAAAGGAGCATTTCGGCCATAGCTTAATGCTCTAGTGGACAGCACTGGCTCTAGAGAGTTGTCAAGTGAATGTATTAGCTTTCTGTTGGTGCTGAAACAAATTACTGTAAAGAGCAGCTTTAAAAACAAAAAAACAAACAAAAAAAACGCAAATTCATTATCTCACAGCTCTGTAGGCCAGAAATCCAGGTCGGCTCAATCGGTTTCTCTGCTTCAGGTTTTTTAAGGCCAAAACCAAGGTGTCAGCCAGTTGAGCTCTAATCAGGAGGTTCTAGGAAGAAAGCACTTGTAGGCTTCATGATATTTAGTTGTAGGACTGTGGTTCCGGATTCTCTACTGGCTTTCAGCCAGGTGGCCCTACTCTTAGAGGCTGTTTGCATTTTTTTCTCCTGCTTTCTATGTGCCCCTCTCCAACAACACACCTCAGGTCCCTCCCGCCCTTGAAATCTCTGACTTCCCCTTCTGCTCTTGATGCACACCAGCTGAAGCAAGTTCTTTGCCTTTAAAGGGTCAATTGATCAGACTGTGTCCACATTGATAGCCCAGGATATTCTCCCTATCTTAAATTCTATCAGCTTTATTACATATGCAAAGTCCTTTTTACCTGTAACACAACAATTCACAGGACCCAGGAATTAGAATGTGGACATATTTAGAGAGCTATTATTCTGCTTGTCACAGCGGTTTCATCTGACAATGTTGAGTGTGGCTTTAAAAGAACGTGCAACCCTCTTTTTGCCTTATTTCTAAGGGTTGGCTAATTTTTTTTTCCACAACTTCCTAGGGCCATTGTGAAGACTAAACGCATTAACCCATATAACATGCTTAGAATAGCTCTTGGTGTTATATGATCATTAACATTTCTGTATTTACAAGCTGTTAGGTTGGAGTAGTAATGGTTTCTTCAGTATGAGGTTGTTGTGAGATTTAAAATGTTAATACATTAAGAACATATTACAGTGCTCTACACATAAAAATGGCTCAGAATTCCTTTGGTCTTGGTAAAGAACCAAAAGCGGCATGCTGGCAAACAGTGTTCCTGCCTGCTGGAGGGTAGAGGAAAGAAGTTCCAGTACTTCTCCTCTCCACCCACCCTCTGGTGTCCTATATTCTAGTCACACACAGGGATGATACTACACTCTGAAAGTTTGTGCCATCAAAATTCATGCATTGAAGCCCTAACCCCAAATGTAGTCATTGGACTACATTTGGAGATAGGGCCTAACTTAAAGTAATTAAGGTTAAACAAGATCATAAGAGTAAGGCCCTGATCCAATAGGATTAGCGTCTTTATAAGAAAGGAATGAGACACCAGAGTTCACGCTTTCCTTCTCCTCAAGCACTGAGGAAAGGTCACGTGAGGACACTGTGAGAAGGTGGCTGTCTGCAAGTCAGGAAAAGAGCTCTCACCAGCAACCAAACTGGCCAGCACCAAGATCAAGATCTTGGACTTCCCAACCTCCAGAATGGTGACAAATAAATTTCTGTTGTTTAGTCTACCCACTCTATGGTACTTTGTCATGGCAACACAGGCTGAATAAAACCAAACCCACAAAGCCTCAATGAGGATGACTCAGAGTGAACACCATCCTCCCTCAATGAGCTGTTGTTCTTATGCTCCCTCCCACAGAACAAGAGGAAAATGGGGAACTGCTCAACTGTAGGCCAGAGAGGACAGAGGGAATAAAGACGAGCAGAATAATGCCTTGTGTATTTCCTCCCATGGAAGCCAAAATCTGCCATTACAGGTTTAAAGTCATCTTCTTTGTATGTAGCCTTTTGAGGTTAACAAAAGGGGCAAAGGGCAGATTTTTATTGACATAGTGTTAAAACCTAAGCTTAAGCCATATTTTAATCTTGATTTTGGCCTTGTCTGTGAAGCCTTTCCATCTTTAGTGTTCCTGAAACACCCCACTGGGTCTTCCAGCCACTGCAACTCTCTCACTTCATTTTACTCATTTTTGTTGCAGATGCAAATCAAAAGACATGAATCTATGTATGCAATAAATGTGCCTTTCTCTTGTAGAATTCTATGTAGTTTTTATTCAAAGCCCCTATTCACACCATGAGGCTCATATCAGTCTATACAGGATTCCCTACCCCTCTCTGCCTGGTATCTTAAGCACAACTTGAGTTTCACATTGAACCAAGGCTATAGGGACTACATAAGCCTGGGAGGGTAGCAGGATAGGTGGCCTTTGACTGCCACTTAACCACACCCCCTCAGCTGCATGTTCAACATCCAGGTTCATTCTCAGTAGTTTTTCCTGCAGGACCCTCCTCAGCCATCAGTAGTTCCCGCCTAAGAGTGGCGTTCTTGTAAGTCTGTGCTATCCTGAGCACATAGAATCCGTTTACAATTCCTCAGCCACACTGGCTCTAGGTCCCTTCAGAGTTATCTGAGACCCATCTTCCGGGGAACCCCTTGTAGCTGTTTTTACATGACTCATGAACCGTTTTCTGGAAACAGTCTCCAAGCACAAGCACATCCATGTACACAGCCCTCAACACCCCTTGCTTCTTCTCCTTAGAATGTAGCCAGCCAAGCCCTGCTTTCCTGGCCCAGGAAGGTGAGTGTTTCAAGACTGGTCACATGGATAATCACTTAAAACTAATTCCTCAATTGTGTCAGAGAGATAGCCCCCAAACATCTGGTTCAGATAATCCTCCCCTCACCCCAGCCTGAAACGTTCCACCAAATGTTGCAAAGAAAAGAAAACAATCTGTGCAGCATTGCAACTGGTCGGTGACTCAACTCTGCAGGCTGACACCTGGGAAGAAATCCACGCTGGGAAGGAAGATCTGATCTCAGTGTGTTCATTTCCATGATCCAGGAATAAACTCTTCTCTCACCTCCTGTATCCCCATAACCTTGAGGGAAGAATGTCACCCTGAAAACAGACATAAACCTTAAGGGATGCTGCCACCAGAGAGGCTGCCCCAGGGCTTTGTAATATGAGCACTTAACATCTTTCAAGTGATCTCTCCAAGGCACTTGGCTTCATTTATTTATTCTTGTGTTTCAAACCTTTATTGGGATTCCCAATGCATGCCAGGCTAGACCCAGAGTGACAAAGAGTAAGCATTTCAGAGAAAATCTAAAAGAGCACTTACTACAACCTCCTGTTGTTACAGATTCATCCTGAGAGGGGAGGTTACACACCCACAGCCACAAATTACTTAAGTAGCATAGCTAGGACTCGAAGAACCTAGTGTTGCTGACCATTCACATCCATGGGGAAACTGAGGCCTGAGGTTCGCAAATACAGCTGGCTGAGAGGTCAGCTTAGATGTACAGACTTTATCCTCTTCAAAACCACCATTAGCTTCCAGGACAAAGCAAAAAAAAAAGCCAATTTTATTTTGTTCTGGATGTTTCTGTAAGAAGGGCTTCTGAAAGCCATAACTCCCTTCATGCCAGAAAAGAGATCTTTGTTATTAATCTGTTTGCTAGTCAACTGATCGTAAGATTTTCCAGAAGCTCCAGGGTATCTACTATGTTGAGATTTATCCAAGACTTATTGGCAGTTGTCACTTCACTTCTTTCATCAAGAAGGCTTGCGCCCATGAGGAGTTGCTTAGAAAGAACCTCAACATTAGGGGTGTTGTGCCCCTTGCATTCATTTTAATTCTCTGTGTTTACTCCAAACTCTATTACAGTTAATCATACACATGTCTGTTTCCTTTTGTGGATATAAAGTGCTGTCCCTTCATCATTGTCCTGTTTCACTCCCACACCCCTCTTTTCACACACCACTGCAACCACTTTCTATCTGATCTCTTGGTTTCCATCCACCACCAGTTATCAGAATGATCTTTGTAAAATGCAAAGCAACTCAAGTCTTCACCCCACTCCATCCCTACTTAAGTGCTCCTCACGATCTCCTACAGCCAGAATTAATTCTGAAGAATTTAATTGGGAAGACCCTCCATGATCTTGCACCAAGCAGATCTAACCAGCTTTATCTTCTAATAATTCCTACATCCTCCTCCTAACCCTCTGGATCAGTGAGACTAAACACCACACCATTCTCCAAAACCACCACCCATTTTTGTATTATTATACCATGCTACATGGCCAGAAAGTCTTCCTTCCACACCATCACATAAAAATCTCCAAATCAACCTTCACCCAGTTTGACTGTCACCATGTTAGTTAACTATTTCTCACTGCCCTTGGAAAGTGACTTATTTCCTCTATTCCTGTGATACTGTACCCATTTATCCACCATATTGCACATTGTTGGCTAAAGCAAACTGAGGGTTCTCAAAGAGTAGGAACTAGGTGTTGTTCATTAGTCATTACTTAGGTTCTTGATAAAATTCTTTTAATAAGTCAATGGCAAGACTTGCACCATTAATCTTTCTATTCCTAATTCTTAACATAGTATTATGGCATACAGTAAACACTCAAATTACATCTAAAAAAAAAGAGAGAGGAAGGAAGGGAGACAGAAAAGAAAATAGGAAGGAAGGGAAGGGAAGGGAGGGGAGGGGAGGGGAGGGGAGGGGAGGGAAGGGAAGGGAAGGGAAGGGAAGGGAAGGGAAGGGAAGGGAAGGGAAAGGAAAGGGAAGGGAAAAGAAAGGAGAAGCCTGTCACCCAAGCTCACCTATGAGTTCTTCCCTTCATTTCCACTCTCTGCATGGGTCAGTAACACTACTTGTTCTTTGTGCAATTCCTTAACTTTGGGGTTCTCTGGATGAAGATGCTGAAGCCATATTTTCAGTACATGGCAAAAAATTTTCCTATATTCTCCCATTAAGAGCATCAGTAAATTAGATTAGTGGTTTTGACATTTTTCTGCCTGCTTGTTGACCTAATCCTCTAAATAGAGCCTCTATATTCCTTTCTCATGGCCCATCTCAGTGTTTATAAGGTGGTAGAAGTTGTGGGACTTACCTGTCGCTGGGCCAAGGTCAGAAAGAGCAAAGCACAGCTTTATTAGACCTTGGAAAAGTTCCCAGTAGGAGGCTCCTTCTCACATACATAGGTTGTAACTGGTAAAATATCCTGTAGCAGCTTCTAACTCCACTGAAAAGGCAGACCACGGCCAGTAACCCTCACCTAATATATCAATGTAAATTATTTCTATCACCTTTTATTCCTTACTCCTTTCTGTGCCCAGGCTGTATGAGGTCACTAGGAAATTGTTTGAGTTTCCTTCCCCCAGGATGGAGGAACCGACTTCATATTGCTTTTTTTTTTTTTTTTTTTTTTTTTGCTACTTAGATTCACTACCAGGTGGGGATTAAAAGTTTTATGTCAATGTTATGGCAGTATCAGAGGCTTCTAGAACCTGGGGTACCTTAAAAAGTTATTTGTCTGGGTTTCTCATTACAGTGGAGGACTCAGAGGTTGTACAAGAGAGTAAGTCCTCTGTTGTCATTAAGCAGAAGTAAACTGGCTAAAGAAGTACTCTGAAAACTGCACCCCACATGGTTTTCCTCACTCTGGCACCAGCATCTTAACTGAAATAGACAGTTTTGTTCAAGCAGCTCAGGTGTCTCTATAGAGCAATGCCTGGAGGGGTCTTAAACTCAGGATTTTATAATAACAGTTAATTTTAAAAGATTGACTTCCATGCTTTACGTTGAAAACTAGCTACAGTTCTCTCCATTGACAGTCTAAGCTTGTATCCATTAAAAAAACAATCAATTTTAGTTCTTCTTTGCTAAGAAATGTTAGAAAGTTTCTAGCTGGACAGAGTAAAGAAAGACTCCCAGCTCTGGTCCACTCTGGATTTTTCGTCTTCCTCCAGGCTATGTTAATCTTCTTAGGGCCCCACATTGTTCTCTTCCCTCATGATCTACCACTTCCTTTCCTGAGTCAAGGTCATATTTTCAGCTTCAGCTTGTGCTTTTCTCTAAGCTTTTTTGCTATGATAATAAAAGGCCAGTTTTATATTTGACAACTTTTTGTAAAATAGTCAACTGAGGAGGGTCTAACATACAAATGGATTTGCTCCATTGGCTGGAAGCAGGGTGACTTGATATTTCCTGTGTAATGTTAATAAGCATTTGCCTTGTGTGGAGCAAGTCAGAATTTTTCCTATTTAACTATTTCATGCCTCTGCTCCCTGGACTACATTAGCAGGGAGAAATGAGTCCTTGGGGAGCGGTTAGTACAATAGGTTTTCATTTCTAATATAGCTTGACCAGTTGCAATAAGGTTCCAGAAAAAAAATTGCCTAAATTGAAAGAATGATTTCTCCTGGACGGAGATCTAAATCCCAGTCTAAGGAGGCTGAGTTCCTTTGAAGAACATTTAATCTGGGTAAGGATATTAACTCCTTACACAAAAGACACTCAGCTAAATAGTTTACAGTATGATTTCATTTAATTCTCACAACATCACAATGAGATAGATATTATTATTATTACACATAAAGATTCTAAGGCTTAAAGAGATTAAGCTGTGCAATACTCATACAATACACGTATGTTAAGTGGCAGAATTAATTCCCTATATACATGTGGTTCTACAGCGAAAACTTAGCATTTAACCATTGTACCAAAATGCTCAGGCACCCATAGGCATGGATAGTGCTGAATCTATATTGCAATGGAAAACAAACCTATGCTTTAAATGCAAGTCAGCGTACTTAGAACACACTGGCAGTTTCTGGACTGCCAGTTTAGGTGCCAACCTCTTAGAACTGGCTAGTAATCTCTTAAATACTTCCAAATTTGATATCTCTGAGCTATTTATCTTCAGTCTTTCAAAGTCTCAACACTTTTGCAAGCTTACCTCTTGATGAGGGTAGAGATGAAAGTAGAATGTGTTAGACACCAGGGTTTATCTGTGTAAAGGGGAATGAGAGGTTATGACTTGGGTGATTAAGTGGGGGTAGGGGGTGTATCCTGTTGAAAGGAAATCATGTCAGAAAACTCAGCTGGATGTCTTCAAGATCTGAAGACACAGACATGTGAACCACTTTGCCTTCTACAAATTCCTTTTGCTTAAACCCATCTTGGCTTCCTATTTTCTATTCTCTAATTATTCTCAGTCCCAACTCATTATACTTTGCATACGGGATTCCATACTTCAGACTTATTTTATTCTGATTTTTTGGGGGCAGTGTTCTGTGTATGCCTATTAAATCTAGTTGAATTTTAGCATTGATGAAGTAGTCTAGTCCCATACTGATCTTCTTCCCAATTGTCCTATTCAAAGTGAGGCACTGAAATCTCCAACTATTATTATTGAATTGCCTATATCTTCCTTCAGTTTTGTCAGTTTTTGTTTCATGTGTTGTGGGACACTGTTTTTAGGTTTATTTTAGTTATATGTTTATAATCATTATAGCTTATGGTAAATTGACATTTTTATTAATATATAATGCCATTATTTGTATTTTGTAACAGGTTTTTACTTAAAGCCTTCTTGTCTGTTATTAATATAGTCACTCAGTTCTCTTGGTTACTGTTTAGATGGTATAAATTTTTAAATTATTTTACTTTCAACCTATATGCTTCTTTGAATTTAAAGTTGTCTTTTGTAGACACCATATATTTAGATAATTTTTATCCATTCTGAGGATCCCTGCCTTTTAATTGAAGTATTTAATACATTTACATTTAATGTATTTACTGATAAGGTGTGATTTATGTATGCCATTTTGCTATTTGTTTTCCATTTCCTATGTCTTTTTTGTTTCTCTATCCTTAAATCATTGCATTCTTTTATGGTAAGTAGGTATTTTTTTAGTCTGCTATTTTAATCCCCTTGTTTCTTTCACTTTTTTTAAAGTCATGTATCAGTGTTGTTCCAGTCATTACAATATTGTATTTTAACTTATAACAGTCTAGCTCAGATTAATATCAACCTAATTTCAATAGTATATAAAACTTTGTTCCCTCATCCCTCCTTTGTGCAGTTATTGTCATATGAATTGTCTTTATGTGTTGTACCACCATCAACATAGATTTATAATTATTGCTTTATACAGTTCTTATAAATTATACAGAAGAAAAAAGTTGCAACAAAAAATACATTTATACTGTCTTTTATATTTACCTATTTAGTTACCTTTACTGATGTTATTTCTTTATGCAGATTTGAATTACTCTCTAGTGTCATTTATTTTGGCCTACAGCATTCCTTTAGTATTTGTTGTACAACAGGTCTGCTAGTGACACATTTTCTCAGTTTCTGTTTATCATGTAATGTCTTAATTTCACCTTCAATTTTGGAGGATAGTTGTACTGGACACAGAAGTCTTGGCTGACAGTATTATCTGCCATCACTGTGAATAAACATTCAATTAACTTCCAGAATCACAGTTTCTGATGAGAATTTAGCCGTTAATCCTACTGAGGGCCCCTTCTACATGGCCATTCACTTTTCTCTTGCTGCTTTTAAGAGTCTCTCTTTGTCTTTGATTGTGATGTGCCTAAGAGTGAATCTCTTCAAGTTTACACTACTTGGAGTTCATTGAGCTTCTTGGGTGTCTACATTAATATATTTTTATCATATTTGGAAACTTTTCAACCATTATTTCTTCAAATATCCCATCTGCCCATTCTCCTTTCCCTTTTTCTCCCTCTCCTCCCCTTTCCTCTCCTCTGCTCCCGTTTTTCTGCTGACACTTCTCATCCTTTCTCTTTTCTTTATTTTTCCTTCTTTCTTCTTTTCCTCCTTCTCCTCCTCCTCCTGTTTCTTTTTCTTCTTTTTTCTTCTTCTTCTTTTTCTTCTTTCTTCTTCTCCCTCCTTCTCCATCTTCTTTCTCCATCCATCTTCTTTCTCCTTCTACTTCTCATTCTTCTCCTCCTCCTCCACCTCCCCCTCCCCTCCCCCTCCCCCTTCTACTTCTTCTTCTCTTTCTCCTTCTCCTCCTCCTCCTCCTCCTTCTTCTTCTTCTTCTTTTTCTTCTTCTCTCTCCCCATCCTCCTCTTTGAAGACTCCTATTAAGTGTATATTGGTATGCTTGACAGTATGCCACAGGTCTATCCAGCTCCTTTCATTTTTTGTTGCTCTGTTCCCTTTCTGTTTCTCAGACCAGATAATTTCAATTACTTGCATTCAAGTTTGTGTATTCTTTCTCCCACCTGTTCAAGTGCCCCTATGGTGACTTTTTATTTCAGTTATTGCACTTTTCAACTCCACGATTTTGATTTGGCTGCTTTTTATCATTTTTATCTTTACTGATATTTCAGTTTGTTGAAAACTCATTCTTCAGCTCTCCTTTACTTCTTTAGACATGTTTTCCTTTAGCTCTTTGAATATACTTTAAATAGCTGATTTAAAGTCTTCATCTAGCAAGTCCAACATTTGAGCTTCCTCAAAGACAGTTTCTAGTGACTGCTTTTTCCTGTGCAAGAGTCATAGTTTCTGGTTTCTGTGCATATCTCATAATTTTTATCAAAACTGAACATTTTAGGTAATATGGCAATTCTGGATTCTACCCCCTGCCCCCAACCAAGGTTTGCTGTTGTTACTGTTTGTTGTTATTGCTGTTGTTTGTTTAGTAATTTTTCTGAACTAGTGCTGTAAAATCTGCATTCTTTGACACGTATCAACACGGAAGTCTCTGCTTTGTTAACATAGTGGTCAATTGGACAGAGATGTCCTTAAGTGCCTGGAATCAATAAGCCCCCAAGTCTTTGACAAATGGCTCTATGTGCATATTGAACATGCCTTCAACATTTAACTAGACAGTTAACTATTCTGCTTTAATTTTCAGTTTCCCCTAAGTGAAGCCTCAAAGTGAGACACTGGTGAGAGCTTACAGCCTTCTCAAGCCTTCCCTGAGTGTTCATACATACCACAGCATGCACATGGCCTTCTAGATTCTCAGGAATGTGTCAAAGCTTTTCAGAGCCCTTTATGGACATCAATTTCAAGCATTTCCTATTAAGTTATTATTTGCCCCAACTATTATTCACTACCACAGGCAGCCATGATACTAAACAAATGCTCCTAATTGTTTTCAGTAAATGACCCTAAGAAAAAAGCTATTCATACTAGGTGATCTCTGAATCAGTTAAATAAGACTGCTTCGAGAATGGGGTCTTCCAGGGAACCACCAGGCAGGTCAAAAAAAATAACAGTTCTCCAGAAATAGGATTTTGGAAGAGTTCCAACCCTCTTTTGCCCCCTCTAGTGGCAACCAAGTCTCGGGTTTTTACTGTGGTCATAGTCTGTTGGTTTTCAAGGTTACCATGGAGCTGGAAATGAAGGGATGAGAATAGGAAAAATTAACACTGCACTGTTCATATCAGGTTTTTATATCAAAATTCAGCTGTTTTCCTTAAATGTTCCCTGAATTTTCCCCAAAACTTTTATTAATGCCTACAGTTTTTAAAAAGTTAATTCTGAAAATTGTTGCCCTTGTTCTTATTGCTTTTATGGAGGAGAGGACTTTCAGAGGCCTTTACTCTACCATTTTCACTGATACCCAAACCAGACTCATTTTATGTCAGTGTTTCCTTGCTGTGTTTCACCCACTTAAGCTTCTGGCTGCTCTTTATACTCTTTTTTATTCCAATTTCTTCATTGCCCACTTTCAATCAAGACTTGTTTTTCCTATCTCAAGTTTTTCAAATATTTTTTGCTTCTACTGCTGTTGGCCTTAAGTAGGGGTTTTATCATCTGTTACCCAGATAACTTCAACAGTGTCCAAACAGGTCCCTTTGCAGCATGTCTTATTCTGTTCTAATCCATTCACCACCCCAGAAACATTGGTCATTTTGAAACATAAAACTGACTTCATCTTTTCTTATGTAAGTCCTTCCATAGATTCACATTATCTCCAGAATAAAGCCCAATCATGGTCATGGCAGAGTATACAAGGCCTGCTTGATTTGGCCCTAAATCTCCCCTCCGCCCTTGCAAATCTTAGCCCAGCCATACAAATACGTGCAATTCCATATCAATTCTGCACTGTCTCATTAGTATTCTTGTCCTTTGTTCCCTCAGTGAATCAATCAATTAATTAATTTGGTACATATTTTCTAAGCATTTACTATGTGTCAGGCCCTATGCAAGGCACAAGATAAAAGAAAGTGAGTAAGACCAACAAGGTTCTTCTTCCTTTGGATTTTATACACAGAGATGGAGACAAGTAAATAGATAAACAAACTGAATAATTACAGAATGCTGTAACTGCAATGCAGAGAGTAAATGGAATGATGGAAACAGGAGAAACTTATTTATTAATCAGTGGGAAAAGAAAATTTCTCTCTGCAGAAGAAACATTTGAACTGAGACCTAAAGGATGAAAAGGAACCAATAAAGCAAAGACTCCCATGACAAAAGCCTGAGACCAAAATTAAAATCAAAGTGGGACAAAGGCAGAGACTAAATGAAAGGCAGATAAAAATAAAAGTAGAGAAAAGTTGTCCCAGAAACCTCCACAGATTCCAATGAACAAATACACACACACATGCACACACACACGCACACACTCCCACACATGCCACACTTAACTTAGATTCCTCAAGTGAGTAACTGCTGGATGCACCAGCTGACAGATGGGAAATCCTTGCACAGAGCTATGACAAGGGGAAGTCTGTGGGGAAAGGTGCTGTTATTTAGCTAGCCCACCCCTGCTGAGTGAGTCCAAAGTTTCCCTTGGATTCATTCCCACCTGAACTTCCACCCTCATGAGCTAAAAAGGCCTTTTACATGCATGTTTTATACAAAGAAAGAGATGAGGATTAAGTAGCAGCTGCTTAGGTTTGGGTGTAGAGAAGAAACACATACACATATATGCTTGGTTGTAAAATGATTATATTTTGAAACGAAATTTAAAACCTTCCAGCTATGCTTCTCAGAGTTGCGATCCAGCTAAGGAGTGTTGGGTAAGCAAAGCCCTTTATGGGAGATGGCAAGAAGAGTGAGAATGTGTTCCACAAAGAGAAGTGTTGATGGAGGAGGTGATAGACTCTTGCCACTGACTGAGTATCCAGCCCTCAGAAGCAGATCCTGCTGACGTTGGCGATTTTTTGTAGAAGTAGAACCATGGCCTAATGGTCCTGAGTAAATTCTTCCTGGTTCCAGTACATTCTTCATTCATTCATTTAACAAATAACTATTGAGTACCTACAATGTGCCAACCCTTGATCTAGGTCCAAAGATACATCTGTGAACAAGTACAGATCCCTTGTTGAATTACATTCTAGTGAGGGGAAAGACAGATGGCAGGTAAATAAATGGGTAACATAGAGAATGTGTTGGATGTTAATAAGCACTATGGAGACAAGCTAAAGCAGGATAGTGAATTAAGAAGTGCTGAAGGGTTCTGTTTTTAGGCAAGATGGTGTAACAGGAACCAGATTTACCCTTCCATTTAAAATAACTAAAAATCTAGGTGGGGGGAAGTATATGAAACAATGGTTTTCAAGTCACTGGTGATAAATGGCAGTGATCCCTGAGTGACAGAAAACAAATTGAGGTTACTGCTTGGAGAGAGTCTCTAGACTGGGGTGCAGAGAGAAAGAACACAGACAGAGCTGATTTGAGAATGTGATGCTGAGAGTTTGGAGAGACCAATGCCACTAAAGTTTTTAGGAAAGAGTATCAGAAAGAACAGAACTGTCCAGAGAGAAAATTCTGAAGATCTTCAAAGGATGTATGTTGAGAATTTAGCAGAGTACTGATCACCACATGCATGTGAGGAAACTATCCAAGGCAGGAGGAAGAATGACCTTGAGGTAAAATGTGCCTGGTGTACTCCAGAAGCCTAGTGCAGCCATAGTGATCAAGGAAAGAACAGAAAACACAAAATCAGAGAGGCACTGGGGAGCAACTCAGGTGGGGACTTATAAGCCACTGGAAAAACCTTGGCTTTTGCAAGTGAGACAGGGACGATGGGAGGATATCAAGCACAGGAGTGGCATAATCTGACTTATGTTTTAATTTAAAATAGTCGCTCTGGATACTGAGTGGAAAATAGATTTTCAGGATAAGGGCAAAAGCAATGGAGCACTGTGGAGGCTTCTGTTACAATACAGGCAGGAGGTGATGGTTCCTAGGACCATTGTGGAATAGTGGAGGTGTTGAGAATATATCGGATCCTGGATGTATTTTTGAAGAACCAACAGGATTCATTAACAAATTTATTCCAGAACGTGAGACTGCCTTAATATTAGGAAACATTTCCAATAGACTTGCCTTCCATTTTATTCCTTTCGATCTACACAATAGAACTCACAAGCTAACTTAGGCCTTTCTCCAAAGAACACTATCTTTTCTATGTTTTCTTTTCATGGGACCAGAAAGATCTGACACATGGGCTGGGTGTTGAGTATAATAAAAATAGAAAGAACAGTTGCCTGCTTTAGCAGGCAAAATCAGCTTAGAAAAAATTGGTGTTTACTATGGCCCAGCCTTACCCTCCAGGGTTCTTTATATTATAATATGATCTTCTTTGTAATTATCCCTTGTGCATATTTTCTTCTTAGAAACTTCATTAGGAAGAGTGGAAATAACTTGAGATAAGACTCTGGTATTCCCAGTTCCTCAAACCAGTTCCCATCTAATGTTACTCCAGATTCATACATTATCTCTAACAACATGTTGTTTATATATAATTGATCACCTCAATAAATTAATAGAAAAAAAATTTATTTCAATAAATGTTTAAACATTATGTGATAAAATTTTAAATTCATTGTTTATCTTAAATCTTAATTAAAGAGAATAGAATATTTCCTTAACAAGATAAATGGTATTGATCTTAAAATTAATTAACAGAATCATCCCCAATTGTAGTACGTCAGATAAATTCCTATTAAAGTCAAGGATAAGACAAGAACAATGAGTACTTCTACTTTTATTTATCATTCTTATGGAACTTTTAAACAATACCATACACTGCAATAAAGAAATAACTCTTATAAATGTTAAAAATAGAGGACAGAGCTATATTTATTTACAAAACATATCATAGCATACCTGTAAAGCATGAAAGTAATTGAAAGAAAAACTGTTGAACTAATAGGATAGTTCAATAATATGACGAATTTTGAAAAACATATTTTTAAATAATTTTTTCTATATAACAAAAATAATATATTATAAAATATAATATAAAAATCCCCTTGGCAATAACAAAAAGATTTTACATTCCTAGGAATAGACCTAAAAATAAATGTGCTGGGGTCATATTGTGAGCACTTATATGCTGCTTATAAAATTTATCCTATAGTTGATATAATACAATGTGTAAAGTTAACACTTTGATCATGGAGGAATCAAAGGAAAAGTGACAGTATTAGAGGATGGCAAGCCAGCTGAGAGTCCACTGGTATATTTTAGGCAAGACATGCTAAGGCTCTGAACAGAGTGACAATAGGTAAGGTGAAGAGGAGAAAGATTGACCAATATTTAGTAGCTAGAACTGACAGCAAGTGGTAAGCAATTAAATGAGAAGTGAAGGGAGTCATTCAGGGCAGTTTCTAGCCTTCTAGAACTCATTGACTGAGAGAGGAAACAGAGAGAGAGGAGTAGGACCTAGGGAGGAAGAAAAGATGACTCTTTATTGAGATGTGCTGGAATTGAGGTGCTATGAGACATCAAAATGAAAGTCCAAGTACCTCTGATGTTTGATTCCAGATGTAGAATAGAATTTGTTTTCATTCATTCCATTTATTAAATGAGTATTTATTGAGATTTTAGCCAGAAATGTAAACTTAATAGTCATCAGCCTAGAGTTTCAAGAATAGAGGTGATTATGGAGGTAGAATGGATACAATGAGAAGAGAAAATGGGGCAAAGGACAGGTCTCTAAGACTCACTAACATTTAGCATCAAGCAGAAAAGAAAGAGCCATACGGGAATATAAGAAGGAGTGACCCAAGAGATAAAACGGAAACTCAGGTTAACGTAGTGCCACTGAAACTAGAGATGAGAAGGAAGGGGTGATTAATTGTACCTAACTGTAGGGAGTGGTTAAGTAATATGGGATTTTAAAAGAGCTCATTGTATTTCAAAATCGGGAAAATATTGGTGACTTTTATTTAAATACTTGTAAGGATAAATAAGAAAAAATAAAAGAGAGATAAAAAGATGAAGAAAACAAAAGAAAAAATTGAGTTATGTCTGAAAAAGAAAGGAAGTTATAAGACTGAAACCATGTGCAGTAACAGTCAAGGGAGTTTTTAGTATGAGAATCATTGTCTCATGGTAGTTTTATGGGAATCCTTGTTCAAAGATCAAGGGTGATTCCGTTCTATTTACCATGCTTCCAATCAATTAATAAATATTTCTAAACCAAGGTAGCAAATAAATAATTTAGAACTCATAAAGGGAGACACAAGTGATATAGAATTAATTAAAAGAAAGTTCCCTTTATTTTCCATTTAAGATAATGTTACATAAAATCCCTAAGTTGCCCGCAATGGTTTCTCAGCCCTAGGTTAACATGTCCTGTTTTTATGATTTGAACTGTAAGTAACAGAAAACCCCAATTCTACTTGCTAAAATAAGGAATATTTTTATGATCTTACATATAAAGAAAATCGAAAGGTGGAAGAACTGTAGCGTTGGTTAATCCAAACAATTAAAAATGTCATCAAGTTCTAGTGAAGCAAGAAACCTGGTTTTGGGGATGAGTGAGGCTGTGGCTCCCTAGTGCTCCTCATGCCTGCAGGAGTAATTTCATTCACAGTGGGCATTTAAGCAAGCTCACTGGGTTCTAGCACCCAAGCCATGTATTCCAACAGCTTGGCCAAGAATAAAGATGATATTTGACCTCTTTCCACCTGATTCCTGCCTCTGCATCTCAAATTGGTGTAACTCGGTCAGGGAAGAAAAATGCTATTTGTTGGGCCTTTTCAAATTCCAGCACCAACAATGAATATGTGACAAAAAGAAACTCTGACAAAATAACTGAGGCTTTTCTTTCCTGGATCAGTGGCATCCATTGCCCCAGGAGATAATCAAAGTCATGAATGGAATTTCTAAATAAGTTATTATTAACTCATAATATAGAAAACGGCCTATAAAGCCAAGACTTTCAAATGCAAGCCCAAATCTTGAGAGAAAATTTCTATTTTAACTCCAAAAGCTTAGGTTTGAATATCAAGAGCCAGGCCTTTAAATAATTATATTCATAAAGTTAATACTGTAAATTAGTGTTTTTTAAACCACAGGTTGCAATCCATTGGTGACTTGTAAAATCAATGTAGTAGGTTGCAACTAGATTTTTTAAATGAGGGACAAGAATAGAATAAAACACCAGGGTCTGTTATACATAATGATCATTATGCTTCTTGATATTTTTTTTTTACTTTAAGTGTGGTGTGTATGTGTGTGTGTGTATTGAGCCTTAATGTAAAATATATTACTTACTGTGAGCTGTGTCAAGGACTTGAAAAGCACTGCCATTAAAATTAATTTGGGAAAACTTTGAAGAAAAGCCTGATTGTCCAGGCTCTCAACAGATAAATGAGAGAATGCATCAAACAAGAGGTGACCAAAGTCATGAAATAATTGAAAAAATGGAAGAATAGCAGGAAAGATGCAGCCTCAGGCTAAGCCTGAGATAGACATTTGGGAGAAAGGAGAGTATTCCCAGGAAGAGAAGCAGCAGATATAAAAATTTGAGCTACTATAACAAAATGTCCTAGATAGGATGGCTCATAAAGAGCAGAAATGTATTGCTTACAGTTCAGGAGGCTGGGAAGTCCAAGAACAAGGCACAGTAAGATTCAATGTCTGGCGAGGGCCTCCTTTCTTCTTCACAGATGACACCGTTTAGCCATGTCCTCACATGGTAGAAGGGGTGAGGCAGCTCTCTGGGGTACATTTTAAAAGAGCATTTATCCCATTTATGATGGCTCTATAATCATCACCTAATCATCTTCCAAAGGTCCCACCTCCTAACACCATAAGCTCAGGAGTTAGGATTCACATATGAATTTGAAGGAACACAAATATTCAGGCTAGTGCAATGGGAAAATATAATGTATACACAGAAGTTAAAGAATAAGTCCATCTAGCTGGAGCCAAGTTGGACTGAATGATGGAGAACTGAGGTGATCAAATTGGAAGTTCATATAGTAAGTAGGGTTTTGATGGTCAATAGGGAATCATGGAATATGTTTGAGCCGGCAAATAACATGAAGATAACGGGATGGCCTGGAGGGAAAAAAAGCTGGAGGCAAGAATTTTTAGAAGTCTGGCAAATAGCCATGCCCAAGGAAATAGATAAGATTTGCAGCAGGGACCAAATAACAAATATGATGTGTCCTAGGATGAAAGCCTTGAAAGTTCTTGGAAATTGAAATAAATTCTAAGAATAAAAGCTTCCATCTCTTGGGCATTGCAAATAAATCCACTTATTAGTATTGCTAGAATAATTAGCTAGCTCTGTTAATATCATAAATAAGTATTTTATGCCTCTCAATGTGCTTTTGCATCCATTAGTCATTTGATTTTCATAATCACCTTAAGAGGCAGCAAGGTGATATACTAATATTTCCATTTTAAAGATGGAGAAACTGTAGTCTAAAGGCGTTATCCAGCTTCCCAAGGTCACACAGTTAATGACAGGATTAGATTCACCAGATCTTCTCACACTGAGGCCAGGATTCTCCCACTTGACAATAGGTGGCACCTCCCACGTTGTCATTCTCTAATAATGACCCATCAACTTGTTGACTAAAATTGTTCCAAAAATTGAATTGGCTCAATATTTCAGGAAGAAAGCCTATTCAAAAGGTCACTGTGGCTTGGTGTAAGTTTATTTAATAAATATTTTTCTTATTTGGAGGTTTTAATTTTAAGTATGTGGTCTACTCTTTTTGTATGATTATTTGCTCAAAAAAAATTTTAGTCAGCAACACACCTCATAAAAATTTAATATGTTTCAGAGCTCTTTTTACTGTTTAAAAAGGCACAAATCAGGCATTCTTGCATTTTGAATGTGGTGCCCCTGTAATTGGGCCCTCTCTAAGGAAGGCCCTTCCAAACCCTGTAAGGGAATTGCTCTTTTAAAATAGAAACAACACTCAAATGAAGGGTTGTCCGAGATGATTCCTCTGCTCACGCCACAGGTCTCCACTCCGATGTGTCCTGGCTTTCCTGGTCACCTGTATATTTTTTTCTTCAACTTGAAAAGACCTACTGTCAAGTGTGTCTTTGGCTTTCAGGGCAGTAGAACAAGATGATAACTCAAGTAGGATGGCCCTGGGTTTGAATCCCAGCTCTGGCTCTCACTAGACATGTAACCGTGAGGAGGTTAACTCATGTCCCTGAGTATTACTTTCTCAGCTCTACCATAAAGTGGTTACATTTCATGTCACAGAGTTATTACCTGAATTTAAGATAGCAAACTTGCAAGCACTGAACCTGAAGTGGCTTCTCATTGAATATTTATTACCTAAGAGCCAGTGACAAGATTTACCAATAGAACACTCACTAGGTTCATAATGGGGAATTAGTGCTTTCACCTTTCAGACTGCTCCTTTACCAGGCCCAGAGTTATGCACATGGGCTCTGACCTGGTCAGATTCTACAACCAAATGCTTTAAGCAATGAGCTGGTAAAGTTTATTCGAAGTTGGAGAGCAACAGTCCTGACTTCTTTATTTCATTCCATCAAAAAATATTTTTTGGGCACTCACTATTGTTCTGGGCATTGAGGATACAGAGATTAAAGAACATGGGCAATGTTCTCACTCTCCTGAAGCTTACGTTCCATTAGGGAACACAGGCAATAGGTATGCAAGCCAGTAGATAAGACAGAATATCAGATAGCGATAGGTATACGGCAGAACATTAAAATAGGGTGGCATGATAAAGTATTGGAGTCTACTTTAGATAGGGTGGCCAAAGAAGACCATTCTAAGGAAGTGACATTAAATCTGGAAATCAGGTGATAAGAGGGTTCTGGCCCAGGTAAAAATCAAGGGAAAGAGCAACCCAGGCAGAGGGAACAGCTCATTCAAAGGGCCTAAAATGGAAATCAGCTTGGAGTTCTCACGGACCAGAAAGAGCACCAGTGTGGCTGCATGAAAGTGTAGCTGGAATCTCAGGGAGAGAAGGGGATAATAGAAGATGCATGTAAGGAAGGAAGAAATCAGCTTATGCAGTACCTTGTAAGGCATAGGAAAGAGGTAGGATTTTGTTCCAAGAGGAATTGAGTTATTTATAGGATATTAAACAGAGAAGCACAATGACTTGTTTTCTCAACGTTCACCAAGTCTGCATTTTGGAAGGCAAGGACAGTACCAGCACATCTCTTGGAGGGTAGTACAAATGGGAGAAAATGGTGATTAGACTATGAAGGTCACAGTGGCAATGGAGAGAACTGGATAGATTCAGAAATTATTTAGGAAGCTGACTTGACAAGATCTAGGAGGTAAATGTGATAAAAAAGAAAATAAGGCTAACCCTAGAATGTGGGTTTGAACAAGTGGTTGAATTGTGGTGCTGAAGAGGAAAATAGGGAAGGAATGAATAGAGGAAAGGAGAGAGGAAGAGACTTAAATGTTCTCTGTTGGCTTTATTATGAGACTGAATCTCAGAGAAGTTGGGACTAAATTTATATATTCAGGATCAGTACTCTTTGTATCCCCAGGACAGAGCCTAGGGCAACACATGGCCCAGGTATTTCAGTATGTGTATTCATGTGATGGAGAAAAAAAGATCATTACTTGAAATTCTGAGTCTGTTGCTTTATCCACAAGCCTTTTAATTTCTTGGAACTTCAGTTTCCTCTCTTGTAAAATTGGGACAGGAAGACTTACCTTGCCTAGCCCATGGAATGCTGTATGAAAATTAGATAAATATGTAAGCATTATGAAACTATAAGCCACTTAGCAAACACAGTTTTGTGAAAGGGATTAATATGATTCCATGTTAGAACATAAGCATCACAAGTATAGGGACTCAGTCTACTTTGCTCATTATCTCCAGCATGTAGAATGGAGGTTCTCAATAAATAAATGTTAAGTGAATGAATTAATGAATTATAGTAGATCCTATGAAACACAAGACTGGAGGTTGTGAGCACCAAAGATCCCTATAACATTATAGTATAATTAGTTTGATACACATCTGCCTTCTCCAGAGCCCAGGAACCAACTTCATTTATCTCAAAGTCTCACTATTAAGTCCAATACACAGTAGCTGTGTGAATAACTAATGAATTGAATTCTCTGCCAACTAGACTAAGAGCCACCAGCAGCTAACTAACGAGTACAGTGCCTCACCAGACAGGTGCATTGGTCAATGCC
This sequence comes from Hylobates moloch, assembly GCF_009828535.3. Classification (NCBI taxonomy): domain Eukaryota; kingdom Metazoa; phylum Chordata; class Mammalia; order Primates; family Hylobatidae; genus Hylobates; species Hylobates moloch. The sequence continues at coordinate 72,432,451 of NW_026652292.1, read as the reverse complement.
CTTGGACACCTCTCTGCTTGAGATCAGCAGCCTCAAAACAAAAATACCCCATCACTTAAGTCTGACTTAAGTGATGGGGTAGTATCATCATAATTACTAGAAATAAATATTTATTAAAATATTAAAAATAATAATATTAATGAACACCTACTATGAGCCTGTGATAAGTATCTCATTTAATCCTCTCAATAATCTTCCCAGATCAGTATGTCATTTTATGATATTTTCAATTTTAGCATGACAATTTTCAAACATATGGAAAACTCGAAATAGCATAATAAGCACCTGCGTTGGCATTGATGATACTAGAATATGTATCCGTGCTTGGGCATAGTTTGTCCTCAAAAAAATATTCTTTGGCTGGGCACAGTGGCTCATGCCTGTAATCCCAGCACTTTGGGAGGCCAAGGTCAGATCACCTGAGGTCAGGATTTCGAGACCAGCCTGGCTAACATGGTGAAAACCCATTTCTACTAAAAATACAAATATATATATATTTGTTGCACAAATGAGCAAATAAATTCATGAGTGCATATTAAAAACACACATGGAGAGATTATGAAGCAGGAATTATATATTTTTAAAGATAAACAGTATTCTTAAGGAAAGATTTTTAAGTTTGAAGTAGGCCACATCTAGCTATGCTGCCCAGATTCTAATGGGAGCAGAGGGCCTAAAAATTATCTGCACTTTGAGTGGCATAATGTGTGTGAAAGGGGATTGATATGGTTTGGCTGTGTCTCCACACAAATCTCATCTTGCATTGTAGCTATCATAATTCCCACGTGTTGTGGGAGCAACCTGGTGGGAGATAATTGAATCATGGGTGTGATTTCCCCCATACTGTTCTCATGGTAGTGAAATAAGTCTCACGAGATCAGATGGTTTTATAAGGGGAAACTCTTCACTTGGATCTCATTCTCTCTCTTGTCCGCTGCCATGTAAGACGTGCTTTTTACCTTCTGCCATGACTGTGAGGCCTCCCCATTAACATGGAACTGTGAGTTCATTAAATATCTTTTCCTTTATAAATTACCCAGTCTCAGGTATGTCTTTATCAGCAGCATGAGAACAGACTAATTCAGGGATGAGAAATGCAAAGCATCAAATACAAGTGTAACCTAGAGGCTGAAGTCAGGTCATACTCTCTCTAATCACTATCCCCAGTCCCTCCTAACTTGGCACTTCAGGAATTCACCCTCCAAAACTGAAGTTCTTTAACTCAACACATAGCACAATGAGGAAATAATGGGCCATGCTCCAGGGCCCCATGGTAGTCTACTTGGCTGGAGCTCAATGCATTTCTGAACATTTTCTCATCTTAATATGGGGAACTTTCTCATAAGAGTCATAATAGTACTAAAATTATATTGGAAAATCCCTTACTCCTTGGAAATACATATTGGAATATTTAGGAGTGAAATTTCACAACAACTATACTTCAAAATAATTTAGCAGGGGAAAAAAATGAATGTAGAAAATTGAGCATTACTGCTAATCTAGATGAGGAAAACGCAGGTGCTTATTATGCTATTTCGAGTTTTCCATATGTTTGAAAATTGTCATGCTAAAATTGAAAATATCATAAAATGACATACTGATCTGGGAATATTATTGAGAGGATTAAATGAGATACTTATCACAGGCTCATAGTAGGTGTTCATTAATATTATTATTTTTAATATTTTAATTAATATTTATTTCTAGTAATTATGTATTATTTTATATTAATATTAATGCCACAACTCATGAGCTTACATATGGACACACACTCAGCACCTTCTCCTTTCAGAATGTACAGAACCTCTTCCTTTTGGACAACATGATAAATCATGTAACTTAATCCTGTTTCAAAAGATTGTATGTAGATCACCTTGGGCACAAGGCCTGATGGCATTGATGATACTAGTTCATACATGTATTCTATTGTTCATTTCTTTCTGGAAAGATGGATAAGGCAGAGATGACAGTTGTACCTTTGAGGTTAGGGAGATGTGGGTGCATCCCTTACTTTCACGCATATTCATAGCATGAGCTTCAAAAACTTACTGGTTTCATGGAGCATTAGTGTTTTCAGCAACACAACAGGATCATTATGCCATCCAAGGAACTGCCCTGGAGGTTATGTAAGACCTCATGCACAAACAGGCTAATATGTTCCACACATAGTAGGTGTGAATGACGTTAACTGCCTCTCTTCCCCCTTAGAGACTCAAAGAATGAGCAAAGGCCTTTTTGGGGTAGCTTCTTAAAAAGTTTGGCACTGAGTAATTACTGTATCCATCAATCTTTGGTTAGCATCAGTCATTTGCGCCTTAATTATTTAAGGAGAAAATGGGAAATGACAAGAAAAGTTTATTGAAACAAGCCACTTTTAGACATGTCCTGGAAACAAAAGTAATTCAAAAAAAAAACAATATTTAGCATGATGGGCAGGACAAGTCTTGGGGTCCTCATTTTACGGTCAAAGAAACTGAGTCATCAACTGGCCAGAAAATGGGAAAGTAAGGCTGAACCCTAGTTAGTGGGAGTAGATCCAAAAGCAGTCTGCGTTTTCCAGACACAGGAAGAACAGGCAGGACAAAAGAAGAGTGTATCTTTTTCTCATTCCTTCAGCATAGAAGTGGTAAAGCCACAGCAAGGAAAAGCATTCCAACCATGCAGTTGCAAACAGGGATGACATTGTGAATGCATGGAGCAGCTGATTAATTGGGACAGGAGATCAAATATCAACAGTCCTTTGAAGATTTGGAGCAGAGCAGTGAGGCCTCCCTGGGATTTCTGAAGCTCTGAAGCAGGCTGGCAATAAATAAGATCCAGGCCTCAGGACTGGAGCTCCCAGAGATGCCCCTTCTCTAAGAGGAACAGTTGATTTTTTTATTGCTGGCCTGTGGGGTAGAAGATTCCCATATATAGCCCCAGGAGATGGAGGTGGGGAGAATGTATTTCTGGGAGGCTCAAGTCACATTCCAGGTCTGCTTTCTGCAGAGGAAGGATGTTTCTGACAGGTGTGTGTTCCTGCTGCCCCACTCTGTGTGCTGAGCACAGTGAGGCTCCCAGGCACCACAGGTGAGCCTTCTACTAGACTATCAGAAAGAGTCAACAATGAGCCAAAGACATATCCTTAGCTGCAAAACCTAGAGGTGAGTGCAGAGAAGTGAGCACAGAACTTCCAGTCCCCATGTCAGACCCTCAGAGAGGCACCCACACATTTCTTTATTCACCCATCCTTGCAGCAAATACCCACTGAGCATTACTGTATGACAGACACCAGGCTAGGTGCTGAGGGATTTGAACACTGCAGCTGATCCTCACTCAGTCATTCGTTCATCCCCTCATTCATTCATTCTGCAGGCATTACTGAGCACTGCTCCACACTACTTTCTGAAGTTGCAACAATCAGCAAGACAGATCTTATTCCTGACCTCATGGGTTGACAGTCTAATGACTCTCTGGGGCATGCTGGGGGTCAATGGACCTCAACTTAAAGCCCTTGAACAAGTAGCTCGGCCTCTTACAACCTGTGTTTCTTAACCTACAAAATGGGCATTATCCTACCTCCTTACTTATAAAATAGGCATTATCCTACCGCAGGGATTCTGTGAGGTTCAGAAATAAAAGATGTGAATGCATGGGATAAGCTCCAATCCAAGACTCACAGGTTGGTGATGACTGTTCTTGGGCCATGGGGGAAAGGCTTGTAAATTCCCCCTGAGTTATTTACCTACAGACAAAGAAGGCACCAAAAAGCTGTATCAAGTTACACACTCATAAATGCAGGATGGGGAATTTCATAAAGAGACCACTGTGCATGCAGTGACTGATTGAGTGTAGAAGACGGTTGGGGCCAGGCAGAAATAATTTCCAATTACATTTGAACAGCATTTGGGGGTTTACAAAGGTGTTTTTGTAAACTGTAGAGCACCTCAAGAAGAGTTGGCCTTGCTCAGGTGTGATTCTCTCAGGGGCAGAAGCTGCTTACCTGGTTTGCCCACTCTGGAGACAACAAACAACTCCAGTAGTCAGTGAAGATCTTTCTACCTGATAGGAGTTGTTAAGAGTAAATAAATCCAGGTCAGGCGCCATGGCTCACGCCTGTAATCGCAGCACTCTGGGGGGCCGAGGCAGGCGGATCACGAGGTCAGGAGATCGAGATCATCCCGGCTAACATGGTGAAACCCCATTTCTACTAAAACTACAAAAAAAATTAGCCGGGCGTGGTGGCGGGCGCCTGTAGTCCCAGCTACTCAGGAGGCTGAGGCAGGAGAATGATGTGAACCCAGGAGGCAGAGCTTGCAGTGAGCCAAGATCATGCCACTGCACTCTAGCTTGGGTGACAGAGCAAGACTCCGTCTCAAAAAAAAAAAAAAAAAAAGAGTAAATAAATCCATGGAAAACAGAACTCTATACAGGTCTCTACAAATGTGATATAAAACAATGTTTACACTACAAAAATGCATGAGTTCTTGGAGTTTTTCATGCCACCATGCTGTTGCAAACAAAACACATGCCCATGAGTAATACTCCTTTGCACGTAGTAATTTTCAGCTAGTTAAGAAAAGGGAAAAGGAGGTGGGGAGAGGGATAACACAGTGGGGAAATTCACTAAAATCTATCAGGATTGGGGAAGCAGAAGTCACTTGATAAAGTCTTCCTGGAAGTTACAACACTTACGCCCAACCACTACAGCAATTTGGGAATCATTGCAGGACAGAGGAGGTTTGACATTAGCCCTGCCTCTCTGATCAGAGCCTGTTCAGTGCCTGCACCTTTTTGCTGCTCTAATACTACAGTCTCAAGTCCTCTCAATGTCCCATGATAATCTGTTTTTAACCCAGTCTGCATAGGAACAGACATTTGATGTAGAAAAGACCCTGGGACTCAAGTGCCTAATTGGTGAGAATTTTGTCTCTTTGTCTGAAATTGCATAGTTTTTTTGTTTGTTTGTTTTGGGTTTTTTAAAATGTATTTTTATGGTACTTACTGTTGCTTTCCTAATATAATAGCTATAGCATAGCTCCTTACAATGATAAAACTCAGGCACACGCTCCATCCTCCAGTAGACACTCCGAAAGGTGCCTGCTGCAGTTATCTGTAACTTGAGGGCGACGTCTCACTATTCATCCCTGTGGTGCAGTAGTAGGAGGCATAATATGGATTGCCTGGTTTTCAGCACTAGCAGAAAATTCCACCCAACTATACATACCTCAACAATTCTGTATTATTTCCAGTACCGAAAAAAAAGAGAGATAAAGACATGTTTGTTCCCTGCCTGAGGCAGGCTGTGGCTTTCTTGTTGACCTTTTGCCCACCCATGTGTGAATCATTTTTACCCCACTCATGTACCCATCCATAGCCGATACCACAACAGAACCTCAAGAAAACACTATGTCATGACCAAGAGAGAAAGAGCCATACCAGTTAAAAAGAAACAAAACTGAACTTATCCTTCCATGTCATCTAGTTCCAAGCATACTAAGTGCCTCTAGTCAATACTTAGCTTCTGTCAGAAAACCTCCCTGACCCTCAGTGTCTTCATCATTATATAACCCAGATGCTCACTGTCTCTTCATCCATACATGCTGTTTCTGCTTTGACTTTGGCAGCAACTTGATGAAGAAATCGACTTCTGTGCCAGACTCCACAAGAAATTCAGTCACAGCTGGAAGTTCATGGCTTTGCAAAGACCTTATCCAAAGATTGGTAGAGCCCTGGGAAGGAGGTCAGATCATGCAAACATTCCACTAAAGAACCCGTACTCTCCAAGGGTTACTTTAAGGGTTATCTCTCTCAGCTTTTCCCCTCCTCCATGCAGCCTCAGTGGCCTCTCTCCACACCCAGGCACCTGCCTCCCATAACACCTTCTACCTGGAGAAGACAGTAACCTGTTCCATTTGTCCTCAGAGCATGTCTTCTTCAGCCAACCTGCCCAGGACTTACTTAAATGTTTCTCCAAACAAAGACAGTCCATCCTAGAAGGGGGAGTTGTGGATACAAGTCTTTCCTCTACCACGAGAAGAATGGAAAGAGTAATAACATATTCCTCCCCGTCCTAGGTTGTAACAGAGGACTATATGAAGGGGGGGTATAAACAGTCCCTGTACAATGTAAAGTAGTAATCAAATATAAAATATTATAGGCTGGGTACAGTGGCTCACGCCTGTAATCCCAGCACTTTGGGAGGCCGAGGCGGGTAGATCCCGAGGTCAGGAGATCGAGACCATCCTGGCTAACATGGTGAAACCCCGTTTCTACTAAAAATACAAAAATTAGCCGGGTGTGGTGGCGGATGCCTGTAGTCCCACCTACTCGGGAGGCTGAGGTAGGAGAATGGTGTGAACCCGGGAGGCGGAGCTTGCAGTGAGCCGAGATCATGCCACTGCACTCCAGCCTGGGTGACAGAGTAAGAATCCGTCTCAAAAATAAATAAATAAATAAAATAAAATATTATGATGGTGGTAGTAGCTGTAATGTAACATTAGGGATAGAAGGACCAGTCCACTGTTTTTCACACATTTTTGGCCACAATGAACAACAAGAAATCTATTCTGCCACTTGTATATACTACATGCAAACATACACACATACACACACAGCCGAAACAGGTTTCACAAAGCAATCCCTACCTTTCTATGTGTAGTCGACTTTAATTTTTTACTCTACTACCTTCACAACCAGCCAATGAGTCACATGCCTTGCTTAGAAGAAACCTGATAGAGTCCCACTCTCATTCTTTTTTTTTTTTTTTTTTTTTTTTGAGACTGAGTCTTACTCTGTTGCCAGGCTGGAGTGCAGTGGCGCGATCTTAGCTCACGGCAATCTCTGCCTCCTGGGTTCAAGCGATTCTTCTGCCTCAGTCTCCCAAGTAGACGGGACTACAGGCGCACGCCACCACGCCCAGCTAATTTTTGTATTTTTTAGTAGAGACAGGGTTTCACCATGTTGGACAGGCTGGTCTTGAACTCCTGACCTCGTGATCCACCCGCCTTAGCCTCCCAAAGTGCTAGGATTACAGGTGTGAGCCACTGCGCCCAGCCCCCACTCTCATTCTTTAAAAATGGAGAAGTTGCAGTTTGTGCATTTTTTTAAATGAACATTTACTGACAATCTACTCACAGACACACTGTGCTGAACTTGGGGAATGAAAAGATAATTGCTGCCCTTGAGGACATCATAGTCTAGTAAGAGTGAAGAGGCAAATCTGGATAATAACCTGCTCAAGTTTATGCTATACCAGGGGAAGAACTAAAATTAATACTAATACTACCCATCTTTTTAAATTACATGTATACGCTTTTTAAAAATAGTAAAACTCTTCTTTTAATTGTATTCTTACTATTTTTATTTTTAATTAACAAAAAAAAACTTGGATATATTTATGGTATACAACTTGATGTTTTGATGTATGTATATAATGTGGAATGATTTATCAACTGAATTAACATCTCCATCACCTCATGTACTTACCAGTTTTTATGATGAAAACATTTTAAATCCACTCTCCTAGCAATTTTCAATTGTATAATACATGATTATTAACTATAGTCACCATGCTGTAAAATAGATCTGCAGTCTAACTGAAACTTCCTACACTTTGGCCAACATCTCCCCACAGTTGAGGGGAAAAAAAAAAAAAAAAACATTTTCATAAATGTTCACTTTTGCTCTGTGAACGTAAATCTGCTAGAGGTGGAAGACAAACCTCAGTAGCATAAGACAGAATGTTTGGACTTCAGGAGCCAAATAACACAAATTCCTAGTTTTTTATAGCATTTTATAGCTTAAAATACTCTTCCATATAACACTGTTTGTTTTATTTCAATCTTCACAACAATCCCATTGCATTGCTATTCCCATTTTATGGATAGGAAGCTGAAGCTCAGACAGTGACTCACCCGACGTCACTCAGCCAGTGAGTAGCAGGAATAATAAATCCTTCATGGATTGTAATGGGAAATAGGAGGCAGTGGAGTTAGATCCATTTTATAGGAGGCCTGGGTTTCTCTTGATGCAACAGATATAAAATGCTTCAATCCTTCCTAAAAATCGATAAGCTTAAAATCATTATAAAGATCACCTCAACATGTCAATATATCATAAATGGTCCCCATAAACTCTGGTTTATCACCCCTTTCCTGGCATGGACTTCAGGCTGAGGGTAGATGTCAGGAAGCAGGACTCCAAGACCACTCCCGGCGTCAAGTCTCAAAGTAAAAGACTCACAACATAAGCTAAAAGTTCATTTCTCCCCCCACCAACCATGGCACTGACTCATATTCTCCACTCCCAGAGTGGCTTTCCTTCTCCAAGCTGTTTATTTATTTTCAGAAATTCTCACAAGGCTAATGGCAAAAAAACTGACATTTGTCTAAAAGAGCTCAGACTGAGAAAAAATGCAAAGCCCCTGAAGGGACAGTTGTGTGAACTTGAGAGAGAGGTTTTAAACCCCAGTGGCAAATCAGAGCAAGGGGTCATTGTTAGAATCAGACAGCAGACAAGTTCGACTACAGTTGATCTATGCAAGGCCTAGAATACTTGTAGAAAAAATACAAATAAATAGAGAATATATAGTACTTCTATTTGTTGGTCTTACAGAATAATTTTCTTTCTAAATTCCTTTGTCATTAACACACACACCAACACACATATTTACATACAAACAGTACAAATAGAATTTGAAGTGGACTTTATTAAGAATAGTTTATATGTTTATAAAGGCCATCTCTCAAGCCCAATAGTTGTAAATTGCTTTCTTTGTAGAAGTAGCTCCAAAAGTTATTTATAATAATAAATGTAAGGTTATAATCATGTTTTAAATGCCAAATATTTTCAGTACAGGATGGAAAAGAAGACTGAAAAGGTAGGCAAATGTCAAATCAAAAAATGTTTTATGTGGTACATTATGGAAATTATCTTGTAGAAAATAAGCAGTCATTGAATAATTGTAAGCAATGCTACTTGCATGACACTGCTTGCATTATGAAAGATTACCCTTGCAGCAGAGGGAGGATGCATTGGAAGAGGGTAAGACTAGGAACAACTTGGGCATTTGGGCAGATATTTTAATATTCCAACAATATATGTCAATTGTCCTGAGAAGGTGAGGAGAGAGAATTCTTCATGGGTCTCTTTATGTTTCTACAAGTCTTGTAAATGAGGCCTTGATGCTCTCTGTTCCAGACCATCTCTTCAAGGGTTTTTGTATATTGAACAGCATTGGGAGATAATAGATAGTGTCTCCTCCAGAAAAAAAGGAAGGTGTGCTTACAGCTGTGGAAGATAGCGGTAGTATCTAACTCCTCCCCTGCCCTGCAGCAAAGAGTAGGCATGCTTATGACCCATTATAAAAGGCTTTGACTCCCTGAACTCAGGATATCTCTCCTGCTCTGCACCTCACTGTGTATGCAGGTGTCTTCTGGCTCTCTGTGCATTATCCTGTGGGAATCGGTGCTCAGGAAAGTGACACAATAATGCTGACACTGGCGATTGCTTATATTGTGAACAATAAATTGTCCTTTGTGTTTGACTCCTGGGTCTTGAGTCTTCTATCAGCATCCATGAAACTGTGATAGTTTGTCTTGTTCACTTACAATTAGGAGGAAATTTCAGTCCCTTCACAGTCCTTGAAACTGGGCTATAATTGTTTCAGCCAGGAATGGAGAGAAGGGAATGAACAGGAAAGAAATTTAACTGGGTTTGGACAGTAAATAAAGAAAAATATTAAATTTGAAATAAATGCATTTTTCCTCTTTAATACGTCCCTCCTTTCCAAGGACATGTCTGTGAATCAACTCAATTCTTAGTCTTTTGTGATGCTAAAAGAAGTAGGAATGAGAGAGAAGTCTGAGAGGTACAGAAGGTTACAGAATTGATTTACATCAGATACAGTCCAGAGTAAACCATGAAACAACAAATGAAAAGGGATAGTAAAAGATCTTGGGTTTGGGAATAGTCACAAGCTGGGGTTGAAGAGAGGAAGTTTTTCAGGGAAAGGGGAAAAAGGAGCTCTTCAGGTATATGATAGAGGGAGAAAGACATGTAGCTATAGATAAGATAAAAACAGAGAAAGGCAAAAATGAGAAGAGCATATTTCAAAGTTTGCTGTGCATTATGCGTGGGATATTTTGGGGGGATTCTTTAGAAGATTAAGTAATAGTTTAAAATGTTTTCATTTTTATTTATCCTGCTTTTTTTTGTTTCCAGACTGCTGTTTATTTGTCTATGTTTACAATTCAAGGCTCACATTGAGACAAGAGCCAACAGTCCAAGATATATGTGGGTTACAGGTTCAAAGCTGATGAGACAGTGATTGAGTAGCTGAGCCAGATTTTTTTAAAGGAGGAATCTGTTATAGTACTCAGGTTTCTATCTTAAATATATGATTTTATAGGGTGCCATTTACCATACTAGATTATACAGGTGGAGGAGCAGGTTTGAGGGGAATGTTATAGGGAATGATCTTGAACTTGTTGAGGTGGGAGTGCCTAACGAACATGCAAGTAGGGTAGCCTGAGCTGGAGTCAGTAGCAATGATAAAGCACCTGCAGCAGTGGAATTGGGTGAAAGATTGCCAAGGGTGGGTCTCTGGAGCATTTAACAGAGACTGAGAAAGGCCAGGGAGGTAAAAGAAAACTGGGAGAAATGGTATCATGAAAGATAGAAGAAGACTGCATGTCAAGAAAGAGGATCAAATACTGCAGTAAGATGCAGGAAGACAAAGACTGAGATTGTTCCATTACTTGCCAATCAAGATGAGAGTGAAGTAATATTTAAACACTCATTCCTGTCTAAAAAAATAAAAACAGCAACAGGAGATATAAAAGATATTTTTTAAAATTTATTTTAGACTCAGGGCGTACCTCTATGGGTTTGTTATATGGATATATTGCATAATACTATATGGATATATTGCATAATACTATATGAATATATTGCATAATACTGGGGTTAAAGCTGCTAATGAACCTATCACCCAAATAGTGAACATAGTACCCAATAGGTAATTTTTCAACCCTTGCCTCCTTTTCTCCTCCCCCACTGTTGGAGTCCTCAGTGTCTATTGTTTCCATCTTTATATCCATGTGGACCCATTGTTTAGCTCCCACTTACAAGTAAGAACACACAATATTTGATCTTCTGTTTCTGCATTAGTTCACTTAGGATAATGGCCTCCAGCTGCACCCATGTTGCTGCAAAGAACACAATTTCATTCTTCTTATGACTGTATAGTATTCCAGGGAGTATATGTACCACATTTTCTTTATCCAGTCCACCTTTTTGGGGCACCTAGGTTGAATACATGACTTTGCTATCATGCTGCAATAAATATATGAGTGCAGGTGCCTTTCTGGTAGAATGGCTTATTTTCCCTTCAGTAGATAACCAGTAATGAGATTGCTGGGTCAAATGGTAGTTCTATATTCAGTTCTTTGAAAAATCTCCAAATTGTTTTCCACAGGGTTTGAACTAATTTACATTTCCATCAAAGGTGTATAAGCGTTCCCTTTTCTCCATATTCTCACCAACATTTATTATTTTTTGACATTTTAGTGATAGCCATTCTGACTAGTGTGAGATGATATCTCATTATTTTAATTTACATTTCTCTCATCATTAGCAATGCTGAGCAGCTACTCATATGTTTGTGGACTACTTGTATGTCTTCTTTTTAGAAGTGTCTATTCATGCCCTTTGCCCGTTTTTTAATGGGACTATTTGTTTCTTTCTTGTTGAGTCATTTATGTTCCTTATAGAGTCTAGACATTAGTTATTTGTTGGATGTATAGTTTGCAAATAATTTCTCCCGTTGTGTAGGATGTCCATTTACTCTCTTGATGGCTCCTTTTGCTGTGGAGCTCTTTAACTTTATTAGGCTCCAAATGTCTTTTTGTGTTTGCTTTTGTTGAATTCGTTTTTGCGGTCTTAGTTATAAATTATTTGCCTAGCCCAATGTTCAGAAGAGTTATTCCTAGGTTTTCTTTTAGGATTTTTATAGTTTGAGGTCTTACCTTTGAGTCTTTTATCCATCTTGAGTTAATTTTTGTGTATCGTGAGAAGTAGTGGTCTAGTTTTATTCTTCTGCATATGACTCACTAATTATTCTAGCACCACTCATTGAATACAGTGTCCTTGCCTCATTGTTTATTTTTGTCAACTTTGCCAAAGACCAGTTGGCTATAGGTGTGTGACTTTGTTTCTGGGTTCTCTAACCTATTCCATTGGTCTATATATCTATTTTTGTAGCAGTACTATGATGTTTTGGTTACTATAGCCTTGAAGTATAGTTTGAAGTTGGGTAATGTGATACCTGTGGCTTTGGGGGTTTTTTTGTTTTTTGTTTTTGCTTTTATTTTGCTTAGGATTCCTTTGGCTATTCAGGCTCTTTGGTTTTGCATAAATTTTAGAATTACTTTTTCTAATTTTATGAAAAATGACATTGGTAATTGGATAGGAATTGCACTAAAATTCAAGATTGCTCAGCAAAGTCTCAGGATATAAAATCAATGTGCAAAAATCACAAGCATTCCTATATACCAATAAGAGATAAACAGAGAGCCAAATCATGAGTGAACTCCCATTCACAATTGCTACAACGAGAATAAAATACCTAGGAATACAACTTACAAGGGATGTGAAGGACCTCTTCAAGGAGAACTACAAACCACTGCTCAAGGAAATAAGAGAGGACACAAACAAATGGAAAAACATTCCATGCTCATTCATAGGAAGAATCAATATTGTGAAAATGGCCACACTGCCCAAAGTAATTTATAGATTCAATGCTATCCCTATCAAGCTACCATTGACTTTCTTCACAGAATTAGAAAAAGCTACTTTAAAGCTCATATGGAACCAAAAAAGGGCCTGTATAGCCAAGACAATCCTAAGCCAAAAGAACAAAGCTGGAGGCATCACGCTACTTAACTTCAAACTATACTACAAGGTTACAGTAACCAAAACAGCATGGTACTGGTACCAAAACAGATAATAGACCAATGGAACAGAACAGAGGCCTCAGAAGTAATGCCACACATCTACAACTATTTGATCTTTGACAAACCTGACAAAAACAAGAAATGGAGAAAGGATTCCCTATTTAATAAATGGTGTTGGGAAAACTGGCTAGCCATATGCAGAAAACTGAAACTGTGTCCCCTCCTTATGCCTCATACAAAAATTAAGTCAAGATGGATTAAAGACTTAAACATAAGATCTAAAACCATAAAAACCCTAGAAGAAAGCCTACGCAATATCACTCAGCAAATAGGCATGGGCAAAGACTTCATGACTAAAACACCAAAAGCAATGGCAACAAAAGTCAAAATTGACAAATTGGATTTAAATAAACTAAAGAGTGTCTGCACAGCAAAAGAAACTATCATGCCAGTAAACAGGCAACCTTCAGAATGGGAGAAAATTTTTGCAATCTATCCATCTGACAAGGGTTAATATCCAGAATCTACAAGGAACCTAAACAAATTTACAAGAAAAAAACAAACAACCCCATCAAAAAGTGGGCAAAGGATATGAACATACACTTCTCAAAAGAAGACATTTATGTGGCCAACAAACATATGAAAAAAAGCTCATCATTACTGGTCATTACAGAAATGCAAATCAAAACCACAATGAGGTACAATCTCATGCCAATTAGAATGGTGATCACTAAAAAGTCAGGAAACAACAGATGCTGGAGAGGAGGTGGACAAATTAGAATGCTTTTACACTGTTGGTGGGAGTGTAAATTAGTTCAATCATTGTGGAAGGCAGTGTGGTGATTCCTCAGGGATCTAGAACCAGAAATACCATTTGACCAAGCAATCCCATTACTGGGCATACACCCAAAGGATTATGGATCATTTTACTATAAAGACACATGCACATGTATGTTTATTGTAGCACTGTTCACAATAGCAAAGACTTGGAACCAACCCAAATGCCCATCAATGATGGACTGGATAAAATGTGGCACATATACACCATGGAATACTATGCAGCCATAAAAAAAGAATGAGTTCATGTCCTTTGCAGGGACTTGGATGAAGCTGGAAACTATCATTCTCAGCAAACTAACACAAGAACAGAAAACCAAACACCACATGTTCTCACTCATAAACGGGAGTTGAACAATGAGAACACATGGACACAGGGTGGGGAACATCACACACTGGGGCCTGTTGGGGGGTGGGGTGCTAGAGGAGGGATAGCATTAGGGATACCTAATGTAGATGACAGCTTGATGGGTGCAGCAAACCACCATGGCATGTGTATACCAATGTAACAAACCTGCACGTTCTGCACATGTATCCCAGAACTTAAAGTACAAATTAAAAAAAAAAAAACCTGAAGATTGCTTTGGGTTGTAAGGACATGTTAAAAATATTGATTCTTCCAATACACAATCATGAAATGTATTTCTATTTGTTTGTATCATCATTGAGTTCTTTCATCAGTATTGTCAACAAAATACTAGCACACTGATTTCAGCAATACCTCCAAAAGATAATTCATCAAAATCAAGTGGGCTTTATTCCTGGAATGCAAGGATGGTTCAACATATGAAAATCAATAAATGTAATTCACTACATAAACTGAATTTAAAACAAAAACCATATGATTATCTCAATACATGCAGAAAAAGCATTTCATAAAATCTAATGTTCCTTCTTGATAAAAATTCTCACAAACTAGGCATCAAAGAAATATATTTTAAATTAATAAGAGCCATCTATGACAAACCTACAGCCAACATTATACTAAATGGGCAAAAGCTGAAAGCATTTTCCCTAAAAACTGGAACAGGAAAAAAATGTCCACCCTTACCACTCCCATTCAACATAATACTGGAAGTCCTTGACAAAACAGTTAGGAAAGAAAAAGAAATAAAAGGCATCCAAAGAGGAAAAGAGGAATTCAAATTATTTCTGTTCACTGACCATATGATTATACCTAGAAAACACTAAAGATTCCTCCAAAAGACTCCTAGATCTGATGAATGACTTTAGTAAAGTTTCAGAATACAAAATCAACATACAAAAATTGGAAGCATTTCTATACACCAACAGTGTTCAAGCTGAGAACCAAATTAAGAACACAATCTCATTTACAGTAGTTACAAAAAAAATACCCAGGAATGCATCTAACCAAGGAGGTGAAAGACTTGAAAAAATAATCATATTTTTCAACAAGGTATGCACCCCTGTAGGCCACATGTGGAAGAGAAGCACCTAGAAATAAGTGGTAAGAGAAGTGAGGTCTATAGAGCACTGGGCCAAAAGCCAGCAGGGGCAGCCAAGACTTCATAACTGAGATGGGCAGAGATCCACGGAGTGTGATGGGATCCAGCATCAGACTCAACGCATGAAACCTGGGGCTTCATGCATAAAAGGTGACTAAGAAAGCTACGTAGCAGATATCAAACTGGTGTCTGGGTCAGCCAGGAGCAGAGGCAGCCCTAAGGCCAGCTGGGTCCACTGTAGATCACCAGCACATTCTCTCTGTGCAGTTCTCCCTTCTCCAACACAAGCGTCCATTCGCTTTGGCCTTCCAGAACTCCCAGCTCTGTCATCTCAACTAGGGAAACCACAGACTCTGCTCAGCTCACCCATCCCTGCACCACATCCTGGAAACTCTCTCCAGGGAGTAAGCAGGGAAAACCATAGCTCACCTCACGTGCCTCCCTACTCTCAGGGATCACTGCCCTGCATTGCCTAATGTCTAGTATGTGAAAAGCATTTTCTTATATTCTCTACAGTTTTCCATTTTCTTATGTTGAAGGTAAATCTGGTCCCTATTATTCCACCTTGACCCGAAGCAGCAATTGCTCCTAAATGTAATCTGTCTGTACACAGTTCACTCCCAAATTTATACTTCCAGCCCTTGCCTCTTCCTCACACTCTTGTTATCTATCTGACAGCTTCATTCAGATGCCTAATCATTACGTCAAACACAGAATGCCTAGAAGAGTCTTGTTGATTTATTGCCCCAAGTCTGAACCTGTTCCTCCTCTCCCTTGCCCCAGTTCTCCTCTCCTCAGTCTGTGGAATCCCTGTCTTCTCACTTAAGCAAGGAGTTAATGATCCTTTCCATTCCCTCCCCAAACCCTCCCCACTATACACACATACATACTCACATTCAAATAATCAACAATGTCTGAACAATGAAATCAATTATGTATTTTCATTTCATCAAAATACATATTGCAATTGTCCTCTTCTTCCTGCTTTCATCCAGGTTCAGACTACCAGCATCTCTCACCTTGAATATCACTGTGGCCTCTCACTGGTCTTCTTTGGTCAACTCATGCCCCTGCCACACTATTTTCCACATAGCAGATGGAACAATATTTTAAAAATATTTATCTAACCATGTTTTTCCTCTGCAAAAGCTTCCTCAATATCTTTTCACTGTGCTTTGAGTAAAATCTGAAGCCCTTTCTGTGGTCTCCAAGGCACTGCATAATCTGGACTTCGTTCCCATCTCCCATCTTTCCCACAACACATCAAATGTACTGGCCTCTGTTCCATTCCTTGAGCATGCAAGTCCACTTCTGCCCCAGGGTCTTTACGTGTGCTGTTCCCTCTACCTTAGAATGAGTGCTTACTTAAATGTGATGCCCCAGCTGTCTACCTTGCCTCACCCTGCTCCTGGCCCTGGGCAGCAAGGATACTTTTGGGAAAATTAGGAAAACAGATCAGATAAGAGTAGACAGGGGCTGAGGTAACAGACAGAAGTAGGCCCATCTGGAGAAATGGAGAGACCTGGAACCACCAGTGCTCACTCTGCAGTTCACATTACACCTGTCTCCTCACTCACTCTGCCTACAAGCACCTTGGCCTTTCTTTCTGTTTCCTTAACTAGCTTGTTTATCATTTTTTATAAGTCTTCAGAGTCAATTATTTTAGTCATCTATCACCTCACTAGCCACAAGTGGCATTTTTCACTAAAAGGGAGCTCCAAAAACATGTTAGGAAAGGTTTGGGATTCACAGACTCAGAATTCTTGGGCATGATAGCAGAAAAGAAATAGGAAATCATTCATATAGTCTGGAAATTCTTGAATCACAGCCCCACAAAATGCTTCTGTCTTGGTGCTAGGCAAGATGTTCCAGTAGGAAATCCAAAAATTGATAAAATCTTCCTAGTTTGTAGGTAGTGTGGTTTGAGTGCGGGGGAATTAAATAAGTATATTCATAATATTGAATTTAAGTTTCCTAAAAAGCATTTTTCTACCATATTTAATGTTTGTCTCCTGTCTTTATTTCATTTTAGATTAATAAGACTTAGCAGAATATAATGAACAGTTGTTTTTCCTTTAACACAAAAATTCCTGAATTCTGCTAGGAATACTAGGACCTTCAAGAGCTCTGTCTCCAGAGCATGACTGAGAAAAAGGAATCTATTCCTCCTTGATTTCCAGCATAATAAACTGAGATGCCCAAGTTCACTACATAAGTTGACAAATCTTGGACTCCCACTCCAACCAGTACTATTCCTATTACAATCCACTCTTTTTCCTGGTTACTGCTTCTCCAAGCAGGTTTGCATCTCATATCAGTCAGGGTGGCCTCAGTTATGCTGCAGTAACAAACAGCCACAAAAATCTCTGAGGTACAAACACATTAATATTTTGTCCTTATGCACACCTCCAGTACAGGTAGATATGAGAGGGAATGGAAAGAGGGCTCTGTCATCCTAATCACTCAGCCATCTAAGTTGAGGGATGCATCACCAAATCCATGCTTGCAAACGGGAAAAGGGAATGTGCAAAATCTGCACTGGATCACTGGATTTTTAAATTTCTGCCCAGAAGGGACACAGGCCACTTCTGTTCAAATTGTATTGGCTGAAGCAAGTCACGGCCATAGCTGATTTCAAAAAGGACCTGGAAGCACACATTTACCATGAGGAGAAGCATTTGGTGAGCAGCTCTAAAGATTATCACACTTCCCTATACACTTTTTTTTTTTTTTTTTGAGATGGAGTCTTGCACTTGTCGCCCAGGCTGGAGTGCAATGGCATGATCTCTGCTCACTGCAACCTCCACCTCCTGGGTTCAAGCAATTCTTCTGCCTCAGCCTCCCAAGTAACTGGGATTACAGGTGCTCGCCACCACACCTGCCTCATTTTTGTATTTTTAGTAGAGACAAAGTTTCACCATGTTGGCCAGGCTGGTCTCAAACTCCTGACCATGCGATCCACCCCCTTTGGCCTCCCAAAGGGCTGGGATAACAGGCATGAGCCACCGCACCCGGCTCCCTATACACTTTATAAAGGAGGGAGAGGAAGTAAAAAGGAGGAAGAAGAAAAAGAAGGAGGAGTAGATGGAAGAGAGGGACACAGACAAGGAAGGAAGGCAGCAGCAGAGGAAGAAGAAAAAGAAGTAGATGGTGGTGGAAGAGAAAAATAACGAGAAGAAAAAAAGGAGGAGAAAGAGGAAGAGAATAAGAAAAACAAGAGGAAAAAGAGGAAGAAAGATAAAAACTGATGTGCTAAAGGATTAGAAGGCTTATATTAATATTTTCTGAGTAAAATGTATGATCCTGGATAATTTGCTGAATCTCCCAAAGTCTATTTCCTCACCTGTATAGAACTAATAGTACCTACCACATATGGTTATTGTGGAATTCAATTAAATAGTTTCTGCAAGATGCTTCCCACATTTCCTGGCTGAGTGCTTAACAAGTATAATTTGTCTCATGTATTAAAGTCTTCAAAGCACTTTCAAGTACATCAGCAACTAGCCTGTAAATGCAATAAGAGGAGATTATTGTTATCCACAGTTCACAGATGTGGATATGGAGGTCAGCAAAATCGAGGTGCCCAAGTTGTTACATGTAGGATGAGACTGGGGAGGAGCCCAGGGCCCAGGTCTTTGGACTCTAACCCAGCACTCTTGCCTGCATGGTTTTCTCCTCCCTCTCTTTTCTAGGGTCTTATTTTTAAAACTCACTTATGACTGATGAATATTAAGCATATATCAAAATGAATGACTGAAAAATTAAAATGTAAACTTGTGGATTTGGCCCAGGCCAGAAGACATAACACCTGTGTTAGCAGAAGTCAGTGGAAAGCCTCCAGACATATTTCACGAACATTTTTTACACATGTTAACAAAAAACTCCTTGGCTGCACACAGAAGACAGACATGCCCAAGGACTTCAAGGGTCCCTGAGTGAGATCATACCCTCCCAGGAATGAGGCCCTGGAGACAGGAATCAGGCTGTTGTGTTTTCCATTCAGGGCTGCATGCATTGTTGCATTTGGTAAATATCAAGCCATCCACTGTGTAAAAAGATGAGCTATGCTAAAAGGCAGCTGGAAACAGATGTGACATGAACACCTTTGCCTTTCTTAGTCTGGGGAGAGACTGATTTCTTAGTTCTGAAAGTGAAAGTAAATACATAAGAGAGAGCTCAGCAGGGCACGGTGGCTCACGCCTGTAATCCCAGCACTTTGGGAGGCCGAGGTGGGTGGATCATCTGAGGTCAAGAGTTCGAGACCAGCCTGGCCAACTCGGCAAAACCCAGTCTCTACTAAAAATACAAAAATTAGATGGGCATGATGGCAAGTGCCTGTAATCCCAGCTACTCGGGAGGCTGAGGCAGGAGAATCGCTTGAACCCGGGAGGTGGAGGTTGCAGTGAGCTGAGATCACGCCACTGCACTGCAGCCTGGGCGACATAGTGAGACTTCATCTCAAAAAAAAAAAAAAAAAAAAAAAAAACAGAGAGAGCTCAGACCCTCCAGATAGACAAACACAAGCTTCCTTGCCACCTCCTACCATTCCCAGCCAAATGCTCAGGGAGAGAAAAGTCTCCAGGCCAGGACTGAGTAAGAATTGCATCTCTTACCTTCCAGCCAGGATCTAATGATGCAGAGAAAGAAGAGCATGGGTTAGGTATTGTCCCAGCAGCCTGCACATCCTAAGGAGCACATTCTGCCTTCCTTCTGAGATCTTTGGAAGCTCTCGAGAAACCCATCTCTGGTACCATCTCCTCCAGGGCTCCTGCCCCACTGGCTCCCATCATCCTCATTTCCTTTTGCCTCACAGTAACCTCATCATTGATACCTTGGTGGGTCTCTGACTGTTTCATGTGTAATGAAATACGGGAAAATGCATTTCCCTCAATATCAGGAGATCTGGGGAAGGTTAGGCCAGCCAGGTGAGGTTGAGGTTCAAATGAAGTGAGCTTGAACCTTTTACGCTAGGGGAGCCATGTACAATGGGGTGTAGACCAGTCTGCGGTGGGGGATTTAGAAAACATCAAACCTAATGTGGGAAGCCTACAAGGTGGGAAAATCTGGGTCCTAAAAACCAGAATTCTTACCCTTTACTCTCAAATCTTTCCTAAAGTTACTAAACCCACAAAACGTACCCACATGAGTAGATTTTTATAAAATAAATAAAATGGCAAAGGAGCCAAGCTCTGTTTCCCAGCTGGCCCAGATCCAATCCCAGATGGTACCTAGAGTTGCAGGAGCAGAAACAAAGGAGGCCATGAGAAAGATGATCAAGAATTTGCAGAAATTTCAAGAAAAGGCTCTGGATTCTCACTACCAAAAAGATTGGATGTTCCAACTAAGTCTACCTGAAGTCCCAAGGGACAGCTGAGTTACTTTTGTGTATTTTCATCAATTTAGTTTTCCCATAAGCTTTTTGAGGATAGAAATCAAATCTTGATTAGCACTGAATTACTACCTCCCCAATACCTTTGCACACAGTTGGTGTATAATAACCACTGATGCATTCAATTCTTTTCAGAGGCCCCTATGCATGCAGCTCGCTAAAGTCTTGACAATAGACAGGAAAATGAAATAGCCACCAATGCCCCGAATTAGGAGAACAGACAGTTGGGGTTTTCATTGCTGCTCAGCTCTTTGCTAGTTATGCTACCTGGACAAGGTGCTTAGCTTCTCTGAGCCTCAGTTTCCATAAGTAAAATGAGCATTAAAAGTCTAATTAAAAGGGGGTGGAGCCAACATGGCCGAATAGGAACAGCTCCCGTCTACAGCTCCCAGCCTGTGCGACACAGAAGACAGGTGATTTCTGCACCTCCGTTTAAGGTACTGGATTCATCTCACTAGGGAGAGCCAAACAGTGGGTGCAGGACAGCCCGTGCAGCGCACTGTGCGTGAGCCGAAGCAGAGTGAGGCATTGCCTCACTCGGGAAGTGCAAGGGGTCAGGGAGTTCCCTTTCCTAGTCAAAGAAAGGGGTAACAGACAGCACCAGGAAAATCGGGTCACTCCCACCCTAATACTGCGCTTTTCAAAAGGGCCTGGAAAACGGCACACCAGGAGATTGTGTCCTGCACCTGGCTCGGAGGGTCCTATGCCCACAGAGTCTGCCTGATTGCTAGCACAGCAGTCTGAGATCAAACTGCAAGGCAGCAGCAAGGCTGGGGGAGGGGCGCCCACCATTGCCCAGGCTTGCTTAGGTAAACAAAGCAGCCAGGAAGCTCGAACTGGGTGGAGCCCACCACAGCTCAAGGAGACCTGCCTGCCTCTGTAGGCTCCACCTCTGGGGGCAGGGCACAGACAAACAAAAATTCAGGAGGAACCTCTGCAGACTTAAATGTCCCTGTCTGACTGACAGCTTTGAAGAGAGTAGTGGTTCTCCCACCACACAGCTGGATATCTGAGAATGGACAGACTGACTCCTAAAGTGGGTCCCTGACACCCGAGCAGCCTAACTGGGAGGTATCCCCCAGTAGGGACAGACTGACACCTCACTCGGCTGGGTACTCCTCTGAGACAAAACTTCCAGAGGAACCATCAGACAGCTGAATTTGCAGTCTCACGAAAATCCACTGTTCTGCAGCCACCACTGCTGACACCCAGCCAAACAGGGTCTGGAGTGGACCTCTAGCAAACTCCAACAGACCTACAGCTGAGGGTCCTGTCTGGTAGAAGGAAAACTAACAAACAGAAAGGACATCCACACCAAAAACCCATCTGTACATCACCATCATCAAAGACCAAAAGTAGATAAAACCACAAAGATGGGGAAAAAACAGAGCAGAAAAACTGGAAACTCCAAAAAGCAGAGCACCTCTCCTCCTCCAAAGGAACGCGGTTCCTCACCAGCAACCGAACAAAGCTGGACGGAGAATGACTTTGACGAGTTGAGAGAACAAGGCTTCAGATGATCAAACTACTCTGAGCTATGGGAGGAAATTCAAAACAATAGCAAAGAAGTTAAAAACTTTGAAAAAAAAATTAGATGAATGGATAACTAGAAAAACCAATGGAGAGAAGGGCTTAAAGGAGCTGATGGAGCTGAAAGCCAAGTATCGAGAACTACGCGAAGATTGCAGAAGCCTCGGTAGCCGATGCGATCAACTGGAAGAAGGGGTATCAGTGATGGAAGATGAAATGATTGAAGTGAAGCAAGAAGGGAAGTTTAGAGAAAAAAGAATAAAAAGAAACGAACAAAGCCTCCAAGAAATATGGGACTATGTGAAAAGACCAAACCTACGTCTGATTGGTGTACCTGAAAGTGACGGGGAGAATGAAACCAAGTTGGAAAACACTCTGCAAGATATTATCTGGGAGAACTTCCCCAATCTAGCAAGGCAGGCCAACATTCAGATTCAGGAAATACAGAGAACACCACAAAGATATTCCTCGAGAAGAGCAACTGCAAGACACATAATTGTCAGATTCACCAAAGTTGAAATGAAGGAAAAAATGTTAAGGGCAGCCAGAGAGAAAGGTCGGGTTACCCACAAAGGGAAGCCCATCAGACTAACAGCTGATGTCTCCGCAGAAACTCTACAAGCCAGAAGAGAGTGGGGGCCGATATTCAACATTCTTAAAGAAAAGAATATTCAACCCAGAATTTCCTATCCAGCCAAACTAAGCTTCATAAGTGAAGGAGAAATAAAATACTTTACAGACAAGCAAACACTGAGTGATTTTGTCACCACCAGGCCTGCCCTAAAAGAGCTCCTGAAGGAAGCACTAAACATGGAAAGGAACAACCGGTACCAGCCACTGCAAAAACATGCCAAATTGTAAAGACCATCGAGGCTAGGAAGAAACTGCATCAACTAAGGAGCAAAATAACCAACTAACATCATAATGACAGGATCAAATATACACATAAGAATATTAACTTTAAATGTAAATGGGCTAAATGCTCTAATTAAAAGACACAGACTGGCAAACTGGATAAGGAGTCAAGACCCATCAGTGTGCTGTATTCAGGAAACCCATCTCACCTGCAGAGACACACATAGACTCAAAATAAAGGGATGGAGGAAGATCTATCAAGCAAATGGAAAACAAAAAAAGGCAGGGGTTGCAATCCTAGTCTCTGATAAAATAGACTTTAAACCAACAAAGATCAAAAGAGACAAAGAAGGCCATTACATAGTGGTAAAGGGATCAATTCAACAAGAAGAGCTAACTATCCTAAATATATATGCACCCAACACAGAAGCACCCAGATTCATAAAGCAAGTCCTGAGTGACCTACAAAAGGACTTAAACTCCCACACAATAATAATGGGAGATTTTAACACCCCCTGTCAACATTAGACAGATCAATGAGACAGAAAGTTAACAAGGATATCCAGGAATTGAACTCAGCTCTGTACAAAGTGGACCTAATAGACATCTACAGAACTCTCCACCCCAAATCAACAGAATATACATTTTTTTCAGCACCACACCACACCTATTCCAAAATTGACCACATAGTTGGAAGTAAAGCACTCCTCAGCAAATGTAAAAGAACAGAAATTATAACAAACTGTCTCTCAGACCACAGTGCAATCAAACTAGAACTCAGGATTAAGAAACTCACTCAAAACTGCTCAACTGCATGGGAACTGAACAACTGCTCCTGAATGACTGTTGGGTACATAATGAAATGAAGGCAGAAATAAAGATGTTCTTTGAAACCAACGAGAACAAAGAGACAACATACCAGAATCTCTGGGACACATTCAAAGCAGTGTGTAGAGGGAAATTTATGGCACTAAATGCCCACAAGAGAAAGCAGGAAAGATCCAAAATTGACACCCTAACATCACAATTAAAAGAACTAGAAAAGCAAGAGCAAACACATTCAAAAGCTAGCAGAAGGCTAGAAATAACTAAAATCAGAACAGAACTGAAGGAAATAGAGACTCAAAAAACCCTTCAAAAAATTAATGAATCCAGGACCTGGTTTTTTGAAAAGATCAACAAAATTGATAGACCACTAGCAAGACTAATAAAGAAGAAAAGAGAGAAGAATCAAATAGATACAATAAAAAATGAAAAAGGGGATGTCACCACCGATCCCACAGAAATACAATCTACCATCAGAGAATACTACAAACACCTCTATGCAAATAAACTAGAAAATCTAGAAGAAATGGATAAATTCCTCGACAAATACACCCTCTCAAGACTAAACCAGGAAGAAGTTGAATCTCTGAATAGACGAATAAAAGGCTCTGAAATTGTGGCAACAATCAATAGCTTACCAATGAAAAAGAGTCCAAGACCTGATGGATTCACAGCCGAATTCTACCAGAGGTACAAGGAGGAACTGGTACCATTCCTTCTGAAACTATTCCAATCGATAAAAAAGAGGGAATCCTCCCTAACACATTTTATGAGGCCAGCATCATCCTGATACCAAAGCCTGGCAGAGACATAACCAAAAAAGAGAATTTCAGACCAATATCCTTGATGAACATTGATGCAAAAATCCTCAATAAAATACTGGCAAACCGAATCCAGCAGCACATCAAAAAGCTTATGCACCATGATCAAGTGGGCTTCATCCCTGGGATGCAAGGCTGGTTCAACATACGCAAATCAATAAATGTAATCCAGCATATAAACAGAACCAAAGACAAAAACCACATGATTATCTCAATAGATGCAGAAAAGGCCTTTGACAAAATTCAACAACCTTCATGCTAAAAACTCTCAATAAATTAGGTATTGATGGGACGTATCTCAAAATAATAAGAGCTATCTATGACAAACCCACAGCCAATATCATACTGAATGGGCAAAAACTGGAAGCATTCCCTTCGAAAACTGGCACAAGACAGGGATGCCCTCTCTCACCACTCCTATTCAACATAGTGCTGGAAATCCTGGCCAGGGCAATCAGGCAGGAGAAGGAAATAAAGGGTATTCAACTAGGAAAAGAGGAAGTCAAATTGTCCCTGTTTGCAGATGACATGATTGTATATCTAGAAAACCCCATCGTCTCAGCCCAAAATCTCCTTAAGCTGATTAGCAACTTCAGCAAAGTCTCGGGACACAAAATCAATGTACAAAAATCACAAGCATTCTTGTACACCAATCACAGACAAACAGAGAGCCAAATCATGAGTGAACTCCCATTCACAATTGCTTCAAAGAGAATAAAATACCTAGGAATCCAACTTACAAGGGATGTGAAGGACCTCTTCAAGGAGAACTACAAACCACTGCTCAACGAAATAAAAGAGGATACAAATAAATGGAAGAACATTCCATGCTCATGGGTTGGAAGAATCAATATCGTGAAAATGGCCATACTGCCCAAGGTAATTTATAGATTCAATGCCATCCCCATCAAGCTACCAATGACTTTCTTCACAGAATTGGAAAAAACTACTTTAAAGTTCATATGGAACCAAAAAAGAGCCCGCATCGCCAAGTCAATCCTAAGCCAAAAGAACAAAGCTGGAGGCATCATGCTACCTGACTTCAAACTACACTACAAGGCTACAGTAACCAAAACAGCATGGTACTGGTACCACAACAGAGACATAGATCAATGGAACAGAACAGAGCCCTCAGAAATGATGCCGCATATCTACAACTATCTGATCTTTGACAAACCTGACAAAAACAAGAAATGGGGAAAGGATTCCCTATTTAATAAATGGTGCTGGGAAAACTGGCTAGCCATATGTAGAAAGCTGAAACTGGATCCCTTCCTTACACCTTATACAAAAATTAATTCAAGATGGATTAAAGACTTAAATGTTAGACCTAAAACCATTAAAATCCTACAAGAAAACCTAGGCAATACCATTCAGGACATAGGCATGGGCAAGGACTTCATGTCTAAAACACCAAAAGCAATGGCAACAAAAGCCAAAATTGACAAATGGGATCTAATTAAACTAAAGAGCTTCTGCACAGCAAAAGAAACTACCATCAGAGTGAACAGGCAACCTACAGAATGGGAGAAAATTTTCTCAACCTACTCATCTGACAAAGGGCTAATATCCAGAATCTACAATGAACTCAAACAAATTTACAAGAAAAAAACAAACAACCCCATCAAAAAGTGGGCAAAGGACATGAACAGACACTTCTCAAAAGAAGACATTTATGCAGCCAAAAAACACATGAAAAAATGCTCATCATCACTGGCCATCAGAGAAATGCAAATCAAAACCACAATGAGATACCGTCTCACACCAGTTAGAATGGCCATCATTAAAAAGTCAGGAAACAACAGGTGCTGGAGAGGATGTGGAGAAATAGGAACACTTTTACACTGTTGGTGGGGCTGTAAACTAGTTCAACCATTGTGGAAGTCAGTGTGGCAATTCCTCAGGGATCTAGAACTAGAAATACCATTTGACCCAGCCATCCCATTACTGGGTATATACCCAAAGGACTATAAATCATGCTGCTATAAAGACACATGCACACGTATGTTTATTGTGGCACTATTCACAATAGCAAAGACTTGGAACCAACCCAAATGTCCAACAACGATAGACTGGATTAAGAAAATGTGGCACATATACATCATGGAATACTATGCAGCCATAAAAAATGATGAGTTCATGTCCTTTGTAGGGACATGGATGAAACTGGAAAACATCATTCTCAGTAAACTATCGCAAGGACAAAAAACCAAACACCGCATGTTCTCACTCATAGGAGGGAATTGAACAATGAGAACTCATGGACACAGGAAGGGGAACATCACACTCTGGGGACTGTTGTGGGGTGGGGGGAGGGGGGAGGGACAGCATTAGGAGATATACCTAATGCTAAATGACGAGTTAATGGGTGCAGCAAAACAACATGGCACATGGATACATATGTAACAAACCTGCACATTGTGCACATGTACCCTAAAACCTAAAGGATAATAATAAAATAATAATAATAATAAATAAAATAAATAAAAAGTCTAATTAAAAGACTACTGATTGGGTAAAACAATGATGAAATTAAAGAGATGCATAAATCATAAACGGCTATACAAATAGTTTTTTCATCTTGTTATAATATTGCTAACATTTTGAGAGTGCAACTAGGAAAGAAATGAGTTTCAGTACAAGCCTTTTGCGCATCTGCATGTCTTTGAAATATTCTTGCTCAGAACTACCATGCAGACACAGAAAACAAAGGTCCTCTAATGCAGGGTTCCCTAACCCCTGGGATATGGACCGGTACCGGTCTGTGGCCTGTTAGGAACTGGGCTACACGGCAGGAGGCGAGCAGCAGGTGAGCAAGCATTACTGCATTACTGCCTGAGCTCCACCTCTCCTCAGATCATGGAAGGCATTAGATTCTCATAGGAGCATGAACCCCACTGTGAACTGCACATGTGAGGGATCTAGGTTGAGTGCTCCTTATGAGAATCTAACTACTGCCTGATAATTTGAGGTGGAACAGTTTCATCCCCAAACCATCCCCACCCACACCATCCATGAATAAATTGTCTTCCATGAAACAGGTCCTGGGTGCCAAAAAGGTTGAGGACCACTGCTCTAATGTGTCTTGCAAAAACATTCTTTGCTCACCATCATCTCATCCTTGCCTTTCTTGCCAGCCCTATCTCTATCTCCATCTCTCTGTGTCTCCAGATCATCTCTGGGTCTGAGCATCTACCCTCCTTCTCTCCAGCTCCTCCGTCCTCTGCTCTTGGTTACAGTATCTCTGTGTCCATAGCTCTTGCCTTTCTAATCCTGTTGTTGCCAGTCAGCGCCTGCCTTGCTGCCTCTTTTGCTTCCATGTTTGCCTCTCTTTCTCCATGGCCTTATAACTCCCTCCTCTGTTCATTCCTGTCTCTCTTATGTTTCTATCCTTTCACCGTCTTTCTTTCTTGCCCTCCCACCCTCCAGCACCACCTCTTTTAGAGCAGAAGTTTTTATTTTTTATAACATTCAACTTATTTTTTTCTTTTATCGACTTCACTTTTGGTATTGTATTTAAAAACAAATCACAAACCCAAGGTTATAAAAGTTTTGTCCTGTGTTTTCGTTAAAAGTTTCACAGTTTCGCATGTTATGTTTTCATCTATGATCCTTTTTTTAGCTTTATGGAGGTAGAGTCCATATACCAAAAAAAAAAAAAAAAAATGCACACGTTTAATGCACACATCTTGATGTGTTACCTCTCTATTTAGTTCTGCCTCTTTCTCTCCTTGTCCCTCTCCTTCCTCTGTTCCTCTCTGTGTCCTTATCTTGTTTCTGTATCATTCCCACCCATTACTCTGTGCCAGGGCCCACCTCTCTTTCTTTCTTCTTTATTCAGTGGCGCCCACAGAGACTGAGCTCTCCTCAGCAGTGTTTAACTATTCATGCCAGCCTCTCCCTGAATTCCCCACACTCCATAACCATTCCTCACTAGATCTCCCTGGTCTGTCTAAATCTCTCGGTTTCTTTAGGCAGGAGTGAGGCTTGTGTTCAGACATACAGCACAGCCCTGGTCAAGACACAGATGGAGGGGAGGCACATGCCAGCCCCCACTCTGCCTGGGGGAAAAGCCCCAAGAGAAAGTCAGTTCAGGATGGGTCCAAAACCAGGCCACCCAGAGGATCCACAAATGTGTGGACAGCATTTATCTTTCATCAACCTCAAGATCTTTTTTCTATATTTTTCTGACACCCCAAATCGCATGTGCATACAGTAGAAAATTTAGACAGTATAAGAGGCTAGGCACGGTGGCTCATGCCCATAATCCCAGCACTTTGGGAGGCCAAGATAGAGAGATCACTTGAGGTGAGGAATTCGAGACCAGTCTGGCCAACATGGTGAAACCCTGTCTCTACTAAAAATACAAAAGTTAGCCGGGCATGGGGGTGGGCACCTGTAGTCCCAACTACTTGGGAGGCTGAGGCAGGAGAATCACTTGAATCCAGGAGGCGGAGGTTGCAGTGAGCTGAGATCACACCATTGCACTCCAGCCTGGGTAAGAAGAGTGAAATTATGTTTAAAAAGAAAAGAAAAAGAGAAAGAAAATTTAGACAGTATAAGAAACAGTAAAAGCACAGAAAGAAAAGTGACTCATTTTCCCACCACCCAGAGGAGACCACTGCTGTCATTCACCATTATTTTCTTCAGGCTTTTTCTCAAGCATACTGTTTATCCTTACATAGAACAGATCACAGTAGATACAGAATTATGTGGTCTTTTTGTTGTTTTAATATCCTACCATATTTATTTTCCTTTAACCTTGAAAGTTTTTCACAAATATGGTTTTCTCTCCTCATGGGCGGAGAAAAAATAAGAAACTTTCAGTGCTTCCGCATTTCTTACAGGAGGAATCAAAATATTTTAACATGGTTACCATTATAGCACCATCCCTTATGATTCCAAAACACCATATTCTGTACTACAGCCACATGAGGATCTTTCTGTATCCAAAATGCATTAGTCCACCTTTCCCAGATGGCCTTTGCAGAAGCTCTTGTCTCTGTCTAAAACACAAGTGCCTGCGTTTCCTCTGGAAATCTTCCCTGATCCCACAAGTTTTGCCTCTCCCACCTTGATGTCTGGGAAAGATGCCCCATAATATTGCATACTTCCCCACTTGGGAAACTTGTCTCTGTTCACTTGACGTTGCTCTCACAAAACCATGAGACCCTGGAAGGGTATCTGTACTAAATGATACCAAGGACATGGCCAGCACTGAGCAGCTGCTCAGTTTAAGTTAATTCATATATTAGAAACTTACCCAACCATTCTTAAAGTTGGACTTCTAGGGTGCTTTTGGTTTTTCCAGATGATAAATAACACTATCAAGTGGCTTCTACAAAAATCTTTGTCTGCGTTTCCACTCATTTACATAAGCTAAATATTTCCTGATTCTGTAAAATATCATAGTTAATGTATCATCATTATTTAATGTTCTAAAACATTCTCTTTGACAACTTAGGATCCCTGTTACAGATCTTTTCCTAAAAGCTCCTGATGAGTTGACAGGAGGTAAGAAACATTAAGTCCATGGAATCTAAGATTAGAAATATTTCACTAAATTTAAAACAGTTATAAATCAGAATGCTTGAACTGAGAAAGATCCCACAGATCCTATGCCTCAATATGAGAAAAATGAAGCACTGAGTTATGGGACTTACTCAAGTTCACACAAAAGCAGCTCTTTTTTTGCTGACGAAACCTTTAAAATTCCCCCAGGTAGCCCCATTACATTTGCTAAGCTCAATAACATGAGTTCATCAACAGAATGTGGCCAATAGAATACATTAAACTATCTTGACTCAAAAGCAAGGAAACTGCCCCAGTTCCCTAACTCAGCTGTAGTCCGACATTAAATCCTAGATTTGGGGACTATTAATTCAAGAAGTATTTGGTGAACATCTACGAGGTATTGGGTGCTATGCTGTTTTGCTGGGATTGAGGAAATAGTAACAAGAAACAGTGGGTGCCTACCTGTTTCTTGGAGCTCCCTGTCAATGGAGATGGCTCATAGTGTGATAAAATCCATGACCACAGTAAGGAGGGGGATTACAAGAGCACAAGGCAGGACACCTAAAACAGGAGGTATGTGGGATGAGGGAGAGACCAGAGAAGGTGCCCGGGGTGAGTTGTCATCCTTAACATTGAAGCATGACAGGGTGGGAAACTTTCTAGAATTCCTTAATATCTGATAGGCCAGCTGCTGTGACAGATGTTTGACATGCAACAGTACAATTTAATCTTCACAGTGACCCTAAGAGGAGGCAAATATTGCCCTCATTTACAGGTTAGAAAACTGAAGCTTAAAGAGGTATCCAAATAAACTCTTGCCAGTGAGTTTAGAAACTGGAATTCAAATCCAGAAATGTCTTTACCCAGAGCCCATGCTACTTTCTAATACACCCGTGACTCCTATTCACTTCCTAGGAGGGTGGACAAGCCATTCAATGTATTTTTTAAAACATAATAGGTTCAATTATAGGTCATATAACATTCTAGAACACATAAACTGCCATGGGGCACAGAGTAGGGACACTAATGCTGCATGGAAGGAAAAAGAATGTGTCAGGGGGACTTCAGAGAAGAGGTAACAATTGTCTTGATGCATAGAAACTTTCTCAGTAGAGAAGGGAGGATAGGACATTCCGGGCCAAGAGAGGAACAAGTAAAAAGGCCCAATGGCTGACTTGATCACTGACAAGTCACTCGAATTGACTAAAGCACAGGATGGGAAGAAGGGGAGAGATGGGTTGACAGCACTAAGGAAGGTCATTTGGCTCTACTTTATTTTTCTATTGCAAGGAACAAACCACTGCAAAACTGAGTGGCTTCCAGCAATAACATATTACCTCCTGTAAGTTACACATTGACTGGGCGGTTCTTCTGTTCCATGTGGTGTTGGCCAAGCCCCTGAGGTGGCTACAGTCATCTGGGGGCTTCAGTGGAAGCTCAGTTAGGGATGGGAGCTGGGACCTCAGTTTTGCTCCCCATGGTCATTTCCACATGGCTGCTTGGGCTGCTCCAGTGATGGAAGATGGATTCCAAAATAAAGCATGCCAAGAGCAAGCATCCCAAGAATGAGGATATGGAAGCTGCCAGGTCAATTACTAGCTACACTTGAAACCAATATGGCAGCATCACTTCTGCCATGTTGAAGCAGCCACAGACCCAGCTTAGAGCAAGATGGTTACCAAAGTAAGTGCAAATACTGGTAGATTGGGAGTCACCAAAGTCAAAGTTGTAACTGTAGCAGTTACCAAATAAGGAAGGGCATCTTTGGCCAACCCAGGGAGTTTGGATTCTGTGCTGAGGTAGTTCTCCACCACAAGGCTGTGACACACTGGTTAGTCAGGAGGTTGTATCACAAGAAAATGAAGAAAAAAACCTTTTTTATTTTATTTTTTCTTACAACTTTTATTTTAGGTTCAGATGGTACATGCACAGGTTTGTTACATGGGTAAATTGCATACCATGAGGCTTTGGTGTACAGATTATTTCCTCATCCAGGTAATGAGCATAAAACTCGACAAGTAGTTTTTCAGTCCTCCCACCCTTCACCCTCAAGTAAACCCTGATGCCTATTGTTCTCTTCTTTATGTCCATATGTACCCAATATTTAGCTCCCACTTATAAATGAGAACATGAGTTATTTGGTTTTCTGTTTCTGCATTAATTTGCCTAGCATAATGGCCTCCTGCTGTATCCACGTTGCTGAAAAGGACATGGTTTGTTCTTTTTTATGGCTGTATAATATTCCATGGTATCTATGTACCACATTTTTTTTATCCAATGCACTACTGATAGGCATCTGGGTTGATTCCATATCTTTGCTATTGTGAATACTGCTGTGATGAATATAAATTTGCATGTGTCTTTATAGTAGAACAATTTATATTTCCATGGATATATACACAGTAATGGGATTGTTGGATCAAATGGTAGTTCTGTTTTAAATTCTTTGAGAAATCTCCAAACTGCTTTCCACAGTAGTTAAACTAACTTACATTCTCACCAGCAGTAGGTAAATGTTCCCTATTCTTCGCAACCTTGCCACTGTTATTTTTTGTCTTTTTAATAACAGCCATTCTGACTGTTGTGAGATGATATCTCATTGTGGTTTCAATTTGCATGTCCCAGTGATTAGTAATGCTGAAGCATTTTTTCATATGTTTGTTGGCCACGCGTATGTCTTCTTTTGAGAAATGTCTGTTTATGTCCCATGTCTGCTTTTTAATGAGGTTGTTTTTTACTTGTTAATTTGTTTGAGTTCCCTATGAATTCTGCATATTAGACCTATGTCAGATACATAGTTTGCAAATATTTTCTTACATTCTCTAAGCTGTTTCTTTAAAGTGTTGATAGTTTATTTTGCTGTACAGATGCTCTTTAGTTTAAATAGGTCTGTCTTGCTTGTCAATTTTTGTTTTGTAATTGCTTTGGGAGTCTTTGTCATGAAATATTTGTTAAAGCCTATGACCAGAATGGCATTTTCTAGGTTTTCTAGGGTTTTTAGTTTTAGGTTTTACATTTAAGTCATTAATTAATCTTAGTTAATTTTTGTTTATGGTGAAAGAAGGGGTCTAGTTTCAATCTTCTGCATATGACTAGCCAACTATCTTGGCATCATTTATTGAATAGGGAGTTCTTTCCCCATTGCTTATTACTGTCAACCTTGTCAAAGATCAATAGCTGAAGGTGTGTGATTTTATTTATGGGTTCTACTGGTCTACCTGTTCTACTGGTCTATGTGTCTGTTTTTGTACCATGCTGTTTTGCTTACTGTAGCCTTGTAGTATAGTTTTAAGTTGGATAATGTGATGCTTTAAGCTTTGTTCTTTTTTCTTAGGATTGCCTTGGCTATTCAGGCTCCTTTTTATTCCATATCAATTTTTAAACAGTTTTTTTTTCTAATTCTGTGAAGAATGTCATTGGTAGTTTAAAAGGAATAACACTGAATCTGTAAATTGCTTTGGATACTATGGCCATTTTGAAAATATCGACTCTTCCTATACATGAGCATGGAATATTTTTTCATTTATTTGTGTCATCTCTGATTCCTTTGAGCAGTGTTTTGTAATTCCTGTTATAGAGATGTTTCACTTCCCTGGTCAGCTGTATTCCTGGGTATTTTATTCTTTTTGGAGCTATCATAAATGGGATTGCATTCTTGATTTGGCTCTCAACTTGGATATTATTGTTGTATAGAAATGCTACTGATATTTGTACATTGACTTTGTATTCTGAAACTTTGCCAAAGTTGCTTATCAGATCTAGGAGGCTTTGGGCAGAGACTATGGGATTTTCTAGGTATAGAATCATATCATCTGGGAAGAGAGATAGTTTGACTTTCTCTCTTCCTATTTGGCTGCCTTTCATTTCTTTCTCTTACCTGATTGCTCTGGCTAGAACTTCCAGTACTATGTTGAACATGAGTAGTGAGAATTGGCATTCTTGTCTTGTTCCTGTACTCAAGGGGAATGTTTCCATTTTTGCCTATTCTATATGATGTTGGCTGTAGGTTTTTCATATATGTTTCTTATTACTTTGAGGTATGTTCCTTCAATGCCTAGTTTGTTGAAGGTTTGTAACATGAAAGGATATTGAGTTTTATCAAAAGCCTTTTCATCTTTTAAGATGATAGTATGGTTTTTGGTTTTGGTTCTGTTTATGTGATGAATTATATTTTTTTGATTTGTGTATTTGAACCAACCTTGCATCCTAGGAATAAAGCCTACTTGATTGTGGTGGATTAGCTTTTTGATGTGCTGCTAGATTTGATTTGCTAGTAATTTGCTGAAGTTTTGCATCTATGTTCATTTGAGATATTGGC
Source organism: Hylobates moloch (assembly GCF_009828535.3). Lineage (NCBI taxonomy): Eukaryota > Metazoa > Chordata > Mammalia > Primates > Hylobatidae > Hylobates > Hylobates moloch. The sequence continues at coordinate 72,397,961 of NW_026652292.1, read as the reverse complement.
CTGAGATTTTCTTTTTTCATTGTGTCTCTGCCAGGTTTTGGTATCAGAATGATTGTGGCCTCATAAAATGAGTTAGGGAGGAGTTTCCTCCTCCTCAACTTTTGGGAATAGTTTCAATAGAAATGGTACCAGCTCTTCTTTATATATGTGGTAGAATTCAGCTGTGAATCTATCTGGTTCAGGAATTTTTCTGATTGGTAGTTTTTTTATTACTGATTCAATTTTGGAACTCATTATTGATCTAATCAAGGTTTCAATTTCTTCCTGGTTCAATCTTAAGAGGTTGCATGTTTCCACGAGTTTAGCCATTTCTTTTAGGTTTTCTAGTTCATAATAGTCTCTGAGGGTGTTTTATATTTCTGTAGGATCAGTGCTAATGTCTCCTTTGTCATTTCTGACTGTGATTATTTAGATCTTCTCTCCTTTTTACTTTATTAGTCTAGCTAGTGGTCTATTGATTTTATTTATTTCTTCAGAAAACCAACTTTGGTTTTCATTGATCTTTTGTAAGCTTTTTGTTTTTGTTTTTGTTTTTGTTTTGTTTTGTTTTTGAGATGGAGTCTCGCTCTGTCTCCCAGGCTGTAGTGCCATGGCACGATCTCGGCTCACTGCGAGCTCTGCCTCCAGGGTTCACGCCATTCTCCTGCCTTAGCCTCCCAAGTAGCTGGGACTACAGGTGCCCGCATGCCCGGCTAATTTTTTGTATTTTTAGTAGAAACAGGGTTTCAACATGTTAGCCAATATGGTCTTGCTCTCCTGACCTCATGATCCGCCCATTTTGGCCTTCCAAAGTGCTGGGATTACAGGCGTGAGCCACCATGCCCAGCCAATCTTTTGTATGGTTTATCACATCTCAATTTCATTCAATTCAGCTCTAGTTTTGGTTATTTCTTGTCTTCTGCTTGCTTTGGGGTTGTCTTACTCTTGTTTCTCTAACTCCTCTAAGTGCAATGTTAGGTTATTAATTTCAGATCTTGATGTTAGCATTTACTACTAGAAACCTTCCTCTTCACACTACTTTAGCTGTGTCCCAGAGATTCTGGCAATGTTGTATTTTTTTTCATTAGTTTGAAGGAATTTCTTGATTTCTGCCTTAATTTTATTATTTACCTAAAAGTAATTTAGGAGCAGATTGTTTAATTTCCATGTAATTGTATAGTTTTGAGAGCTCTTCTTAGTATTGATTTCTATTTTTATTGCACTGTGGTCTGATATTGTGGTTCGTAAGAATTTGTTGAGAACTGTTTTATGGGCAAATGTGTGGTTGATTTTAGAGTATATGTCGTGTAAATGAGAAGAATGTATATTTTGTTGTTGTTGTTGTTGGATGGAAAGTTCTATAGATGTCTCTTAGGTCCATTTGGTCAAGTGCTGAGCTTAGGTCCATAATGTCTTTATTAGTTTTCTGCCTCAAGGATCTGTCTAATAATGTCAGTGTGGTGTTGACATCTCCCACTATTATTGTATGGTTATCTAAGTCTCTTCACAGGTCTCTAAAAACTTGTTTTATTAATCTGAGTGCTCAAATGTTGGGTGCATATATACTTAGAATAGCTAAGTTTTCTTGTTGAATTGGACCCTTTATTATTATGCAGTGCTATTCTTTGTCCTTTTTTGTTATTGTTGGTTTAAAGTCTGTTTTGTCTGAAATAAGAATAGCAACTCCTGCTCTTTTCTGTTTTCTGTTTGCTTGATAGATTTTTCTTCATCCCTTTATTTTGTGCCTATGAGTATCATCATATGTAAAATGGGTCTCTTGAAGACAGCATACAGTTAGGTCTTGCTTCTTTATCCAATTTGCCAGCCTGTGTCTTTTAAGTGTGGGGACAGGCGGGGTAGCCAGTGTATGTTAAATGTTAATATTTACATGTGCGAATTTGATCCTATCATCATGTTAGCTGGTTGTTATGTAGACTTGATTGTGTAGTAGCTTTATAGTGTCAATGATCTATGTACTTATATGTGTTTCTGTAGTGGCTGGTAATAGTCTTTCATTTCCATGTTTAGCACTCCCTCAAGGAACTCTTGTAAGAAAGGTCTGGTGGCAATGAATTCCTTTAGTATTTGCTTGTCTGTAAAGGATTTTATTTCTCCTTAGCTTATGAAGCTCAGGAGAAGGACACTCAGGCTTCTTATGAAGTGTTCTTGGCTGGTTGTGAAACTCTTGGTTAGAGTTTCTTTTCTTTAAGAATGCTGAATATAGGCCTTTCTAGCTGCCTTCAATAGTTTTTCTGTTGCATTGACCTTGAAGAATCTGATGACTAAGTGTCTTGGGGATGTCATCTTGTCTAGTACCTTGCAGGGTTTCTCTGAATTTCCTGAATTAGAATGTTGACCTCTCTAGCGAGGTTGGGGAAATTGTTATGAGCAATATACTCAAATATGTTTTCCAAGTTGCTTGCTCTATCACCCTCTCTTTCAGGGACACCAGTGAGTCATAGGTTTGGTCTCTTAATGTAATCTCATATTTCTTTGACGTTTTGTTCATTCTTTTTTTTTCCTTTTTTTCTGAATGAGTTGATTTGCAGAACTTGTCTTTGAGCTCTGAGATTCTTTCTTAAGCTTGGCCTATTCTGCTATTAACACTTATGGTTATAGTATGAAATTCTTATAGTGAGTTATTCAACTCTATCAGATCAGTTTGGTTTTTTGTTAAAATGCTACTTCATCTTTCACCTCTTCAATAATTTTACTGGAATCCTTAGATTCCTTGGATTGGGTATCAACTTTCTCCTGAATCTCGATGATCTTCATTGTCATCCAAATTCTGAATTATACATCTGTCATTCCAGCCGTTTCAGTCTGTTTAAGAACCATTGCTGGGGAGCTAGTATACTCATTTGGAGAAAAGAAGGCACTCAGGCTTTTTGAGTTGCCAGAGTTCTTGCACTGATTCTTTCTCCTCTGTGTGGGCTGTTCCTTTAATCTTTGAAGTTGCTTTCCTTTGGATGGGGCTTTTTGCTTTTATATATTTTTTTAAGCCCTTGAGGGTGTGACTGTGGTATAATTTAAGTTGTCAACTGCCATCGTTTCTGCATGACTTCAGGAGGCCAGGGCTCAGCTCAGTATTCCTGGGCTGCATGCTCTAACTCTGCAGAACTTGGACCAGGCCCATGGCTTTGTTCTCTAGCCCCTTGTAGTTGAGCAAGGAGGGGCCAAGGTATTCCCAGTTCACTGGCAACAACACTCTGATAGGGAGTGCCAGTAAAAGTGCTTTGTTGGGGTTAGCGACAGCAAGATCCATGCTTGGGTGCACATACCAGCAGCAGCAGGGCAACAGCACTGTGGGGTCTCTGCATTCATGTTTGTGAAGGCAGGGGTAGGGTAGTGGTGGTAAGATCTACGCACACTGGCAAAGGAGTGTGGGAAGCTGCAGGTGAGCACATGCCGGCAGGGATGTCTCTGTCAAAGCTCTCTGATGGTTAGGCAGGGTTTGCTGGTGAAGATGCTATGGAGAGGGCCACTGGGAAGCACCCCAGTTGGGCAGCTGAGGCTGCACTGCATGCAGGTGTGGCCAGTCACTGGGACCCTGGAGGGGCCAGCAGATAGAGGGTGCTCAGATCAAACTGGTCTCATCCCACAGGCAAGATAGCCCTGTTTCATCCATGTCTGATAGTCAACAAAGGCCAAAGCCACCTAGAAGAGCATGGCAAACCTTGAGGAATAGGCATCCCTGGCTATGCTCCACTGCAGCCATGCCCACTCCAAACACTGGGCTCCACACAGGCTTGTAGTCCTGTTCTTGCTTATTCTCCAAGAAGCTCTCCCTGCCAACTCAAATGTCCATGATGGTTATGAAGTATTCTGCAGCTGGAATTCCAGAGATCCGTGGTGAGAATGGGCCACTCCATGCCTACTTAACTCACCTCTTTCCCAGGAGCCACTTGGGGCCAGGAACAAGTTCTGGTACTCAGCAACTTTGTGCAGAGTTTCCAGCTTCCTCTTCCTTCAGCCCTGGGTCTGTGTCCTCCCTCCATCTATTCTCAATGCGTTCCTTCCAAAGATCTGCTTAGAGTATATTGTTCTTCTCCATGGTCTTGTCTCTTGGTAGGAGGGGCACTTCTTGGTTACATCTAGTCAGCCATCTTGGCTTTTCTCTTGCTTTTATTTTATAACAGGGCATATTTAAGGCCATCCTTCATAAAATGTTACTGTTTTCACTTGCATTCTGATGTGCTTTCTTCCTTAACTCTCAGGGAATTACAGTTAATTCCCAGCCTGGCATATCTGAGCAGTAGCCCATATGATTGTCATCCCTGTGGTTGCCCCACTCCTACAGACAACTGGACACCAATAGAGCAGGGACTAGTGTGGTGGACTCTGTTTTAGACAAAAAATCACTCAACCTCCTGAGTGGGACATGTATCCTAGAGATAGAGACACCAGCTGGAAGGGACCAAGAGATATAAGATGAATGCAATACCAAAGCAACAGAGGTAGGAATGAAGGAAAAAGATGGACTAAAGATGGACCTCTCCAAGAGATACCTCTGGTGCCTGCATTTGCTCCCATCGCCGCAATTACAACCATACCTGTGGCAAACAGCTACAACTCACCCCTTCCCACCCCACCAGCAGGGTCTGCGTTTCTTCATAAATTTCTGTTGGTTAAGCCATTCAATTTGTGGTACTTTGTTATGACAGCCCCCCAAAAAACTGATACAAGGACTATTTGAAACATAGAGTTAGAGCCTCTATCATTAATGAGGAACCTCACTCATGGAAAATGCACTTTGAGATATTAGCTAATGATAATAGCTACATTTGTACATTATAATAGTACATAATTTATAAATAAGTGTACACGTACACACACAGAGCTGTATATTAGCATGCAGTCTCAAGTATTTTTACTGATCGGACTGTGCGATCAAGAACATCTTGCTTATTTGGCTAAACTAGCATTCCTGTGAAAGTCTGTCCACTGTGAGTTCCTTAAAATACACCTCCCATTACCAGAGTAACCTGGATAGGTCTCCCCCTAAAACCATGAAAATCGAGTTCAAACTCTCATTCACCCATAGCCCTTTATTCCGCAGAGACTAAGCATGCATGTTTAAGACTTAGGTTGAACTTTTGTATCCTCCAAAGGGTGGCCCAGCCTAGTAACTTTATTTTAGATCAAACACATCTCATCCAACAACTAAACTAAGGCTCCCACCTCAACTGATCCACTCGACAGGATCTGGCCAATGTGGGAGTAACCCATCAAGGTGTTGTCAGGGTGGCTCCTTCTGATAGCTGTCAGAAAGAATCTCCATGCCTCTCTCCCAGCTTCTGGCTCCTCAATTAAAAAGTATACAGATGATGTGCTTTACAAGTTGCCCAGTTTTCTTTTTCCATAATGTCTGCCAAGTCGCATCAAGGTCTGTAAAACTTGTAAAAGGTCATGTAATATCAACTCAGTCTACAGTGAAACTGTCAGTGAATTTCAGATGATGTTTCTTCCAGCTGGATTAGTGAAGTTGAGGGAAAAATGTGAGCAGATATCATAAATTATTGATTTCACTGACAGCAGCTACTATGCATTAAGTCCTTACTACATGCCACACCCTGTGTTAAGTGTTTTACTTACAGACATTATTTCCAATAATCCTGATTTCAACCCTATAAAGTAAATGGTGCAATTATTTCCAATTTACAGGTGAGAAAACTGAGTCCCAACGTCACATAATTACTACATGGAAGAGGTATAATTTTAACAAGATCCTAACTCAAAATCATGTGCTCTTCTATTCACAATAGCAAAGACATGCAATCAATCTAGATGTCCATCAACAGTGCACTGGATAAAAAAACTGTGGTACATATACACCATGAAATACCATGCAGCCATAAAAAAAGAACAAAATCATGTCCTTTGCAGCAACACGGATGCAGCAGGATTATCCTAAACAAATTAACACAGGAACAGAAAACTAAATACCACATGCTCACTTATAAGTGGGAGCTAAATATTGAGTACACGTGGACACAAAGAAAGGAACAAAAGACATTGGAGCCTCTTTGAGAGTGAAGAGTAAAAGGGGGGCAAGGATCAAAAAGCTACCTACAGGGTACTCTGCTCATGTACCTGTATGATGAAGTAGTCTGTACACAAAACCCCCATGATATGCAATTTACCCATGTAACAAACTTGCACATGTACCCACTGAACCTAAAATAAAAGTTGGAAGGAAAAAATAAAAATTAAAAAAAAACTGAAGGTATAAATGGTTAAAAAAATAATGTGCTCTTAAAAATTTTGCTGTATATTGACCTTTTGGCTGCTTTTATAACACAATCACAAGATGCATGTTGATGAGTGAGTTTTACACACCTCATACAAAATCTCAGGGTCAAGTTGAGTGGTTCTCAAACTTGTTTGGATGTTGCTGAAGCACCTGAAAGTCAGGCAAGATATCAAGAAGTGGTTTTACAGTTAATGAGACTTTACAAACAGTTCTAGGAGCAGAAAAATATACACATTCATGAAATTGAGTCTCACCCAGAATGAGGATCCACAGAGGAAATAGCCATCACAGTGGGTATGGGGGAGCGGAACCTTTATCCTTAATCACTCACTTGCTACTCTCTCATTTATTTTGCTGTCTGTAAAGACTTGCAAGCAGACATTGAGGTAGGTAAACAGAGTTTTAGGAAAGATTATAGGAGAAAGACTTAAAACTAAGAAAGCTCATCCAGCAGAGCACAGGGCTGAGAGTTAGACCTCCTGAACTCCAATCCTGGTTCTAAGACTTCCAAGCTGACTGCATAGCTCAGTTTCCTCATCTGTGAAGTGGGAAGAATATTTCTAAATACCTTCAATGGCTATTATGAGGATTAAATAATACATGTAATGCACTAGAACAGAGTACTTTTAATGTAAGTAACCAATAAATATTATCATCTAAATAACACATACAATGCACTAGAACAGAGTATCTTTAATGTAAATAATCAATAAATAGTAATTATCATCTAAATAACACATGTAATACACTAGAACAGAGTACCTTTAATGTAAAGGCACTCTAAAGAATACTGTTGATGTAAGAGTATCTTTAATATAAATAGTCAATAAATACTGGCTATCATCTTCTTATCATCATAAATTTGCTTTTCCCACAAAATTGTAAAGGCCTGCCATTATTCTTGGTTTGCAGCTGAACATCCATGTTCTATAAGATCACGTATGAGGACATCACTCTAGATTAATATGTATACAGTACTACCAAGGATTGCCCTGATTTCACATTGATGATCTCAGGGGTTTGGGACTAAAGAAGGGTATAGGGAAAATTAGAAATTTTTCTTCCAATAACTCTGTATTTTTGGTTTGTTAAAACTGCATATATCACTGTTGTAATTTTTTAAATCTAATAACGTAAAAATCAAGTTACCATGACTTTAAAAATCAAAAAGTAAAATCATCATTACCTTTTCCAACACATCCCACATTCAATAACATCAAGGTTTGTGTCCGTGGGGATGGAGAGGTGATAATAATAATAACAATGGCTGAAAGCGCAAGGCACTGTGCAAAAAGCCTAACACAAAAAAGCTCACTGGAGTTGTGACACATTACACAGATTTCAAGATATAAAGCCTCCATTGCTGTGTTTGCCAAAAAAAAAAAAAAAGTAAAACAATAACAATAAGGCATTTCTGCATTTCTGACAGAGTGCTCTTATTCCTGCATTTTCCTTATGATTGGTAGGCTTTGCCTTCAAGCACAAGCATCCTCTGCTCCCACCTATTCTTTCCCCTCCCCTCCTCCCTCTCACCCTCCCCTTTCTCCTGCAAACAAGTCAGGGGAGGCAGGGAGTGCAAATACAGTACATGGGAGGGGGAGGACAGAGTTCACCCTGTTAAAAATCATTAATCATCTTGAGGTCACCAGGCCTGAACACATTTCCTTCTCAAAGGCTGTCCTGTGGGCGATCTGTCTCCTAACAGGTTTTGTAATGCTGAGTTGTAAAGAGTTCCTGATGAATTATTGTTGGCACTCAGTCCAAACGCTTGAAGTCTCAAGTCCATGAAAAGAAAAAGCAGACCCTCTCTCCCGCGCCTGTTGTCCATGGGGCCAGCACAGGCCTTGCATTGTGCATGCAGGTGGATGGCCTGGAGGCCCCTCATCCCCACAGCCCAGACTCCTGGAGGGCCCTAAGACAGATTGCCTTTTATCACTACACATGGACACATGGGAGCTGGGTGTTTGAGGGCAGGTCACACCTACTCCGTGCCCCCTCACAGCGTACCTCTAGGAAAGGGCAGGATTTGTGTTCCCATTTGACAGATAAGGAAACTGAAGCCAGGGCTATATTATGCCATGTCGAAGGCAACCCAGCTACTTTGTGGCAAAGCTAGGATTAGAACTTAGGTCTCCAAACTGCTACCCATTTCCCTTTCTCCTTGCTACTTGCCCTGGGCTACATGGCCTTCAGTGATGTGGGGTCCTTTTCCCTACAGGATCTCAGCTGACACCACTGCTGCCTCACCTAAGGCCTCTGCTCCAGGCCCCCGTCTGCCTGAACTACTCTGCTCCTAGACCCTCCCATGTGCTTCCAAGACCAATGTAAGGTCTCACTCAGAGAGGCCGTCCTGACTACCTGGTCTGAAATTGCCACATCTCTCTTGATTGCATCACCCTACTTCACTTCTTCAGAGCATTCAGCACTTTCCAACGTTCTCTTGTTTATCTGTTGTATATTTGTCTTCTTTGTCTCTCCCTCTGCCATCCAGCTCCACCTCGTTCAGATTATCAGCTCGGGAAAGCAGCCACCTTTACTCTCTTGTTCTCTACTTATGGCCAGCACTGAAATAGTAACTGACAGGTGCTCAACAAACCTGTGTTTAATTAATTAACAAATCAAAATCAAATGCAGATAATTAACAAAGCTGTGCTTTTGCATAAAGTCTTTTTAAATGTGCTTGTGTGTGTGTGGATGTCTCTTCTCTCTCCCCCCATATATTTATATATTCTAAAGCAGTTTCACAATAACATTTTATTGTCACTTATCCCACATGTGGTAGGAAGAACAAGCATTATTATAACCATCTTACAGATAGGAAAGTTAAGGCTCAGAGAGATTTGGTAACTTTTCCTCTTGACCTTAATTTTTTTTTTTTTTTGAGACAGGATCTTGCTCTGTTGCCCAGGCTGCAGGATACTGGCCTGTTCATAGCTCACTGCAGCCTCAGTCTCCTGGGATTAAGAGATCCTCCCAACCTCAGCCTACTGAGTAGCTAGGACTACAGGTACACATTACCATGCCTGGCTAATTATTTGATTTTTTTTTTCTAGACACAAGGTCTCACTATGTTGTCCAGGCTGGTCTCAAACTCCTGGCCCCAAGTGATTCTCCTACCTCAGCCTCCCAAAGTGCTAGGATTACAGGAGTGAGCTACTGCACCTGACCTTTAACTCAAAAATTAGAAGACCAGGATGCTCCTGCAAGTTGCTTGCTAGGTAACCTCACAAAGGTTATTTTCCCTTTTGGGGCCTCAGTCTCCCTATAATAAGGGATTGTAAATTAAAAGATCTCTAAGGTTCTCTCTGGGAATAATATTCTTGGATAGTGTTTCCCAAACTATGCTTGGAACCCTAGTATCTGAGGAGATGGTAACATGTTTTCTGTGGAACAGTTTGGGAAACATGTTTTCTGTGGAACAGTTTGGGAAATACTGTTCCAGTATTGGCTTTAAGTTTACTTTAGGCAGCGACTGGATCCCTGGGTAAGGTGTGTCAAGGCCTGGAGCAAAGAAGTGAAAAAAGAACTAAATCTCTCAGCTCCTATACTCTCAACCACATGTGGCTACTTCCCTGGCATCATCTCATTTGACTTTCAAAGCCTCTAGAAGTATGTATTCTTCTTACTTCCACTTTACGGCTTGGCAACTAATTGAAACTCAGTAAAGTCAGTGAGATCATGTGTACGGCAGAGGATGGTTGTTCCAGGAGTTGACCTCAAAGAGTCCGTTCGTAAACTCTAAAGGGGAAGTAGAAAGCTTTCTTGACTTGTGTTTGATTTGCCATCAATTACACGGAGCTGCTGCTTCACTTCCACCTTCCAAATGTCAAGCAAGTGTATCTACTAACTGAAACACAGCTCACATTCTAGCTGCAAGGGAGTCTGGGAATTGTCATTCTTTATGTCCCTGTGGTGCAGGATGGCACATGTCAGAAAGGTGGTATTGGTGTTGAGTGCCAATGACCACATTCATCATTTATCCTATACTGAATTTGCTTTCAAAGCTGCTCTCCTCCTGGTCTCTGAAAGTCTGAGATGTGAACTGGAGAACTGAGGACAGGGAATTGGTGTAGGAATAAACTTGGGGTAAAGTGGCAATCCAGGTCAAGATGAAAACACGAAGCTTCTGCCCAGCATTGCAGCAAAACAAAAGAAAGATGAAGAGAAAGAAAAGGAATCCAAGCAGCGGTGAGGGAATGGTTCGTTGTCTCAGATAGAAGCCACCTGAGGGGTTTCATCTGGGCTCCTCCCTTCCTCGCTGTGTGATCTTGGGCATCTTCTCTCTCTCTCTCTCTCTCTGTCCCTCTCTCTGAAACACACTTCCTTTATCTCTTTTCTTTTCCCTTTGGTTTTAAGAATCAACTGCGTCATAGTACACAGACATGATTTGTTTACTGTTAAGGAATGCACAGATGAAAGAAAATATGATCATCTCCCACACAGCAAAGCCAAGTGGCCTCATCCATTTGTCTTTTAAGCTGCGCTCATTTAACCTGGAACATCCTGTAAGTGGCAGAGACATCTTTCAACATAATTTCAATTCAGAAGAGCAAGATTTCATGTGATTTTTATTTTATAGTAATCTGATTTCTAAGAATCAATATGTCTTACCTTTATAATCAAGCAAAAATAAGTTAAAAATACATGTCTTGACCAAAATAAAATGCCCAATTATAATCTGTAATCTGTAATCTCTTCTCTCTCTCTCTCTCTCTCTCTCTCTCTCACACACACACATTTTTACAATGACAACTGTGACTTAGCATTTATAACATTTTTATGGGATCACAGAATGTTTGAGCCAGAAGGATCTGAAAGCTCATCTATCCAACCATGTTCTGAGGACCCAAGAAATCCACAGAGAGAATGTGAAGAGTCCCCAGAGTAGAAGGGATGGTAACCCAGACCTCTCCTCCTGCCTTCACCAGAACGTTTGGCTTTCATCAATTTTATACTTTAAATTTGCCTGCATGACTCCATTTCAGAAAGAAATCTCACTGCAACACACACAAATATGAAAACCAGTGGATGAGCTCAAAGCTTCACAGCTCTGCCATTTCTCCAGTGGGGAAGCTGAGGCCAAGAAAACTAAAAAGCCCATGTGTAAGCACCACAGAAGCACAAAACAGGGTCTGGGACTGGAATTCTGATGCCTAACCTGTTTTCCCCACCGAAAGAATCCCAGGCTGGGTGACACAGACAGCCATGGCTCTGATCCAAGGGGCAGATCATTATTGGTGCTGTTTGTTTGCACAACGTGTAGTATTGTTTAAGTCCTGAAGCTCAGCGACATCCCCTGGCAAGAATCTCTGAACTGGAGCCCAAAGGAGAGGGCTGTGGTCGTGGAAGGAGAGAGCCACGGCGAGGAGAGGGTGGCTCCTTTCAGGGGGCCGTGCGCTCTGCCGTTCCGCGTCATATCCCTTGGCAGTATTGTAAACACAAGTACACTGTATGTTTTTAAAACGTGAGAAGAAGCAGGATCCTGCCCTCGTGTTTTGACATCGCCTGCAGGGAGGGAGAATGGGACGAGCAGATCTGGCCTGTGCAAAATGTAATTGCTTTTCCCACCTGATGGTTAATCTCAGGCGGGACGGGCTGTCCCACAGGCTCTCAGCCTGAGCTGCACACACCCGGGCGCAGGGCGAGGGCCCCGGACTCAGATCCGCGGCCACTGCAAAGTTGCCACTCGTGTGCTCTGGGGCTTTAGGGGTCGTTATTCTCACCTGAAAAATGAGAGTTGGCCTAGATCAGGGATTTCAAGCTGTCAGAGAGACTCTGGTTGGATCCATGTTACAAAATGGGTGTCCTGGTAAGATTTAGGTTGAAGTTTCCGCTACGAAAAGGAAGATGGAAATCCAGGGGACTCAATGTTTCTCACAGCTCTTTCTCTCTAAAGTATTCTAATTTGAGATTTTATTTGTCTTTAAGGTGAAAGATGAAACTAAAAGAAGTTTTATCTCCACCTAAGAGAGACAGAGAAAGGCATCCTCAGTGCTCAGAAAGTCAACTGAGGAACTCAGGGCCTGTGGAGCTGAACTTTGGCAGACCACTAACCTCCCCTCAAACCCACAGTTAGTTGCCCCCTTCTCTCCCGTGTCAGCACTTCATGTCTTGCACCCATAACACTGCCATACAGCTATTGTGTTGCACTGTCCCACCTCTCCTGCCACTTCCTACCTTCATCCTCTATGAGCTGCCTGAAACTCCTGGCTGTGTCTTACTCCTAGATGAAACCCCCATATCCAGCACAGTGTCTGGAACACTGTAATTGCTCAATAAATGGATGTGGAATTGAATTGCATTCTCAAAAATTGGCCTGACTCTCAAACTCAGCATTCTAAGGCTCACTTTTAAATATATGAACTTTCAAAGAAATATTATGGCTTGGTATAGAGACAGAATTCATTCAACCACTGAGCAGATGTTGAGTATCAACTATAAGCCAAGTGCTACTCCAAACCAGTGGATACATTGGAGACTAAAACAGATTCAGTCTCTGGTGGAAAGCTATTAATAAAGAATAACAGAACTGTATGTCTAGTGAGGGTTGAAAGGGCCTCTATGCCCAGAGAATACATCTTTCTGTTGTCATGGTTCACATGCGGAAGCTGTCCAAAGCCTCAGGGAAGGAAACGTCACCAACTTTGGTTTCTTACTGACACAAGAGGCTCCCAGAAAGGGGCACTGAAATACTGAATGGAGTTTGGTTGAAAAGGGCACCACAGAGAAAATACACAAAACAAGAGGGAAAGACTGGGTATCTCCCATCTCGTTTCCTATCCCAAAGTCTGTGGCAAGCGGCAGAAAAAGTGAGGATTTTGACAGTCCAAGTTGCCTTAACCTCTCTGAGAATGTTTTGGGGGAAAAGGATGTGAATTTTGTTGGTAATGTGTTGAGCTGGAAGTGGCTCTGGGATCACCAATGGTGGGATCCAGAAGGCACATAAGCAACGAGATCTGGAGTTCAGCAGAGGTGTTTGAACCAGAGAGAGGGATTTTGGAGTTGATTTGTATGTATGGGCTCTTTGAAGCCATTGGTTTTTGTGATGACTTCCAGGGGCAAGAGGATGTAAAGAAAAGAATGGAGGCACTGTAAGGAAGAAGCCGGGGGAACACTGTCCTTAGAGAGGCCCAGAAGATAACATCCCTAGGAGAAGGATTTTCTCCTCTGTGCTCCTGCAGGGCCTCGCTTGAGCAGCCATTGTGTCACTCCTATCAAACTGCCCAGGGAATCTTTGTTTTGATGTCTCTCTCCCTCTAACTATTATAAACTCTTTGATGGCAGGCCAAGGTTTAAACCATCTTTGCATTCCCAGAATCTAATCCAGTGTTTGTTTGTTGAATGAATAAAGGGATGAATGAGTCTAGAAAGCACATCCTGTGAGAAATAATAAAAGGATCTGTAAATGTTGTCTTAGAGAAGACTTGCTTCAGGGAACCCAGAAAGAGCTGACATATGGGAAAAGGCAGAGCACCATCATGTTATTGTTGAAAGAAAATTATTTTAGCTCAGGATTGGAACTGTCCAGTGATGGAATAGGCCATCTGGTGAAGTAGTGAGGTCTTCCATACTGAGGGCATGTAAGCTGTATTAGTCCATTCTCACACTGCTAGTAAAGACATACCTGAGACTGGGTAATTTATAAAGGAAAGAGGTTTAATTGATTCAGTGTAGCATGGCTGGGGAGGCTTCAGGAAACTTACACTCACGGCAGAAGGGGAAGCAAATACATCCTTCTTCACATGGAGGCAGGAAGGAGAAGTGTGGAGCAAAGTGGGGAAAAGCCCCTTATAAAACTACCAGATCTCATGAGAACTCACTCACTATTACAAGAACAGTATGGAGGAACTGCCCTCACAATCTAATCACCTCTCATGAGGTCCCTCTCCCAACACATGGGCATTACAATTCAGATTACAATTCAAGATGAGATTTTGGGTGGGAACACAGCCAAACCATATTATAAGCAAAGATAGGTGTCATTCTCCCAGGAGTACACTGAATGGGAGCCCAACCACACCTTCTAAGGAATGCAGCTCTCAGAGTCTGTGATTCCAACATGACACCCAGGCAACTCCCTCAACGTTGCCAGTTGACTTCACAAGGGAAAAATGAAGCCCATCATTAGCAAACAAAGAAGAGATCTCTGAAGGTTATGGAACTCATTCTATGGAATTTCCAGGCCAGCTGACCCAATTTTTCCCTGAGCATTCGAGGCCCTGAGAATATGGTCCCTGCCAGTCTCTTCAGCCTTCCATCCCACTACACATCAACATCATGATACCAGCATATGTCTACTTACATATCTCTTCCACTCCCAACCCTGATTCACATTTGAAGGGAAGCCCTTTGAGAGGCAGGACCAGACCTGAGGTACTCATCAAACAGTTGTGTTGCAATGGTTAAGAGCACTGTAATATAGTCATATTATCTTCATTGCTTAGTCTGTGAGTCAGACACTTGTAAGACTATTATGAGGATTAAAGGGTTAATACCCATAATGTTCTAGCATGGAGTATTATTATATGAGTTTCTTCTGTACCTGGCAAAGTGCCTGTCAATAAAGGTTTACTGAACTTAAGATAAATATACATATATAAACAATTAAATATGGTTGTTGCCATCACTGACCAACCAAGAAACATTTATTAATCTCTACTATGCACCCAATACCCTATTGGATACTGAAAAAAAAAAAAAAACAGAAGTGAAAAAAATACACAGTTTTTTATTTCCAAGGATTTTGCAATCTGGTGATAAAAACAAATATCATTATTTTAAATTAATAAGTCAAAAAACAAAATCTAATAAAGCCTTTTAAAGTAACACATACTGAGCACATACCATGGATCAAGCCCTACTGGCCTTCATAGGTTATCTTATTTGATCAAGTTTTGAATTGTGAGGGATCTTCAATTAATGCTTTGAGAGGGAAAGGGAAAGTCATGTGGGCTTCCTCAATAGGGAAAGTCTGGACTTTCTTGAAAAGTTCCCTTAATTTACTTGATATTCTTCCAGTTGCCCTGAACTATCCCAACAATTTAAACAAGGCAAGATGGGGACATGAGGAAAGGGGAACTAAGCCCTGGCAATGTGATTCATATTTAGGGCTTAAACCCTTTATCAATGTTAGTTCATTTCATTCCAACCTTCAAGCTACTAAGTAGGAATGGTTTTCCCCTGGGGGAACCCTGAAGTCAATCTTCTCACTCCTCACCAATGTGAATGAAGATCTATAGAATTGGAAATGAGAGGGAAATGTCAGGGGTCCTGTCCTCTGACCTACCAAGAGCCATAGAGCACAGTGGGCTTTGGCCAGCCACACAGAAAAGATTCCCTGCAGACCCAGCTGCTGATGGGATTATGTGGGAATTCACCATCAATGTCCTCACAAAAGAAAACATAAGCACCATTGATTACCTTCTAATAACTATTTTATTACCCATTTTATATTCATGAAAGGGCACTGGGAGAGGGTTGTTACTGTTTTTCTAATGCAAAGCAGCTGGGCCTGACAGAGGTAAATGGGGCTTTCTGGGTGTGTCCCTGAAAGTTTGTGTTTTCCCGGAAGGTTTTGAGCCAGAGCCAAGCCAGATCCAGAAGTTCCCATCTAACCCTGTCTCAACACATGACTTTCATTAACAAAATTGCATTGCTCTTTTTTGCAGAAAGTGGTACTATTACTATAATAAAAACATGTCTATTATGGATCAATTGCCGCCTACGTGGTGGTGAGGAGCACTCAGCAAGAAGAGGGCAGGAAGTGAGGAGAAAAAAGAAAGGCTGATCTTGCAAGAAGGCCTAGCCACTGGGGCTGGACAAGAATGAGATGGATCAGATTGCACCTCTAGCATGATCACCTTGAGCTAATCTACTGCAGAGAGAACTTGGCCCTCAGGGAGCTTTCATTCTAATCATGAAACCAGCCCATCCCACTTGTGTGCATCTTGTCAATGGAAGCCAGTGCAAGTACCACCAGCTGCCTTCCTTCTAGGCCCACCCTCTGGCCCCCTTGGACTCTCTTCCTTTGTTCCTGACTTTGCTTTCTTGCTGTATCCTAATAACAGCCCATTCAGCTTCTAGCTTCATGCTCACTTTTAAAACTTTAACTTGCATTTCTTGACTTGGCCATGGTCATGCTTTGTACCACTAACAGGTTCTACCACCCCTGATTTGCTCAGGTTGACCCCTGCCTGACTCATACCCACTCCTGTGCCCCCACCCAGAGGTCAGCCTGCCCATGTCTTCTGGACATTCCTAACTTAGCCTGTTACCTTTGCATGATAGAAGACACTGATTATCCTCTAAGCATATTCACTTCTTAAAGAAATTTTCTTTAGACTCTGAAGCAACTTAAACTTTTTATAATCTAAGATGTCCTCATCTTGGTGGAAGTGTTTTTCTCTATATACCTATAATTCTTAAGCTTTTGGGTGCATGAAAATTAGCCAGGGGAGAGGCAGAAAAATGAATTCCTGAGTACTATCTTCAGAAATTCTGATTCTGTAGGTCAAAATGGGCCAAGAATCTGCATTTCTTATGGAGAATCAAACAAAAAAAAAATCTACATTTCTAATGTAGGCAGAACCTGGGGTGTACTTTGAAAAGCACAGCCTCAGCTGTGCGTGGTGGCTCACGCCTGTAATCCCAGCACTTTGGGATGCCAACGCAGGTAGATCACTTGAGGCCAGGAGTTCGAGACTAGCCTAGTCAACATGGTGAAACCCTAACTCTACTAAAAATACAAAAATTAGCCAGGAGTGGTGGCATACACTTTTAATCCAAGCTACTCAAGAGGCTGAGGCACACGAATCACTTGAACCTGGGAGGCAGAGGTTGCAGTGAGCCAAGATTGAGCCACTGCATTCTAGCCTGGATGACAGCAAGACCCTGAAGAAAGAAGGAAAGAAAGAGGAGAGAAAGAACGAAAGAGAGAGAGAGACAGAGAGGGAGGGAGGGAGAGAGAGAGAGAGGGAGACAGAGGAGAGGAGAGGAGAGGAGAGGAGAGGAGAGGAGAGGAGAAAAGAGCAAGCCTTAAATTGACCTCACTTGCCTGCACTGGTAAGTGGGCAGATGGGGAAATGATGACAATCTTTTGCATTTGTACAAAGCAAAACCTTTTTAAACATCACAGCCATCTGTCCTTTCTATCCTCCCTCTTTCTCTCTACTATTAAGGATATTATTATGTTTATTTTATAGATGAGGAAAATAAGGCTCAGAGTATGTGAATCTCCCAAATGCTGGTGCTAGAATCCTAGCATAGGTTCTGTCTCTAGTCTGGAGCCTCTCCTCTGAACTCCACACAAATATACCCCCAACCTGCTTAACATCTCTGCTTAAAATAGCTAATAGTTGTCCAATCTTAACATACCCACAAATAAGCCTCTGTTCTTTTCCCCCAGATGTGTTCATCCTGGTATCTTCATCTCATTAATGGCAACTCCATCCTTCCATGGTATCAGCCCAAATCCTCAAAGTCATCCTTAATCTGATGTTTTACAACCCATATCACGCCCTTCCAATATATCCAGAATCAAACTTCTCACCACCTCCCCTGCTACACTCTATTCCACCATCATTTATCTCCCCATGGGTTTCCCTGCTTTCAGCTCTGCCCCACTGTCTTAGTCAGCTCTGGCTGCCATAACAAAATACCATGGAATGGGTGGCTTCAACAACAGACATATGTTTCTCACCATTCTGGAGGTTGGGAAGTCAAAGCTCAAGGTGCCAGCAGCCTCGGTTCCTGGTGCGGGCTTTCTTCTTGGCCTGCGGACAGCCGTTTTCTGTCTGTGTCCTCACCAGGCAGAGACAGAGAGCTCTGGTTTTCTTCCCTTTTTTATAAGGACACTAATCCCATCATCAGCACTCCATCTCCATTATTTCATCTAAATCTAATTCCCTCCCAGAGGCCCCACTTCCAATTACTATCACATTGGGAGTTAGGGCTTCAACACATGAATTTTGAGGGGACATAATTCATTGCATAGCACCACTTATGCCCATTCTCAACCCAGCAGACATAGGTAGTCAGTTACGTCATGTTCCTCCTCTACTCAAAGCCTCCAGTGACTCTCAGTCACTCTGAGTGAAAACCAAACTCCTTACAAGGGACTACCAGGCACGGAGCCATCCGGCCCTCATCCCTGCCCTCATCTCCCACTGCTCTCTCTTTATGCACTCCAGTCCAGGCACACTTGCCTGCCTGTTCCTCCAACATGCCAGCCATACATTTGCCACAGGCCTGTCCCACCATCACTCCCCTCCACCTGGAATGCTTTTCCTCCAGAGATCCCTGCAGCTCGCTTTCTCACCTCCTTCAGTTCTTTACTCAAACGCCATCTGAGTGAGGCCTTCCTGAACTAAAAATTGCTGCTCCCCACCCCTCTACACACATACACATTCATGCACATACATATACCCTTTTCCTCTTTATTTGCCTCCACTACATAACAACCCCTCATGTAGAACATGGTCTATTTAATTGTTTTGTTCCAGATCTTTCTATCCATTCCAGACCATCGGCTCCATGAGGATGTGGACGTGTGTTGTTCCTCACAGTGTCCCCAGGAACAACCTAGCTGACATCAGGCACTCGCTCAGTAAATATGTCTTGAATGAATAAACTGAAGAATAACCCAGGTCTTGACCAGTGGCCTCTCTGCCTGCCCCTGTCTCTCTGTCATTTTAACAAGGGCAGCACCCTCTCACTGCCCCTAAAGCAAATGCTCAGGAAAGAACCTACTCTGAGCCCTTGACTATGGGCTCCTTGAGGACAGAGACCATGTGTTATTCACCTCTGTATCCTTCCAAGCATCTGAGATGGGACCCAGTTCCCATTAGGTGCCTGAAAACTCTATGTTGAAGTGTTGAATGTGACTTTTTTATAGGGTCATTTGCATTAGAATATAATTTCTTGCCCTAAATGAGAATCTACTCGCTGTTGGAAGAACCTCAAGCCACAGAAAGAAGGTGGGAGATGGCCCCATGGTGACATGACAGGCAGCTTTTGTTGGGAGCCCACAGTAAGTTCAGAAATGTAAAGAATGCTGCGGCCCCAGGGATATGGGCTTTGGAGCCAGGCAGGGTGTGACTCCCAGTTCTACCCACTTGTACTCTGGTCACATTTACAGTCAACTTCCAAATTTCAGTTTTCTTGTCTATAAATAGAAACAATCCCTCCTTCATAGATTGAGAGCATTAGGAAGCAAATTTATATAAAGACTAGCACTGAATAGGCACTCAGTAAATGGGAGTTTTATTACATTCTGGTCCCTGACTTTAAAAATATAATCTAATTAGAGAGAGAAGACTAACATACAAGAAACCATTTAAGAAAAATGCAAGTCAGGGCTTGGCCCAGGACTAACCAGCATGGTGCTCATCAGAGGAGCTGCAGGAGTTTGGAGGGCAGCAGGAATTCGGAGGGGCTCTTGGAGGACATGGGACCTCCTTGGCCCTCAAAGTGGGAATTTAGGAAGCCAAAGAATGGAAAGGATTCTGGCTAGGGCAACAGCAGGACAGCATTATTCATTAAGAG
This sequence comes from Hylobates moloch, assembly GCF_009828535.3. Classification (NCBI taxonomy): domain Eukaryota; kingdom Metazoa; phylum Chordata; class Mammalia; order Primates; family Hylobatidae; genus Hylobates; species Hylobates moloch. The sequence goes on along the minus strand of NW_026652292.1, from coordinate 72,378,187 downwards.
GACCATTTGGGAAAGTAAGCTTGAAAAAAAAAAAAAGAAAGAAAAGAAAGAAAGAAATGTATGCCTGCTTCAATACAGAAAGGGTTTGAAAAAAAAAAATCAGGACTGGAAGAATTTTTTTTTTTTCCAAACGGAAGCCAAGACTAAAATAGGAAAATCTGAATATGCAGATCATGAAGGCTATATTACAGCTGTTTGAGGGGCAGAGGTCATAGATTTTACCCTGAGCATCCAGGCAACCAAAGGAGAAAGGAAACTAAAGGCAGTTCTGTAGTGTTTTTATGTCAAAGAGAAGTAAAAACACATACTGTTTTTCAGAAGATGGAATAATTTTTCCTAGTATTGGACTGTAAAGGAAATTTCTCACTGGACTTATTTCAAACAAAGCTTTAAATCTTCAACAAGATTCATTATATAGAATGAGATCTACAAGGCTAATATTGGAGAGTTTCTCTATAAAAGATGCAAATATTACTCAAAATCCAGCAGGACAGAGAGGACAAGATGACACAGCCTCAAGTCCATCTTTCCGATGTTTGGGATTAAGTCAGCCCCAGCGGAGCTGCATTGCCCACTTCCTCCTCCCTAAGCACTGGTATTGCTTTTTTTGGAGGCTTCCTGCTGCTCTTCCCACAAAAGTCCAGTCTCCCTACCATGGCCTGCAGAGATCAGCACAGTCTAATCCCTGCTCACTTCTCCAGGGTCTTCTTCCCACCACACTCCAGCCACGCCGGCCTTTGGAAAAGATGCCAAACTCTCCCCCACCTCCCGCCCCTTGTACTTGCTCACTCTCTGAGAGGATTCTATCCTGATCTTTTCACGTGGCTGCTGACCCCTTATTCTGCAGGTCACAATTCACAGTCACTTCCTCCAAAGAGTCTGCCCACCCCTCTAAAACAGGCCTCTCCATCATTCTCCAGCTCACCTGTCATGGCCAATGAAAATCTGCACACTATTTATGCATTTATCCACGTATTGGTGTCTCCCCACCAGAATGGAAGAGGATAAGGATCTTACCTGCTTTTTCTCCATTGTATCCCTACGGCCCAAGATAGCACCTGACTTACAAGTACTTAATACAAATTTATTGAACAAATGAAAAATGCAGTGCTCTCTAGTGAGAGCCTGGAGGGCAGGATTTTTGGCATTAAATCTTGGATTAAAAGATCTAACCATTCAAGAAGACACCCTTCCAAGGAAATCAAGGAACCCAAAAACAACATTCACTCCAAGGAGAGCTAGCCAACTCCGGCACAAAGATAGCTCACAGATCCCTACAGATGAGGTCAGATGCCTCTCAAAAACTAGTTCTGGGTAGAGCCAAGTTTGCTCTTCACTGCAGTCTTTGGCAGGGGTAGGGTAGGGTGCAGCACACAGAAGGACAGTGGGATTCTTTTCTTCTATCCCTTCCAATCCAATCCCCAAAGAAAAGTTTCCCCAGCAAGATGAAAACATACCTCTATTCCAAAGACACCAAAGAGTACTACATGGTGTAACAAAATTAAAAAGAGACACTGTCTCGATATGAATGAAAAAAAAAAATCTCTCACTTGGCCTTTTTCTGGTACCAGGGTCTACTGACATTAATATGCAGGTAAGGGCAGCAGCCTCTCTTGAAGCAAAGCTTCTACCCTGGCCCCGCAGAGAGGAGCGTTAACCAGGGGTGAGGCCACCCACTGGTGTCGGCTATCCAGCTGAAACTGAAGGCTTATTATCACACCCCAGTCCTCTCTGTTCCCTTTGGTTTCCTCTTTCTCTCCCACACTCTTCCACAGCTCCAAATGGGACACCTGGTGCCTACACCCAAATTCCTACGCTCCAGTCTGTCCTTCTCCCTGCAGCCACCCGGAGCTAGGACCGCGGCCCAGAAAGTTCTCCAACTGGAAACCAGGGTGATGTGGTCAGAGACTTAATTCCTGCTTGGGCACTCTCAAGCCCTGGGACCCTGAGTAAAATTCTTTCTTGCCTTAGTTTAAGCATCTATAAAATAAGTAAACTGTTCTCATTCATGTACTGCCTTCATGATTTCTACCATTCCTTCCTATAACACATTCTATTTTTAAAAACATAATTATGTAATGTTTGTCTTTATGCTTACACACTTGTTAAAAAATATCTGTGACATCATAAGTATGCTATGTATATTTTTCTAATGTACATTCAAAATAAATAACTATTAAAAAATTAATCCATCTACTACCAAAAGTTATCTCGTATTCCATCAGTCTCACATAAAAGCATATTTTTAGAAATATTGGATTAATTAACCAATCTCTGAAAGAAGTTCCTATAGTGCATGACTCTAAGTATAATTCCAGAATGTAAAGGAAATAGTTCTAATTTGTAAGGGTATAAATTTGGTCCCCAAATCCACCACTGATGGTAACAAGTCTTAAGAGTGAAGGTGTTATTCTTAGCATAACTTGATTGGCCTTGTGTGTAAGCCCCTATTATGTGTCATGTCTGATGCTAGGTGCTCAGAAGAAAAATATTAGAAGGCAGAGGTCTGTCCCCATTAGGTGTAGCAGGAAGCAGTTTAGCAAGAGATAGCCATATATGCTAAAAATTCCATTATGGCATAGTAAGAAGACCAAGACATAAACTTCTTGAGAGCAGAAACCAAATATTATTCACCTGTGAGTCCTAGCCCCTGGCACAGAGCCCAGCACATAGTGGAGATTCCCTTGGCTTATCTGCTGAAGTTCTATAATGGGATATTTACTCCCAGGAAATAGTGAAAAGATTCATTCTTTATAGGGAGCATCATAGAAGGCCCTACTAAGCAGGCTTTTGAAAGATGAGTTGCTCTCTCATGAGAAAGTCACTCCAGGAAGATAAAAAGCCTATGCAAAGACCTAGAGGAGAGAGAAACACAGGTGTGTAGAGACCTATGAGTCATTGAGAAGAGAAGGACAGTGGTCTCTGTGCAGGAGAGGTACGGTGGGGATGATGAGGGCTAAAGTTATCCAGGTAAGCTGATCACATAGCAACCTGGAGGTGAGCTAAGGGGACTTGAACTTCATCTATTGACCGGGCATAGGGAGTGTTAAGCAATGGGGCACTAAGTAGAGATAGCCTCCTGGCAACTGAGGGGTGATGCATTAAAGAGACCTGAAACCCCCTCAACCACCATGAAAACTGCTTCAAAGTCAATGTATCCCAATTCTCCTGGGTAAACAACCAACATGTCATCATCCCTATGCTCTGGGTTTAAATTTGAATGTTTCATTTGTTGAACAATACTGTTAACTGACTTGACATAATTGGCATTTACCACATCCAGTAACATCAGAATATACTTGCTTTTCAGGAACACATGGAACATTAACTAAAATAGATCATATGCTGTACCATAAAACAAGTCTCGATGAATTCAAAAGAAATAATGAATTTAGAGTGTATTCTCAAACCACACTGGAATTAAATTAGAAATAAGTAACAAAAGACATCTAGAAAATCCCTAAATATTTGTAAATTATTGCTAGGTAATCCAGAGGTTTAACAAGAAATAAAAAAAAATGGAAAAATATTTTCATTTAAATGATATAAGAAAACATAATATATTAAAATTTATAGGATTCCACTAGAACATTCCTTAGAGGGAAATTTATGACATTAAATGAATATGTGTTCTTGATGAGTATCGATGCAGAAATCCTCCACAAAATATTGATGAACCAAATCCAGCAGCACATAATAAAGCTGATACACCACAACCAACTCAGCTTTATCCCTAGGATGCAAGGTTGGTTCAACATACCCAAATCAATAAATGATTCATCACATAGACATAACTAAGACAGAAACCACATTTTAATCTCAATAGATGCAGAAAAGGCTTTCAATAAAATTCAACACCTCTTCATGTTAAAAAAAAAAAACTCAATAAACTAGGTATTGAAGGAACATACCTCAAAATAATAAGAGCCATCTATGACAAACCCACAGCCAATATCATACTGAATGGGCAAAAGCTGGAAGCACTCCCCTTGAAAACTGTCACAAAATAATGATGCCCTCTTTCACCTCTCCTATTCAAAATAGAATTGGAAGTCCTTGCCAGGGCAATCAGGCAAGAGAAAGAAATAAAGGATATTCAAATAAGAAGAGAGGAAGTCAAACTATCCCTGTTTTCAGATGACATGATCCTATATCTAGAAAACCCCATAGTTTCAGCCCAAAAGCTTCTTAAGCTGATAAACAATTTTTAAAAAGTCTCAGGATGCAAAAATCAATGTGAAAAAATCACTGCCTTTCCTATACACCAACAGTCAAGCCGAGAGCCAAATCAAGAACACAACCCAATTCACAGTTGCCACAAAAAAATAAAATAAAATAAAAAACCTAGAAATACAGCTAACTAGGGAGGTGAAAGACCTCTACAAGGAGAACTACAAATACTGCTCAGAGAAATCAGAGATGACACAAACAAATAGAAAAACATCCCATGTCCATGGATAAGAAGAATCAATATAATAAAAATGGCCATATTACCCAAAGTAATCTATAGATTCAATTCTATTCCTATTAAACTGCTATTGAAAGTCTTCACAGAACTAGAAAAAACTATTTTAAAATTAATATGGATCCAAAAAAGAGCCCAAATAGCCAAGGCAATCCTAAGCAAAAAGAACAAAGCTGAAGGCATCATGCTAGCTGACTTCAAACTATACTATAGGGCTATAGTAACCAAAAACAGCATGATACTGGTACAAAAACGGACACATAGACCAATGGAACAAAATAGAGAACTCAGAAATAAGGCCGCACATCTACAGCTATCTGATCTTCAACAAATCTGTCAAAAATAAGTAATGAGGAAAGAATTTCCTATTCAATAAATGATGCTGGGATAATGGACTAGCCATATGCAGAAGATTGAAACTGGACCTCTTCCTTACACCATATACAAAAATTAACTCAAGATGGATTAAAGACTTAAGTGTAAAACCCAAAAGTGTAAAAATCCTGGAAGCCAATCTAGGCAATATCATTCAGGGCATAGGAATGGGCAAAGATTTCATGACAAAGATGCCAAAAGCAATTGCAACAAAAGCAAAAATTGACAAAGGGGATCTAATTAAAGAGCTTCTGCATAGCAAAGGAAACTATCAACAGAGTGAGCAGGCCACCTACAGAATGGGAGAGAGAATGTTTGCAAACTTTGCATCTGACAAAGATCTAATATCCAACATCTATAAGGAACTTAAATTAAAAAAAAAAACTCTATTAGAAAGGGGCAAAGGACATGAGCAGACATTTTTCAAATGAAGACACATGTGGCTAACAAGCATATGAAGAAAAGCTCAGTATCACTGATCATTAGAAATGCAAATCAAAACCTCAATGAAATACCATCTCACACTCATCAGAATGGCTATTATTAAAAAGTAAAAAAATAAAAAACAGATGCTAGTGAAGTTGCAGAGAAAAAGAAACACTTATACACTGTTGGTGAGAGTGTAAATTAGTTCAACCATTGTGGAAGACAGTGTGGCAATTCCTCAAAGACCTAAAAACAGAAATGCTATTCCACCCAGCAATCCCATTACTGGGTATATATCCAAAGGAATATAAATTGTTCTATTATAATGATACACACACATATGTTTATTGCAGCACTATTCACAATAGCAAAGGCATGGAATCAACCTAAATGTCCATCAGTGACAGATTGGATAAAGAAAATGTGATACATATATACCATGGAGTACTATGCTGCTATAAAAGAGAATGAAATCACGTCCTTTGCAGGGACATGGATGGAGCCGCAGGCCATTATCCTCAGCAAACTAATGGAGGAAGAGAAAGCCAAATACTATATGTTCTTACTTTTAAGTGGGAGTAAAATGGTGAGAACACATGGACACAGAGGGGAGCAACACACACTAGGGCCTTTCAGAGTGTGGAAGGTGGGAGGAGGGAGAGGATCAGGAAAAATAACTAATGGGTACTAGGCATAATAGCTGGGTGATGAAGTAATCTGTACAACAACCCCCCATGACACAAGTTTGCCTGTATAACAAACCTGCACATGTACCCCTGAACTTAAAAAAGATTTAAAAATTTAATTCAAAATAAATAAACAAATGGATACGTTAAATGCATTCTCTTAAGATGCAGCACATGTCCTCTTCCCTATTTCTCCTACTAAATACAGCCAAACCCCTGGGTATTCTATACAAAAAAAAAAAAAAAAAAAAGGAGAAAACTCTGAATGGTGGAGAGAAGAAGGTAGACTGCCTCCTCTCCCACCAGAGTGGTGTCAGAAGAGTTTAACTATAATCGATTTAATTAAGATCCAGACTCTCATGACATAACACTTAAGATGCCCAGCTTTCAATAGGAAATCACTATTTCAAGAACCAGGAACATCTCAACTTGAATGAGCAAAGACAAACGACAGATACCCACATCAAAATGACCACTGATGATAAAATTATGTGACCAAGATTTTAAATCAGCCATTATGAATGTGCTTCATTGAACAATTATAAACTTTCCTGAAACAAATGGGAATCTCAGCAGATAAATAAGGAAATAGAAACACTACATGGAAATTTTAAAACTAAAAAAAAATGCAATGGCAAAAATAAAAAAGAAGGAAGATTCAAAAACCAATGATCTAATCCAGAGGTCAGCAAACTATGGCCTCCAGATCAAATTCAGTCTGCTGCCTATTTTTGTTAATGGTTTTATTGGAACACTGCCACACTCAGTTGATTACACAGTGTCTATGACAGCTTTGCACTACAATGGCAGAGTTGAGCAGTTGCAACAGAGTGTATGACCCCAAAAGCCTAAAATATTTATCATCTAGACCTTTATAAAAAACTTTTGTCAACCCTAATCTAAACCACTACTTTTAGAAGCTAGAAAAGAAGAGCAAATTAAACACAAAGAAAATAGAAGGAAATAATACACATAATGAAATAATAAAAACAATAAAGGATTGCCTTAGTCCATTCCTGCTGGTATAACAAAATATCTTAGACTGGGTGTTTATAAATAACAAAAATGTATTGGTTACAGTTCTAGAGACTGGGGAGATTAAGGTACCAACAGATTGAGTGTCTGGTGAGGGTCCATTCCTCATAAATGGCACTTCCTATGTCCTCAAAAGGCACAAAGGGTGAATAAGCTCCCTCTAGCCTCTTCTTTAAAGTACTAATCCTTTATAACAGAACTCCGCCCCCATGACCTGATCACCTCCTAAAGGCCCAACCTATTGTTTCTGTCTAATTGGGTGATTAGGCCTCCACATACGAATTTTAAGGTGACACAAATATTCAGACCATAGGAAGGGTAATGAGAGAAATTTAGAGGGAAATGCTCTATATCTTGACTTAGGTAATGGTCTCATAGATTTCACATTTTTCAAAATATATCAAATGATACTCTGAAACCTGTGCATTTTACTATAGGTAAAATATGCCTCTAAAATTTCATAGGTCAGATCACATCGCTCTTCTGCTCATGACTGTTCAATGGCTCTCCATTTCACTTCAAGTAAAAAAGACCTTCTAGTGGCCCCAAAATCCCTAAATGATCTGCCCCACTTCAGTGCTGTCCACCCATCCTTTCATTTATCTGACTACATCTTATATACTCCCTCTTGTTCACTGCACTCCAATGACATCAGTCTCCTTGATGTTGCTTGAAGATTCCAACCACTCTCCCTCTTCCAGGCATTGCACTGGCTTTTCCCTCTGCCTGGAATGGTCTTTACTCAGGTACTCAAATCACTTCCTCCTTTATCTCTTAGAAATCATTGCTCAAAAGTCATCCTCTCTATAAGTTCTACCTTGATGACCATGCTTACGTTTTTTGTTTTTTTTTTGGTTTTTTTTTTTGAGATGGAGTCTCACTCTGTCACTCAGGCTGGAGTGCAATGGCGTGATCTTGGCTCACTGCAACCTCCATCCGCCTCCCAGGTTTAAGCGATTCTCCTGCCTCAGCCTCCCGAGTAGCTGGGCTTAGAGGCACCTGCCACCACGTCCAGCTAATTTGTGTATTTTTAGTAGAGATGGGGTTTCACCATGTTGGTCAGGCTGGTCTCAAACTCCTGACCTCAGGTGACCCACCCACCTCAGCCTCCCAAAGTGCTGGGATTACAGGCGTGGGCCATGATGCCTGGCCTGATGACCATGTTTAAAATGCAACCCACTCACCCTTCTACCCAAAGGACTCCTGATCCTCTTAACCCACGCTACTTTCTTCCCCACAGCATTACCTTGAAATATGACATAATTTACTTATTCTTTATGCTTACTGTTTATTGTATGTATTCCCCCATGATGTCAACACACAATAGAATGAAAGCATACAGGAGGTAAGAATGTTTTTTGTTTTACTCACTGATATTTCTCACCTGCTTAGAATAGCACCTGACACATAGTAGATGCTCAAGAAATATTTGCTGAATAAGTAAATGAACCATAGATAAAGGTTGCGAAGATCATTAAATTGGAGCAAAGTATATGTAACCTTCATATAAATATGGCAGAGTTAAAAATGCTGGTCCTTTACCCTTGGCATTCACTCCTTGTTTCTGTTCCTTCTCGTCTTTTAAAAATTATTTTTAATTTACACATAGTTATTATACATATTTATGGGGTACAGTGTGATATTTTGACACATGTATACAATGGGTAATGATCAGATCGGAATAATTGGTATATCTATCACCTCAAACATTTATCATTTCTCTGCGTTGAGAATATTAAAAGTACACTCTTCTACCTATATAAAAATACACAATAAATTATTGTTAACTATAGTCACTCCAAGGTGCTTAGAATACTAGAACTATCCCTCCTATTTAGCTGTAATTTTGTATTCACTAACGAAACTCTTGCCATCCTGCTCTCTCCTCTACCCTTCCCAGGATCCAGTAACCACTATTCTACTCTCTATAATATCAATTTGTTTTAACTTCCACATATAGGTGAGATTGTGTGGTACTTGCTGTTCTGTGCCTTGCTTATTTCACTTAATTTAATGTCCTCCGGACTTATTTATACTGCTGTGAATGACAGTATTTCATTATTTTTATGGCTGAAAACTATTTCACTGGGTATATGTGTGTGTGTGTGTATGTGTCACATTTTCTTTACCTACTTATCTGTTGATGGAAACTTATGCTGAATCTGTATCTTGGCTATGGTGCTACAATCCACATGCACAATCCACATGCTACAATGCACATGTACAAACTTTGCATAGTTTGTAAATATCTTCTCCCATTCTGCAGGTTATTTATTCACTCTGTTGATTATATCTTTTGCTGTGCAGAAGGTGTTTGTTTGATATAATACAATTTGTCTATTTTTTGGTTTTGTTATCTGTACTTTTGAGGTCTTATTTATAACAATTTTTGCCCATACAAATGTCCTGAAATATTTCTCCTGTGTTTTCTTCATAGTGCTACAAGAGTGCTACAATAAACAGGGATTGCAGAAAATTTGTTGCCCCACTGATTTCCTTTTCTTTAGACATATACCCCCTAATGACATTGCTGGATGTTACGGTAATGTATTTGTAGTTTTTTGAGGAATCTCCATACTGTTTTTCATAATGGCTGTATGAATTTCCATTCCCACCAACAATGTATTTTAGTTTCCTTTTTGCCACATCTTTGTCAGCATTTTATATTTTTGGTCTTTAATAATAACTGTTCTAACTGGGGTGAGATGATATCTCATTGTGGTTTTGGTTTACATTTTCTTGATAATTAGTGATGTTGACCATTTTTATAAACCCATTGGCCATTTGTATATCTTCTTTTGATAAATACCTATTCAATTCATTTGTCTTTTTAATCAGATTATTTGATTTTTTGTTGTGGAGTTGAGTTCCTTGTGTATTCTTGATATTAATATTTTGTCATAGTTTGTGAATATTTTCTCCCATTCTGCAGGTTATTTCTTCACTCTTGATTGTTTCTTTTGCTGTGCAGGTTTTCATTTGATACAATTCCATTTGTCTATTTTTTACTTTTGTTCTCTGCACTTTTGAGTTCTTATCCATAAAAATCTTTGCCCAGACCAATATCTTGACGCATTTCCCCTATGTTTTCTTCTAGTAGTTTCACAGTTTCAGGTCTTCAGTTTAAGCATTTAATCCATTTTGAGTTGATTTTTGCTTATGGTGAAAGATAAGAGTCTATTTTTATTCTTCTGTGATGTCCAATTCTCCCAGCACCATTTATTGAAGAGACTGGCCTATCCCTAATGTATGTTCTTGGTGAATTTGTCAAAAATCAAATGGCTGTAAATATATGGACTTATTTCTGTGTTCTCTATTCTGTTCCACTGGTCTATGTATCTTTTTGAATGCCAGTACTATGCTGTTTTGGTTACTATAGCTTTGTAGAATAGCATATTTTTAAATAATGTAGTGTGATTTAAAGTTTTGTAGAACAGCATATTTTTAAATCAGGTAGTGTGATGCCTCCAGCCTTGTCCTTTTTGCTCAGGATTACTTTGGCTATATAAAGTCTTTTGTGTTTCCACATAAATTTTAAGATTTTTTTTTCTATATCTGTGAAGAATGTTATTGATATTTTAATAGGATTGCATTGAATCTGTATAGTGCTCATTTTTACATTATTAATTCTTCCAATTCATAAGCATGGGATATCTTTCCATTTGTGTGTGTGTGTCCTCTTCAATTTCTTTCACCAGTGTTTTATAGTTTTCATTGTAGAAATATTTCACCTTCTTGGTTAAATTTATTACTAGACTTTTTTGTAGTATTGTAAATGGGATTGCTTTCTTAATTGCTTTTTCAGCTAGATCATTATTGATGTATAGATATGCTACTGATTATTTTGTGTTGATTTCATATCCTGCAACCTTACTGAATTTTTTATCAGTTCAAGAAGTTTTTTGAAGTCTTTAGGTTTTTCTAAATATAAGATGATGTCATCTGCAAACAAAAACAATTTAACTTCTTCCATTTCAATCTGGATGCCCTTTATTTCTTTCCCTGTCCTATTGCTCTGGCTAACACTTCCAATATTATCTTGAATAAGAGTGTTGATGTGGGCCCTTGCCTTGTTCCAGTTGTTAGAGAGAAAGCTTCCAACTTTTCCCTGTTCAGCATGATGTTGGCTGTAGGTTTGTCATATATGGTCTTTATTGTGCTGTGCTACATTTCCCCTATACCTAATTTTTGGAGGATTTTTATCATGAATAAATGTTAAATTTTACCAAATGTTTCTTTTGTGTCTATTGAGATGATCATATGGTTTTTGGTTTTTATTCTATTGATGTGATGTATCATGTTTATTGATTTGCACAGGTTGAAATCTTGCATCCCTGGGAAAAATCCCATTTGATCATGGCATATAATCTTTCTGACGTGCTGTTAGATTTGGTTTGCTAGCATTTTCTTGAGAAATTTTTCATCTATGCTTATCATACATATCAGCCTGTAGTTTTATTTTTACACTGTGTCCTTGCCTGGTTTTGGTATCAAGGTAATGCTGGCCTGGCCTCATAGAACAAATTAGGAATAATTTCTTTCATTCATTTTTTTTTTAAGTTTGAGGAAAGTTTTTTGTTTGTTTGCTTGTTTGTTTGTTTGTTTGTTTAAAATTTGATAGAATTCAGCCATGAAGCCCTCCTGCCCTGGGCTTTTCTTTTTTAGGAGACTTTTTCTTCAGATTCAATCTTGTTACTCATTATTGGTCTGTTCAAATTTTTTATTTCTTCCTGGTTCAATGCTGGAAGTTTGTATGTGTCCAGGAATTTATCAGTTTTCTCTAGTTTCGCAAGTTGTTGGTATATAATTGTTCATAATAGTCTCTAATTATTCTTTGTATGTATGTGATATCAGTTGTAATGTCTTTATTTGTGTCTGATTTTATTTATTCGGATCGTCTCTGTTTTTTTTAGTTAATCTAGAAAATGTATTGTCAATTTTTTAATCTTTTCAGAAAACAAATCTTTTATTTTGTTGATATTCTGGAATTTTAGTCTCTGTTTTCTTTACTTTTGCTCTGATCATTGCTGTTTATTTACTAATTCAGTGTTTGGTTTAATCTTCCATTTCTTGTTCCTTGAGATCCATTATTAGATTTTTTATTTGAAATCTTTCTTAATTAATATAGGCATGTATTGCTATATACTTCCCCCTTAATACTATTTTTGCTCTATCCCATAAGTTCTGATGTTATGTTTCTATTTTCATTTATTTCAGGAATTTTTTAAATTTCTTTCTGTGAATTTCTTTCTTCACTGATTGGCCATTAATTTCCATGTTTTGGTACAATTTCCAAAGTTCTGCTTGTTATTGATTTCTAGCTTTATTTCATATTTGTCAGAAAAAAACACTTGATATGATTTCAATTTTTAAACAATTTGTTGAGACTTGTTTTGTAGCCTGACTTTTGGTCTATTCTGGAGAATGTCCCGTGTGCTGATAAGAAGAATATGTATTCTGCAACCAGTGGATGAAATGTTCTGTAGATATCTGTTAGGTTTATTTAGTCTACTGTGCAATTTAAACCTGATGTTTCTTTGTTGGATTTCTGTTTAGATAATTTGCTCAATTCTGACAGTGGGGTGTTGAAATCCCCAATTATTATTGTATTAGAGTCTATCTCTCCCTTTAGATTTGATAACATTTGCTTTACATATGAAGGTGCTCCTATGGGGGCCCCCAATCCGGCTACTTCTCAAGCCCTGGTGGGGTTGGGGTGTGCCAGGCACAGTGGCTACAATGGTTGTGGGGGCACGGTTATTGGTGGTAGCATGCACCAGGTGGGCTGTATCCAAGTCACTGAAGAGTGCAAACAATGCACAGTGGCTCAGGCAGTTCAGAGAGTGAGAATGCTAGCAGTAGCAGGCATTGGACAAGTTCTTGTGCTAGTTCTCAGGCCTTGTAGAAAGTATGTGTCAGCTGTCTTAGGGGCATCCTCTTCACTGTGCTGAGCTGCCCATTACTTGGAGCATAGGGTGCTGTGTGTATTCAGGTACCAATGTTGCAGCTGTACTGCTGGGTCTAGCTGGGTCCATGGCATTTCAGCTTTCTGTGAGGGTGTGGTGAAATGATAGCACAACCCCAAGAATGTGGAGATAAAGATGGTATTTGGCTCCAGAATAGAATGGATTCCAGCAGTGGTTCTGTTTTTTAAATGGCACCAAGCCATAAAAACTTGCATTCCAGGGAGTGTGTTGTGGTGGAGTGTGGGGAGGACCTAGCATGAGTTCCTTCTCTGGAGTAATGCACCCACATGAACTCTAGGCAGCTTCCTGCACTGGGCTCAAGGCCTGCCAAGATTATGAGGCTCGGCTGCAGCTGGAATTGCAAGTATTCACATTGGTAATGGGTAATTCTGGAGATATTTTCCCCAGCTTACCTTTTTCCCCACAATGGAAAGTCTTTCTTGGTTCCAAGCCAATTTCAGCTGGGTGTTTTTGCTTCCTTTTCTATGTTGTCATCCTGAGTTTCTGTGCTTCAAAGGGTTTTCATCTCTTCCTTGCTGAGTTCCAGTGTTCTCCCTTAGACACTCTATTCAAGGTACAGTTATTTATGTGTTGTTTTGGTTCTTCTTTATGGAGTAGGTGGGCGTTAGCACCTTTAGTCAGCCATCTTGATGACTCTGTTCCTTCCAATCTTGACCTCATGCTTACAGAGCCCACACCCTAAAAAACTACATTGTTTTATATTTAAAAAAATACCTTGTTACTCTACAAGTGGCAAATGTAGCACTTTTCTTACCTGGTTTCTTAAAGGATTAAGGCATGCCTAAAATGGCAGAGTCATTGTCCGTCTCAAAATAACATGAGGTTTTGATATATTATGACACCACCATGGTCTCTACCCTCTCCAAACTTCTATTTAAATAGTTCTACTTGCATTTACTACTATTAATATATAATTAATTTTCAGCACCTTTTTAAAAAGGTGTTTGAAATATGAGAGGTGATTTTCAACATGTGGCAGTCATTTCTATACTTCTTCCATTATGTTGCAAAATAAGGACCAATCTCTCAGATCTTATTTCTTGTACTATTAAGTGCTCAGAAACTTTCTGTGTAACTTGTGAAATATCAGGAGCAGTCTTTATTCTAACCATGGGAAAATGCTTCTCTAAACTGGAGCACACGTTACAAAAATTAGACCAAAGATAAGCTAATGGGCTCAGCAGGAAAGAAAAATTAGCAATGCTAATCAGTCAGGGTTCTGTTTAAATTCTGACTGCCAATTCTCATTGTGGTTTGAACTCCTGTCTGTATTTATTGTAGGCCCAAATGCCTATTAGTTCTGTGTTTCTCAATTGAGACCCAAGCTCAGTCAACATTTTCATAGCAATAGTGAACTGTAACAACCACCATTTATGCTACTGCCCAAGTCACAAAGACCTTCTATTTCTGAGAATTCATCTCCTCTCCTGCTGCCCTGGCAAACATGTTTGTGTTTCTGACTCTACATCTCTGTCTGTGGTTGCTGGAACCAAAATGGATGCCTGACCCAAGCTCCTTGTTTTTGAACGAGGATTCTGAGACAGTCTTTGCATATGGTTGCAACCGAGGAGATGTAAACTCAAGACCTTGAAAATAGTCATAATTTTCCCACTGCAGTAGAGGGAAGCAGGGCAAGCAACTGGAGGAGAGAGAACAAAAACAGATGTACAAAGAGTCAAAAATGAGAAGAGAATAAGGACTGCCTAGGTTCCTGCTCACTTTCCAATTCTTAATTCCAGTCCCTTCAGAGCCCCACTGCTCCTGGATTCCAAGAACTACCTAACTGTCTTTTTAACGATGATCCATTTTTGCTTCAGCCCACTCATGCTGGTTACTTGCAATAAACAGTTTGTGCTAAGATTTAAACATTATAGTTACAGTTGAGCAAATAAGGCTACACTACCCAAAAGAATGAAAAATAAGATGCTACCTAAGTTATTTACCAATTATTTTTCCCTGGTTTGTATAATAAATCTAAAAATAGTACTAAAAGTCTTCATAAAGAATTCTGATTGCAATACTGTCAAAATTTGCCACCCAGGTTTCCACCTGTTCATCTGTCAATGTATCCTGCCCTCTGTTTCTTCCCTAAGCACATGGCTTATCAAGTTACCTTCCAGATCTGAAATTTTGACCAGTCCTTCATTGTCTTCAAAATAAATCTGATTCTTCTTATGACATTTGTCATCAGACAACCATCCCAGCCTTTCTCCCTCAGCTCTTTTACTATCCTTCACTCAGCCTACTCACACCTACAAATAAAGGACTCTTCGTATCCTATGATATGATCATTATGCTGGTGTTTCCTATGGCTTCACCGATCAATATGGCAGCCACTATTCACATGTAGCTGTTTGCATTTAAATTAATTAAAATTAAACAAAATTAGAAGTTCATTCTTAAGTCACACCAGCCATATTTCAAGTGTTCAATCGGCATATGTGGCTAGTTGCTACCATATGGGATAAGACAGATATTGAACAATTTCAACACTGCAGAATGTGCTACTGGACAACATTTCTGTAAAGTGCCCTTTCTTCTCCCATCTCTGCCTGTCCAATCCTCCTTATTCTTTCAGGTCACCATCTTAACTGCCACATTCTTTCCACATGAAAGCCATATAGCACTCTGTATAATAGAATTCCAGAATCTTTCATCTTTTCAATCTCTTCTGGTTAAACATCCAGGCTCTGAATCCTGGCTGGAAACCTCTTCCCTGCTCACAAGCTGTGTGACCTTGAACAATTTACTTAACCTGTCTGTGCTCACTTTCTTCATCTGTAAAATAGAGATGATGATAATATTTTTCCAGTTGCCTTGTTATAAGCATTAAAGTTATTCATATATATATATATATAAATGTACAGTATTAATGTGTGTAAAGGCTTAGACCAGGTCTGACACAAAGTAAGCTCCCATGGAGTGGTCCCTGTAAGCAGCAGTGACAGCACAGATCTTTCATCACTTAGGTACAAGTCTCGCCTAGTCTTTCTTCTACATTCTCCCTTCCTTGAATGAATGATGCAAGTCTAATGTGGACTTAAAATAGAAATTAAAGAATGATTCCAGAGGAAGAATGTACAGAAATAATTATGATAAACATAAAAAACTCTAAGGACCATTCAAGTTAGTATCTCATTTAGACATTGGCATTTAAAGAGCTCTTTTTCAAAAAGCCCTCGTTTCTAGCACCTAACATATGTGGAAATGACAATGCTGACCTTGTACATTTGCATGGCAATTGCTAACAACTGATAAGACTGCACTCCTAACACTCACTGCTTGGCTGCCACTGGCTTCTGACACACATGCCCTAGGGAAGTGCAGAGAAGTGAACTGTAAGAGAGGTCAAAGAGAAAACCAGCTTTGATTGGAAGTGGCAGGCCTTTTGCTCTTTTAAGGCACCTCATGCCGCAGTTCTCAGGCCAACTTTAATGGGCTTTTAACAAGAGGATTTATACTCAAGACTCAACTTGCCCTGCTGATCAGCTTTCAAAGGCATTCTCTTCTAAGAAGGCCTGAACACCTTAGAATGCAGGCCCTCTTAGCACTAAGATCACAAAAAACAAAGAGGAAAATGAGAAGAAAAAGAAAGGGAACTGGGCCAGGCGTGGTGGCTCATGGCTGTAATCCCGGCACTTTGGAAGGCCAAGGCAGGCAGATGACTTGAGGCCAGGAGTTCAAGACCAGCCTGGCCAACATGGTGAAACTCTGTCTCTACTAAAAATACAAAAATTAGCTGGGCGTGGTGGTACTCACCTGAGGTCCCAAGGCGGGCAGATCACTTGAGGCCAGGAGTTCAAGACCAGCCTGGCCAACATGGTGAAACTCTGTCTCTACTAAAACTGCAAAAATTAGTTGGGCATGGTGGTACTCACCTGAAGTCCCAGCTACTTGGGAGGTTGAAGGAGAATTGCTTGAACCTGGGAGGCGGAGGTTGCAGTGAGCCGAGATCACACCACTGCACTCCAGCCTGGGTGACAGAACAAGACTCGGTCTCAAAAAAATAGAAAATATAAAAATTAAAAATGAATAATTTTAAAAAATAAAGAAAAAGAAAGGGAACTAACATTGCTGGGTTCCAGGCTACCTACAGGCCAGGTGCATCTGTTGGTTTTTCATCCTCATTCAATTTATGCTTCCTTTGATAATAAATAAGTAAGTAAAATGAGACTTAAAAGCATGCAGAAACTCTTGTATTTCATCCCACCACTAGTAAAACATGGCCCAGTAAAAACTTTCTGAATCATCTTTAAGGTCTAGAGGTTTTAAGTATGGGATCTGACAACCTAAAAAGACTGGATTTTCACTTTGTTCATTCATTCACCGGTATGCTCACAGAATTGTTCTAGCCACTGGAGATAATAGCAACAAATAAAACAAAGTGCCTCATATACCACATGGAATACTATGAAGCCATAAAAAGAATGAGTCTGTGTCCTTTGCAGGGACAAGGATGAAGCTGGAAACCATCATTCTCAGCAAACTAACACAGGAACAGAAAACCAAACACCACATGTTCTCACTCATAAGTGGGAGCTGAACAATGAGAACACACGGACACAGGGAGGGGACATCTCACACTGGGACCTGTCAGAGGGTGGGGGACAAGGGGAGGGAGAGCATTAGGGTAAATACCTAATGCATGCGGGGCTTAAAACCTAGATGATGGGTTGAAAGGTGCAGCAAACCACTATGGCACATGTATACTTATGTAACAAACCTGCACATTCTGTACATGTATCCCAGAACCTAAAATAATAAAAAAGGGGCCTAGAGGAATAAGTTTTCATGATCTATTGCACAGCATGTCAACTATAGTTAATAATAATGTATTCTACACTTAAAAGTTACTAAAAGAGTAGATTTTAAATGTTCTCACTATGAAAAAACGGTAAGTAGGTAAAGTGATAGATATGTTGATTAGCTTGATTTAAATATTTTACAATGTATACATATTTCAAAATGTCACATTGTACTTAATAAATATATACAATTATTCGTCAATAAAACTAAAATATTTTTTAAACATGTCTAATCTCATGGAGTTTTTTTCTCTTCCTTCCGTCCCAGAAATATTTGTTGAGCACCTACTACATGCCAGATATGGTTACAGTTGCTGGGAATAGATCTATGAACAAAATAACCCATCATGAAACTCAGTTCTAACAGGAATAGACAGTAAATAAGTAAATTATATAATATTACAGTAAATAAATCAATAAACAATATACTATTAGAAGGTGATAAGTGCTGTGGAAAAAATAGAGCAGAATAAGGAACAATTTGAGTGGTGATGGTAGGGGGGCAGTAATTGCAACTTGAATGGGGTGGTCAGGATAAGCTTTATTAAGAAAGGTAGCAAAGACCTTTCTTATGCAAAGGTGCTAAGGGAGTGGGAGATCAAAATGTCTGAGGAAGAGTGTTGCAGACAGAGAGAACATCCTGTGTAAAGGCTCGGAGACATCTGTATTTAAAACACAGATTTGAAATATTACAACAGTGGTTCTCAGTGTGATCTGGGGACTCCTTGGGGTGCTGAAGATCCTTTCAGAGTCTGCAAGGTCAAAACTCTTTCTTGATGATACTGACATGTTATTTGCCTTTTTCATTCTCTTCTCACAAGTGTACAGTGGAGTTTCCCAGGAGCCACATGACATGTGATGGCATGAGCACCAGGACAGCTAAGACACATGTGCTTCTGTATTACTGTGTTTTTAAGGCTTCTCAGTTTTTGTTTCCCCCACCATGGTCTAATAACTAGACATGGATAACACCAGAAGGCTCTACTACAGTTGTCCATTCAGAAATGACTTTCCTACTTGTAGAAATAAAATGAGTAAGTTCTGAGGATCTAATGTACAGCATAACTATAATGTACAGCATAACTATACTTAATAATGTTGTATTGTACACTTATAATTTGCTAGAAAAGTATATCTTAAGCATTATGATAACATACACAAAAAACGGTGATACATGTGTTAATTAGCTTGACCCTGATAATTATTTTACAATGTATACGTACATCGAGTCACTACATTGTACACCTTAAATATATACAATTTTTATTTGTCAATTACGTCTCAATAAAGCTGGAGGAGAAATGACTTCCCTAAAGTCACAGGGCTAAGCAAGGACATCGACAGGATGGACACCAGGTTTGCCCAACTCCAAAATCCACACTCTTCCCACCACAGCCCACTCTGCCAGAAAGGACTCTTTTGAAAATAAAGAAAGCTCATCTCAGATCCAAATGGTGCTGAGTAAAATCTGAGTCAGAAGCACTTCTGAGGGCACTATCCGGAATCTGTTCAGAGGAAGCTCAAAGGAATGTGATCACACATAGCGCATCACAGAAGGGCTTTGTATTAGTCCTTTTTCACACTGCTGATAAAGACATACCTGAAACTCGGCAATTTATAAATGAAAGAGGTTTAATTTACTCGCAGTTCCACATGGCTGGGGAGGCCTCACGATCATGGCAGAAGAGGAAGGAAGAGCAAAGGGATGTCTCACATGGTGGCCAGCAAAGAGAGAAATGACAGCCAAGTGAAAGGGGAAACCCCTTATGAAACCATCAGATCTCATGGGACTCATTCACTACCATCAGAACAATATGAGGGAAACTGCCCCCATGATTCAATTATATCCCACCAAGTTCCTCCCACAACACATGGGAATTATGGGAGCTACAATTCAAGGTGAGATTTGGGTGGGGACACAGCCAAATCATATCAGGCTTCTCCCCAGATTGAAGATCAAGGTGACTTGAGCATGTCTTCAAAACAAAAACATCACATCAGATGCTCTGGGAATACCTCCTCTCAGCAGCATTCTCTGCTTGTTGTCAATAACCCACCCACAATTCCTGGGGCCAGGACTGCTGGGAGAATGTCAACCACTCTGTTCCCTTACCTCTAGTCACATCAAATATCTGGTTTGTGTCTCTTTTATTGTACAGCTGCAAAAGGCAGCATAATTTCCCTGGCATTCTGAAAAGTCCAAGATCAAATATAACCTGTGTGCCCAGAGGACCCACTTCTGCTCACTCAGACTATCCAGAAAATGCTATGGTTGTTCCCATGTCCTGTAACTGGAGGGCCTCTGTGAATGACAAATAGTTTCTTTCTAGACAAGAGCCTGGTAGAAACAAGAATCTTTTGATAAATCTCTCAAAGACAATGAAAGTGCTCACAAGAGGGCTCTGCAGAGGATCTCATTTTAAGCATATGCTCTATAAATGGAAGCCAAAAACCTAAGTGGGTGTATGCTTTAGGAAAACTATGGTATTTTGTTGCTTCAGAAGAGCTCATTCATTTCAATGCAAGTGCATAAAACTACATTTCCTGACTTCCTTAAGCTACCTTCAGCACGTCTTTGGTGGCAAGGTGGCACAGAAGAAAAATCCTGTCTTTGGGAACCGAAGTCCCAAGTTCAAGGCCAAGTGCTTCATTCTAGCTATGAGACCAGAGCAAAATGGCTCAGTTGATTCATGTATAAAATAAAGGTAAAATTACTGCTCATTGCAAACTTGAATTAAATGAAAACTAAAATGACTCATAGTGAAATACATGGCAGAATGCCTGGTCTAAAGTGGCAGTTCAATATGCAGTAATTGTCTTCTTAGGTACAGTGATTATCACTGATTTGTTTAAAAACAGTTATAGGCAGTGAAGTCGAGATGACATCGGAAGGTGACCAGCCAGTTGCAGGCCCTCGTGGGGCATCTCCTTCTGGAATGCATCACGATCCTGGCTCTGGTCATCAGTCTTTGAGGTTTAGAAACTGGTTCAGCACATCCAGAGAATCCATCTCTTGTTGATACACTGGATGGATGGTATGAAAGTTAATTCCCTGTCGACTGCATCATGGGGTGCCAAGATTAAACTTTATTTCTGGGTGTGCCTGTGAGGGGGTTTCTGAATGAGTCTGGCATTTAAATTGGTGGATCAATAAAGTAGACTGTCCTCCCCAATGTGGGCTGGTATTATCCAATGTGTTGATAACAAAAAGGCAGAAGAAAGAGGAATTTGCCCCTTTTGCTTCCTGCCTGTCTGAGTTTGGACATGGATCTTCTCCTGCCCTTGGACTAAAACCTACACTATTGACTTCTCTGGTTTTCAGGCCTTTGGACCCAGACTGGAACTCTACCACCAGCTTTTCCTAGGTCTCCAGCATTCAGACAGCAGATATGGGACTTCTCAGTCTCCCTAATCATGTTAGCCAACCTCATAATAAATCTCTTAGTGTGTGTGTGTGTGTGTGTGTGTGTGTGTGTGTGTATGTGTGTCCCATTGGTTCTGTTTGCCTAGAGAACCTTGACTAATAACAATTTCTTGATCCTGTGGTCACTTTCTCTTTTTTTGAGACAGGGTTTTTCTCTGTTGCCCAGGCTAGAGTGCACTGGCACAATCACAGCTCACTGCAACCTCCATCTCCCCGGTTCAAGTAATCCTCCCACTTCAGCCTCCCAAGTAGCTGGGACCATAGGAGCAAACCACCATGCCTGGCTAATTTTTGTATTTCTTGTAGAGACAGGGTTTCTCCATGTTTCCCAGACTGGGCTTGAACTCCTGGCCTCAAGTGACCCACCAACTTTGGCCTCCCAAAGTGCTGGGATTACCTTGTGTTCATTTTCTTAATTTGCAAATAAGCTTATCCTTTTACTGGGATGAGACAAAAGCATCCCTTTCCTAAATATCAAGGATCAGCCATCAAAATCATTACATGGTCATGAGAACAAAGGTACAGAAGGTCTCAAGCCAGATGTCGCCTAGACTACTGTCCTCCAAGAATTACATTTGCATTTAATTTTTGTTTTCATTTAGATTATAGTCTTTAAAATATAAATGTATATTCTAGATTTGCACTACCATATGTGGATACTAACATTTTAAATTCACATTAATTAAAACTATTAATAAATAAAGTTTAAATTCCAGTTCTATCCCATTGGCCACAGTTCAAGGGCTCAACAGCCACATGTGGCTGGTGGCTGCTGCACCTCTCAGTGCAGAAAGTCCTATCAGACAGGGCTGTTCTCAGTCCTCTGGATTGTTTGGACAACAAGTGTTGCCATAAGATTTCAGACCTCCAATTAGGATTTGTGTTTACTGACAAATTAGAGCCCAATAATACCACTTTGACAAAGAACTTAAAGAGAACCAAGTATCTAATCAGCATAATACATTTCCTTCAGCAGCCATATTAAAAGGTGCCATAGTACCACATTGGTGGGAGAACAGGGGTGACACCAGGTGGGGGAAGGGACATGGTAGAGCATCTGCAACCACCGCAGTACGAGCGGCAGCAAAGGTATCATCTGTGGCTTCTCAAGCCACCCGAGCCTAACAGCAAAATAGAGTCCACAATAATAGTGAGAAAACAGGACTGTCAGGCTCTGTGGGAGCCCCTGCCTCCTAAATTCCTTTCAACCCATTCAGAAAGTCACAGAGTGTCTCCTGTGTGCCTGAAAACATACAGGCTGTTGTTTGGAAAGCAAGTCCTCTTGGCTGTGGGACAGAGCCTGTCATGCTGTCTTCCCCTGCTGGACCCGCTCAGGTGACACCCTCTGCCACTTCCTGCTCCAGGCGATGGATCCCCTGGCTCACACTCAGGCCCCTGTGCCTAACCCCAGCCTAGAGAAGCCAGATTGCTGCCTCCTAAGGTAGAAGAAATATCTACTATCTGTATGGCTTTGTCTCATTAAGCAACATCTTTCAGGCATTTCAGCAATACGTAATTTTACTTTATTTTTAATTGTTGTATCTTTCTCTTTTCAGACACCAGCATAAGAGCCCAGCAAGAAACAGGGCAAGAAGACTAACCAAGTGCTAAGTACCATGCTGCACTCACCCATCCACTCCACACCTAAAGTCCTTGAAAAATAATGAGCATCTTCATTTTCTTTTCCATTGAGGTGCACTCCTTCAGGCTGAGTCAGGGAAAAATATAAATAGAAACTAAGAATCTAAGATTCCCTCCATATAGAACTGTTAAATGTACATTTATATAAGAAGGAAAGAAAACAAATTAGCTGTGGTTATATCTTAGGCAGTGGGGTTCAATTGTTCGACAAGTATTTATTGAGTGCTTTCTAGGTGCCAAGTACAATTTAAGTTATTGAGGATATGGCAGTGAAACACAACAGACCAACATGTCTAACTTTATGGAATTCAGTGGGGAGAGACAAACAGCAAAATACATAGTTAGTGTATCAGATTGTTCCATGTACCATGGTTGAGGCAGGAGAATAGGGTCTGGAGGCAGGGAACCTAAGGCTGATTCACACTGACTTCCTAGAACTAAATTGAAAGGAAAACACCAAGTTTTCACGCCTAAGTAACAAAAGGGCCAGCGGCTACTCCCTTTGCAACTCCCTCCCTCCCCTTTTACTGTGTGGCAGATGGAAAATTGAAAGTCCCTCTGGTTGCTTTCCACAACCAGTCAGACTAATTGTGTGCCAAGTCTTCATTTGCATAGGCATGTAACTTTGTAACTTCAGTTTAGCCTCTAATTGGCAATTAGACATTTGCATGGGTATAACTTTGTAACTTCAGCCTCTGATTGGTTGCTTTCCACAATCAATCAGACTGATCTCGGGCCACTACCTCATTTGCATGGGGTGTACATCAAGTGGCCAATGGAAAACCTCCAGAGAATATTTGGACCTCAGAAGATCCTGTAACCAGGGCCCTTGAGCTGTTGATCAGCCCACTCCTACCCTGTGGAGTATACTTTCATTTTCAGTAAATCTCTGCTTTCATTGCTTCATTCTCTCCTTGCTTTCCTGTGCATTTTGTCCAATTCTTTGTTCAAAACACCAAGAACCTGGACAACTTGTAGTCAAGACACTCCACCGATATCATGGAGAAACATGAAGCTGAGATGGAAGCTGGGGCCAGATGTGAAGGTGGAGGGGAAAGGTGAGTGCTATTGCAAACAACATTCAGCAAGGACCCTGCTGACAAGATAGCATTTGCACATAGGGCTGAAAAAGGTAAGGGAGCATCCCGAGACCAGTGGAGATTGTAAAATTCCTTCTTGGCCCTCTCTCCTTAAAATCCTCTAGAATCACTTTTGTCTTTCAAGTATCACCACCTCCCAAGATTTTGTTGAGCTTTGTTTTCAGGAATTTCCATTAATAAAACAGTATCCTGAGTTGTTTTGTTTGTTTTGTAGCACTCCAAATTTGTACATTCTTTCACATGAACTAGTGACTGCCTAGAAATGCTGATAGGCTCTCTGTCCCCCAAATAGCTGCCTTATCAGAAGCAATATTTATGGCAGGTTATATTTTTCCAAAGCCCTCTTCAACCTTCTGTCTTTTTGAAACATCTGATGTTTCACATTCTGTCTCACTCATAGACATGTTTACCTATGTAAAATCTTATTAGGGACAGTCAGCATCAGTCAGAAAAACACACTCCAGGTATTTCACATGAAAAGGGAGATAGATGCTAACAAAATCCTTAGAAGAGACGAGGAGGAAAGAACTAGAGAGAGCTCCCTCCAGCTCTCAGATTCTCCCCAGCTTTTGGAGGATCCAGAAGTTGAAAAAGTCACAGAACGGCTCTGGAGTCACTCTGGCACAGTGTTTGTGCTGCCTGTGTGTTGGAGAGCCAGCCCACCTTGCTCTCTAATATGTGTAAGCCTTTTCTTTTCAAGATGCCTGAGGAAGTGCACCATGGAGAGGAGGAGGTGGAGACTTTTGCCTTTCAGGCAGAAATTGCCCAACTCATGTTTCTCATCATCAATACCTTCTAATCTAACAAGGAGATTTTCCTTTGGGATTTGATCTCTAATGCTTCTGATGCCTTGGACAAGATTCGCTATGAAAGCCTAACAGATCCTTCCAAGTTGGACAGTGGTAAAGTGCTGAAAATTGACATCATCCCCAATACTCAGGAACATACCCTGACTTTGGTAGACATAGGCATTGGCATGACCAAAGCTGATCTAATAAATAATTTGGGAATCATTGCCAAGTCTCGTACTAAAGCATTCATGGAGGCTCTTTGGGCTGGTACAGACATCTCCATGATTGGGCAATTTGGTGTTGGCTTTTATTCTGCCTACCTGGTAGCAGAGAAAGTGGTTGTGATCACAAAGCCCAATGATGATGGTATGTCTGGGAGTCTTCTACTGGAGGTTCCTTCACTGTGTGTGCTGACCATGGTGAGCATATTGGCAGGGGTACCAAAGTGATCCTCCACCTTAAAGAAGATCAGACAGAGTACTTAGAAGAGAGGCGGGTCAAAGCAGTAGTGAAGAAGCACTTTCAGCTCCTAGGCTATCCCATCACCCTTTATCTGGAGAAGGAACGAGAGAAAGAAATTAGTGATGATAAGGCAGAGGAAGAGAAAGGTGAGAAAGAAGAGGAAAATAAAGATGATGAAGAAAAGCCCAAGATCAAAGATGTGGGTTCAGATGAGGAGGATGACAGTGTAAGGATAAGAAGAAGAAAACTAAGAAGATCAAAAAGAAATACATTGATCAGAAAGAACTAAACAAGACCAAGCCTATTTGGACCAGAAACACTGAAGACATTACCCAAGAGGAGTATGGAGAATTCTATAAGAGCCTCACCAATGACTGGAAAGACCACTTGGCAGTCAGGTACTTTTCTGTAGAAGGTCAGTTGGAATTCAGGGCATTGCTACTCATTCCTCATCAGGCTCCCTTTGATCTTTTTGAGTCTTTTTGAGAACAAGAAGAAAAAGAACAACATCAAACTCTATGTCCATCGTGTGTTCATCAGGGACAGCTGTGATGACTTGATACCAGAGTGTCTCAACTTTATCCGTGGTGTGGTTGACTCTGAGGATTTGCCCCTGAACATCTCCCGAGAAATGTTCCAGCAGAGCAAAATCTTGAAAGTCATTCACAGAAACATTGTTAAGAAGTGCCTTGAGCTCTTCGCTGAGCTGGTGGAAGACAAGGAGAATTACAAGAAATTCTATGAGGCATTCTCTAAAAGTCTCAAGCTTGGCATCCACGAGGACTCCACTAACTGATGCCACCCATCTGAGCTGCTGTATTATCACACCTCCCAGTCTGGAGATGAGATGACATCTTTGTTAGAGTATGTTTCTTGCATGAAGGAGATACAGAAGTCCATCTATTACATCACTGGTGAGAGCAAAGAGCAGGTTGCCAACTCAGCTTTTGTGAAGCGAGTATGGAAGCGGAGCTTCAGGGTGGTATATATGACCGAGCCCATTGATGGCTATGTGTGCAGCAACTAAAGGAGTTTGATGGCAAGAGCCTGGTCTCAGTTACCAAGGAGGGAGCTACCTGAGGATGGGGAGGAGAAGAAGAGAATGGAAGAGAGGAAGGCAAAGTTTGAGAACCTCTGCAAGCTCATGAAAGAAATCTTAGATAAGAAGATTGAGACGGTGACAATCTCCAATAGGCTTGTATCTTCATCCTGCTGCATTGTGACCAGCACCTACAGCTGGACAGCCAATATGGAGCAGATCATGAAAGCCCAGGCACTTCGGGTCAACTCCACCGTGGACTATATGATGGCCAAAAAGCACCTGGAGATCAACCCCAACCACCCCATTGTGGAGATGCTGTGGCAGAAGGCTGAGGCAGACAAGAATGACGAGGCAGCCAAGGACCTGGTGGTGCTGCCGTTAGAAACTGCCTTGCTGTCTTCTGGCTTTTCCCTTGAGGATCCCCAGACCCATTCCAACCGCATCTACCACATGATCAAGCTAGGTCTAGGTATTGATGAAGATTAAGTGGCAGCAGAGGAACACAGTGCTGTGGTTCCTGATGAGATCACCCCTCTTGAGGGTGACGAGGATGCGTGATGCGTCTCACAAGGAAGAAGTAGATTAGGAGTTCATAGTTGGAAAACTCACCATTGGATAGTGTCCCCATGGATCCCATGGCATCCTCGAGTGCCCACTTGGCTCCCCCTGCTGATGTCTAGTGTTTTTTTT
Organism: Hylobates moloch; assembly: GCF_009828535.3. Classification (NCBI taxonomy): domain Eukaryota; kingdom Metazoa; phylum Chordata; class Mammalia; order Primates; family Hylobatidae; genus Hylobates; species Hylobates moloch. The sequence goes on along the minus strand of NW_026652292.1, from coordinate 72,351,258 downwards.
TCTCTTCTGTCCTTGTGTTGAAAGCAGGAAACAAGGGTGTCAAGCCCCCATTCCCTCCCTACTCTGACAGCAGTATTGGATGTTATATATTATGAGGTTTTTTGTTTATTTTGTTCATTTTGTTCTGAAATTAAAGTATGCAAAATAAAGAATATGTCATTTTTATACAAAAAGAAGTCTCAGAACAATCATTGATAGAACAACTGCCAGCAGCAAGAGACAGGTCATTTGGGGTTAACACCTGCAGGCCACTGCAGAGGCGCACAAGCAAAGGCCAAAACCCATGCATCTGCCCACAACTGCCAGAGGAGCAATAATACTGATTTTGCTTCTGCTCTTCTTCTTTTTTTGGACTATTTTATAAAACTACTTTTAATTGAACACATTCATGGAGTACATAGTAATGTTTTTATATGTATAACGTACAGCAACCAAATCAGGGTCATTAGCACATTCATCGCCCCAAATCTTCCTTGCAGCTATTTGAAATTATATATTTTTGTTAACTATAGTCATCCTACAGTGGTACGGAACACTAGGACTTATTCCTCCTATCTAGCTGTAATATTGTATCCTTTCACAGATCTTTTCCCACCCTGAACCCATCTGATCTCATCTGCCCACTTTCTAATCACACCTTAGTGCCCATCATGGATTAATTCTAATCTGAAATCTTGCTGCAAGAAATTCTGGAAAATATCACCTGCAGGCTTCAACCCCTGTGATTTAGGGAAGAGCATGGAGTCTATCCCAGATGAATGGGAATGGTGCTGACATTGGTAATCGACTCTCCTGCACAGTCAATTGCACAGTCCCTGCAATTTTCAATTGAAAATGTTGAGTATGGAAAGTAAAGTTCCTTCCCTATTATCACAGCTCAGGGTAAGCCCAAAAGCTCAGTTTCCACCCAAAGTTGAGAAATACAGCTTTTATCACCGAGGTATCCACAGGTCCCCTGAATATTACAGTTGTCCTGAGGAAATAGCAGGTAGAATTCTCCCAGTTGTAGAATTCTACTCCCTGAAGGACTGGACCGCTTGTGGGCTATTGATACAACATTGCTCCACTCAGACAAAGTGGTTGGCCAGCACTGGAACAAATACACCTGGCTTCCAGGATCTTTTCCCACTTTTCCTCTCTTCCTTGCTGCTCAATCATGCCAGCTCATCCCATTTGACCTCCAACACAGAATACCCTGGAGCTTAATATCTTTCCCAATGGACCCTAATGTGCCACCAAAAAGAGCCTCAATGGAGCATTAAAATAGACTCCCTAATTAAGAGCAATGGAAGCTGACTCTTTTCTCTTTGAAGGCCCCCTCTGCACAAAATATTGTCTCATTTCTATTATCCTGGGGAGAAGTTTTCTATCGGTCCTGGGAAAGATTAGTCCCCACTTTAGAATGGCCTAAAATATTACTTATTTTAATTCCAAAAAGAAAAGCCAGAAAGTTGAGTGTTCACGTAATTCCGTAAAGGTATTAAGCCATGGTGCATGCACTGCTACTGAAGAATTCCAGGCACTGAGATCAAGGCCAAGAACAAACAACTGTGGATTTGACATCTCTCTGGATTAGTGCTCTCCTGAGTTTTGATTGATAAAATTCATGACGGTCATTCAGGAACGCACATTCACAGAAGGGCAGCCATGATCAAATCATATCATGTGCAAAGTATATTTTACAGAAAACAGAATTGTCTTTATTTATTCCAAGTAAATTGACAACTTTCCTATCAGTAGGCTGTGTAGATGAAGTGAACCCAAAGGCCAAATGCATTTATATTGCAGAGGGATTATTCAAAGCACACTTGTATGGATGAAAAAAATAAGTTACTATGTGAAAACCAAGTACTCTGCCTTCCTGAGTTAGGCCAGGAGAGTGTTTCATGTAATCTACTAGGAGACCCATAATACAGCCTTTACTCCTAAGAACACTTTTGTTGACCTTTCTGAAACAGATCCCTTGAGAATCCGGGGAATGGTGGACTCCACAGAAATCTGTTTGCTAGAGCTTTATCTGCTCCATGTGCTTCCCAACCCCCTTCTCCTGGTGCCTTTAGAGAACTCTTCCCCCACTCTATGTGTTCTGTAACAATGTCAATATCGATGTTTAGAGGAAGGGTGCAAAGATGACTCAGGCTGATCAACCAGAATGGCTCAACACCCTAGACCCAGTGAGTGGTGATGGCCGTCTATATGACCCATGTGGGGACTGAGAGTCATTTTCTTACCAGTGGGTGGCACTAAGCTGGGAGGTGTGAGTGTGTGGAGTCATCGTTGTGGCTTTTTTTTCACAAAGTAAAAAGATCCCCAAATCAGAATGAAGTCAAGGGCAAACTGAATTGCGAGGTAGACAAAAACAGAAACAGCGCAATTAGATTCAGCCACTCTGGAAGTTGTTACGGAGTGGGGTATGAGCTCCAGGAAAATAAGCCAATAAATTACTTTTATGTTCAAGGTTTGTCTTATCCAGCCAAGAAAGTCCAGAATTAAACAGATCCCGTCTCTAAAGAAAATGCATATAACTACCCATGCATAAAATAATTCATATAATTCCAAGAGCTTAATGCATATAATATCAAAGCTTAAAGCCCTTTTGTTGTTGTTGTTGTTGAGACAGAGTTTCACTCTTATTGGCCAGGCTGGAGTGCAAATGGCGTGATCTGGACTCACTGCAACCTCCACCTCCTGGGTTCAAGTGATTCTCCTGCCTCAGCCTCCTAAGTAGCTGGAATTACAGGCACCTGGCACCACACCAGGCTAATTTTTTTTTTTTTTTTTGTATTTTTAGTAGAGAAGGGGTTGCACCACGTTGGCCAGGCTGGTATCAAACTCCTGACCTCAGGTGATCCACCCGCCTCGGCCTCCCAAAGTGCTGGGATTACAGGCATGAGCCACCGCACCCAGCAGATTAAAGCCCTTCTAAGGACCTCAGGTTGAGAGCCCCTGCTCATTGAGTTTACTAGGTGGCCTTAGGGTTGATTTTACCATCGAAACCTTCGTCCTATGCTACAAGGTTCTTTTACATGTAAAAATGTTAGACCCTTGGAAGGTAAACACCACAGACCATTAATAGTCAGTAACAACCATTAACAAACAGTCCAAGGATAATAATTCTGATTCAGAACAACCTGCACAGAGTTGTTTGGCCACAAAATGATGAACAAGTGACGTTTGGCTCTTATGATTTGAGTTCGAGCAAGTTATTTTTCCCATCTGAGAAATTTCCCTATTTATATAATAAAAAGTTTTGACAGATTTCTAAGGGTCCTTTCACTAATGGATCTGTTAAATTAACCACAAGTGCTTCTCCCATTTTCATCTGTAATACAATTTAAAGCCGAGTCAAGAAATGAAATCTTTTTTCCATGAGCACAGCACTTTTCCCATCCCCCATCTGTGAGTCCCAGTATTATAAAGACTAGCTTTGGTTTCTTATTCACCCAAGGAGTTTGTTAGAATAGTATGCAGAGGAGCCTGGCAGAATAATAAGTGTATCACATTACCCTTTAGTGGCTCTTCTTTTATTTATTCCAGGAAGACTCCAATCTCAATTCAATCTTCTAGTTCAGCAATCTCCCTAGGAGTGTTTGGAAATGAATGTGTTAATATGTATATGTAAACCTATTAAAAAGCAAAGCAAAGAATTTTAAGATGAAATGCCAGAATATGTTGGAATATTCTCATTGGAAAAATAAAATTTAGATTTTGCTATTTAAAACATGGAAGTACCTTTGTGCTAGATTCATCTCAAAAGAAAAATTAGTGAATGAATAACTGTAGCTGAAATATGGTATTTTTATTTTCAAAATCATGGAGTAGGATCCCAGTCTGTATGCCCACCCTGAGATTTATTCATAGCTGGCAATGATGGAGGAAGAATGTGGACCCAACAGGATATCATTTAATACGGGAGAAAATAAGAGTATCCTAGTAGGGAAAAATTCACCCTAGGGACTGTACACTCCTTTCTACAACTATGGCCAGAGAGCAATGTGTTCGCATCAGTAGGGTGGGTCTAAGGGCCGCTCACGTTATCAGACAGCCCCTTGTCCTGTACACAGGGCTCAGGCCTGATTTGTGGTAAGGCAGATGCTGTAAAAGAGCAATACAAATTAAAAGAATGAGACAAGTTAAGTGCAAGGTGTCTGAAACCTTGAAGCCAAAAGCCTAGGCGACAGTTGGATATGATGTGTTTGTGACCAGTCTCTGCATCCTTGATGCAGGCACTGGTGGTATTAGCAGCTGTTGTGAAAGCTTGGGCAGAAGACATGCTGCTTCAGAAATCAAGAGTGATAGAGGAACAAGCTGAAGGCAACAATTCCAAGAGAACAGGTTCTAGAGCATACAAGATGTACCTACTTCTCAGTATTCTCAGAACTATTTGGAAAACTTGGAGGGATACCTGAGAAAGTCTGGAGTTTTCCCCTGGTAAAGCAGACAAAGCTGCTTTACTTTTCATATTCCATGGCATTTTATGCAGAAAGCCACCCTGTTTTCCCTCAAAATGGTACAGCCTGGAGAGTTGAAGTGCCAGTAAGGGAAGCCAAGTAGAGCTTAGCACAACAGTGGTCGGAAGATAATTAGAACATGGAAATCTTTGTTTGGGTTCTAGCATTTCAGGCCCACTGTCCAAATTGACATTAAATATTCAAACTGAGACCAGCTGCCAGATTTCTAAATTTCCCTCCTCTCTGGATTCCCTACTTCTAAACAGATGCTACAGTTTGTACAAATGCCTTTTTACAGAAACACCTGGTGACTGTCAAGGTGTTGAAATGAGATTGCAGACACACATTGATGTAAATGATACTTTATAACCTTGGGCTTGAAATGAGGGAAGGGTGGGTAGGTCAGTTTGTTGGTTAATTAATACTCTCCAAGTCATGGTTATCATTGTTATGTGGTCTATAATTCGATACTCTGTACTTTATACAACTCAACAACAACAACAACAACAACAAAAACAGCTGAAAAATAGGCAAAGAACAGAATGGACATTTCTCCAGAGAAGACATACATATGGCCAATAAGCACAAGAAAAGATGTTCAACATCACTAATCATTAGGTAAACACAAAACAAACCACAATGAGATTATACCTCATAGCAGATGAATAGATCAGCAACATACAGTATATACATACAATGGAATATTGTTTGGCCATAAAAAGGAATGGAAGTCTGACATGTGTTGCAATGTGGATGAACCTTGAAAACGTTATGCTAAGTGAAATACACCAGACCCAAAAGGACAAATCTTATACAGTTCTACTAACTTTGAGGTACCTAGAGTAGTCAAATTCATAGAGACAGAAAAGATGGTGCCGAATGGTGGTTGCCAGAAGCTGAAGGGAAGGAAATGGAAAACTAGTGTATAATGGGGACAGAGTTTCAGTTTGGGAAACTGAAAAAGTTCTGCAGATAAATGTTGGTGATGGTTGAACAACAGTGGATGTGAATATACTTAATGCCACTGAACTGCATAATTAAAAATGGTTAAAATAGTAAATTTTATGTTATGTATATACCAAAATGTTTAAAATGTACTTCTCTTCCTTTTGACATGTCTTTGAACAACGATCGTGCATGTTGGTTGAGTCTTTGACTTTTGCTGGCCCTATGCCATTTGTTGAGATGGATGTCCTGTCACCAAGATGTGGCTTAAATCACACTGATGAATAAAGTTTACACTTCAAAGGCTCTCATTTGCAGACGTGACTAAGTGGATTCACATGATCCTGTGCAACCTAGGCTACCACCAAGTGGCAGAGAACAGGAAGAGACAAAGAAAAATTAGACAACAATGTCAAAATGTTAAGCCCCTGCTGTCTTGAGTGGCTGGAGGCACCATTAGAGGCTTGGAGCCTACTCCAGGGGCCAGGTATTTTGTCAACAAACTTCTTATCCTGTTCAGTTCTCTCTCATAGATGCTGGCTTCATATATGCAGCACATGTGGTTTACAAGAAAGAGAAGCAACAGCAAAAACTCCTCACATCACTCCATATGTTTATGAAGCCCTTGTTTAGAGAGGCTCGAAAGGGAAGGAAGTCTATAATATGTCTTCCTTGAAAATTCTTTCCAGGCCTCCTCCAACCTTAGCACTATATAGAGATGCCAAGCTTGTAACTGAAACACCTCCTGTTTTCAATATCTAAACTTACGTTTCTGGAGATGAAATAAAGCTTTTGTGGGTAGTAAATTATAAAATGTCTCACCTTTTTATAAAAGGAACATTCAATGGCATGGTGGATATTGTCAACACTCTTACGGAAAATAAGAAATGTTATCTGGTTCTTGTTCCAATATCTACTCTTTTCCTATTGGAGACTTACCTAAGTGACACCACAAGACCATTTTCTTTTAGAGTCTATCCTCTTTACAGTGGCCAAGTTGGAAATCAAAAGATCTTTCAATAATAATAATATATCATATTTCCTGTCATATAGAAACAACATGCCATACGTCCTATCATGTTGAAAAATTCAGGTACCATGGCGAAGCCAGTGAGGAGCTATTTTATCAGCCTGAACCATAAAGTTCTTCCTCTCTGTAGGTAACTCTGCTGTTTAAGTCAACATACCTGGCTATCAGATGTCTGTGGCTGCCTAAGCCCTTACCCAAAGCCCTCTCTCATTACAATGTCCAAAAATTGAAAAACAGGCAGAAGAGTTATGTGGGATAAATTTTCCAACATGATTAATTGTGGATTGATGAGGGCAACTGGTCAAAATGCTGCATTCGATTCCCTGTTCCATGATTTGAAGGGATAGTGAACAACATCCCACCACCCTGTGTCAGACACAAAAGTGAGCATAGAAACTCACCTCTTTGGTCTACTACAAGTCAAAAGACAGGCTGGGAAACTTGCAGGACCACAAAGGTAGAGCAGAGGAGAAAGGAGGGGAGGGAAAGGGAAGAGAGGGGAAGAGGTAGAGGGGAAGAAAGGAAGCATGCGTGAGCAATGACCTTTGGTAGAGTCTGCCCAACAATTATTAATTTGAGATAATAGTCTATTTTTAAAACATAATTCCACTGAGTCAAGCAGCAGGCTATGAGGTATAGACCCATTTGACTATGTATTATTTCGTAGTGTGGCAGCCAATATTGGTTGGGTGACCCAAATATTATTTCCAGCCCTTAATATCTTACCTACATTTTCAAAATTGCTCTAAAAGCTAAAACTTGATCTCCCAGCCTGCCATGCAACTAGGGGTGGCCTCGTGACAGCACACCTCCAAACAGTGAGACATGGAAAATAGTCCTTGGGGAGAGTGTCTGTGGTAGGCAGAATAATGACTCACAGTGTTGTTCACATTCTAATCCCAGAACATGTGAATATGTTACCTTCCTTGGCAAAAGGGACTTTGCAGCTGGAATTAAGGTAAGGATCTTTCAGTGGTAAGTGATATGGTTTGGATGTTTTGTTTCCTTCAAATCTCATCTTGAAATGTAACCTCCAATGTTGGAGGTGGGGCCCAGTGGGAGGTGTCTGGGTCATAGGAATGGATCCCTCATGAATGGCTTGGTGCATCCTTGCAGTAATGAGTGAGTTTTCTATGAGTTCACATGGGATCTGGTTGTTTAAAAGAGTCTGGCACCTCCTCCCTTTCTCTCTTACTCCCTCTGTCACCATGTGACACAGTAGCACCCCCTTTGCCTTCTGCCATGATTGGAAGCTTCCTGAGGCCTCACTAGAAGCCAAGTACACACTGGTGCCATATTTGTACATCCTGCAGAACCATGAGCCAAATAAACCTCTTTTCTTTATAAATTACCCAGCCTCAGGGAATCCTTTTTAGCAATGCAAATAGACTAACACAGGGGGATTAGCCTGGATTATCCAGGTGGGCCCAATGTAATCACAAAGGTCTTCATAAGTGGAAAAGGGAGGCAGAAGAGTCAGAGGAAGAGAAGTGACAACAAAAGCAGAGTCAGAGTGCTGTGATGTGAGAAAGACTCAACTGTCCATTGATGGCTTTCAAGACAAAAAAGGTCCACAAGCCAACAAATGAGGGTGACTTCTAGAGCTGGAAAAGGCAAGGAACCAGATTCTCCCCTAAGGCCTCCAGAAGGAGCCCATCCCTCCTAACAAAGGACTTCCTGTCTCCAGAACAATAAGATAACAAATGTGCATTGTTTTTAGCCACTGTTGTTTTGTGTTAAGTTTCGTGATAATTCAGTACGGCAGCAATAGGAAACGAATACAGTGTCTTTTACCAAATAAACACACTTCACCCTTTTCCTCCTCCCTTGTTGCTCCATGACATGCAGACATGGAGTGGATGGCAGCCACCTCGCAATCTTGAAGCCATTTGAATGAGGATGAAGCCTTTGTGCTTGGGACACCAGAGCAGAAAAAAAAGAGTCTTCGTTCCTGATGAGCCACCAGCCCTCAGATGCTCATCCCTGAACTTCCTGTCACAAAAAACAAAGGAAATGTGTTGTGTTTAAGTCACTATAGCAGGATTTTGTGTAGTGGTGTGTCAGAGCTGACTCTCATCAACTTGTGAAAAGTAATTGTTAAATTTTTCAGAACTTTATAGTCAATTGTTAAACACAGACATTATTAAAAATTAAGTTGTGGAATCTTACAATTATATTTAAAATGAGGGTTGTAAATACTCAAAACTCACTGCTTCCTAAATATTTCACAAAATATACTATTATCTATAACTGTGCTCTAGTCTGTTATCTCTGCTCTTGGGTTTATGTGCATCTATTGTGTATGAATGGAGGAGATATCATATATCTTCATTGCTATATACCATATGCTAGATACCATATATCTTCCCAACTCTACATTCAGTGACACCACATTGGTAGCTTGAAATCAGCCTTGGTGGGAGTATTTACTTTACAGAAATCAGTAAACACTACAAATCAGGGATTTATTCTTCCCCCAGAGAGTCCATTATTAAACACTTACTGGCCTGCCACTGGCTTATTGTTGCTGCAGCCAACTACATTCCTAACTGATGCATCACTCCTAACTGATGCATCCATAATGGTTTTTAAAGTCTCCTTACTGAATGTGCTTCTTACAGTAAAGCCACAATTTGTTAATGCAAATAATATGTATACAAAGTTGGATTCTCCTAGTTTCTCTTTTAAATAAACATTTAGGTATCAGGCACAGGGCAAGGCAGCCTCTTTCTTATTCTACCTCACATAATCCTTGATATTTTTCTGAAAGGTAAATATTATAACCACATTTCACAGATGAGGAAACCAGTACTGAGTCATCCAGGGGTATACTAATGATCTGTGGCCAGTTAGGGGCCAAGAGAGGATTTGAACTTGCTTTCGTCTGATTCAGAAATCTATGCTTATTCTCCAGGGGAAAGAAAAAAACGTATTTTGAACGTGGTAGGGGCTAAATAAATGTTTGTTGAGCCATTTAAACAAAAGATAACTCTTCCAGAGCATTGGGGAACCCAAAATTCTCAGCTCATGTGCAAGGCAGGGTCCTCACCATATGTGCAAAAGACATGGCACCGGGCTGCTTTTCCTGAACATCAAAGAGATCCCTGAAATGCTTATGGTTAGAAGATTGAGTTTCATAAAAGTATTAAATTTATGTTTTTTGAATAGCATCACTGTGGGAGGCACCGTGGTTACAACTCTCTCATCTTGAAAGAGACAGAGAGTAATTTCCTCCTTTGCTGGTTGTCAGCCTGGCTCCCAATCATTCCCCCCAGAGTTGGCAGAATTTCAATGACTCTAAAATTAATCTGTTGGTCAGAGACTCTGTCCAGTGCTTGAAATTCTGGGAGCTTTGCTGTGGTCTCAAAGTCAGTGACTGGGATGAGAGGTTGAGAGATCAAAGGTGAAGTAGTAATTCTCTGTCCAGTTGGGAAATCTTGGACAATCCTGAAGACATGTTTCTCCCCTGGTTTTATGATGAGAAACCCACCAAATTATTCTGAACAAGAGTGTTGAGTAACTAACATAGAATTGCTAGGCACACACATAGGATTTTAAAATGAATTTGTTCAACATTTATTTGAATTCCTAAGGAAGACAGGCATGTAAACAGATAAACAACATGATGTGTGTAGTTAAAATGAGATATACAGGCTACTAGGATCACACAGAACCTGGAGCTAAGCCCAGGGAGGTGGGAAAGGAGAGATCAGGAAAAGCTTTCTGCAGAAGATGCCTGAGGTTGGACTTATAGAAAAAAAAAATGGAACTGAATGGTGAGAAAGTAGAAAAGGTGATTATAGAAAAAAGGAAGTGCATCTAGTAAGCAATAAACTGGTTAAACTACAAGTAGTTCAGTGTCACAACCCGTAAAGTGTAAGACACAGAAGGCAGAAAGACGGCTAGAGGGGTAAGCCAGGAGAGAACCTGGACATCATACTAGGATAACTGGACTGTATCCCACATGCAATGGTAAGCCACTGGAAATTTTCATTAGGGAGTGGCATAGCCATGTTGGTGTTTAGGAATCATCCTAGAGGCCTCGAGATCCATTAAGAGGTCATTGCAAAACAATAAGCAGTGGATGCGGACAAAGGACATAGCTGTTGTGGGAGGGGAGAGTGCTAGCACAGAGATTCAGGAATATTTGTTGACTGAATCATGAAGACATGGGGATTGAGGTTAGAGCTAGCCCAGAATAACCCCTGTGTTTCTGGATTGGGCAACTAGCTGGATTGGTGGTGCCATTAATAAAGCACAGGCAGAGGAGCTGATCTGTGTGGGAGAAGAGTTATAGAATGAGTTCAATGTAAGTTGAGTGTATGTCATTCAATTGGAGATGTCCAACTGCAAATGGATGTATGAGTTTTCATGGAGGATTCTGCTTGATTTGTCTTTGAATGCAATCTAGAAAAAATATTGGCACACAAAAGGCTCTTGACGAATATTTGTAAAATGGAAGGATGGAAGCCTGATTATAGGAGAAGGATGAGGTAGGAGAAGGGTTAGAATTAGAAATAGAGGTTTTCAGAGTTAGCAACTCAGTGAGTGTGCTGGTTAATTGTATGTGTCAACTTGAGAGGGATAAAGACACCTAGATAGCTGGTAGACATTATGGGGGTGTGTCTGTGAGGATGCTTCCAGAGAGAGCAGCATTTAAGTAAGTAAACTAAGTAAAGAACATCTGCCCTTGCCAATGTGGGTGGGCATCACACAATCCACTGAGGGCCCAGATAGAACACAGAGGCAGAGGAGAGTTAATTTACTCTCTCTCCTTGAGCTGGGTCATTCATCTTCTCCTGCCCTTGGAGCTACTGGTTCTCAGGCCTTTGGACTCCAGGACTTATATCAGCCACCTCCCAGTTTCTCAAGCCTTAGACCAAATTACACCACTGACTTTCCCGATTCTCCTACTTGAAGACAGTAGTACCTTGGGATGTCTCAGCCTCCATTATCACATAAGCTGATTCCCATAATAAATCTCCTAGATCATCTGTCTTCTATCTATCTATCTATCTATCTATCTATCTATCTATCTATCTATCTATCATCTATCTACCTATCTAATTGGCTCTGTTTCTCCGGAGACTCCTAACTAAGACACTGAGAGTGGTTGAAACTGAGAATGAATAAAACTACAGAGAAAGAGAGAACATCTCTCGGGTGAGAAGTAAACCAAGAATGGGATCCTTGGGAGAACCAGTGTGTAAGGAAAGGCAGACATTGGCAAGGAGATAGAGACTGAAGACACACAGCCATTGGAGAGGAGCAGAAGCCAGGGATGCAGGGATATCATAAGATGAAGAAGCCAAGTCTTAAGATATAGCCTGAGAAAGGTCAGCATGAGCCCTCTGGGGGCCTTTGCAAGGGCGGTTCCCATGGGCTGGAGGGGACAGGAGCCAGGATGCCCTGAGATGGGCTTGAGTGGAGGACTTCTGGGGGCAAGAGGGAGACTCAAGGCCAACGGAGCCTTTTATTTTAAGACAGGAAAGCCTCACACACGACTGGAGGTGTTTAAGAGTTGAAAATATAGGAGAGATAGGGGATTAAATACTGTATAATACCTCATACAGGCAGGAGACTGGCAACACATGTGGAGGTAATGGCCTGAGACAGAATGAGTGATGCAGCTTTGCCTGAGACTGAACAAATACAGGCTGGGCATGAAGACTCATTTGTGAGTATACAGGATGGAAGCTGCATCATTTAACACATCTAAAAGGTTGAGGAAACCTTCTATCTCCAAAAATAGGAGAAAGGTTGTATAATTATGACATATTTACTCAAAGAAACATTTTATACTCATTAAAACTAATAATTATGAAACTATTTGGCCATATTTAAAAAGGCATTATAAACTGATATGAAGTGAAAAGGATGGAAGATTATAAATACAAGTTCTAGAATAAAAATATTAATACCAACTGTGCGGTATAACCGTTAGGGTATAGAGGTTTTGTGGGTGCTTCTAGTGCATTTTTATTTTCTACAATTTTATTGAATTTATTCTGAAAATTCAAAAAAACAGTTAAAATTGGACTGATGCGACAGTCAAGTTTTCCATCTGCAACAGTTCTCATTCTTTTACATGAATTTATCCAAGAAACAGAGCTTCAGGCAGCATGTCCCTCTAAAGATTTCTCTAGAAATCTTTCTCCCATTCTTCAAGTTAACACATGTTGAAATCTTCTCTTCTGCCTCATAAGTTTCTCCTCAGCTTTTCCTTCACAGTCCTTCCCCTGACATGAATACGAGCTTTTAGTCGGTGTGTCCAGAGACCTGTGGCCAACCCACAGGAAACCTGTTCTCACCATAGAGCAGGTGGCTGAGGTGCCAGTCAGCCCTGAAGTTAGCCTATTTTCCATTTGACACCGTGTTTAATAAATGGCTTTTATTTTATTTATTTATTTATTTATTTTGAGACAGAGGCTTGCTCTGTCGCCAAGGAGACACTCCAGTCTGGAGTGCTCATCACAACCCCCACCTCCTGGGTTCAAGTGATTCTCCTGCCTTAGCCTCCCAAGTAGCTGGGATTACAGGTGCATGTCACCACGTCTGGCTAATTTTTTAATTTTTAGTAGAGACAGGGTTTCACCATGTTGGCCAGGCTGATCTTGAACTCCTGGCCTCACCCCCACCTCCTAAAGTGCTGGGATGACAGGCGTGAGCCACTGTACCCTGTCTAAATGGCTTTTATTTTTATAAAAGTGCCTAGCACACGGAAGAAGCAAAAAAAGGGTAATACTATGTCTTTTTAAACAAGCAATACAATTACAATCAAGAACATAGATTTAGTCTCCAGAGTTAGCAGGCATTACAAGGTTGTTCTTAAGTCGTCTTTTATTTTAGAGTCAGAACACTGACTAACACTGATTAAACTAAACTGACTATGCCAGCTTGTGGAAGTGTTATAGACCTTATCAGCCAGCAGTGAGAATAAAACTTTATAGTGTTAGACTATAAAGGCTATGACAAATTGGAAAGAGGAAGCATATGATAGAGACTTATGCAGGGAAATCTCCCTACAGCACATCAAATATTGAGCTGGCTGCAAAGAAGAACATTGTGACACATGTTATCAATGGCACTCATCATCTTTTCAATATCTTTCCCACTTCCTGGTTATTTCCTACATTATGAGTGTCATCTCTTCAAGTTCTAAGCCAGAAAGCTTCTCTTCCCAGGCTTCCTTGCAGTTAGGAGGTCAGCACATGACCTCAGCTCTGTCCATCAGACATGTTCTTTCTATCCCGAGGGAGCAATGTGAGGAAGGAGGTGCCATGCAGAATCAACTTCAGGGTGAGAATAGCAGCATGTGGCAGAAACGCTTCAGCAGAGGGGCAGAGATCTTAGAAACAGTGCCCTGCATTCATGTATGTTGCCAATCGTGGTATCTGGGCCCCACTACCATGAGATCGCAGCTGTGAACCATGGAGGGGTGTGATGTGAGTGTTCCTGCTTGCATTATCCCTGAGCACGGCTCTGTGGCCCTCCCAAAGACTCTGAAGGGAACCAATTAATGCCTTCTCTGTTTAAAACACAGTGGATTCTGTTGTTTGCAACTGATGCAAATGGGGAGAGTGCTTCCACTGGAGCACAGCTCACACTTCACTTTGTTGTGTTGTGGGGTAATATTTAGAAAAATGAACTGGATTTTTATTCTCATTCTTATTTACATGTGTGCCTTCCTTCTTCATATTCCTTCAAAAGTAGCACCAGTCAGGGTCCATTACTTTAGGGAAGTTATATGAAAAAAAAAAAAAAGGCCAAAAAAGTGTCTTTTAGGTTTTCAGTGTTAAGATCCTAGGAGAAGTGGATAAGATTCAGCATAGATAATAGACTGAGGAGAAAGTAAAATGGACAAAAGGAATTACACAGTGGTGCACACCGGCATGATAAAGATACTTCAATTTAAGAAACTGTAGTGAGTCAGAAGGAAAGTGAGGACTGCAGAGAGGTGCAGTGTCTCTGAAAAAAAGGCTCTGGGTTTGATTCTTGGAATGAGTCCCAAAGACACTTTGTTGGATCCGAGAGAAAGGGAGATTTATTGCTCTTCACCTGGATCAGAACCAGGGTAGCAGCAAGGTCTGAATATAGACATGGTTGTGGAGATGTCTCAGCAATCAGACTGAGACAACCCACTGATTTCTTCAAGTCTGACTGCCTTGGTAGCATCAGAATGATACAAACATGTTCATGAGTGGCCCAGGGGTAGAGGACAGAACTGCTGGCTTGAAGGATCCTTACTCAGGGCAATGAGACATCTCCAAGGCAACTTGTTCAGACCAATGACTGAGGATGAAACAGGATAATGGGGGTGTCTCTGTGGATGCTGGTGAAGATGGATACCTGCGAAGACCAAATAGATCTGCCTCTTTAAAAAGCTTCCAGAACTTGTTCATGACCCCGGGAAAATAAATGAGACAGACCACACAGGTACAAGAAGGGCTTCAGACAAAAATTAAGTTTACTGTAGAAAAATAAAGGAATATTTCTTTCATTCCTTAGTTTGTGAGTTTGTGCACTGAACATTACATGGTAATTCGGGTGGGAAGGTAGAAGTGGAGTTAGCTGGCAAGTGTGGAGGCAGATGGCCAGACAAAACTCATGTTTCATTCCTAATCTAATGCCCTCATTTTACAAACCAGTAAATGGAGGGCCTGGGAGACAAAGCAAATTGTTCATAATCATATAGCAAACTAGAATTTTGGTCTTCTAACTTTCAGGCCCACACTGTCTCCCAAAATAGTTTGTTGAAGTTTTTCCAAAAGCAATAGAATGGGAGTGCCATGCCCTAGGTTGTAATGAACCAAAACACTGAAGTTGAGACATTTCCCTAAAGTGCAATTGCTTGCTGTTTCAGCCTTAAGGAAAAAGTCTTCCTGGGAAAGCAAAGCTAACAGTCTCTACACTTCATCCTTTAGTTATGTTTGAGGACAGGTAACCAGCGCATTGCAATGGTTGGCCTGAGGAATTTTCATTTCTAGAATATACTTGTATAAGGTTTGGTTCAAACAAGTGATGGCCTGGGCCTATGACTATCAACTAATTGTTTCAGCTCCATGGCCACTTAAGAATAAACAGAGTTTATTCTTAAGGCAGGACTGCTCTGAGAATCCCTGCTAATGAGTCTATCTTCAACTCTTGATGCAAGTGACACAGGACCATTTAATAATCTAAATTATTGTGTTGCTTAGGACTATTTTAGTTGCAGTGACGGAAACCTGCCCTGAACTAGCTTAGGTAAGCCTATGAGCTTTTTACATGGATGCTGGGCCTAACAGAACTTAAGCATAGATATATGTTTGAACTCCAAGACCCAATGGAACCAAGGATTTGCATGCCATCAAAAGCTCTACCTCCATCTTTCATTTCTAAGCCACTGTGTAATTCTTAAGTTCTGTAATCCTAGAGATGGATTCAGCCCTGAGCTGACCACCTTGGCTAGAAAGGGTGAGTCACACTGGCGTACTCCTCCTTTTGCTTCCACTTAAGGATGAGGTAGGGGCAGAGAGGACCACTGTAGGCATCAAGTGCTAATTTTACTATTTATTAAGTACGGGCTCTGTGCTAGGTTCTGGGAGAGAAGGGAAGCAAGAGAGCCAGAAAGTTGAAGAACCAGATTCTTCCCTCAAAGTGCCTCCTATTTTAAAAGGGAAAATGACATAATATGGCCTGACAAGTGCCACCACTATGTTGGGTAGATAGAATGAAATACAGTCTTACACATAGCTTGGATTCTGAAGTTAGCAAGCCAGGCAAAAAATTCCTATAGCCAAATATGTATGCCCTAAATACTTGAATCACACCCAACACAAGATATTCATGGCATAAGTGACAAGCAAGGACCAAAATTGCCTCAGACAACTGAGTCACATCTCCCACCTCTCATTCCAGGTTACATTGTTCACTGAATAGACTGGAAATCAAAATCATCCACACTATTTATAGCAGTCTCTCTCCTCACTCTCTTTTACTACATGCATGGAGTTAAATCCATAGGAGTTAAAAACATATGAGATGTGACTCATTAACTTGGCAAAGCCATGCAGCACTGAGCTTGGGAACTAGGATCCAAGGCCAGGGGTGCGTAACTTTTCAGTCCACAATTCCGGCCTTTATACCAGGCAGTATTCCAAAGTTACCACATCTCCCATTACATAAGTCATTTAAAGCTGGAGGTTCTCTCTGGCTCTTCCTTGGGAACCCCAGACCCCCACCCCAGGAAGAGTACAGAGCTCGCCTCAGGTGGGTCCGCATGAATTGGACTGGGATAGTCTGGGCTAAGCTGAATTGAGAGGTCATCTGGACAAGCACAGAGGGACATTGACTCCAGGGCAGCTGGTGGGATGCCATTCATTTTCCTAGGTTGTATATGCTATGAAGAGCTTATCAAGGGGATGTTTACAAATGGGGGACCTTGCTGTTTTTAACAGATTAACTGTAACATATTGGTTCAGTGACCTGACAGCCCATTTACATGAAGTGTTAGTTTACACTTGACTCTTTCCCTGTACAGTAGGCAGATAGAGAGGCCACCAGGTTGACAGGGAGGAGGCTGGCCAAGCCCAGAGCTGCCATTAAGCAGTTAAGCATGGGCTCTTTGGCATAGCCTTGAATACAGCCAGACCTCACACTTCACTCTTCCCTAAATAGTGATGGAAAACCTTCCACCCAACCCTGCCTATGACCCTTTCTGAACAATTCATCCCAAGGTTCCTGCCTAACAACCCAGAGAAGAGTACTGTTGTTGCTTTGATCACGTATTCAGGTCACAACCATGTCAGACAAGCCAAAGAGACTCCAGGGCAGGCCCATTACATTTTCTGATCTGGACTAAAAAAATCGGCCCTCCGGGAAGCTTTAGTTTTTTAGCTTTGCTTTCCCAGGAAGACTTTTTCCTTAAGGCTGAAACACCAAGCAATTTCACTTTGGGGAGGCGTCTCAACTTCAATGCTTTGGCTCTTTGCAACCTAGGGCATAGCGCTTCCATTCTATTGCTTTTGGAAGAAGCTCAGCAAACTATTTTGGGAGGCAGTGTGGGCCTGAAAGTTAGAAGACCCAAATTCTAACTGACATCCATTGTGCCCTAATCTGTGTCAGCTGCTCCCATTTCCTTGATCTCATTTAATCTCAAAATTAAGAAGTAGGTATTACTCTATTGATTGTGTGGATAAGAAAATGGAGGCTCAAAGAGATGATGTTAACCAAAACGGTACAATATACAGGTGGCAGAACTGGAATTCAGATTCAGATCGGTCAGATTTGAACACATGTTCTTTTCACAATACCACATGGCCCAATCCAGATATCCTAAATTTTCTAGGAGAAGGAGATGTTTGTTGTTTCCAGAATGCTTGTGGTGATTGGGCTGGCAGTGAAATCTGCTAGGCAACTATTTTTAATCACCAGTGAGCATAAGAATCAACTAGGGATCTTGTGGAAAGTGCAAACTCCCAGAGATTTAGAGACTGTGGATTTGTAGTTTAGCCCAGGGATCTGCATTTTCAACAATAAGCAGCTTCACTGATTCTAGTGCTAGTTGACTGGAAAGCATTTCATGCCTTTAGGGTGTATCATTCACTCCAGGACTGCAGGGTCTCAGTGGGAGGGTTATCCATTCCTATCCCATTGCTTCTTTCAGATTCTTTTGGATGTTCACCCAGTAGTCATGATCCTCTTTCTAGAACTGCAATCTGGTCCAGATATCCTGTGGCCATGTGCTTCAGTGAAGGCTAAAATGTTCTCACTCAGAAGGTGAAACTTGGATGGTCTAAACCAATGGTTCTCAATCTTACATGTGCATCAGAGCTCCCCGGAGTGTACACATGTTCACACACACACACACACACACACATCAGAGCTCCCCGGAGTGTACACATGTTCACACACACACACACACACACGCATCAGAGCTCCCCGGAGTGTACACATGTTCACACACACACACACACACACACACGCATCAGAGCTCCCCGGAGTGTACACATGTTCACACACACACACACACACACACGCATCAGAGCTCCCCGGAGTGTACACATGTTCACACACACACACACACACACACACGTGTGTACAAGGCCCCACATAAACCCAATTAAATCAACCTCTAAGGACAGAACCTAGACATCTGTAATTATTTTAAAAGGTCCCCAATTTGTTCTCAGCTAGAGTTGAGAATCGCTGGCCCTGCCCATTTCCCTTACCACTGGTCTGGGATAAACATTTGATAAAATTCTGTCCCAAAAAACTGATGAGAGATCTTCTGGGAGGTGGGGCTTTGGGGAAATTTATTTCCTGTCTTTGAAAGAGATGTGAGGATAGGATGAGCCATGTTTCCTCTTTCTGACCTTTGCATTTTGTGATGTAAAGATGTGATGCCTGGAGTTATTGCAGCCATCTTGGGATCATGAAGGAGCCAGCCTAATAGCCACAGGCTAAGGATGATAGAAAAGAAATGGGAACTTGGTGGCATCTTTGGGCAAGTTAATTAAACAACTCTGGGATCACCTTACCCTGAACATACTTCTTATGAGAGGTGATAATATATATACACACACACACACACACACACACACACACACACACACATATTTGAGACAGTCTCACTCTGTCACCCAGCTGGAGTGCAGTGGCATAATCTTGGCTCACTGCAACTTCCATCTTCCAGGTTCAAGCAATTCTCCTGCCTCAGCCTCCCAAGTAGCTGGGATTACAGGTGTGCACCACCACACCCAGCTAATTTTTGTATTTTTAGTAGAGATAGGGTTTCACCATGTTGGCCAGGCTGGTCTCAAACTCCTGACCTCAAATGATTTGCCAGCCTCAGCCTCCCAAAGTGCTGGGAATATAGGCGTGAGCCACCGTGCCCGGCCGATTAGTATTCTTAATTTAAGACATGTTAAGTTGGGTATTATTATTTGCAGCCAAAATAATCTCAACAGATAGCTACTAATGAATTTCACCTGCTTACTGCCTGCGCTATTTCTAAGAGGGGCATAAATACATCAGCAGCTGGGGCCCACGGAACAAGACGACCTAGACTCAGTCTTGATGGCCAAAAAACTTTAAGTTCAGTGAGCCCTGGGCATTGCCACTAAATAACTAGTTGCCTTGAGAATTATTCCAATAATAACTGTGACATTTATTATGCATTCACTTAATGCCAGGTATTATACAATGCAAAGTGCTGTAAGTAAGTCATCTCATTCCATCCTTAAAATTACCCAGGGAGATATGTATTATTATCCATATTTTACACATTAGGAAACTGAGAACCAGAAAAGCTAAGGAATTTGGCCAAGGTCGTACAGCGCATGAGTGGCAGAGACAGGATGCTAACCCCAATCTGTCAGACTCTCAAGATATTTCTTGTGGTGACCATGTTGTTTCATCTCCCTATGACTTATGAAGCTCTGTGTGTTCACACATTCACTGAAGTGCTTAACTATGCGAATAAAAGGCATTCATCATTGTAATCCCTAATGGAGATAACAGAAATATTAGCAAAGGCTGAAGTGAAAACAGTTCAAGTGAGGCCTAATTTTTTACAACGCCAAGGAATGATTTACTTTATAACAGCAAAGAATTTTATTTGACAAATGCATACTTTATCATCTCTGGTCTGCTGAAAATGTAAGTTTACATTTTCCTAGCCATAAAATTAAAATAATTTTGGCTCCAAAAACTGAAAAGAAATCCCATTGTAGGTTCAGGTCTTTCTCTGGGAATTTGAATGCTAAATATGGAGCCTGAAAAAATGCCATTTCTGTCAGGCAGGACAGACTCGAATCAGTAAGGTCAGGGTTCAAAATCTGGTTCTGGCTCTTGCTGACCGTGTGACCCTGGACACGACATTTCCCTCCTCCAAGTCTCAGCTTCCTGATCTGTAAGATGAGAATGACAACTCTCACTTCAGGCCTGGGATGGGGATTAAATCAGATACTCTGTGTAAGTTGCCTGGCAAACCAGGAGTGCTATCAAGGTTGGCTGTTATTAAAATATATACAAAGGGTCCAGCATGGAACCTGGTGCGTAGCAGCTACTTGATAAATCAGCCCTTCACTCTATCTTCCCTTTTCTGTTCCTCATCTTCAACTGTCTTCAGGGGTGGGCCTCCAAAGACAGAATCAAAACCAGACAGGATGAGGTCCTTCTGCACTTGGTTGTGAAAGGAGTAATGAGACAGTGCCCACACCTTGGTATGCTCTGCATTCTGGCAGCTTTCTACAGCATCATCCCTACACCCTGACCCAACACAGGGAAGCCAGCCAGTCTGCTAGTAGGCCACCTGCCAATTGGAAGACAAATTTGAGAAAAAGTCAGAGGATCAGAGTAAGGGACAGAAGAAGGGGTAGAGTGGAGTGAGAAGAAATGGTTAAGTTGGCTCAAGAGCCAAGCGTCTCTGGGAAGCTGGAGAGAGATAATCTTCCATACCCAGGTTAGAGCGGATTTCCACAAGGGAGGGAATATTTCAAGGGAATCTGGACTGCTAGTGAGAGAAGCAAAAGACGGGGCCTCAGCAAAGGATTTCCTATCCATAATCAAGGGAGCCACGAGTTCTCAATTAGTGTTGGTTAGTGAAAACTGCACTCCAAGTCCCATTGAAAAAAGCAGACAGAAAAGACCAGCAGTTCACATACTTGTTTAGAACTGTTGTTTCGAGGTCCTTTCCCCCATAATTAGAACTTCTCCTCAGCCCCATGAAGTTCTAAGGGCAGCCACCGTGGTTATCATCCCCATTTTATAGATTTGCCAACTGAAGCTTATTGCTGGCAATATGTTCTTGGTCAAGTAATGGAAAGGTAGATATAAAGATGAGTTTGTCCAGTGGTTCTTTTTTTATTTTTTTTTTTTTTTTTGAGACGGAGTCTTGCTCTGTCGCCCAGGCTGGAGTGCAGTGGCGCAATCTCGGCTCACTGCAAGCTCCGCCTCCCGGGTTCACGCCATTCTCCTGCCTCAGCCTCTCCGAGTAGCTGGGACTACAGGCGCCCGCCACCACGCCCGGCTAATTTTTTGTATTTTTAGTAGAGACGGGGTTTCACCGTGGTCTCGATCTCCTGACCTCATGATCCGCCCGCCTCCGCCTCCGCCTCCCAATGTGCTGGGATTACAAGCGTGAGCCACCACGCCCGGCCTTGTCCAGTGGTTCTTAAAAGAACCCAGAGCCCTGCATCCAGTGAGGATTCCAGGTGATTCTGATGACCAACCAGGTTTGGAGACCATTGATGTCACTCAATAAACTAACTGCAGAAAGAAACAGAGCCTGATAGAGGTGGAAGAATCTGCCCAAGGTCACTCAAATGAGTGGCTGAGACAAGTTTAGTCCTTCAGCTTACTGTCTCCATGACAGAGCTCTTGCCAGCTCACTCCATAGGCTGGTTACTCATGACAACCCTCAATATAGATAGGTTTTATTCATTCAATAAACCTTTATTGGGGACATCTTTGGTGCCAGGTGCCAGATTTTTGGCCTTAGAAAGTTCGTGGTCTAAAAGAAAATGGGACAAGTAGGCTTATGGCTGCAGGATGGCATAACGGTGCTACCAGAGAAGGAGGTATGATATACAAGCAAGGGGGTGTAAGAGGGGTAATTTCTGACCAGCAGGCTTCAGAGGAAGGGAGAAAAACATCAAGAAAACAAAGCCTCCTTATATGGAAGGTTGGTTACCTTTGTTTTAATAAGCCACTGGTGTGCTGTGACTTTATACAACTCAAGTCAGAATAAACGATTTTGAATGAAACATTTCTAAGGATATTTACTGGGTGTAAAAGAAACAATCTGACATTACTAAAATACGTTCAGACCAAAATAGAGGCACCAGGAAGACGTCCCTCTAGGCATGGATCTTCACTACCGTGCAAAGATCATATGTGCCTCTGCTCACAATTATTGACGAAAGTCAGTTCTCATCAGTGCCATGTAGGAGACCAGACAGGTCAGCGCACCCACTAAACTAACATGCGGAATTTACTGTTTCTACTGTTGCCAAAGTCACAGGGAAGTGGACACTTTCACGTGCAATTAGCAATATAAGTTAGGACAATATTTCTGAAGGACAGTTTGGCAAAATTTATGAAGATATGATACTTTCAAAATACTCTCTGAACAAGCCATTATACTTCTATGAGTTTATCCTGAGGGTAAATATATAAAAGAAAATATAGAAAGATATACATAGGGTGTTCAACAAAACATAGTTTCTAATAATAGTGAAAACTTGCGGAAAAGGGAAACATTCATAGATAAGAGAATGATGAACTAAATTATCATAAAACTATATACTTGAAAACCATTAAGTCAATAATAATGATGGATATGTATACTTAGGAATGTAGAAAAATGCTTGTATCACTCAGTAAAAAAAGCAAATTTCAAATTAGTTATTTAATATAATGCAACTTATGTGTAAATATAGCTTCCAGATATGTGTATTTATATCTAGAGAGAAACCTGGAAGATGGCTTTTAACCAAAACATCAGTAATATTGAGCAGGAGAGGGGGTGATTCTAATTTATTTTTCTGTGTATTATTTTACAATATTTATATAATCAGAACAAATAATAGGATTACTTTCACTGGAGACTATAATTTTTTTTTATTTATTTTATTCTTGAGCATAAAGTTTTCATTTTAGGAGACTAAAATTTTTGAAGAAATTAGTCCTAAGCAATAAGAAAATCCAACCTGATTTAATGAGACTGAAAATATTCATTCTTTATTTTTATGGGCTCCTTTTCTAAATATATACTTGTGTAACTGATTTATATATTCAGTCATGAAAACAGTTTGTTTGTTCACTTGAAACTATATAATAAGCACTTACTCTGAACATGGCAGAGGGACACTGCGGCATGAGGCATATAACGTGATGGGTGAGAAGTCAGGCAGACCTGGATTTGCATCCCTGTCCCATTACTCACCAGTTCACAACCTCAGATGGGCTATTCAATTGCTCTGAGCCTCATTTTCCTCATCTGTCAGAGATAATACAAATACCCATGGTATTAGTTATCTATTGCTGTGAAGCAAATTACTCAAAGACTTAGGGGCTTACAACAACAATGATCATTTATTATCTCATAGTTTCTTTGAATCAAAAATTTGGGGGCAGTTCAGCTAGTTCTGGGTCTTTGGTGAGGCTGCAGTCACATGAAGGCCTAACTGGGGCTGGAAGATTTGCTTCCAAGCTGGCTGTTAACAAAGGACTGGCAAGTTGGTGGTGGCTGTTGGTGGGAGGTCTTCTCTCCATAGCAGTCTCCACCTTGCTGCTTGAGTGTCCTCACAGCATGGTGTCTGGCTTTCCTCAGAAGGGACAATTGAAGGGGCCAAGGAGGAAGTTGACAATGCCTTTTATGATCTCACTTCGAAAATCACACACCACATCTGTAAGTATTCTATGGATGGCAGGTTAGCTCTGATTTAATGTGAGAGGGGATTCACAAAGGTGAATACCAGGAGGCAAGGATCATTGGAACCATCTTGAAGGCTGACTACCACCTATGTGAAATGAGAAAATGCTTACAAAGAGCTCAGTGCACCTGTACCGCACCTATAATAAATAAGCCATAGTGATGAGAAAGAGTGCATATAACTGTACTCAACAAATAGGTCCCAGATCCCTGCTCTTGTCCAAAGTCCTGTATTTTCCAGATGAGGAAACTGAGCCCAGAGAGGTTAGGTGGTTTGACTAGTCATACATGGAGTTGGTTTTTGAGCTAGGAGAAAAAGCAGGTTTTCTACCTTGCCCTATCCAAGGTCTTTCTTCCCGTAGAGAAAATCTCCGCAAAGATGCAGACTGAGGAACCACTTGCTAGAGCAAAGTGCTCACCAGAGTTGAAGATGAACAGATGTTTTAGAAAGAAGGGTAGGGAAGCTGTTAAGAAGATTCTGAATGTCAGGCTGAGGAATTTGTCTTCCTTTGATGGGAAAGGCAGTAGGGAGCCATTGAGGGGTTTTGAATGCAAAAGTGACCTAAACACAGCTGTGTATTCAGCAGATTGTGGAGGTCTCTAAAAAGAAACGCTGTTGGAGAAGTCCAGGCATCTGGGGACACAGGCAGCAGTAGTGGGAAAGCACAAGGCGCTCGAGAGTCACAGTATCTAGGAATCATATCCCTGTGTAACCTGTGGATTCCAGATTAATTACGGATTAAGGGACCAAGTCAAGAGGCTTAGGTGAGGGCAGCTAAAGGCTGGTGTATAGGCTGTGCCAGTGATCTCTGCCCAGCCTATAGCCCTGAGTCAGCCTCAATCTACCATGTGGGAGGCCTAAGAACATTCAATATGACTTGGAAGAAGAGCTTTAAAACAAATAGTCTGCCTTTCCTCTTGTTTCCAGCTCTCCAGCATGAAAAACTGATGCTACAAAAGGCTAGGCAAAATGGAATGTATGTGCTTCCGAGCTCAGCCCAAAGGGCCCTCCTCTACTGAAAGGCTCACTTGCCAGGAGAGAGGATGCTACGATGTGAAGGTTGTCACGCTCAAGGTTTTCTCTCCAAGCCTCACCTCCTCTATTAAATCTGTCCCCCTACTCCTCTTTAGGTAGAACTGACCTGCTGTCTGCCCTGAATACACATGCCACAGATGGATTCTCTCCTGACACCTCGAGTGCCATGATGCCCTGCTAACTTACCTGCTTCCTCCTCCAGCCCCAAACCTCCCCGAGGGTAGATGCTGTGCCGCCCATGTTCCTAGGGCCTTCCTAGCCTGAACACTATGATTTTGCTCTCTGAAAATATTAGACAAATACTTTTCTCTCCTAATTTCATCAGCTTTACACCCAGAAACAGGTTTACAGTCACAAGGGTTGTAACCTGGGCTCCAGAGGGCTGAATCCAGTCATAAGGCTACTGCCATAGGGCTATGAATCCAGTCCATCCATAGGGTCCTACCAACCATAGGGCCACGAGTGTTTTAGATTTATCACCCATTTTCCAGGACAGTAAAATGCCTTGTTTTTAAAAATAAATAGTAAGACAATTTTCTAAAAGAAGGAAATAAAATGCCTTGAGAAAGAAACACATTTTTTTCTAACTGGCACAAAAGCACTGTATAGGCTAGTTGTGGCCCTATCCATACATAGTTTTTAGCTGGTCAATATAACTTTAAAAACTGAATCAAAATGACTTTAGGCAGGGAACATGCTCTCCAGCTTGTCAATCCCCACCACTCCGTATGGTCTTACACTCTTAACCTCTGTTATATTTATTTACCACCTAGCCCTGGAAGGCTTGTAAGTTTGCAACCCTGCAACATGATACGAAACCTCATAAAGCAATCCCTTCCATCTTTGGGAAGCAAATGTTTTCAAGGTTCTTCATTAGCCTGAATGGAAATCTTCCCATAGCCTCTGTCCACCCCTCCTACTTCTGGGGTACTCTAGGTCCTATAGTACAAATACAATGTTTTTCTAAAGCACACTCTCTTACTTATTTGACGACTATCAGCAGAGTCTGTGTGAGGCCTTCTCTTTTCCATATTAAACATACTGTCTTCCTTCCACTATTTCCTATGACCTTGAATCCCCTCACTATAATCCTAATGTGACTTATTATCCCCTTAAAGAGGGGCATCCATACAGGCATGGTCTAATCCCTTGCAATTCAAAATGTAATCCAAAAGCCAGTAGCATTTGCATCACTTGGGAGCCTGTTACAAATGCACAACCTCAGACCCACCCCACACCTACTGAATCAAGATCCACAGGTGATTCATACGCACACACCTAATTAATGCAGGCTAAGATTATGCTAGTTTGTGAGAGCAACCGTGTTACATTGTCATCCCTGTTTCCTGTTATTTGAAATTCCTGTTTTTTACCCACACTCACTGCTAAGTTACATCTTCTTATATTAGTTTGATTGCAGCATGTAACAATCTGATTACATTTTGATGAGTTACCCACCTGCCTAGACTATGAATTTGTGGGCAAAACACAGATCATATTCATCTCTGTTTTTGGTACCAAGCAAAGGCCCTAGTACATAACAGGTGCCAATATAAGAAGTAACCAAAAAGTAAAATAACACTGGTCTAAATGACAAAAAAATTAAAATTAAAATTAAAATTAACTCTCTGCTGAACATTTCAAGGCATGGCTGGATCCAGGACTCAAAGATGGTGACAGGGACTTGGATCATCGCCACTTTCCACTTCTGCTTTCTTGGCATCAGCACCATCCTTGGTCAAGCTCTCTCTCCTTTTGTGGCCTCAAGATGGCTGCCAGTGTCACTCAGAGCCACAGCCTTTCTCATTCCAGTCCAGGTGGCAGAGTCTTCTGAAAACTTACGGGGGCAAACATTTCTTTTTTCTTTACTTTTTCAGAAACCTTAGCAAAATCCCCTCCAATTTCATTAGCTATGATGGAGTTATCAGTTCATTTCAGAGCGAACTACTGGAGCAACGGGGTTTAATATCCTAATGGGTTTAATTCAATGAGGACTCCCTCATGAGCAGCTAGAAACAGTTGAAAATTGAGGGAGGGTTCTATCAGGAAATTAGGAAACCGTTTGGAGAGGCGACATGTGTGCTGGGGAGGCGACCCATGGATGTCTACCATAATATTAAACAGGTCTGCATTTCAGTTGCCTTTAAATCCTGCAACTGTTGTTCAGGATATCCAAGATTACAGCAACCACTAGCACAGGTTATGGCCAGAAAACATTTCTATTTTTAAACAACACACAAACTATTCTGCTCCATCACATTGTTTCAGTGATCAACTTTAAAGGGCCCTGGCTTACCTCCTCCTGGAATAATAAAGCAGTCACAGGAGTTCTTTGGGCCACTCCAAAAACCACTCCAGAGTGGTTGGCCACACATAATAGAGGGTGCACTTGAAAGGCAGCATCCAATGACCAGTTCTGGTTGAAGACTTTTGTGTTTTTCAAAAGCTCAATAAGCAGCAGAAGTGACCACAATGTGTTTGAAACTTTATAGCATGTATCTTCAGGAGACAAAGTGCCTAAAACTAGATGGAAAGACTTGTAATTTTTTAAATTAAAAACTATAGACAGGAGAGGTAACAAAGTAAAATAAGCATGAATCCTACATTTCTATTTCAAAAATAAAATCCGAGGTATGGGGAAAATTGTAATATGGAATTCGGAAATCTGCTCTGGCCATATGCTGTACTGCATCAGCTTTCCTTGAGGCAAAAGGCTCTCAACGACCAGTCATGCTCAGCAGGGAGAGACATAACACCGAGACTAAAGGCGGGCAGGAGGGTACAGAGGGGCAATTCCTGTTTCACCTGAGTGATCAGAGGGCAAACTTCCCACCACCAGCCTCTGTGGACACATGCTACTGGTCAAGGTAGTCACTGTGTGAGGGCGAATGGACCACACAGGCCCATCGCCACTTCTCAAAAGAACAGCTTAAACTAAGACCTATTTAACTCTCAGGAAGGGTGTCAGTTATGTGATCTTCACAAATGAAAGGCAGCCTAAAACCAGTACCAGTGTAGTCCATTCTGTCAAAGAACCAATTTGTGTAGCACCGGGCTCTACCCCTTACTGAAGGAAGGCCTTTCGTATAATCACTTAGTCTCAGCTTCGGTTTCCTCTATGAGAGAAGGCAATAATTCCCCTCTCACAGACGGGTGTGAAAATAAAACAGTCCATGTAACAAACGCCTAGAAATGTTCAGGCCAAAGAACGCCTACCAACGTCATTTTCTTCCCTGGCCCCTGCTCAGTCCCACGCAGTGCTCTAAGTTTATAAACACACCACTAAAAAAATTCGGTCTTGTAGACCTTTTGCAATTTCTCTCTGAAATTGCAAATTGAAATTCATACATATGTATTAAGTCATACTTTATCATACTGTAGTAATTGTATTGGGAGGAAAAAAATTTTTTGAAAATCCTTCAGTTTTCACATAGATGGAGGTGAAATCAACACAAAATGACCAAATGGAGCATGGCCTCACCTTTTACTAAATGTAAGGCCTTGGGCAATTTTAGTTTAATAGAAGCCTTCAATCAATCACAGCTTTTAAAATAGCAGCAATAACAACAAACATCTCTCCCACTAGATTGTAAAGTCCTCGAGGGTTGAGAGCTCATTTATTCAACTTTATATTCTATTAACATCCCTAGTCAACTGGCCTGCACATATTAGGAAGATAAGCTGCAATAGCTTGAAGGGTTTATCACTTGAAGGGCTTAAAAGTCTGCTAAATTATTATAAAATGAAAAATATAAAAATCAAAATAGAAAGAGGCTGGACCACTAACAAGTAGAGTCACAGTTTTCAAATTTTTTTAATTAAAATTTTTTTTAAATGTCTCGGCCTAGAGACAGATCTATCAAGTCTAGCTCTATGATTCCATGATCTCTGGCAAGTTACTTTTTCTGTCCACACTTCGGTTTCCTTAGCCACATAAGGAAGTGAACAAAGTTTTCCAAAATCCCTTACACCTCTAAAATTAGGTATCCAAATTTCTACACACACTTGTGGCAAATCTATGACAAAGGCACGCTGCCAGGCACTGTAAGAGACATGAAAGAGAAAAGACCAGAGCTGCCCTTCAATGAGCTCATGGATTATTAAACAATAAAAAACAGGGGCACAAATAGCAGCGATTCAAGGCAGAAAGGGGCAGTGGCTATCAGAGAGGTACTGATGTGGAACCGTGAGCTGTGGAGACAAGGACTGGCTTTGTGGAGGGGTGGCTTTTGTTCCCGCTTCAATGTAGCAAATATGGAGCACCAGTCATGCCAGGCACTGTGTCTTAGCACGAAAGAAAAAAAAAAAAACCACAACTATGACCAAGACAAACAGATTCCTGTGGAGCATCACAAAGCAAATAGGAATGAATCCATAGCTCTGTTTGCAGAGAAGTGATGATGGTACAGTGGAGTGGCATGAGAAAAGGTAGAAAGGTAGGAGGCAGCTGATGTGGAGCCCCTGAAATGCCAAGCTATGGAGTCTGGATTTTAATTGGTCCAACAAAATAACCTAACAATTCTAAGTGACTGACTATACACTAAACTTCACAGAATCACTAATTTTGTATCCAAATACACACTGCCTTTCTGTAACAAAAAGGAAGACGTTTGAAAGAAAATTGCCAAAAGACATAATTTAAATAAATTTATTTGTGAAAGAAAAACATCTGAACATCAGGTACAGTCTGATCAACAATGTCATAACTCATTCTCGGGAGTACTCTTATGCAGTTTGCAAGAGAAATTCCATGTGAGGCATCAGCTGAACATTTACCAAAATTCAGAAAGCCTTCAAACCTGAGTATTACACAATACATAATGACAATGATACAGTAATAAAAATACAATATCAAATACTACTTTGTGAGTTACAAACTACAATATAAACAATTTAGGCCCTTTTTAAAAAATGAAAAAATATTTCTATTACAGCCTTATTTCAAGCATTTTCAGTTAGATACAGCTTTAAATACTTTTACTCACAATAGATAGCGAAAGAATGTCTTCATAAGTATCTGTAGGTAAAATATATTACTTGCTTAATGTTTGCACTCTGAAGTATACTTTGACACATACAAGTTCCGATAAGAGAATGAAATTGCTGTGGCAAAATCCTGGCTGATGATCAAGACTTGGAGAGTTCTCATATTAAGTTAAAAAAATTTACATCACTGAAAAAAGAAGCAAGGACATACAAAGAAGCAACATCATTCTTTTGCAACGAAGCAGTCTAATTCCAGGGAATGGGTTTTCCATTTTGAATTCAAAGTGTGTGGTCCCAAAGTCGAATTCTTTCAAATCCAAGGAGCTGCCTTGCCACTGTGAGG
This sequence comes from Hylobates moloch, assembly GCF_009828535.3. Taxonomy (NCBI): domain Eukaryota; kingdom Metazoa; phylum Chordata; class Mammalia; order Primates; family Hylobatidae; genus Hylobates; species Hylobates moloch. The sequence goes on along the minus strand of NW_026652292.1, from coordinate 72,321,051 downwards.
CAATAGCAATGATTAAGCAAGTTGGGAGGAAAGTGCTAACTGAACTACAGAGATGGTCACTGATAAAACAAGTTCCTAGAAGTCCTCGGGCCCACCCAGAGGTGAAGGGCAACCAGAACTATCAACACAAAAGAAAAATGTGCTCACTGAACTGCACACATAGAGCTTCTAGGAGGGTTAACAGTCCTTGACATAGGTTCCTGGTTGTAGTTTACAATATCTGCCTTCACCACCCTCTGTCATAAAAGAAAACAAAGTTATTATCAGGACATCAGAACATTTAGAAAGAGCTCCTTAAAGTATATTTTTATTTTCTGAACTTTGCTGAACTTCTGATGATGGACACCATAAATGAAGCAGGAATTGATATTAAAGGAATAAGCCAGACAAACAAATGAAGAGTGGATTTTTTTTTTTTTTTTCAAGAAGAGAATGGCAACTCAGCTATTGAGTTATCCCTGGTTTTATGACATTAACTTGAGGTTATCATAAGTCTAATGAAAAACTGATGAATCAATAATGAAAAATTAAACCCTGATAATAATTTAGAGCAAAATAATTTAAATGAATCATTCACATATATTTTAAATCACAGAAAAGAACTCATCATTTCAAAGTAAAAAATAACATTATTGCTTAATATTTCCATAAGCCATTATATTTAGCAAAAACTTTTCATTGAATGTTTACAGCAGTTTGTGAGTTTGTAAGAAGACATTTAAATGTTAAAGAGGATTCACATATAAAGCAGAAATATTCTGAGCAACCCATTTTTAAATCTTTTCAAATTTCTAAACCTTTCCTCCAAAATCCCTAACTTATTTCCAAATGGCTCACTATTGGTTATGAATACAACTCTAACAAAATACAGTATAATGAAAAAATTTAGAAAATTACTTCATATTCATGTTTTTAAAATAATTTAAACCAAAAGATAATTTTAACTCTTCCCTTCTTCCCTCTAACACACACTTCAAGGAATATCTAAAATGATACACTTAGCTATATGCTTAATATTCATCTCTAAGTAATACTTTAAAACAAATCCTTTACTGTTTTCAACTCTACAAAGTCTGCACACACAAGCAGACAAACAAGGGCAATTCAAGGCAAATTTTAAAAATACTCTTTCAATTACCAAGCTATTTCAGGAAAAATGGTAAGGAATGAATAATGAAATAACTGCCTCAATTCTCCACTTCACTGCACATGTAATAAACACAACCATAAAGACAAATATGTTTAAAAGTAACTGAAATGTTACTTTAATTTGTTCCCAATTTCTTAATTCACGTCTCCTGGCAGAGGACCAATTTTTTAGTTCTAAATCAAGACGTAGACGCGATATTAATTTCCAATAATGTACAATAATCATCTGAACTTCCCTATTCATAAGGAATAAAGAACAAGATAGCATTCAATGGTTCTCCCTTCCCACCTCCCCAAACTGTAATAATTTATCACTTAATACCTGCACTACTGTACTGAACAGATTCTACTCTGAGCAGAGCTGGTGTGTTGATTATCTTCTTCAGGGTACTTCACTATTTCTGCCCTGACAATACGCTGTCAATTCCATACAACATAAATGAGACAAAGAAGAAAGAATTAAAAAAAAAAAGACAAAATGGAAAGTATGTTCAATGACTGAATATAGAAAAAAACACCAAAGAAGAAAAATAAAATTAACATATAAATGTAAACATGTCACACACACACACACACACACACACACACCAGAAAGTACACATACAAAAGGAAAGGAACAAAGACCCAAGAAACATTATTCTTTGTAATTCTATTTAATTACTGAAATAGAAATGACCAATGAACTTCCCAAATTGTAAGTTCCATTTTTGATAACACAACTATATATAACATATATAATGCCCAGGATTTCAGAAGACTATGAAGAATTATGAGGTTTTTCTATGTTAAAGTGCAATAAAAGGATTAATTCCATTTCCATTAACAAGCTTTACTGAAGATATACAATGTGCCAGTCGCTCTATACTGTGAATGTATGGGCGACTTACATAGAATCTATTCACAAGTTGCTGAGGACCTAATGGAAAGAGAAACACATATACAAATTGCCATACAAGTTAAACACTTAACTAGTGGACTTATGCTGTGGGAACACAGAGGAAGGAGTAATTAATTATCTTTGAAGGTGGGGAGAGGAATGAAGAAATCAGAGGAAGCCATATGCCATTTACAATTTTTATATTTAATACTATTTATTACTTGTCCAAGACTTCCTTATGCTGCTCACTCCCCCATTCCTCCCAATCCTAACCTCCATACTTCCGAATTTCATACAGAAACAAACAAGTTCAAAATGCAGTTGCAGGTCATATAAAAAAAATTCACAAGGTACAATATTTAAGTACAACAACTGTTGCTTTCAAATATCTAAGTTTTACTAAATAAGAAACTATTTATTTTTACCTTGTTATATTCTTAATTGCTGCTACCCTTAGGATAAAAAGACCATATGTGACAAATATGTATGACACAGATAACATGCTACCCAAATATTTTAGATTTAAAACTATCCTCGCTATCCATGTGATTGCAAATATCCTATTTCAGGACACGCATCCTTCATAATAGCATCTATTAATTTATTAAGATAGAAAAGCATCTTAATATGAGTTGCTGTCTGTGATTACATTTATAAATAAAGATCCTATAAACAATTGAGAGTCAATGAATAGGATGCTGAGGCATACGAACATATCAGCCTTGGGTGGCTTCTGCTTAAGTTCTTTAGCAACAAGCAGCATTAACTTTTGGACAAGACTCATGATTTACTAGGCACTCTGCCTGATGCTATCAACAGAAGCAATACCAACTGCCAAATGAGGTATGAGTAGGGGGGTACATCAGTGAAATATTGTATACCATTATCTAACCTCCCCAAACCTAATTGTTTCATGCCAAACTATGGTGACAATGAAGAGGTGGGATTTTCATAATCAGTAAGCAACTCATTAATCCAACAAAATGTTGGTTTAAGTCTTATCCTATAAACACAACCAGGTTACTGTCCTGTGCTCAAGACATTTTGGTCCAAGTACTGACTAATGTAAATGACTTGGATTTCACTATTAATTTTCATCAAATTAATGAAGAATTAACAAGACAGCATCACTCTCAGGGGCTTTGACTCTTTGACATAAAGCTTTGTAAAATGTTTCCAAACTGTAAGCCATAACCAAGGCTCTGCAGATTCCAAATTTCACTTTCAATGATTAGAAAAACATAATTTCCATGTCATAAACTTCATGGTAGGTGGTTTCACTATAGTCAGCTTATTTAAAAGCCATTTATTGATGTTTTTAGAGAAAATGTTACCTACAAAATACCAACCTTTATTTTTAGAGCCACAAAGTACACTCGATTATTCTCTGCTATTAGTTGATGAAATGAAAATAATGAAGTGGCCCTAAGAGGAAAAGAGTTATATGGGTGAATACAAGCTTAACCCTGATATTTTCAAAGAGCATTTGCCAAGTGGATACTGGAAATGGAAGTGGTAGCAATGGAGGGCATAAGCAAGAAAGCAACCTATGGGTTGGGGCACAAGGTGTAAGGAGTATAGATGGATTCTGTGCAATTGTACCTTACTCCAGGTAATAGGAACATATTTACCACTGCAAAAGCCATAGTTTGTCACGGCCAGAATATGGAGTAAACACACCCTGAAGGCTAAAACATCTGTCATTGTCATTCATTCAAAGCCAACCACTATCCCAGATATTGCAGAAATTTAGGTAAATAATGCATAATCTGTTTTTTTGAGATGCTAAGAGTCTAGAATAGAAAACAGATGTGTAAACTATTACAGAATATTCTGACTGGTATATATTCAAAGTGCAACAAGATTACAGAATACAATTTAAAGCACGGATATAGGATATAACATGTTAAAAGGCATAGTACTTTGCACAGAGTGGGAGTTTTTAAAATGCTACTCTTCTATATAACGAATGGGCCATTATATGCTGCCAGTAACAAAACATTGGGCAAGTTATTTCACTTCTGTCTTCACAATTTCCTAATCTATAAAAACAAGGTCTACCTACATGATCTCTAAAGTCACATCTGGTTTTGAAATTTCATTTAAAAAATTAATTTAAAAGGTGAATAGGAAAAAGAAAAAATGTTATGTGATATGAAAATCCATTAAGCAACGTTTAATATCTGAGGGTTAGAGTAGTATGTATAAAATAAGAAAATATGCTCCTCAAGAAAACAAGTGGTCTTTAGGATAAGAAAGAAATCCCAGTACAGTTTTAATAAACATACTGGAGAAAATGATCGTAAAAAATTAACATGTGGGTAAAAAGAATCTGAGGAAGATCAACATTCAGGTAAAGCTAAAAAGCAGAAAGGACCTTAATACCAAAGGATAAATGGGTACTTGTACTGTACAATAATATGCCAATTAAGATAACTAAACTCTTGAGCATGTCTATTACATGCCAAGCCCTACGTGAGATACTTTCAGATACAGTCTGAAAATAATTTGAGGGGACAATAAGGAATATATATTTTTAGCAAGTTTAATGAATATTTCAGACATGATAGAAATTTTTGGTATTTTAAAAACTAATCCAAACCTAGTTCAAACCAAGTAGAAATTCATAGTTTATTAATTGGCAAGCAAAAATGCTGAGGCTTAAAATGTATTAAGAACTCTTAACACCAAGTAGATATGGCAAAACTTCCTTGCAATTCAGACTGAAGGACACAAGGCAGGACTAAAAGGACTATGCTTTTTCTTTACCAATTATCTAATGCATTCTGAAAGAGCTGATTGCTGGATTTCCTAAACCACAGCAATTGTAAATTTATTTTCTCTCCTAAAGGTCTATGTACTTTGCAAATAAAAAATCTGAACAACCTGGGAAACTAGAACACTTGTTAACAACAGTATCAATTCTTACACTATCTTAGAGGATAAGATAGTGGGGAGAAAGGGGAAGACTACATAAATGATGCAAATGAAACTATAAGCCAAACTGGGAATTGTGAAAAATGGATCTATAGTGTTCATTGTTTAAATGTTTGGCTGCTCCACTTATTCTGGGAGCTCCTTGAGGATAGGGACTTTCTCTTATTCATTTCTGTATCCCCAGATTCTAGTGGGGCCCCCTGGCATTACACAGACCCTCAAAATATGATTACTGTGTTAATAAATTGCATTCACTTTCTTTTCTCTCTCTTCCTCTTCCTTGCAAAGCTTGAAATGTGTGTTGATAACTCATTTTATATAACTCCCAAATAGGAGCAATCTAGGTTAGAAATAAACTAGCAGAATCTCTTTAAATAGTCAGTGAATGGAACTAGGACTAAAACCCCATTGTAAATATTTATGTCACAAACTAAATTATTATAGTAGAGCATCAACATCAATGGGACTGGTGAATCTGCCATTTAACTCCTTTTCTATAGAATAATACAAAGTACTTTCAAACATTCCCTTGAATCCCCCCAGTAATCTTTCAAATGTCGCAGCAACCACATGCAGTGTGTATGTGTGTGTATATATACGTATGTATGTATGTGTGTGTATATATGTGTGTGTGTGTGTGTGTGTGTGTGTGTATATATATATATATATATATATATATATAATCTGCACTTCCTAGACTTTTAGATGAACTTGCCAAATCTTTCCACTGAGAAATATGAACTGTAAAGTCAATAATTTAATTGGCAAAAACACTAAATTCATCAGGATCAAGAAAGACTAATGAGGCTTCTTGCTATACACAAAAAATTCTGACAAACATATAGAAGAGAGCTGCAGTAACCTGAATTCACCTTCAAATGAATGCATTAAGAGTAAATGCCACCAACAAACTGAAGATAGAATTAAACCTCAAAGCATAAAAAACAAGGTGGATGTGCAGGCAGGGTAGCGAACTATGTAGTTAACACATCTAATATCTCTTTATTTAAAATATGCCAGTATATTAAGCCCATATATAAAGTCAAAATAGTAACTCTATTGATCTTGCAACACGAGGGAGCTAATGCTAATAAAGCTTCCCCCAAATTTTGCCTCCAGTTGTTTCATTTCTCCAGAGGTCTCCTTGTATCTGATCACCACTGCACAGCTCAGGCGGTAGAAGGAATTCTTCCTCAGTGCAGCCCTCTCACCAGTGAAGCACCAGCCCACCATTCCCTCTTTCAGAAAGACCACCAATCATTGGGTTTCTCCTATCTTCATTCCTCCAGGCAAGAAACTTCAGGGTTATCTTGGACTTCTATTCTCTCTTATCCAATAATTCCACAAGCCCTATTGGTTCTTCCTTAAAATCTCCCTTACATCCATCCAACCTTTCCATTCCACCTTGACATTGGCCTTATTCACATGGTAGCAGTAACTCAGTCTCCTTACCTCAATCTCCCTCCCATCCAATGACATATAAAAATATCCCATTAGATTAATTCTATCTAAAAACTGCTTTTGGGGTGGAGCCAAGAAGGCCGAATTAGGAACACCTCCGGTCTAGAGCTTCCAGCGAGAGTGACGCAGAAGATGGGTGATTTCTGCATTTCCATCTGAGGTACCAGGTTCATCTTACTAGGGATTGACAAATGGTGGGCGCAGGACAGTCGGTGAAGCGCACCATGTGCGAGCCGAAGCAGGGCGAGGCATTGCCTTACTCAGGAAGCGAAAGGGGTCAGAGAGTTCCCTTTCCTAGTCAAAGAAAGGGGTGACAGACAGCACCTGGAAAATCGGGTCACTCCCACCCTAATACTGCGCTTTTCCAATGGGCTTGGAAAACGGCACACCAGGAGATTGTGTCCCGCACCTGGCTAGGAGGTTCCTACGCCCATGGAGTCTCGCTGATTGCTAGCACAGCAGTCTCCGATCAAACTTCAAGATGGCAGAGAGGCTGGGGGAGGGGCGCCCGCCATTGCCAAGGCTTGCTTAGGCAAACAAAGCAGCCAGGAAGCTGGAACTGGGTGGAGTCCACCACAGCTCAAGGAGGCCTGCCTGCCTCTGTAAGCTCCCCCTCTGGGGGCAGGGAACAGACAAACAAAAATTCAGCAGTAACCTCTGCAGACTTAAACGATCCTGTCTGACAGCTTTGAAGAGACTAGTCGTTCTCCCAGCACACAGCTGGAGATCTGAGAACAGGCAGACTGCCTCCTAAAGTGGGTCCCTCAACCCCAAGCAGCCTAACTGGGAGGCACCCCCCAGTACGGACAGACAGACACCTCACTCGGCCGGGTACTCCTCTGAGACAAAACTTCCAGAGGAACGATCAGACAGCTGACTTTGCGGTTCACGAAAATCCGCTGTTCTGCAGCCACAGCTGCTGACACCCAGGCAAACACGGTATGGAGTGGACCTCTAACAAACTCCAACAGATGTGCAGCTGAGGGTCCTGTCTGTTAGAAGGAAAACTAACAAACAGAAAGGACATCCACACCAAAAAACCATCTGTACATCACCATCATCAAAGACCAAAAGTACAAAAAACTACAAAGATGGGGAGAAAACAGAGCAGAAAAACTGAAAACTCTAAAAAGCAGAATGCCTCTCCTCCTCCAAAGGAATGCAGTTCCTCACCAGCAACGGAACAAAGCTGGACAGAGAATGACTTTGACGAGTTGAGAGAAGAAGGCTTCAGATGATCAAACTACTCTGAGCTACAGGAGGAAATTCAAACCAATGGCAAAGAAGTTAAAAACTTTGAAAAAAAATTAGACGAATGGATAACTAAAACAACCAACGCAGAGAAGTGCCTGAAGGAGCTGATGGAGCTCAAAGCCAAGTTTCGAGAACTACGTGAAGAATGCAGAAGCCTCGGTAGCCGTTGCAATCAACTGGAAGAAAGGGTATCAGTGATGGAAGATGAAATGAATGAAATAAAGCGAGAAGGGAAGTTTAGAGAAAAAAGAATAAAAAGAAACGAACAAGGCCTCTAAGAAATATGGGACAAGGTGAAAAGACCAAACCTACGTCTGATTGGTGTACCTGAAAGTGACGGGGAGAAAGGAACCAAGTTGGAAAACACTCTGCAAGATATTATCCAGGAGAACTTCCCCAATCTAGGAAGGCAGGTCAACATTCAGATTCAGGAAATACAGAGAACGCCACAAAGATACTCCTCGAGAAGAGCAACTCCAAGACACATAATTGTCAGATTCACCAAAGTTGAAATGAAGGAAAAAATGTTAAGGGCAGCCAGAGAGAAAGGTCGGGTTACCCACAAAGGGAAGCCCATCAGACTAACAGCAGATCTCTCAGCAGAAACTCTACAAGCCAGAAGAGAGTGGGAGCCGATATTCAACATTCTTAAAGAAAAGAATTTTCAACCCAGAATTTCATATCCAGCCAAACTAAGCTTCATAAGTGAAGGAGAAATAAAATACTTTACAGACAAGCAAATGCTGAGAGATTTTGTCACCACCAGGCCTGCCCTAAAAGAGCTCCTGAAGGAAGCACTAAACATGGAAAGGAACAACCGGTACCAGCCACTGCAAAAACATGCCAAATTTTAAAGACCATCAAGGCTAGGAAGAAACTGCATCAACTAACGAGCAAAATAACCAGCTAACATCATAATGACAGGATCAGATTCACACGCAACAATATTAACATTAAATGTAAATGGGCTAAATGCTCCAATTAAAAGACACAGACTGGTAAACTGGATAAGGAGTCAAGACCCATCAGTGTGCTGTATTCAGGAAACCCATCTCACGTGCAGAGACACACATAGACTCAAAATAAAGGGATGGAGGAAGATCTACCAAGCAAATGGAAAACAAAAAAAGGCAGGGGTTGCAATCCTAGTCTCTGATAAAATGGACTTTAAACCAACAAAGATCGAAAGAGACAAAGAAGGCCATTACATAATGGTAAAGGGATCAATCCAACAAGAAGAGCTAACTATCCTACACATATATGCACCCAATACAGGAGCACCCAGATTCATAAAGCAAGTCCTGAGTGATCTACAAAGAGACTTAGACTCCCACACAATAATAATGGGAGACTGTCAACATTAGACAGATCAACAAGACAGAAAGTTAACAAGGATACCCAGGAATTGAACTCAGCTCTGCACCAAGCAGACCGAATAGACATCTACAGAACTCTCCACCCCAAATCAACAGAATACACATTTTCTTCAGCACCACACCACACCTATTCCAAAACTGACCAAACAGTTGGAAGTAAAGTTCTCCTCAGCAAATGTAAAAGAACAGAAATTATAACAAACTGTCTCTCAGACTACAGTACAATCAAACTAGAATTCAGGATTAAGAAACTCACTCAAAACTGCTCAACTACATAGAAACTGAACAACCTGCTCCTGAATGACTACTGGGTACATAACGAAATGAAGGCAGAAATAAAGATGTTCTTTGAAACCAACGAGAACAAAGACACAACATACTAGAATCTCTGGGACACATTCAAAGCAGTGTGTAGAGGGAAATTTATAGCACTAAATGCCCACAAGAGAAAGCAGGAAAGATCCAAAATTGACACCCTAACATCACAATTAAAAGAACTAGAAAAGCAAGAGCAAACACATTCAAAAGCTAGCAGAAGGCTAGAAATAACTAAAATCAGAGCAGAACTGAAGGAAACAGAGACACAAAAAACCCTTCAAAAAATTAATGAATCCAGGAGCTGGTTTTTTGAAAAGATCAACAAAATTGATAGACTGCTAGCAAGACTAATAAAGAAGACAAGAGAGAAGAATCAAACAGACACAATAAAAAATGATAAAGGGGATATCACTACCGATCCCACAGAAATACAATCTCTACCATCAGAGAATACTACAAACACCTCTACGCAAATAAACTAGAAAATCTAGAAGAAATGGATACATTCCTCGACAAATACACCCTCCCAAGACTAAACCAGGAGGAAGTTGAATCTCTGAATAGACCAATAATAGCCTCTGAAATTGTGGCAATAATCAATAGCTTACCAACCAAAAAGAGTCCAGGACCTGATGGATTCACAGCCGAATTCTAACAGAGGTACAAGGACGAACTGGTACCATTCCTTCTGAAACTATTCCAATCGATAGAAAAAGCGGGAATCCCCCCTAACACATTTTATGAAGCCAGCATCATCCTGATACCAAAGCCTGGCAGAGACACAACCAAAAAAGAGAATTTTAGACCAATATCCTTGATGAACATTGATGCAAAAATCCTCAATAAAATACTGGCAAACCGAATCCAGCAGCACATCAAAAAGCTTATCCACCATGATCAAGTGGGCTTCATCCCTGGGATGCAAGGCTGGTTCAACCTATGCAAATCAATAAATGTAATCCAGCATATAAACAGAACCAAAGACAAAAACCACATGATTATCTCAATAGATGCAGAAAAGGCCTTTGACAAAATTCAACAACCCTTCATGCTAAAAACTCAATAAATTAGGTATTGATGGGACATATCTCAAAATAATAAGAGCTATCTATGACAAACCCACAGCCAATATCATACTGAATGGGCAAAAACTGGAAGCATTCCCTTTGAAAACTGGCACAAGACAGGGATGCCCTGTCTCACCACTCCTATTCAACATAGTGTTGGAAGTGCTGGCCAGGGCAATCAGGCAGGAAAAGGAAATAAAGGGTATTCAATTAGGAAAAAAGGAAGTCAAATTGTCCCTGTTTGCAGATGACATGATGGTATATCTAGAAAACCCCATCGTCTCAGCCCAGAATCTCCTTAAGCTGATTAGCAACTTCAGCAAAGTCTCAGGATACAAAATCAATGTATAAAAATCACAAGCATTCTTCTACACCAGTCACAGACAAACAGCCAAATCATGAGTGAACTCCCATTCACAATTGCTTCAAAGAGAATAAAATACCTAGGAATCCAACTTACAAGGGATGTGAAGGACCTCTTCAAGGAGAACTACAAACCACTGCTCAATGAAATAAAAGAAGATACAAACAAATGGAAGAACATTCCATGCTCATGGGTTGGAAGAATCAATATCGTGGAAATGGCCATACTGCCCAAGGTAATTTATAGATTCAATGCCATCCCCATCAAGCTACCAATGACTTTCTTCACAGAATTGGAAAAAACTACTTTAAAGTTCATATGGAACCAAAAAAGAGCCTGCGTCGCCAAGTCAATCCTAAGCCAAAAGAACAAAGCTGGAGGCATCACGCTACCTGACTTCAAACTATACTACAAGACTACAGTAACCAAAACAGCATGGTACTGGTACCACAACAGAGACATAGATCAATGGAACAGAACAGAATCCTCAGAAATAATGCCACGTATCTACAACTATCTGATCTTTGACAAACCTGACAAAAACAAGCAATGGGAAAAGGATTCCCTATTTAATAAATGGTGCTGGAAAAACTGGCTAGCCATATGTAGAAAGCTGAAACTGGATCCCTTCCTTACACCTTATACAAAAATTAATTCAAGATGGATTAAAGACTTACATGTTAGACCTAAAACCATAAAAACCCTAGAAGAAAACCTAGGCAATACCATTCAGGACATAGGCATGGGCAAGGACTTCATGTCTAAAACACCAAAAGCAATGGCAACAAAAGCCAAAATTGACAAATGGGATCAAATTAAACTAAAGAGCTTCTGCACAGCAAAAGAAACTACCATCAGAGTGAACAGCCAACCTACAGAATGGGAGAAATTTTTCTCAACCTACTCATCTGACAAAGGGCTAATATCCAGAATCTACAATGAACTCAAACAAATTTACAAGAAAAAAACAAACAACCCCATCAAAAAGTGGGCAAAGGACATGAACAGACACTTCTCAAAAGAAGACATTTATGCAGCCAAAAAACACATGAAAAAATGCTCATCATCACTGGCCATCAGAGAAATGCAAATCAAAACCACAATGAGATACCATCTCACACCAGTTAGAATGGCCATCATTAAAAAGTCAGGAAACAACAGGTGCTGGAGAGGATGTGGAGAAACAGGAACACTTTTACACTGTTGGTGGGACTGTCAACTAGTTCAACCATTCTGGAAGTCAGTGTGGCGATTCCTCAGGGATCTAGAACTAGAAATACAATTTGACCCAGCCATCCCATTACTGGGTATATACCCAAAGGATTATAAATCATGCTGCTATAAAGACACATGCAAGCGTATGTTTATTGTGGCACTATTCACAATAGCAAAGAGTTGGAACCAACCCAAATGTCCAACAACAATAGACTGGATTAAGAAAATGTGGCACATATACACCATGGAATATTATGCAGCCATAAAAAATGATGAGTTCATGTCCTTTGTAGGGACGTGGATGAAACTAGAAACCATCATTCTCAGTAAACTATCGCAAGGACAAAAAACCAAACACCACATGTCCTCACTCATAGGTGGGAATTGAACAATGAGAACACATGGACACAGGAAGGGGAACATCACACTCCAGGGACTGTTGTGGGGTGGGGGGAGGAGGGAGGGACAGCATTAGGAGATATACCTAATGCTAAATGACGAGTTAATGGGTGCAGCACACCAGCATGGCACATGGATACATATGTAACAAACCTGCACATTGTGCACATGTACCCTAAAACTTAAAGTATAATAATAATTTTAAAAAACTGCTTTCATTTATTGCCCTACCTCAAAATGATTATAGGTCAAATAAAATTAATCAACTTGGCATTCATAAATCCCCAAAATCTGTTCTCAAACTCTTTATACTCTGACACAAATGGTAATTTATTTTAACCAAACTGCTCTTCTGTTTCCAAAATATAACCTAACCTTTTCTACCCAGGTATATTGTTCATACCAGCTCCTCTTTCAGCCATTTTCTCCCTTCCCACTCCAAACTGCCCAGTACACCTTCCCCCCGTATGGCAGAGTGGAAATACCAAGGGCACTGGTATCAGAGAGACCTGGGTGCAAATTCTGGCTCCACCACTGCCCAACTAAGGGTTAGTGATCAAGTTACTGAATTTCTCCACAGTCTCAGCTTCCTGATCATAAAATAATAAAATTTCACCTGATCCAGGGAGTTATTATGAGGATTAACTGAGATAACACAGTCCCCCTGGCACATAACCTATTAATTTTCTTTACTGAAAGCAGGGATATTTTAAAGTCTTTTAATTCTTTTTTAGACCCACTACTATACTGAGTTTACAATGTATGATCAATAAATCACTTATGATAATCACAGACTCTCTAATTAAGCAGAGACAAACATTATTTAGACAGAGAAGCTAAAAAGCAAAGGAATTACTTGACCTCTGGGATACAAGGTCTGTGTGATCAAGCAAATCATGGTGACTTCTCTTTCTTATATTCTCCTAGGCCCAAACCAAGTGACCACTTTTTATGTGTCTGGGAGCTATTTAAACATCACAAAGTATCTTAGCGCTGTATCTGGCCATACCAAGTGCTAAAACAAATGTCTTTGAATGATGGGAATTAAAATTAGCAAATGTTTAGAGTTTCAAATGTTTTAATCAACTCTTAGAAACAGCCATATCAGCATAACAATTTCAAATATTTGCTTCGATTGTTTTAAAACACACACACACACACACACACACACACACACACACACACACACACACGGAGAGACCATGAGAAAAAGATACAGAACTAACTCTGAAAGAATTAAAGAAAAATTTAAGGATGGGAAAATATAATTATACTTTTTTAGTTGCACAGGGTGCGAATAGGGTGGAAGAAATTGAGGAAAAATGTAATTAGTTTGTTACTTCTAATCAAACCACTTCTGAAGCATAACTTTATAGGCTCTTGCTCTGATTTTTCATCCTATCAAACATATGAATTAGTGGGAAATTATAGTGGTACTTTAAAGTTCTTGGCTGCTGCTGCATGTTTTTTTCTTAGCCTAAGAAAAGTACCTAGGAATAATGAAAAAACATAGAAATCCTTACTAATTAATAACACTACTAAACTGACAACAAAATAACATCAAAACTAATATCACTACAGTCAAGGATGTTTTAAAATTGAATAGAGGCTCCAAAAGGATTTAAATAAAGAAGTACCAGACAATGTGGTCAGCACCTTAACTCACTAGTTAACCACTAATAAAAATTTTTTATACTAGTATCTTTTTTCCCCAACAAAAGAGACAAAATGAGGTTTCAAGGGTATAATCTGGCAAAAAGTTAACATTCTCCATCTTCTGTAATAAACACTGATTCATACATACAATCTATTCCCAAAGCTTTTAGAGATACATACACGGAAGGCATAAATGGGAAAGAATTTATGGGTGAAAATTAATGCCTTGTAAGAAATTCATTAATTTTTTAAATATAAAGTTCAAGGTAATCACCTGTGACTGTTCTATTTCTGCTTTGTTTAATTTGATCCCAAGGATTTCAGCAGCAACTTTCTGAAAGCACAGGAAGACCTACATAACACAAATGGGTTTAAATGATTTAAAAGAGGCACGCTTGAGTTATCTTCAAATAAACAGAATTTTCTTAAAAATGATAAACAGCAATAATTGCAAAAATATGATATAGCAGGTGATTCCAAAAATAGCTTTATTTGTCAAATGTAGCAACATTTTAAATACAATAATCTTTAAATTATTAAGCCGTAATTTAAAACTCCATGCAATTCAATGAATTGGTCATTTTCGCTAAACGCACACATGAAAGATTTAACATGATGATTACAGCTACCACTTCAAAAAACAACAAACCAATCCTACTTACTAGTATAAAAACTCCCATAATTGCTGAAGAAAATAAAAATAATCTATACTTTACCAACCTAGTTTTTCACTGTCAATTTTATCTTGGTCCTTTTAGCCGCCTTTGGCCTATCTCAAAAGGTCTTACTTTCTAATACTTTAATACTCTCTGTGCTTTTCATATCATTCCAACAAATTCTCCATGTATCTTGAGTAAATCAACTTGGTACTGTTTACTATATCTTATCAGTTCAGAGTAAAGGAAAAATATATGCCATTACAATTAAACAAAAATAGACAAATATTTTTCTATAAATAGCCTTTCCACACATAGTTAGCTTATGTCAGGTCCACTATAATTACTAGAGTTCCAATCCTGACATTTACTGTAGTATAACTTATCTTTTCTTCATAAATGTCCTACCATATTCTTATCCCTATTCATCACATGCTTATAGAATATTTATCAAAACTTTATTAATTTTTATTTCTAACAAAAAAGGATACATATTCCTGATAGCCTTATGCCGTTTGTACCCTAAGAAGCATATATTAGTTCATTGATGGTCAGTGTTCAAGGAACAACAGGAGAAGTACTGTGGTGGAGTGGAGAGAAAGAGTGATTATAAAAGAAGATGAGCAAAGAGATGAAGGGAGTACAAAGCATGTAGAATCTGGTAGGCTACTGGAAGGACTTCGGTGTTTACTCCAAATAAAATGGAAGGCATGGGAGGGTGGCCCAGTGTGACTTTAATTTTAACAGCATTAGTCTGGTTGTTTGTATTGAACATTCACTATAGGAGACCAAGTGTACAAAAAGAGAATCAGCAAAGAAACTAATGTAAAATATTATGGAGGCTGAATCAAAGTGGTAGAAGTGGACACAGTAAGAAACAGTCACCAGGTTCTGGATATATTTTCAAAGTACAGCCAAGGGGATTTGGTGACAGATGTGGGGTGTGAGAGAAAAACAGGAGTCAAGAAAGGCTCCAAAATTTTTTTGGCCTGAGCAACTGGTAGATCGGCTATTTATTAAAGTAAGGAAGACTGTGAGAGATTTGAGGAGGGAATATCAAGAGCTCAGTTCTAAACATGTTAAACTGGGCAGCCTATTAGACATTTAAGTGGAGATGCTAAGTGGGCAGTTGGATATAAGAGTCTACAGTTCAGGGGAAAAGTCTGAGCAAAGCCAGAAGACTAAATAAAGCCATTAGGGGAATAAGTGTAGAAAAAGAGATATCAAAGGACTTAACCTTAGTTGGCTGGAGAGGGAAGAAAATTAGTCAAGGGGACTGACAGAGTAGTTAGTTTAGTAGGAAGAAAACCAGGAGGCGTTGTATCCTGGAAGCTAAGTGCAGAGAGTATTTCAAAGAGAAGAGAGTGATCAGCAATTATTTATGTTGCTACTTAATCAAATAAGATGAGGGCTGAGTACTGACCATTGGATTCAACAAAACGGAGGCCATTGATGACCTGAATAATAGCAGTTTGGGTAAAATACTGAGGGCAAAAGTCTGCTGGAACTGAAAGAGAAATTGGGAAAAGAAGAACTAGAGACAATTCTTTCAAAACATCCACTGGAAAGTGAAGGAAGGAAATAAGGCAACAGCTAGAGAAAAAATGTGGCATCAAGAATTTTCTTGTTTTTAAGATAAAAGAAGTCATAATATTTTCTGTGCTGAAAGAATAATCCAGTAGATGGAAAAAAAAAATCCATATGAAACAGAGAGAACTGCTAAAGCAATATCCTTGATTCAGCAAAGATAAATGGGACTAGTACACAATGGAGAAGGTGGCCCTAGCTAGAATAGATCCCAGAGTAACCACAGAGAAGACAGAAGATATGAGAACAGATGGCGTAAGTAGGATGAGGTTAGACCTGGTAGCAGCAGTATGTAGAAGTTGTCTTCTGTTTGTTTCAAATTTCTTATAACATAGGAAACAAGGTCATCAGCTGATAGAGGAGGATAGTTTGAACATTTGAAGAGAGAAGAGAAGCTATGAAATAGTCATCGGCCTGGCGCAGTGGCTCACGCCAGTAATCCCAACACTTCGGGAGACTGAGGCGGGTGGATCACGAGGTCAGTTCAAGATCAGCCTGGCCAAGATGGTGA
This sequence comes from Hylobates moloch, assembly GCF_009828535.3. NCBI lineage: Eukaryota > Metazoa > Chordata > Mammalia > Primates > Hylobatidae > Hylobates > Hylobates moloch. The sequence continues at coordinate 72,304,224 of NW_026652292.1, read as the reverse complement.
AACCCCATCTCTACTAAAAATACAAAAAATTAGCCAGGCGTGGTGGTGGGTGCCTGTAATCCCACCTATTCAGGAGGCTAAGGCAGAGAACTGCTTTAACCCAGGAGGCGGAGGCTGCAGTGAGCTGAGATCAAGCCACTGTACTCCAGCCCAGAGGACATAGTGAAACTCTGTCTCAAAAAACAAACAAACAAACAAACAAAAAAAGTCACCTAGGTGAGGGGAAGAGGTGATAGACTAGAGACATAGAGCATAATTACTGAGCAGCATTATGGGCCCACTTCAGATTAGGGATTGTGAACTTAAAGTAAAACCTCCAGCATGCCTCTGTGTTTTTCTCTGGTCATGTTCATGGGTACACCCATGAAAAAGTGGAGGCTTGGTTTAAACCAGAATTAAGGTTTACACAAGCAGATATGACAAAGTGAAAGAGGGAAAAGGGAACTGAGAGTATATGCATGGCAATGACTTGGACTGGCCATGAGATTTAAGTTCAGAAGAGAGAAAAATGAAGACATGAAAGGAGGTTAAGATTTTGCAAAGGTGTTAGGATCAATGTCTTGTAGGTCTTGCTAGGGTTGAGCATGGTTGTGTTAGGACATTCAAAGGTGTGAAACAGAAGATTGTTGGTGGTTAGTGATTAGGATGCCTGATACTGAGATAATAGAGGAGCCACAGTAATTTGTAATGACATGATCTGTGGTATGCGAGAGTGACTAAGGTGGAGTCAGGGAGAAACAAGGATACTGAAATCACTAAGAATTATGACATAGGTAATATCAGAGAAAGTATAGTAAGCCAGGAGCTCATCTCCTCAAGCGATGAGAAAGTTACCTGGAGCTAGAGATGATTACAAGTCTTAAAGTAATTTCATAAGAACAAACCATTTCAAAGTACCACTTTAAAAAAATGAAGTTTTTAAATAGTGGTTCAATATAAGCACACAAAAAAACACTACGTGGCAAAAAAATACTAAGTGGTTAAAAACAAGCTAAAATACTACAAGTTAAAATAATTCTGAAATGGCAAAAAAGCCCCTGGGAAGATTAAGTGAGGGTAGAAGCCCAGTGAATCCATAGATGAGTTTATCTACAATTATTGACATTACATTTTTTAAAAAGGCATGGATGGGTGAGTATGTGCCCATGTTCACATTGTCTGAGGGGAAAGGATTCCAGGAGGCCAAATTTTTTAATGGGTCTTACCAAAAGAAAGAATAAACCCCCATCATATTATTTATTTTAGGTGTAAAACTATAAAGGATATTACAGAGAAAAACATCAAAAATCTTAAACCACAGAAAAATTTCCAACTTCTTTTAGCTGAAAAATGTCAACTGGAAAAATAGTCAAATGGGGGTCAGTGAAGATTATTTGAAAAAATTATGATATATGACTATTAGCACTAATATAAAAATGGTCATAGAAAATTTCTAAATGCAATAGAAAATTATAACAAAAAGCAGAAAATGAATAACTAATAAAACTTTTAAAATTTCAACCTCAATTATAATCAAAGAAATTCAAATTTAAATAGTGAAGTGTCTTTTTTCCTTTTGGGGGCCTACCAATTTGACAAAGATTTTAAAATAAATACCTAAATAAATCCTGAATGTTAAAAGGATGTAGTTATGGCAATAATACGATGCTGGTGATAGCATGAATTTAGTCTTTCTGGTGGTGATTTGGCACTGTTTCAATCCCCTTTCAAGGAATCTACCTAAAGAATATAATCAAAACATCAAAAACTTATGGACAAAATTTTACATTAGAACATTACGTTCAAAACTTAACCTACATGTTCCACAATAAGAATAAGATTGAATAAATTTTTGAACATTTATGAAATGAATTATTCAATCTATTAGTAAATGACAAGGAATAATAAAATATTAAGTAAAAGGTAAAATATAAAATTATTTCTATATTATAATCTTATTTTTTAAAAATAAATATAGGGTTGTGGTTAAGACTGTGAGCCCCAGAGTGTCACTATATGCCTTCACAAATCCTCTCTCCTCCACTTAATAGGTGTGTAATCTGGACCTCAGTACATAATTTCTCTAAGACTCATCTATAAAATGGCGATAATCAGAGTAGTACAGTGTCTATAATAAAGTAAGCACTCAATGAATGCCATCTCCTAGCCACAGGCAGCAGCACTAGTGTGAGCATCAGGAAAAGAGACCAGATGGAATCATATGAGATAATGAGTGGTTATCTCTAGCTACTGACATTACATGTGGTTTATATTCATTTTAATTCCCTTTTTAAAAATAACCATAAAATTATGTTAAAAAATTATAAAAGTAATATAACCAGAATAAACATGTTATATCTAATCTAAGGAATTTCATGTTTTCGATAGGAATTAATTTGCTCCAAAGGTTAAATAATGGAAGTATACTTCCTAGGAATGTTAGTAAATAAAAGTAAAACATCACTTAAAATATACAGTATTCATTATTTTACTTACAGAGTCTCCTGTCTTGGCTGAGACAAAGTGGCTACTAAAACCATTTTCCTGGCAAAACCGTAAGTGTTTTTCAGGTTTTATTGTTCGCATATGCTCCAAATCAACTAGAAAGGTGTTAAAGAGAGAAAATAATTCAATATTAGAGTCTATCAAAACATTTTTAACATGTTTAAATTTGACTTGCTTTCCAATATTATATTCCAGCTTCAACACTAGCTATGTAACCTTGGACAATTTATTAAACCTCTTTATGACTCAGTTTCCACATCTATAAACTGGGAATAACAAATATACCTATTTTGTAGAGAGTTATTTGATAATTAATCTATGTATAATGCACAATGACCAGCACATAAGTGCTAAAAAAAAATGTGAGCTATCATTATTATTATTGTCTGTATAAGTTCAGGCACACTGATGATGCTCAACAAAGATCTACTTAATATAGTACATTTAAACATGGTGATTAATTGAAGGCAAGTTGTACTTACCCAAGCATATTTGGCTTGAAACAGTTTAATTACTTTAATAATTACTTTAACAATTAGCTCTGTAATCTCTATAAGCTTGAATGTTAGCACAAATACATAACTTTCTGCTTAAGAGATCAATATTACACTGTGTGTTTACATTAATTTATAGCCGTATTTTAATTTCACAAAGACATAGTTCAGTTGTTTTCCATCTAGAGAATCCATTTTGAGAGTAAGGGGCAAGGATATATTTCCTTGAATAGTTGTAGGTGCTTTAAAGCAAAGCACAGTACTCATATCCAATACTGGTTTTATCCAGCACAGTCTATTTTTCCAAATGTGATCCTTTATTTAACAGTTTCTCTTTTTACAACACTACAGACCCTATAAGCGTGTTTATTCAATGCCGTCAAATTGTAAGGCAAATATATTCACAGGATTTAAGGACAACTAGGCTCTTTGAGTCAATATAGGAAAAAAAACTTAAACTGATTTCCTGAGGAAGGGACCCAACTGACTTGTAAAAACTTGTAAATTTGCAAATCTAGTAAGCCTACATAATAGTGCCAATTGATTATTAACTAAAAAATGCACTCATACTACATAAAAGACTTTATTTAAAATTACATTAAAAGTCTTTAGTTTGTAGGCTCAAGGGTTCTCTCGCTAGGAGTTTTTTTGTTTTTGTTTTTTTGGGTTTTTTTTTTATCTAATGGGGTATTCCTGAGCTCCATTTGTATTGCTCACCTTGGAAAATACGGAATTTTTTTTTTTTTTTTTTTTTGAAACAGAGTCTTGCACTGTCACCCGGGCTGGAGTGCAATGGCATGATCTCGGCTCACTGCAACCTCTGCCTCCTGGGTTCAAGCAACTCTCCTGCCTCAGCCTCCCGAGTAGCTGGGATTACAGGCGCCTGCCACCACACCCCGCTAATTTTTTGTATTTTTAGTAGAGATGGGGTTTCACTATGTTGGCCAGCCTGGTCTTGAATTCCTGACCTCAAATGATCCACCCCTCGGCCTCCCAAAGCGCTAGAATTACAGGCGTGAGCCACAGCACCTGGTCTTTTCGTTTTGTTTTTTTTTGTTTGTTTTGTTTTTTGCTTTTCTGGCCACAGTGCTATTCCTTAAACATCACTATCTCCTTATTTACAAGTACAGGCAAGGAATGTCCAGATACCACAGGCATCAATTTGTGGAAGACTAAAATACTCAGCTATTAGCACTCACATTTATATATCCAATTTATCATAATATTGAAGCTAACTTTTCTAATTCAACAAGAGTAAGAACAAATCTTGTCATGAGGAAAAATCCCCACTGAAATCACCACCCATTGAAATCACCATCCATTAAAAAATAAATAAAAATAAAAGTTGTGTCACTTAATGTGTGTGTACATTTGTTTTTTCTAATGGTTTATTGTTTTTTATTTCTCTTTCTCTCTCCTTCCTTCCAAATCTCCATCTGTCATTTACTACTACTCAAACAAAAGTTTTTTTCCTAACAAATATAACCATGGAAAGACTAGTACTACCACTGGTCAATCAAAAAAAAAAAAAAAGATTTATTCAACAAACATTTATTGAGCATCTATTATATGCCAGGTATTGTGGCAGGTAGTGATACGGTTTGGCTGTGTCCCCACCCAAATCTCATCTTGGGTGGCTGTGTCCTCATCCAAATCTCATCTGGAAATGTAGCTCCCATAATCCTCACAGGTCATGGGAGGCACCTGGTAGAAGGTAACTGAATCATGGAGACAGTTTTTCCTGTGCTGTTCTCATGATAGTAAATAAGTTCTCATGAGATTTCATGGTTTTATAAAGGGCAGTTCCCCTGCACACGCCATCTTGCCTGATGCCATGTAAGGCGTGCCTGTGCTCCCATAAGAGATTTTTGCCCTAGGGGAACTGTCGGACCTGAATGATGCAGGGCAGTCTTGCCTATCACACAGGGCGAGTCCAACCTCCGCATCCGTCGGTCTGCTGGCCTCTCCTGAGGTCCCAGCCTGGCCATACTTGCTTGCAGTGCAGTCTTGGATGTACTGGGGGCCCACATTATACTCCTGCACTGGTGCACTGCATCTGACTGGTGGAAAGTAGTGCTTGCCGCCACACACCAGCCTGTCTGCTCTCTCGCCCCAGTGAACCCTGCCAACCCCACCACCTCCAGAGCCCCACCCCTGCACCAACACTGCCGCAAGAGTGAAACTAGGAAGGGAGAACAATGGACCTCCCCTACCCTGAGCAGCCACCCCCACCTGAGTGATCATGCACAGACCTGTACCCGCCAGCACCCGACCCCCATGCTAATACCACCACCAGCACCACCATGGACACAGTCGCCAGCAGGGGCCCTGTACCCCTCAAAGCAGTATTGCCTCTGCTGCTGCTGTGAATGCCTGCAGGGAGGCAGGCACCTGCTACCACCCTGCTGCAGTTGATGAGTGTGTACCCCACCATGCTGCTGCTGCTGCTGCTGCTGCTAGCACATGCAAACAAGGACAAATCCCACTGCTGCTGCCTTACGAAACACTTTGGCTAGTACCACCTATTGAAGTGTAATGATCAGTGGTCCAGGAATACATAGGTCCCACCAGCACAGTAGGTTCCTAACCTGGAGGAGTCAGAGAACAAATTTGGGGCTGGATACAAGTCCCCCAGATTTAGAGCATGCAGTCCAGGAGTTGGGAGCTGAGGCTTGGCCCCCTAAAATCTTCCAGAAATGAAGCCAGTTGACTGAACCCACCTTAAAGCACAATCAAACTCTCAAGGTCATCAAATAGGATAAAAGAAAAAAAAGTCCAAAGATCAGCAACATCAAAGATTGAAAGAACATGAGCCCACAAAGATGAGAAAGAATAAACATAAGAACTCTGACAACTCAAAAAGTCAGAGTACCTTCTTTCCTCTAAATGACGGCACTACTTCTCCTGCAAGGGTTCTGAACTGGACTGAGATGGCTGAAATGACATAAATAGAATTCAGAATATGGATAGAAATTAAGGTCATTGAGATGCAGGAGTATGTTGAAACCCAATCCAAGGAAGATCCAAATGATACAGGAGCCAACACACAAAATAGCCAGTACAGAAAAGAATGTAGCCGACCTGATAGAGCTGAAAAACACACTACGGTAATTTCATAATGCAATTGCAACTATTAATAGCAGAATAGATCAAGCTTAGGAAAGAATCCCAGAACTTGAAGACTGGCTTCCTGAAATAAATCAGACAAGAATAAAGGAAAAAGAATGAAAAGGAAAGAACAAAATCTCTGAGAAATATGAGATTATGTAAAGAGAACAAATCCACAACCCATTGGTGTCCCTAAAACAGATGGGGAGACTGGAAACAACTTGGAATACATATTTCAAGATATCATCCATGAGAATCTCCCCAACCTAGCTAGAGAGGCCAACATTCAAATTCAGGAAATGCAGAGAACCCCAGAAAGATACTTCACAAGAAGACCATCCCCAAGACACATAATCATCAGATCCTCCAAGGTTGAAATAAAATGAAAAATGTTAAAGGCAGCTAGAGAGGAAGGTCAGGTCACACACAAAGGGAAGCCCGTAAGACTAACAGACCTCTTACCAGAAACCCTAAAGGCCAGAAGAGATTGGGGGTTAATATTCAATGTTCTTATAGAAAAGAAATTCCAACCCAGAATTTCTTATCTGGCCAAATTAAGCAAAAAAGAAATAAGATCCTTTTCAGACAAGCAAATGCTCAGGGAACTCTTAGCAGACCTGGCTTACAAGAGCTCCTAAAAGAAGCAGTGAATATGGAAAGGAAAGACCACTATCAACCACTCCAAAAACACACTTAAGTACACAGACCAGTGATACTATAAAGCAACCACACAAAAAAGTCTGCATAATAACCAGCTAACCTCATGATGACATCCACATGCGAAAGAATAAAAATAGACTCATCTTTCACCATAAGCAAAAATCAACTCAAAATGGAGTAAAGGCTTAAATTTAAGACCAGAAACTGTGAAATTCCTAGAAGAAAACAGGGGAAATGCTTACAGACATTGGTCTGGGCAAAGATTTTTAGGGATGAGACCTCAAAAGCACAGACAACAAAACCAAAAAATAGACAGAAAGAATTATATCAAACAAAAACCTTCTACGGAGCAAAAGAAACAATCAACAGAGTGAAGAAATAACCTGCAGAATAGGAGAAAATATTTACAAACTATGATAAAATATTAATATCAAGAATACACAAGGAAATCAAAAAACCCTGCAAGACAACCTAGGCAAAACCATTCTGGACATAGGAACAGGCAGATATTTCAGGATGAGGATGCCAAAAGCAACTGCAACAAAAACAAAAATTTACAAATGGGATATAATTAAACTAAAGAACTTCTCCACAGCAAAAGAAACTATCAACAGAGTAAACAGACAACCTACAGAATGGGAGAAAAGTTTGCAAACTATGCATCTGACAAAGATCTAATATCAAACATCTATAAGCTATTTAAACAAATTTACAAGAAAAAAAAACAGCTCAGTTAAAAAGTGGGCAAAGGACCTGAACAGACACTTCTCAAAAGAAGACATACATGCATCCAACTAACATGAAAAAAAGCTCAACATCACTGATGATTAGAGAAATGCAAATCAAAAACCACAATGAGATACCATCACACACTAGTCAGAATGGAAAAAACCCAAAAAATAACAGGTGCTGGCAAGATTGCAGACAAAAGGGAATGCTTACATACTGTTGGTGGAAGTATAAACTAGTTCAACCATTGCTGAAAACAGTGTGGTGATTCCTCAAGTACTTAAAACAGAACTACCATTCAACACAGCAAGCCCATTACTGGGTATATACCCAAAGGAATACAAATCACTCTATCTTAAAGACACTTGCAAGTGTATGTTCCTTGCAGCACTATTCAAAATAGCAAACACATGCAGTCAACCTAAATACCTGTCATTGATAGACTGGATGAAGAAAACGCAGTATATATGCACCACAGAATACTACACAGCCATAAAAAAGGAGATAATGTCCTTTGTGGGAACATGGATGGAGCTGGAGACCATTATCCTTAGCAAACTAATGCAAGAACAGAAAATCAAATATGACATGTTCTCACTTATAAATAGCAGAAAAATGATGAGAACACATGGACACACAGAGGGGAACAACAGACACTGTGGCCTACAAGAGGATGGAGGGTGGGAGGGGACAGAGGATCAGGAAAAAGAACTAACAGGTACTAGGTTTAATACCAGGGTGATGAAAAAATCTGTACAACAAACTCTCATGGCACAAGTGTAACTATGTAACAAACCTGCATATGTATCCATGAACTTAAAATATAGGAAGTTATCATGATTAGCAAGACAATGAAAATCTAAGCATCATAATTGTCTCTCCTATTCTGGTCATCTCACATGTAATCAAATAGTCATAAAATTACATTAAATTTAATTATAAATTGTGAAGCCTATTTTACATTTTTACATATTAGGGAAAAATATTAACAAAACTTGTACCATTGGAGAAATGTTATTTCTGTTGCCATTTAATGGCTCAAGTGATACATGGAAAATCGTACAAAAACAAAAATGCACACCTCATTGTCAACACATTTTGTTGGAAGATATAAGGAAAGCAATGCTGAAGTATGAGAAGTAATTATACAGTATGGAGATTTGCTACACATTTAGGTAAAAGTACAGATGGCTTGAACATGTCATCTTTTGGTATTTGCCAGATTCTCCTTCAACAATGAAATCTGAAGAAAATAGCTATCTGTGAAGAATTGAAGAAAAAAAGTATGTTTTCAACATGATTGATACTTCAATTTTAAAAAAATTTTATTTGCATGGAGTGGATACTTTTGACTGGAATGAAAATACAATTCTGAAAAGATAGCACCACCACTTTTGAATGCCAGACAAAGTATATGTGCTTCTAAAGACATTGTCCACCCAATGCAAAACTTGTTGAGGGATCTGCTCGTTTTTCCTCCCTGACTTTACCCAGGTCAAATTATAAACTTGATAACCCAAGAACTTCCAGTGTCAATTTTCACCCATCACTATCATTCAGTATTTTGTAAGATCTTTTAACAAACGTGGTGTTATTTAACATCTCTGCTTTCAGACAGCAAGATTTACTTGGAGAGTCGGATACACAATAAAAGAAATGCTAATTAAGAGCAACATTTTATTGGTTAAAAATGTTGTCTTCCAAATAGAATAGAAAGCCCAGAAATAAACCTCACATATATGGCCAAATGATCTTCTATAAGGAGGCCAATACAACTCAATGGGGAAAAAGACAATCTCTTCAACAAATTATGTTGAGAAAACTGGATTTTCACATGTAAAAGAATGAAGTTGGACCTTTATCTTACACCATACACAAAAATTAACTCAAAATGAATTAAAGACCTTAACATAAAAACCAAAAACTCCTGGAAAGAAAACACAGGGAAAAAGCTTCAGGTCATTGGACTTGGTGGTGATTTCTTGGACATGACACCAAATGCAGAGAAACAAAAGAAAAAACAGACTAACAGGGCCACATCAAACTTAAAAATTTTCGTGCATCAAAGCATATAACCAACAGAGTGAAGAGACAACCTACAAAATGGCAGAAGATATTTGCAAATCATATATCTGACAAAATGTTAATATCTAGAATATATAAAGAACACCTACAACTCAACAACAACAAAAAACACAATTTACAAATAAGCAAAAGGCTTGAACAGATATTTCTTCAAAGATAACATATCATCAGAGAAATGGAAATCAAAACCACAAAGAAATATCACTGCACCATTAAGGTGGCTAAATTTAAAAAAACAAGGATGAAAAAGATGTGGAGAAATTGGAACACTAATGTTTGTTGGTGGGACTGTAAAGTGGTGCAACTGCTACAGAAAACTGTATGGGGTTTCTGAGAAAGTTAAACATAGAACGATTGTATGATCCAGTAATCCATCTTCTGGGTATATATCCCAAAGAACTGAATGCAGGGTCTTGAAGAGATATTTGCACATCCAAGTTTACAACAGCACTAGTCATAATAGCTAAGAGGTGGAAGTAATACAAATGTTCACCGATGAATGACTGGATAAACAAAATGCAGTGTATATATACAATGGAATATTACTCAGCCTTAAAAAGAAAGGAAATCTTGTCACATGCTACAACATGAATGAACCTTAAGCGCATTACGTTAAGTGAAATAAGCAAGTCACCAAATGCAAATATCATATGATTCCACTCTTATGAGGTAACTAAAGTAGTCAAATTCAGAGACAGGAAGTAGAATGGTGGTTACCAGGGGATGCAGGCAGAGGAAAAAGGGAAGTTGCTCTTTAATGGCTAATTCCAGATTTGCAAGATGAAAAAGTTCTGAAGATTTGTTTCACAACAATATGACTACAGTAACACTACTGAACTGTACACTTAAAATGGTTAAGACGGTAAATTTTGTGGTTTTTTTAACCAAAATTTTAAAAAACATAGCTTTCCAAAGCTACAGTTATTGATAATCCACCACTCTGAAATACTTTAATGGAAAATTGAAAATTTATACAAAAGTAAATAGTATAATGACTCTTGAAGTACACATCACTTAGCCTCAACAATTGTCAAGTCATGACCAATCCTATTTCATCCATACCACCACTCTCAGATTATTTGAAGGCAAATTGAACACATATATCACGACATGCATAGATATTTTAGTACCATGTTTTGTTTTTATTTCATTGAGGCTTACAGCTTTTATTCAGAAGCAACAAATTAAAATTCTCAATCTACCTTCACATAAACAGATCCAATGACAAAAACCACATGATTATCTCAATAGATGCAGAAAAGGCCTTTGACAAAATTCAACAACCTTCATGCTAACAAACTCTCAATAAACTAGGTACTGATGGAACGTATCTCAAAATAATAAGAGCTATTTATGACAAACCCACAGCCAATATCATACTGAACGGGCAAAAACTGGAAGCATTCCCTTTGAAAACTCGCACAAGACAGGGATGCCCTCTCTCACCACTCCTATTCAACATAGTGTTGGAATTTCTGGCCAGGGCAATCAGGCAAGAGAAAGAAATACAGGGTATTCAGTTAGGAAGAGAAGAACTCAAATTGTCCCTGTTTGCAGATGACATGATTGTATATTTAGAAAACCCCATCGTCTCAGCCCAAAATCTGCTTAAGCTGATAAGCAACTTCAGCAAAGTCTCAGGATACAAAATCAATGTGCAAAAATCACAAGCATTCCTATATACCAATAACAGACAAACAGAGAGCCAAATTATGAGTGAACTCCCAGTCACAATTGCTACAAAGAGAATAAAATGCCTAGGAATCCAACTTACAAGGGACGTGAAGGACCTCTTCAAGTAGAACTACAAACCGCTGCTCAACGAAATAAAAGAGGACACAAACAAATGGATGAACATTCCATGCTCATGGATAGGAAGAATCAATATCATGAAAAATGGCCATATTGCCCAAGGTAATTCATAGATTCAATGCCATCCCCATCAAGCTACCAATGACTTTCTTCACAGAATTGCAAAAACTACTTTAAAGTTCATATGGAATCAAAAAAGAACCCGCATTGCCAAGACAATCCTAAGCAAAAAGAACAAAGCAGGAGGCATCAAGCTACCTGACTTCAAACTATACTACAAGACTACAGTAACCAAAACAACATGGTACTGGTACCAAAACAGAGATAGATCAATGGAACAGAACAGGGGCCTCAGACATAACGCCACACATTACAACCATCTGATCTTTGACAAATCCGACAAAAACAAGCAATGGGGAAAGGATCCCCTATTTAATACATGGTGCTGGGAAAACTGGCTAGCCATATGTAGAAAGCTGAAACTGGATACCTTCCTTACACCTTATACAAAAATTAATTCAAGATGGATTAAAGACTTACATGTTAGACCTAAAACCATAAAAAACCTTAGAAGAAAACCTGGACAATACCATTCAGGACGTAGGCATGGGAAAGGACTTCATGACTAAAACACCAAAAGCAATGGCAACAAAAGCCAAAATAGACAAATGGTATCTAATTAAACTAAAGAGCTTCTGCACAGCAAAAGAAACTACCATCAGAGTGAACAGGCAACCTACAGAATGGGAGAACATTTTTGCAATCTACCCATCTGACAAAGGGCTAATATCTAGAATCTACAAAGAACTTAAACAAATTTACAAGGAAAAAACAAACAACCCCATCAAAAAGTGGGCAAAGGATATGAATAGACACTTCTCAAAAGAAGACATTTACGCAGCCAACAGACACATGAAAAAATGCTCATCATCACTGGTCATCAGAGAAACGCAAATCAAAACCATAATGAGATACCATCTCATGCCAGTTAGAATGGCGATCATTAAAAAGTCAGGAAACAACAGATGCTGGAGAGGATGTGGAGAAATAGGAATGCTTTTACACTGTTGGTGGGAATGCAAATTAGTTCAACCATTGTGGAAGACAGTATGGCGATTCCTCAAGGATCTAGAACTAGAAATACCATTTGACCCAGTAATCCCACTACTGGGTATATACCCAAAAGATTATAAATTATGCTACTATAAAGACATATGCACACGTATGTTTATTGTGGCACTACTAGCAATAGCAAAGACTTGGAACCAACCCAAATGTCCATCAATGACAGACTGGATTAAGAAAATGTGGCACATATACAACATGGAATAGTATGCAGCTATAAAAAAGGATGAGTTCTTTTCCTTTGCAGAGACACAGATGAAGCTGGAATCCATCATTCTCAGCAAACTATCACAAGGACAGAAAACCAAACACCGCATGTTCTCACTCATAGGTGGGAACTGAACAATGAGAACACTTGGACACAGGGCAGGGAACATCACACACCGGGGCCTGTCCAGGGGTGGGGGCCTGGAGGAAGGATAGCATTAGGAGAAATTCCTAATGTAAATGATGAGATAGGTGCAGCAAACCAACATGGCAAATGTATACCTATGTAACAAACCTGCATGTTGTGCACATGTACCCTAGAACTTAAAGTATAATTTTTAAAAAAATTCTGAATCTAAAGCTGTCACTTTTATCCTTCATTTGGCCCTGCTGATTCTAGTGGAACACTAACTCTCTAAATTTATGCGATGGTTCAGAATTTGTTCACTTGGATAACTTCTAGGAAAAAGTGGCCTGTATATTAGGATATAGAGACAGATTCTGATGAGTAACAGGAAGTTTATGATATTAAATAGTAAACAATTCTGATTAAAATTACATTATATCAAATATCTTTATAAAGAAAATGTCCTAACAGTAAAATTTTTTCATATCCCGAGATGATCTCTGTTATTATTTGACTGATCCAGAGATGATAGATTATATACAAGAACTTGTCCCATACAAGAAATAACTTTTCTTGACTTTGCATTAAGGTAAATACAGAAGAAACTTGGGCTGAATATAGTTACAGTTCTTCAGTTATTTACAGACTGGAAAGAAAGTAGTGCATAGTGATAAAGAATGCACTCTCCAACAGTGTGCAAGCATTCCCTTTCCTCCACATCCTGGCCGGCACTTGTAATCTCTTGTTAATAATAAGGTACTGTATTCTTGAAAGTTGCCAAGGGAATAGATTTTAAGTGTTCTCACCACAAAAAAATGGTAAGTATTTTCTTGAACGTTGCTAAGAGAATAGATTTTAAGTGTTTTCACCACAAAAAAATGATAAGTATGTGAGGTAATACATGTTAATTAGCTTGATTTAGCCATTACACAATGTATACATATTTAAAAACATAATGCTGTAAACAATGAATATAGTAAGTGTTCTCACCTATAAAATGAGAACAATAATAGTACCTATCTCATAAGGCTGCTATAATGGATAAGATGAATAAATACACAAAAAGCAATGACTATATATATACACATATAGCAAGACATATTGTATGTGACTGGCATATACTCATTAAGTATTAGCTAGTGTCATTGTGGTTTGTCCATGCATTTATTTACTCACCAACTATTTACGTGGTGCTAAAAGCTGGGAAGGCTAAGAGGGACACAAATAAAACGATGCTATATAATGAAATTCTGAAATCATGAGAGTAACAAAGATCTATGTAAGACAATCTATAATGAGTACAGAGACGGGAAACTTCTACAACTGCTTAGGGATGATAGGAGCCATGTCACAGAGAAAGTGATGCTTCAGTTACATACTGAAGGAGGAGAAAAAATTAGTCAGATAGCCTTATGGATACAAAGGATGTACATTCTTCTCAAAAGGAAAATGTACAAAAGCATCTGAAAGAACCTGGCTTCCAAGAGCTAGTGAAATCAGCAGGGCCTAGGCCTAAGGGTTTTGTATGTGTTAAGAAGTTTATGTGTGAATAGGTGATCATCTACAAGTTACTCACATATTCCAGCCTACCTGAGAAAAATATATATGTAAGCACAAAAAGGGAATTCTTGCAGGTAACATATATCAGCAAACCTTACATTTTCCCTTGTTGGATTTAAATTACTTTCATTGACTACACGGACTGAAAACTCTGTTCCAGATTTAGAATCTATTCAAAAGAAAATTTTAAATGATAAAAAATGTTACCCTCCTATAGGGTTTCTGATTATGACATTTTCTTCTGTTTACCCATCTTGTATGCATAAATAATTAACTATATCATAACTTTAAAAATAGAAGATGGCAAGTTTTATACATATTATATACATGCAGCTGATTATTTTTCCCCCTGAAAGTCACTACAGTTCTGCACATTAATCAACCTAAAATTTATTCAGATTAACTGTAGAGCTATAAAATCACAGGCTACAAAAAAAAATAGTACATGCACTTCTTCAAAAGAAGTAAAATGATACTTCAAATGTATTAAATAAATATGACCACCTATTATATGTCAAGTACTATGCTAGTAAGCACAAGGGATAAATTAGGGAGCAATATAGACATTATCTTTATGCTCACATTAATGAGGTAGAAAGAATAATAAGTGAGCATGTAAATAAATGAGTCAATTACTACAATTATCATAATCTGAAAGTGGAAGAGGCAACCAGATAAGAGAGTAAAAGAGTGAAAGAGAGGAGTAGGAATCAGGATAGCAACGACAATTTTACATAGGATAGCCATGGAAGACCTCTTTGATCTGAGATCTAAAGCAGTGGACTCCACCTGTTTGGCACAAGGGACTAGTTTCATGGAAGACAATTTTTCCACAAATGGGGTAGTAGGGGGGCATAATTTTGGGATAAAACTGCTTCATCTCAGATCATCAGGCATTAGTAATGATTTTCATAAGGAACACACAACCTAGATCCCTCGCATGTGCTGTTCATAATAGGGTTCACGCTCCTATGAGAACCTAATGCTGCTGCTGATCTGACAGGAGGTGGAGCTCAGGCAGTAATGCTCACCGTCCACTGCTCACCTCCTGCTGTGTGGCTGGGTTCCTAACAGGCCATGTAACAGTAGCAGTCCATGGCCCAGGGGTTGGGAACCCCTGATCTAAAGGGTAAGAATAAACCAAACAAATTAAGAGGTAGTTGGAGGAAAAAACTGTTTTAGTCATTGGGACAGGGATGAAAATCTGGAGGAGGAAAAAGATGGAGTACAATTGAGGAAAACAACGAAGTATAATAAGCAAGAGTGGTACCTACAGCATAATGAGGATATTACTCAAATACAATAATGGAAAACCATTGTCAGGTTGTAACCAACAGCACAATATGATTTTGCATTTTGAAAAAATTACTCTAGCTACCATGAGGAGAAAGGATGTCTGAGGACCAAAAAGCAGAGAAACCACTTTAAGAGACTTCTGAAACAACCTAACTCTGTTTAAACATTTACAAAACCATTTGGGGCCTCATAACAACCTTGGCGAATAGGTAAGCATTATTCTAATTTTACACACACACAAAAACTGAGTTTTAGAATGACTTAACGAAAGTCTCAAATCTAGTCATCAGTAGCACCAGAATTAGAACTATGCTATCTGATTCAAATCCAGCTGGAGGTTCTCAATGAAGAAAGAACATCAACTTTAGGGACGAATTAACAGTCACTTAACAGTCTAAATTTTATTTAGATTTTTAATTAAAATAATAAAGACAAACTTTAAATAATCACTACTTTAAAAATATGCACTATGATATAGCTGGTTTTATATTTGTTAATACATTAAAAGTATTAATTAGTAACAATAAATCATAAAAACCAGCCCATAAGCATTATAGAACATAAGATATGCTTTGCCTTATCACTTGATTACATAGTTATTTACGAAGAACTTGCAGCTGTACATACAAGTTGTGAAACTTTATGTGAAATTACATAAAGTTTAAAAATGATCCATGATTAGCCTAAACATAACAAACAAAATTCCCTTAATAACTTATTAAATTTGATTCACATGTGGTTAAAATTATGTATACACTTTGACTTCTAAAACACACACATGCTAATACAAATGGCCAAGTATACAATTACTTTTCTTTTTAGGTACTATTTGTTTACTGGCATTCAAGATTCCTTACTCAGGATCTCCACTGCATCCACCTATATTATTACTGATAACAAGGGAGAGCACAGTCCTAAAAGATACAGTATTAAATGTAACAAATATTTTTAAACTAGACATATCAAATGTATCAGAGCTACTGATAGATTTGTATCAGCTCTGTACATTTCACAGATCAGAGCTACTGATCAGACTAAATGTCATAAAGTTTTAAGTACGACTTTAAAATTCTGAAGCACTTCATAAGAGTATCTATATTACACTGGCCTGAGGCTTTACAATGTTCCTAGTTTCCCAAGTATTTATTTTTCAACATGCTGTAAGAACATATTCTATAATGAACAAGACTTTTTCATTCAAACCAGAATATTATTCCATGTATTTTTAAAAGGGAATATATTATCAATTAATTATATTATTAATGTCTACTTGCTGTCAATGGAAAAAAAACATTAAAATTATAAACTATTTTTGCTCTTCAGTCCATACATAATGGCAGGAACAGAGTATTCTCAGTGAAATGATTATAAAAAATGTCACTGTCTAACTTAAAAGAAGTAAAAGCAAAATATAAATATAGCACTTGTACAGATTTCACAGTAATTTTTAGGTTATCAAGGAAACATCTTGAGTGTTGATCTGGTTATACTCAATTCAAACAAACTACTTGTCACATTAACTACCTCCAGGAAGTTACTCCAAACACAAAATAAACTGTTTATGCCCCTACTCAGATAGATAACATGACAGATTGTTATTAGTTGAAGACAGATGAAATACATTAATTTGATTGTGAGCATGTGTTTAATTTTACCCTGCCATGTACACTCTCTAATGCTGTCTTTCTATGATGACATAGTAAATCATGCCGTATTAGAAGAACTGCTAATGCAAGAAAATAAAAAATTAGCAGAACTTGACTTTGACTGTGTAGATTCTTAAACCAACCTTCTTACAAATGTAACTGCTGGAAAATCCACGTGTTCCACAAACGGAGAAAAAAGTTGTCATCAAAGAAAGTACTTTTGTTTCTAGTATAAATTTAAAGACCTCAATGCAGTTTAAAAATTTTCCTGTATACTAGTTTTTACATTTCTTTATAAGATGCCTCTTATTTCCCACTTTCTAAACTGGGTTTTAAGTGTTTACCTTATCAATCTGTGTAAGCACTTTGTGTATTAAGGAAATCTGCCATATTCATTCCAAACATTCACCTTAGGCTGGCATTCTCCTTTTAAACGCTTCATGAGGGTTTTGAGACACAGAAATTAAGACTTTATGAAGTCAAATATTCTGAGATAATAAGGTTGTTACTTTTAGCCTATGCTTATTTGGTTGTTTTGTTACATGCAGCTAAAAACAAAAACAAATTAACAAAGCACATAATAAAACAACCACTCACAAAGTATTTGTTGAGTGAAGAGAAATATTTTTAGGCTCTTAAAATAAATACAAATGATCAATTGTGTCTAAAATAATATGTACGCCTGCATTTTACAGGAATACTACACAAGGTTGAAAATTAATGAACTAGAGTTTCACACCACAATAAGAATAAATCTCACAAAGGTGGTGAGGGCAACATGCAAAGGAATACACATAAATAATTGCATTTATATAAAAATATTGAACGGCAAAACATTACTTGATGACATCTACACATATTATGAAAACAGAAAAGCAAGAAAAAGATCAAGATTATGGATAGCAGCTACTTCTGAAGGTAGAAGGAGATGGATAAAGGTACCTGTTTGGTTCTGTGGTGCTAGCAATGCTCTATTTCATGACCTGGGAATAGTTATTCTTTAAAACACTTTACATATTCTTCTGCATGTAATACAGAAGAACATATATAAAAGTTTCCATTAAAATTTAAATTTAAACTTAATCTATATTCCTACTAATTATAATAAAAGTCCTACTAAAATTATAACAATATGACATTCTTCTCTTCAAATCTAATTTCTTATATGATCACAAAGAAAGGTCACTGTTGTAATATTTATTCATGGTTTTTATTATTTTTCACAAGGACCATGATTAATCCTTTAAATCCTCAAATCATACTCTTGTGACCTATCTAAACATGTCATGAAACTTGTGAATTTTCTCTTCAATTATTTTCAACTGACTCTGCCAGATATTCATTTGTTAATTTCTTTGTTTCTAGCAATTCTCCAGCACTTCTATAGATTTTGTATATTGCTGCAAGATTTTCCTACTCAAATTGCATTGCGTTTATAGTGTACAGTCACATACATATCCACAAACCAACCTATCAGGATTCTAAGGGGATAATAATGAGTCTTCATAACTCCAAAGAGTCACCAAAACACCACCAACAGCCGCAGCCAGTAACAAGCAGACAGAGGTGGGAGCAAGTAAGAATTCACATTATTTCCTCAATTTCATTAATTGGGTTACCTAAATCCCTTTTAGTAATGGATAATGCATAACTATTTCTCCTCTTGCCTCAGGTTAGAGGAAATAATAGGTCTAAAAGCACTATTTAGTAAGTAAATCTTTTTATATTTGTGGCTATCTACAACTTTTGTTGCTTGTATAACATTTGTGCATACATTATCAAAAGCCTAAAGGAACTGGAAAATTAATAAACTGTCTTTTTATTTTATTCATGTTTTGGGCATTTACCACAGGAATTCCTATCAGACAATTTCACACTGGCACAGTGCTATAGAGGTTCATTTGCAAACTTCTACATACTAGGTAGATACAATAAGGCCCAAATTCACTTCTACCATTTATACATAGAATTGCATAAAAAAAGAAGTGTATTTGTCTTACCTAGACACTAGCATACCCTGGCATCTCACAAAGTACACAAGCCATAGTAAGGCTGCTGGCCGGGTGCGGTGGCTCATGCCTCTAAGCCCAGCACTTTGGGAGGCCGAGATGGGCGGATCATGGTGTCAGGAGATAGAGACCATCCTGGCTAACACGGGGAAACCCCGTCTCTACTAAAAATACAAAAAATTAGCCGGGCGTGATGGCGGGCGCCTGTAGTCCCAGCTACTCGGGAGACTGAGGCAGGAGAATGGCATGAACCCGGGAGGTGGAGCTTGCAGTGAGCCGAGATCGCCCCACTCCACTCCAGCCTGGGTGACAGAGCAAGACTCGGTTTCAAAAAAAAAAAAAGGATTGCCTCAATTAGGCAATTATATTATGGTTATTTAATTCTTCTTTGTATTTTCCCATTACCAACAATGACCATATATTATAATTAGCCCTACCGGAAGATGGGGAGTGATAGAACATTATTTAAAGTAACAACAAACAGAAAACTGCCCAATCACAACAGAATTCAGAGTAATAAGAATTGCACTTATACAGCATCACACTATTCTATAGGCACTTTACACATATTAAATCATTTAATCCTCACTACAAACATCATTTGACAAATGAGAAAACTGAGGTGCAGAGAAAGGGATAAAAGACTTCATATACGGGCACACATCTAGTAAGTGGTGGAGCCACAACTCACCCCCAAGGCAGTCTAGCTCCAGAGTATGTATTCTTAGCTATCACACTGCTTTCTCTTCATATGTGTAGTCATCTGCGTCTGTCATTTTTCATGCATATTGTTTCATCCATATCATCCCAATGAAGTATATATAGTTCATTCATTTGTACTGCCATATAACATACCTTTTTATAAATCTACCACAATCTATAAATCTTTTCTCTGATTGATGAACACAAGCTGTTCCCAACTGTTAAGATACTAACAACAAGGCCATGAATAGTCTTACTCAGTACATGTCACCTGATAATATGCCTAGCTGTCTAAGATACATAGAAGAGAAGAACTGCTGAATCATACTCTATGAATGTTCAACTTTGCAGAATGTCAAATTGTTTTCAAAGTAGCTGTACCAATTTATAATCCATCTAATAGTGACTATGAGTTCCTGTAGATTGACATTATCTGTCACTTGTTATTCTTAGTCTTCTAGATTTGTGCCAATCTAGAAAGCATAAGAATCTCATGTTCTTATTTTGCATTCCTTGATTAGTGATGAGACTGCACTTATATGTCTTTCCTCTTCCATGAAATTTCTATTTATGTTTTATGTCCTTTTTTTAATGAACAGCCTTTTTCTTGTAGATTTGAAAAAGTATACCAGTCTTTTTCAGTTATCTTGTGTTACACACACCTTCTCCCAGTTTGTGGCTTGTCTTTAATTCTTTACTGTATCATTTCATAGAAACAAATGTTTATCTTCTGTAGTTAATATATCCAATATTTAAATTTAGCAATTATGTATTGTTTAAGAAACTCTTCCACACTCTAAGTAGGAAAGATATTCTTTTTTTTTTTTTATTCTGTAAAGTTGTGCCATTAACATTGTAGCCCTTAATCTATTTGGAACTGATTTTTGTGCATGGTAATATCCATTTTCTTTTTCTCTATAAAAATAACAGCTATCCTAGGACAATTTACTAAGCATTCTCTTCTTTCTCAAAGATCTTCTATATCACCTCCACTATAATATCCAAGTTCCACTTATGCGAGGACTTGTTTCCAGTGTCTCAATCCTGTTTACTTGGATGAATTCCCTACTGTCTTTATACAAGCTGTTGCTAGTAAGTCTTGATAACTGGCATGGCAAATGCTTCTCAGAAGCATATTCTTATTCTTGGATTTTTAATCTTCCCTATACATTTTAGATACAGTTTGCTTAAATACCACACACAAATATCATTTGGAGTTTTGATTGAAATTATGATGAATGGATAAATCAATCTGAAGAGAAGTGACATTTATAATATTGAGTCTTTGATCCTTGAAAATGGTGTTTGCTGTCTTTCATTTAGGTCTTGTTTTATCATTTGAGAATTTTGTAGTTTTATTTCTTCCTTTTCAATTTTATGTTTTATATACCTTTTTCTTGCAGTTTTATAATACCTAGGACCTTAAAAAATAGTGTTGAATAGGAGAGGTGGAAGTGAATTTCCTTGCCTTGTATCTAATCTTAGGTGGAAAACAAATTCACTATTTCATCATTAAGTATGACATTAATTGCAGGGTTTTTGCAGATGCCATTTATGAAGTTGAAGAAGTTTCTTTTCATTTTCTCATTCCTAGTTTGCTGAGACTTTTATTAACTATAAATGGATGCTGAATTTTATCAAATGCTTTTTATGTTTCTGTTGAGATCACCATATGGCTTATTTAGCCTACTGATATGGTAAGCTACACTAAATAATTTCAAATATTACACCAGCACTGCATTTCCAGGATAAACTCCACTTGGTCATAATATAGTATCCTTTGTATCGCTTGATTCAATTTGTTAATATTTTGTAAAGGAATTTTTTGTATCTATGTCCATGGCGAATATTTGTCTGTAGTTTTCTTATAGTGTCTTTATCTGATTTTAACAGATTATTATATTGGTGTTATAAAATAAGTTGGGAGGTATTCCAACACCTTTGGTTTTCTGGAAAAGTTTATATACAGTTAGTATTATTTCTTCCATACATGTTTGGTAGAATTCACCAGTAAAACCATATGGATCCATAGTGTTCTTTGTAGTATTCTTCATGGAAACATTCCAAATTATGAATTCAATTTTTTTCATAAATACAGAAGTATTCAGATTATCTATTTCTAGAGTGAACTTGGTTTGTTTCTTTAAATGAATTTGTTCATTTAATGAGAACACATGGACACAGGGAAGGGAAAATCACATACCAGGGCCTGTTGCGGGGAGGGAGCTAGGGCAGGGATGGCATTAGGAGAAATACCTAATGTAGGTGATGGGTTGATGGGCGCAGCAAACCACTAAGGCATGTGTATAACTATGTGACAAAACTGCACATTCTGCACATGTACCCCAGAACTTAAAGTATAATAATCAAAAAAAAATTTTAAAGGAATTTGTTCATTTGATCTAAATTGTCAATTAACGGAAGTAAATATTTTCGTAATATTCGCTTACATTCCCTTTAATGCCTAAGAATTTGTAGTGATTTCTTCTCTTTCATTCCTGACAATGTAATTTGTATCTTCTCTCTTTCTTTATTGTCATTTTGGCTAGAGGTTTATCAGTTTTATTAATCTTTTCAAAGAATCAGCTTTTGATTTCATTGATTTCTCTATTTTTTTAATTTCTACTCTTACCTTTACTTTTTTCTTTTTCTGCTCACTTGCCTTTCATTTTCTGTATCCTTAAGGTGGAAACTTAGATCATTGATTTTGAAAACTTCGTTTTTCAAGTATAAGCATTTAATAATGCTAGACATATTTCTCTAAACACTGCATTGGCAGCATGCCATAAAGTTTTAAATGTAGTCTTTTTATTTTTGTTCAATTCAATGTATTTCCTCTTTGATCCACAGGCTGTTTAGGAGTTGTTCAAATTCTTAATATTTAGGAATATTGCAAATATGTTTTTCTGTTACTGATTTCTAGTTTAATTCCATTATTGTCAGAGAACACATTAAGTTCTCTTAAATTTGTTAATGTTCTTTTTATATGCAAGAATATGGTCTATCATGAGAAAGAACATATTCTTCTGTTGTCAGATGGAATGTTCTATAAATGTCTATTAGGTCCATTAGGCATGATGTTGTTCATGCCTTCTATATCCCTACTGATTCTCAGTCTACATGTTACACCAGTTATTGATAAAACATGTAGACATTGATCAAGGATTGTTGAAATCTCAGATTCAATGGTAGATTTGTCTATTTAACCTTTCTGTTCTATCAGTTTTTGCTTTGTGCAAGTTCTGCTGCGTTTATATACATTTAGAATTGTTATACCTTTTTGTGAACTGACCCTTTGATCAATATGTAATGTCCTCCCTTATCTCTACTAAATCCCTTGTTTCTCATGTTAATACAGTTACTTCAACTTTCTTTTGATTAGTCTTTGCAAAATATACCTTTTCTCATCCTTCTACTTCTAAGCTACCTGTATCTTCATATTTAAAGTGGATTTTTATAGACTGTATATAGTAGTCGGGTCTTGCTTTTCTATCCAATATGATTATTTCTATATTTTAATTGATACATTTAGACCAGATATCAGCAAACATTTTCTGTAAGGGGCCAGATAGTAAATACTTTAGGCTTTCTGGCTCATATATTATTATTATTATTATTATTATTATTATTATTATTATTATTATTATTTTGAAACACGGTCTCATGCTGTCTCCCAGGCTGAAGTACAATGGTGTGATCACGGCTCAATGCAGCCTTTGCCTCCCAGTCTCAAGCTATCCTCCCGCCTCACCTCTCAAGTAGCTGGGAACACAGGCACATGCCACTGCACCTGGATAATTTCTGTATTTTTTTGTAGAAAAGGGGTTTTGTCATGTGGCCTTGGCTAGTCTCGAACTCCTGAGCTCTGATGATCCACCCACCTCGGCCTGCCAAAGTGCTGGGATTACAGGGGTGAGCCACTGTGCCCGGCCCCTGGCTCATATATTGTTTAAAGTAACTACTGAATTCTGCTTTTGTAGTGAAAAAGCAGTCCTAGGAAAGATAGAAACAGATAAACGTGGCTCTCTCTATTCCTGTAAAACTATTTATGGACATTAAATTTTGATATTCATATAATTTTCAGGTGTCATACGTTTTGTTTACATTTTTCCTACGATTAAAAGATGTAAAAAGCATTCTTAGATAGTAGGTCATAGAAAAACAGGTCGTGGCCCATAGCTTGCTGACTTGTATCTATACCTCCGGCTCAAAAACCTTTAGTGGCTTTCTGTAGCTCTTGTGAGAAAATCCAAACTCCTTAAACGATTTTGTCTATTTCTCAACTCATCCTGCCTTGCACTCTGTTCCAGTTGTCACAAAATGTTGCAAAGTCCCCTGATATTCCAGACTATTTGCTAACTTCTGCAGTTTTATTCATTCTTCTACTTCTTCTTAGACTGTCCTTTCTCACCCTTCTCTTTATGGCATATTCCTGCATATTGCTTAAGATTCTGTTTCAGTATTATCTATGCTATAAAATCTTCCTTACCCACTTCTTCCTGTAAAGTGCCCCAGCGTACGAAGTACATCATTTTAAGATAATGCTATCATACTGTCTCTCCTACTGTTATGCTTGGTATATAAAAGGCAATCATGAATGAGTAAATAAATGAATGAATACTTTAAAATCTAAGAAAATTGAGTGTGTGCAAATGTTTATAATACATAAGAACAAAGTCAAATTCCAACATATAGTTATACATGTATAATCATCAAAATGCATTTAGCCAAATTAATTTTAGAAAAGTTTTTAAATTCCCATAAAAATGAAACCATTGTCTCAATTATAAATATTCCTTAGATTTTAATATTAAACTGTAATGTAACAAACTCTCAGAAGATGGTGCTAGTTCAATATGACAATAAGCCAATAAATAAATAATAAGACAACTGTTCAAGAAAATGCTTTCTCTAAAAAAATAATGGATCTTCTTAGCTGGGCGCGGTACCTCACGCCTCTAATCCCAGCGCTTTGGGAGGCCAAGGCAGGAGGATCACCTGAGGTCAGGAGTTTGAGACCAGCCTGACCAACATGGAGAAACCCCGTCTCTACTAAAAATACACAATTAGCCAGGCGGGGTGGCACATGCCTGTAATCCCAGCCACTTGGGAGGCTGAGGCAGGAGAATCACTTAAACCTGGGAGGCGGAGGTTGAGTGAGCCAAGATCACACCATTGCACTCCAGCCTGGGCAAGAAGAGCAAAACTCTGTCTCAGAAAATAATATAACATAACATAACATAACATAACATAACATAACATAACATAACATATAACATAACATAACATAACATAACATAACATAACATAACATAACATAACATAACAACATTACATTACATAACATAACACATAACATAACATAACTAAAATAAAATAAAATAAAATAAAACAAAATAATGGATCTACTTAAGGAAAAGTTACAAGTAAAGATATTCCTAACAGAAAACCACTTTTGAAAGAGGAACAATCCATTCCTCAATCTAAAATTAAATACAAAATTTAATAAATTTTCACAAATTCTTATCAAAATATAGAAGTGATCAGTAAACTATACTGCATAAAAAGGAAAAAATCCTGAAGAAAGAAGGAGCTTAATTTCAAACCTAGAAATATTCTAGGCTTCAAACATCTCCATTGCAAAGAATTCAGTTCACTGTCTCAATACATTAGCATATCAAATTATAACTTATGGATATATAAATGGCAGTGGTAGGGAGGAAGTTGGAATATGGAAGGAAACAAAATTATACCAATCAACTTTGATGTCCATTTTTAAACCAAAGAATACTTTTTTTACAGAAACTAAAATGAACAAATTCAGTTAATACGTTTTAACAATACTAACCAGTTTTTTTGTTGGTTTTCAGATACCCACCATTTTGTTTTGTTTTTGTTAAGGAAGAACTGTTCTGTCGCTCTTTTTTTTTTTTTTTTTTTTTTTTTTTTTTGGTTATTCCCAAATTACAGAAAATTCTAAAATGGAATTTAATAATCACTCCTAAAGATTTTTAAACCCCACATTCAGGTATTTATTTTTAAAAGATCCAACATATTTGTGTAGAATATCTCTGTCTCCTAATGAGAATTTAAACCCATACTTGAGAAGTAAATGGTTTGTGCTAGAAGATCAACTGAAAATTTTCTAAATTGGGAGGAGAAAAACATAGCCAAAATCCCAATCTAAGAACATCTGATTTAAAACTAGCAGTCTTTCTTTCTTTTACTGGGGTATATTACTAAAGAATACACTTTAACTTTGAAACACATATAGCACATTGTGCTTATTTAAAATTAAACCCGAAAAGTATATCTCACGGATGCAGTATGTTCTATGAAGCTGAAACAATAAACATACGAGTTTATACTGAAAAGTAGTAAAAGAAAGCTGTCAGCCTATAAGACATATATAGTAAATTAAAGAAACTAAAGATAATACACTTGAAAACTACAGTTCTTTGGATAGGTAACTGTTCTTATGTGAATGAATCATCTAGTCCTAACTGAAACTCATAACATGGACTCCTTTCACTGACTACTACAAGATAAAAACTTTAAATCATAAAACTTGACAAGCGTCCTTCCCAATATTTGTCAGAAATACAATCAGCATTTATGAATAAAGTTCATAAATTTCTCAATAAATATTGTAATCATGGGAGAGCAATAAAAAAGGAACTACTGAACCCTGATTTCCATTTTTCAGAATATTCACTATTTGAAGAACAGAGGAAGATTACACTGTGAGAATTTAGAACAAATAAACATTATAGCTTTTCATGTTAGAGCACTAACAAGAATTTTCTATTCCTCAACAGTCAATTCTCTCACTTTCTTGGTTTACTGAGATCTATTATTCATTTAAGTTTGCCTTCTGATTCATTTTCACCTTTATAGTATATTGTAAAAGTTATTTTTAAAATTCAAAAATAATTACAAATAGAAAAATGAGAAAACTATGGGAAATCCAAACTCTAGGTAGCTCTACAAAACAGAGCCTTTTTAAAATTATTATTATACTTCAAGTTTTGGGATACAAGTGCAGAACATGCAGGTTTGTTTTACAGGTATACACATGCCATGGTGGTTTGCTGCACCCATTAACTCCTCATCTACATTAGATATTTCTCCTAATACTATCCCTCTTCTAACCCCCCACCCCACTACAGGCCCCGGTGTGTGATGTTCCCCTCCCTGTGTCCATGTGTTCTTATTGTTCAGCTCCCACTTGAGTAAGAACATGTGATGTTTGGTTTTCTGTTACTCTGTTAGTTTGCTGAGAATGATGGTTTCCAGCTTCATCCATGTCCCTGCAAAGGACACGAGCTCATCCTTTTTCATGGCTGCATAGTATTCCATGGTGTACAGATAACACATTTTCTTTATCCAGTCTATCACTGATGGGCATTTGGGTTGGTTCCAAGTCTTTACTATTGTGAATAGTGCTGCAATAAACATACATGTGCATGTGTCTTTACACTAGAATGATTCATAATGCTTTGGGTATATACCCAGTAATGGGATTGCTGGGTCAAATGGTATTTCTGGTTCTAGACCATTGAGGAATTGCCACAATGTCTTCCACAATGGTTGAACTAATTTACACTCCCACCAACAGTGTAAAAGCGTTGCTATTTCTCCACATCCTCTCCAGCATCTGTTGTTTCCTGACTTTTTTTTTTCCTTTATACATAACTTTATTTTTTTTATTATTATTATACTTTAGGTTTTAGGGTACATGTGCACAATGTGCAGGTTTGTTACATATGTATCCATGTGCCATGTTGTTTTGCTGCACCCATTAACTCGTCATTTAGCATTAGGTATACCTCCTAATGCTGTCCCTCCCCTCTCCCCCCACCCCACAACAGTCCCCGGAGTGTGATGTTCCCCTTCCTGTGTCCATGAGTTCTCATTGTTCAATTCCCACCTATGAGTGAGAACATGCGGTGTTTGGTTTTTTGTCCTTGCGATAGTTTACTGAGAATGATGTTTTCCAGTTTCATCCATGTCCCTACAAAGGACATGAACTCATCATTTTTTATGGCTGCATAGTATTCCATGGTGTATATGTGCCACATTTTCTTAATCCAGTCTATCGTTGTTGGACATTTGGGTTGGTTCCAAGTCTTTGCTATTGTGAATAGTGCCACAATAAACATACGGTGCATGTGTCTTTATAGCAGCATGATTTATAGTCCTTTGGGTATATATCCAGTAATGGGATGGCTGGGTCAAATGGTATTTCTAGTTCTAGATCCCTGAGGAATCACCACACTGACTTCCACAATGGGTGAACTAGTTGACAGTCCCACCAACAGTGTAAAAGTGTTCCTATTTCTCCACATCCTCTCCAGCACCTGTTGTTTCCTGACTTTTTAATGATGGCCATTCTAACTGGTGTGAGACGGTATCTCACTGTGGTTTTGATTTGCATTTCTCTGATGGCCAGTGATGATGAGCATTTTTTCATGTGTTTTTTGGCTGCAAAAATGTCTTCTTTTGAGAAGTGTCTGTTCATGTCCCAATACCCCAAAGAAACAGAGAAAAAAATCCTATAAACTCAATGAGAGGGAAAAATACAGAAGAATCAAGACTACTATCAGACTTTTTTCATTTTCATTTTCAATATTAAATACCAAAACACAACAGAACAATGACCATAGGTTATAAGAAGAAAAACATTCTGAACAAAAAAAAAGCCCAAACTATTGTTCAAATGTTGGCAAAATAATAAATTTTCAGACAACAAAGATACAAAAAACATTAATTAATACAACTTTTGTGAATAAATAGCTGATGTACTCAGGCAGAACAAAAAGTTGGTCCATTAAAAAGTTCACTGAATGCAAGCAAAGCTGATGAAAAAAGAAGCCAAGGAAACCCAGTGATATGTGATATGATATGAAGCATATTGTAAAACTAATGTAAACTTAATAACAATCTGACAAGAAAAATTAAGATTAACAAAAATCTAAATATGAAGTAGAAGGTAAAACTCAAAAGCACAAGCATACTTGTGTTATTACGGCTGAAGGCTATAGACACTGATTGTCTATATTGCTAGGGAAATTCCAAATTACATATTAAATGTAATAATTTAACACAAATATTAAATGTTATTTAAGAGTAATTTACTGTTAAAACATATTTTAAAAACAAAATCAGATTAATTATAATTGGAAAATAAAGAATATAATTTAAAAGAAAAATTTCCAAATCTCTAGGGGGAAAAATAAGTTTTTAAAATGTTAATTGATTACAAAAACAAGGGAGGAGAAAAAAGAAAAATATATTAGACAAATGACAGACTGAAAAATAAGATCAAATATACCATGATCTAATTAATGAAATGAATTCAATAACCCACTTAACAGGCAAACACAAAAGACAAGACTTTTATTTGTATAAACTATGAGTGACAAAATGATTTTAAAATGTTTTTAGGGTTTTACCGTGTCAGGGTCAGATAGTTTAGCTTTCCATTCAAAAGTCAAAAAAAAAAAAAAAGATAAATGAAAATTTCTCCTTTGCTGAACCTATGAAACATCTACAGCCCCTATACCACAATTTGTTGAAGAAGGGAGCAAATTCAGTAAAGGTAAACAAAAAGGGTTGACACATGTAAAATCAAGAAAGGATGTCTATGGTTAAGAGCATAAAAGCTAACAGAGGACAGCTATCCAGACTGCAAAACACAGAAAACTGTCCTTTAGAACATCCAGAACTTCTGAGATCCAGGTGGCAGTGTTTCCCTAGATCACAACAGACCAAAGCATCAATGCTCAGATTGCTAGTAAGCAATCTGTTCATATATTCAGGAGAGCTGGGGGTGGGAGTAGAAGTGGGGATCTATACACTGCAAGCAACTATCTAATGTCAATCTGTGTCTGGGGAGAAAAACAATTAAAATATATATTCTCACACAAACAACCCTGTGTCGTAAGAAAAATTATTCTTAGCCTAGAACATGGACGTCTTGACCTCTCTATTCTAAGAGCCTCTTTAAAAAGACTGGCAAAAAAGGAGAGAGAAGTAGGCAAGATTTGGGGGAGTAGGAGGAGGATGAGTTGCCGCAGGAAAAAATTTACGTCACTAAAAAGTGAAGAATAATAATACAGGAATCAGCACAGATTTTATACAAAGGCACAACAAGAAAACAAAAAGAATAAGAAAAAAAACTAAAGACAAACAAAGAGACTTACAGGAAATGAGTAGCCATGGAGCAAATGAAAGTTGTGACTAAATATTACCATATATTTTTAAAACTTAATTACACAACTACTTCTATAAAACAAAAAAGCAGAGATACAAAAACTCAAAGAAGTTATGGTAAGATAACAGGAAGTGATGAAACCTGAGCAAATAGCTTAAAAAGATACTGAAGAAATCAAAGCTAAATTAGAAGCAGCAAAAAAAGACACTACTGAAAACATAAGGGACATGAAAGACAAGATCGAGAAATCCAACTACAGGGAAATAAAAATTTAAAAAAGAGTGTAAAAAGGAGAGAAAAATGATATGGAAGACAAGCAAATATCTAATATGCACATAATTGGTGCCCCAGAAAAAATAACGGAACAGAAAAAAATAATTTCACAAAAAAATGGAAGGATTTAAATCTATTTGTTTGAAAGGTATATTTTATCCATCAATCTCTCCACCCCAATAAACAGATACAGAATAATCAATACATATCAATGTATCTTATCTTGAAATCTAAGAAAGAATCTTTGGAACATCCTAACAAAAAATTTAAGTCATTACTTATAATATTAAAAAATCAAACTTTCCTTAGACTTTTTGACATTCAATACTGAAAAACAGCATGGTGATACAGATTTCTCAAGGAAATAAAGTATGGCAAACTAATTTGCTGTCCAGCCAGTATGTTATTTAAACTTAAAATCAAGAATATTTCTGTACATGCAGTAACTCAAGGAATAAAGATCCTAACAGCCCTTCTTTGTAAAAAGAAGACTACTCTTCACTGGGCTCTTGTCGCACTCTTTAATAGTACCCCCCAAAATTAATGAACCTGTAGAGAAAAAAGCATAAAGTTTTCAGAGAGAAAATGTTTTAAAAATTATGCATGATGAATAAAAACAAAAGATGGTAATAAATAAGAAAACAAGAGATAGTTTTTTATAAATTAGGAATGGAAAAAAGGGGATATAATCCCAGATGAGGAAGGGATTTTTAAAGAGAGAGAATGCCAAGTATAACTTTATTCCAATAAACTTGTGCTAAAATGTTCAGACCCACAAAAATGACCACAGGCCACATTTGGCATAAGTCTATTCCAAAATATAGAAGACAAGAACTACAGCTTGCCAGCTGGCCAGCATCTAGTCTTTCTCAGAGGGAAACTACAGATTACACAGCAGTCTGGGAGCTATTTTCTCCTCAAGTGACAGCACAAATATGAGCATATGACACTGACACATGGGTATAGGGTTAGCTCAGAAGCCCCCTGTCCCACAAGAGCCAATTTTCTTGTAACATTACATAAGCAAAGATTCCAGAGCCCCTCCAAATGAGAAGCCATACACGAGTCTCCGCACTCAGAAAAGCCCAAAAGCTATGGTTTCTATCAGTATTTATAGTTCATCTCTGGTCCCTCCCAGTCCAGCTGTTATTTACTAATCAGGTTTCATTTTTATCATAAAAATGTTTTGCAGTAATGTTATTGACACATACTACCTTATCAGGTTACCAAGGGAACAGAGCTACATTGTTTAATTGAAGATCAGATACTTAAGCTGTAAGGGAAAGTCACTTGGCCATGCACCCATAATTCAAAAATCACGATCAAATCATCCGTGAAAATATAAATAACCAAAACTGACTGGGAATAAAAGAAGAAACACCAAATTCTAATATCAAAGAGGAACTATAACAGGTAGTAAAAGATCTAACTCTAAAAGAGGAACCAAAATCCTGATGATTTTACAAATAAGTTATACCATACCTTCCAAAAATATAGTTCCTATGTCACTTCAACCAACTACAGTAAACAGAAACATATGAGGTATTTCCCAATTCATTTATGAAGCTGACATAATCTTGGTACTAAAACCAGACAAGGCTGGTACAAACTTCAGGCCAATCTCATTTAAAAGCAAAGATTGTACATAAAACATCAAATTGAATCTAACAGTATATAACCAAAAAAGTTTAATTTAGGAATTATAAGGCTGGTTTAAAATTAGATCTTTTTATGTAATCCATTATGAATAAGCAAAATGAGGAAAACATCATATATGCCTTCATTAAATAAAATTTAACTCATGTTCTTAATATGAAGATGAATAGGACAAGATGAAAACCAACTTCCTTAATTTGATAAAGAATATCAATTAGAAGCCAAAAACAAAATTCCTACTTAATGATAAAATACTAAATAAGGCAATTCTTATAAAGTCAGTATTAAGGGTGCTTGGTACCACAGTAGTTATTCAAAATTGTTCAAGAATTTTAGACAATTCAGTAAGATAAAAATAAGACGTAAGCTATAGGTAAGGAAGAAGAATCATCATTAATTGCAGATATAATCACATCATCAACAGAGACTATCAGAGACTGACTTTTTAAAATATGCTGACTCAATTCACAATCACATATAAATGCTGAAAACATGTGAGTAGTATGTTTAACAACATAGCCAAGCTTAAAAGATAAATTCTAAGAGAATAGAAATACAGAGAAAAATTAAAGCCAGAACAATATAATGTATGATTCTATTTATATAAAACTCTAGAACAGGCAAAACCAATCCATGGAGTAAATAATTAAGAATGGGGGTGGGGATGAAGATTGAATGCAAACTTTCTGAAGTAATGGTAATATTCTATATCTTGATGAGAACGTAGATTATATAAGTATATGATCTGTCAAAACTCATCAAATGTACACAAACGAAGATTCCATTCCAAGACGGCCAAATAGAAACAGCTCTGCTCTGCAGCTCCCAGCGTGATCAACGCAGAAGACAGTGATTTCTGCATTTCCAACTGAGGTACGTGGTTCATCTCATTGGGACTGGTTGCACAGTGGATGCAGCCCATGGACGGCAAGCCAAAGCAGGGCGGGGCATCGCCTCACCCAGGAAATGCAAGGGGTCGGGGGATTTCCCTTTCCTAGCCAAGGAAGCCATGACAGACTGTACCTGGAAAATCGGGACACTCCTACTCAAATACTGCGCTTTTCCAATGGTCTTAGCAAACGGCACACAAGGAGATTATATCCTGCGCCTGGCTCAGCGGGTCCCACGCCTATACAGTCTTGCTCACTAGTAGTGTAGCAGTCTGCGATGGACCTGCAAGGCAGCCGCCTGGCAGAGGGAGGGGCATCCTCCATTGCTGAGGCTTGAGTTGGTAAACAAAGTGGCTGGGAAGCTCAAACTGGGTGAAGCCCACCGCAGCTCTGCAAGACCTGCTGCCTCTGTAAACCCCACCTCTGGGGGCAGGGCATAGCTAAACGAAAGGCAGCAGAAACTTTTGCACACTTAAAGGTCCCTGTCTGACAGCTCTGAAGAGAGCAGTGGTTCTCCCAGCACAGGGTTTGAGCTCTGAAAATGGACAGACTGCCTCCTCAAGTGGGTCCCTGACCCCTACGTAGCCTAACTGGGAGACACCTCCCAGTAGGGGCCAACAGACACCTCGTACAGGCAGGTGCCCCTCTGGGACGAAGCTTACAGAGGAAGGATCAGGCAGCAATATTTGCTGTTCTGCAGCCTCCACTGGTGATATCCAAGCAAACAGGGTCTGGAGTAGACCTCCAGCAAACTCCAACAGTCCTGCAGCTGAGGGACCTGACTCTTAGAATAAAAAGTAACAAACAGAAAGGAACAGCATCAACATCAACAAAAAGGACATCCATACCAAAACACCATCTGTAGGTCATGAGCATCAAAGGCCAAAGGTACATAAAACCACAAAGATGGGGAGAAACCAGAGGACAAAAGGTGAAAATTCTAAAGACCAAAACACTTCTTCTCCTCCAAAGGATTGCAGGTCCTCACCAGCAACGGAACAAAGCTCAATGGAGAATGACTTTGACAAGCTGACAGAAGCAGGCTTCAGAAGCTCGGTAATAACAAACTTCTCTGAGCTAAAAGAGGACATTCGAACCACTGGCAAGGAAGCTAAACACCTTGAAAAAAGATTAGACGAATGGCTAACTAGAATAAACAGTGTAGAGAAGACCTTAAATGATCTGATGGAGCTGAAAACCAGGGCACGAGAACTACGTGAGGCATGAACAAACTTCAGTAGCCGATTCGATCAAGTGGAAGAAAGGGTATCGGTGATGGAAGATCAAATTAATGAAATAAAGTGAGAGGAGAAATTTGGAGAAAAGAGTAAAAAGAAATGAACAAAGCCTCCAAGAAATATGGGACTATGTGAAAAGACTAAATCTACATTTGATTGGTGTACCTGAAAGTGATGGGGAGAATGGAACCAAGTTAGAAAACATGATATTATCCAGGAGAACTTCCCCAACCCAGCAAGGCAGGCCAACATTCAAAATCAGGAAATACAGAGAACACCACAAAGATACTCCTCAAGAAGAGCAACCCCAAGACACAGAATTGTCAGATTCACCAAGGTTAGAATGAAAGAAAAAATGTTAAGGGCAGCCAGAGAGAAAGCTCGGGTTACCGACAAAGGGAAGCCCATCAGCTAACAGCGGATCTCTTGGCAGAAACTCTACAAACCAGAAGAGACTAGGGGCCAATATTCAACATTCTTAAAGAAAAGAATTTTCAACCCAGAATTTCATATCCAGCCAAACTAAGCTTCATAAGTGAAGGTGAAATAAAATCCTTTACAGTCAAGCAAATGCTGAGAGATTTTGTCATCACCAGGCCTGCCTTACAAAAGAGCTCCTGAAGGAAGCGCTAAACATGGAAAGGAATAACGAGTACCAGCCACTGCAAAAACATGCCAAATTGTAAAGACCATCAATGCTAGGAAGAAACTGGATCAACTAACGGGCAAAATAACCAGCTAACATCATAATGACAGGATCAAATTCACACAAAACAATATTTACCTTAAATGTAAATGAGCTAAACGCCCCAATTAAAAGACACAGACTGGCAAATTGAATAGTCAAGACCCATCAGTGTGCTGTATTCAGGAGACCCATCTCACGTGCAGAGACACACACAGGCTCAAAATAAAGGTATAGAGGAAGATCTACCAAGCAAATGAAAACAAAAAACAGCAGGGGTTGCAATCCTAGCCTTTGATAAAACAGCCTTAAAACAACAAAGATCAAAAGAGACAAGGAAGGCCATTACATAACGGTAAAGGGATCAATTCAACAAGAAGAGCCAACTATCCTAAATATACATGCAACCAATACAGGAGCACCCAGATTCATAAAGCAAGTCCTTAGAGACCTACAAAGAGACTTATTGACTCCCACACAATAATAATGGGAGACTTTAACACCCCACTGTCAATATTAGATTAACGAGACAGAAGGTTAACAAGGATATCCAAAAGTTGAACTCAGCTCTGCACCAGGCGGACCTAATAGACATCTACAGAACTCTCCACCCCAAATCAACAGAATATACATTCTTCTCATCACCACATTAAACTTATTCCAAAATTGACTACATAGTCGAAAGTAAAGCACCCCTCAGCAAATGTAAAAGAACAGAAATCACAACAAACTGTCTCTAAGACCACAGTGCAATCAAATTAGAACTCAGGATTAAGAAACTCACTCAAAACCACACAACTACATGAAAACTGAACAACCTGCTCCTGAATGACTACTGAGTAAATAATGAAAAGAAGGCAGAAATAAAGATGTTCTTTGAAACCAATGAGAACAAAGACACATCGTACCAAAATCTCTGGGACACATTTAAAGCAGTGTGTAGAGGGAAATTTATAGCACTAAATGCCCACAGAGAAAGCAGGAAAGATCTAAAATTGACACCGTAACATCACAATTAAAAGAACTAAAGAAGCAAGAGCAAACACATTCAAAAGCTAGCAGAAGGCAAGAAATAACTAAGATCAGAGCAGAACTGAAGAAGATATGGACACAAAAAACCCTTCAAAAAAAAATCAATGAATCCAGGAGCTGGTTTTTTCAAAAGATCCCCAAAACTGATAGACCGTTAGCAAGACTAATAAAGAAGAAAAGAGAGAAGAATCAAATAGATGCAATAAAAAATGATAAAGGGGATATCACCACAGATCCCACAGAAATATAAACTACCATCGGAGAATACTATAAACACCTCTACGCAAATAAACTAGAAAATATACAAGAAATGGATAAATTCCTGGAAACATACACCCTCCCAAGACTAAACCAGGAAGAAGTTGAATCTCTGAATACACCAATAACAGGCTCTGAGCCTGAGGCAATAATTAACATCCTACCAACCAAAAAAAGTCCAGGACCAGATGGATTCACAGCCAAATTCTACCAGAGGTACAAAGAGGAGCTGATACCAATCCTTCTGAAAATATTACAATCAACAGAAAAAGAAGGAATACTCCCTAACTCACTTTATGAGGCCAGTATCATCCTGATACCAAAGCCTGGTGGAGACACACACAAAAAAGACAATTTTAGACCAATATCCCTGATGAACACTCATGTGAAAATCCTCAATAAAATACTGGCAAACCGAATCCAGCAGCACATCAAAAAGCTTATCCACCAAGATCAAGTCGGCTTCATCCCTGAGATGCAAAGCTGGTTCAACACATGCACATCAATAAACGTAATCCATCACATAAATAGAACCAATGACAAAAACCACATGATTAACTCTATAGATTCAGAAAAGGCCTTGACAGAATTCAACAGCCCTTCATGCTAAAAACTTTCAATAAACTAGGTATTGATGGAACGTATCTCAAAATAATAAGAGCTACTTACAACAAACCCACAGCCAATATCATACTAAATGGGCAAAAACTGGAAGCATTCTCTTTGAAACTGCCACAAGACAGGAATGCCCTCTCTCACCACTCCTATTCAACATAGTGTTGGAAGTTTTGGCCAGGGCAATCAGGCAAGAGAAAGAAATACAGGGTATTCAATTAGGAAAAGAGGAACTCAAATTGTCCCTGTTTGCAGATGACATGATTGTATATTTAGAAAACTCCATCATCTCAGCCCAAAATCTGCTTAAGCTGATAAGCAACTTCAGCAAAGTCTCAGGATACAAAATCAATGTGCAAAAATCACAAGCATTCCTATACACCAATAACAGACAAATAGAGAACCAAATCATGAGTGAACTCCCATTCACAATTGCTACAAAGAGAATAAAATGCCTAAGAATCCAACTTACAAGGGATGTGAAGGACTTCTTCAAGGAGAACTACAAACCACTGCTCAATGAAATAAAAGAGAACACAAACAAATGGAAGAACAATCCATGCTCATGAATAGGCAGAATCAGTATCGTGAAAATGGCCATACTGCCCAAGGTAATTTATAGATTCAATACCATCCCCATCAAGCTACCAATGACTTTCTTCACAAAATTGGAAAAAACTACTTTAAAGTTCATATGGAATCAAAAAAGAGCCCGCATTGCCAAGACAATCCTAAGCAAAAAGAACAAAGCTGGAGGCATCACGCTACCTGACTTCAAACTATACTACAAGGCTACAGTAACCAAAACAACATGGCACTGGTACCAAAACAGAGAGATAGACCAATGGAACAGAACAGAGGCCTCAGAAACAACAACAAACATCTACAACCATCTGATCTTTGACAAACTTGACAAAAACAAGAAATGGGGAAAGGATTCCCTATTTAATAAATGGTGCTAGGAAAACTGGTTGTTAGCCATATGTAGAAAGCTGAAACTGGATCCCTTCCTTACACCTTATACAAAAATTAATTCAAGATGGATTATAGACCTAAATGTTAGACCTAAAACCGTAAAAACCCTAGAAGAAAACCTGGGCAATACCATTCAGGACATTGGCATGGGCAAGGACTTCATGACTAAAACACCAAAAACAATGGCAACAAAAGCCAAAATTGACAAATGGAATCTAATTAAAGTAAGGAGCTTCTGCACAGCAAAAGAAACTACCATCAGAGTGAACAGGCAACCTACACAATGGGAGGACATTTTTGCAGTCTACCCATCTGACAAAAGACTAACATCCAGAATCTACAAAGAACTTAAACAAATTTACAAGAAAAAAACAAACAACCTCATCAAAAAGTGGGCAAAGGATATGAACAGACACTTCTCTAAAGAAGACATTCATGCAGCCAACAGACACATGAAAAAATGCTCATCATCACTGGTCATCAGAGAAATGCAAATCAAAACCACAATGAGACACCATCTCATGCCAATTAGAATGGCGATCATTAAAAAGCCAGGAAACAACAGATGCTGGAGAGGACGTGGAGAAATAGGAACGCTTTTACGCTGTTGGTGGGAGTGTAAACTAGTTCAACCATTGTGGAAGATAGTGTGGCGATTCCTCAAGGATCTAGAACTAGAATTACCATTTGACCCAGCCATCCCATTACTGGGTATATACCCAAAGGATCATAAATCATGCTGCTATAAAGACACATGCACACCTATGTTTACTGCGGCACTATTCACAATAGCAAAGATTTGGAACCAACCCAAATGTCCATCAATAATAGACCAGATTAAGAAAATGTGGCACATATACACCATGGAATACTATGCAGCCATGAAAAATGATGAGTTCATGTCCTTTGCAGGGACATGGATGAAGCTGGAAACCATCATTCTCAGCAAACTATCATAAGAACAGAAAACCAAACACCACATGTTCCCACTTATAGGTGGGAATTGAACGATGAGAACACTTGGACACAGGGAGGGAAACATTACACATGGGGGCCTGTCATGGGATGGGGGACAGGGGAGGGATAGCATTAGGAGAAATACCTAATGGAAACGACAAGTTAATGGGTGCAGCAAACCAACATGGCACATGTATACCTATGTAACAAACCTGCATGTTGTGCACATGTACCCTAGAACTTAAAGTATAATTTTTAAAAATGAAAAAAATAAAATAAAATGCCTATCAAAAAAAGTACACAAACTTTATTTCATTTCAATGTAAATTTTACCTCAAAAAAAATTAAACTCTAAGTAATGATACATTCAAGGAAGTATGTAAAGTATAGTATCTGCAACTTATTTTGAAATGCATCAGAGAGAGGGTGAACTACTAGACTGATAGAAGGATGTTTAGATGGATACATATATGAAAAAGCAAACAAAGCAGCCTTTTAATTGTTGACTCTAGATCACAGGCAGCAAACTGTAGTCTGTGGGCCAAATCTGCCAGTTTTTGTTATGGCCCATGAGCTAAGAATAGTTTTAACCTTTAAAAAAGGTGAGAGGCCAGGTGCAGTGGTTCACGCCTGTAATCCCAACACTTTGGGAGGCCAAGGCGGGTGGATCGCCTGAGGTGAGGAGTTTGAGACCAGCCTGGCCAACAGAGTGAAACCCCGTCTCTACTAAAACTACAAAAAATTAGCTGGGCATGGTGGTGGGTACCTGTAATCCCAGCTACTCAGGAGGCTGAGGCAGGAGAATCGCTTGAACCCAGGAGGCGGAGGTTGCAGTGAGCTGAGATCACGCCATTTCACTCCAGCCTGGGCAATGAGTGAAACTCCGTCTCGGGGGAAAAAAAAAGGTGAGAATAAGGCAAAACAATAATTCATGATGTGAAATACAAAATTCAAATGTCACTGTCGATAAATAAAGTTTTGTTGGAACACAGCCATACTCATTCATTTAGGTATTGTCCATAGCTGCTTCTATACTACAATGGGACAGTTGATTAGTTTCAACAGACGCTGTAGGGCCGTTGAAGCCTAAAATATCTGTTATCTGGCCCTTTTCAGATAAAGCTTGCCAACCCCTGCTCTAGATAGTGAGAATACAAGTAAGTGTTCACTGTAAAAGTCTTCCAACATTTCTGTATGTTTGATATTTTGAATAGGATATTGAAAAATATCAAAGCAATAATTATAAGCTGATTGTACAGTGGATCACTGGGGA
Organism: Hylobates moloch; assembly: GCF_009828535.3. Classification (NCBI taxonomy): domain Eukaryota; kingdom Metazoa; phylum Chordata; class Mammalia; order Primates; family Hylobatidae; genus Hylobates; species Hylobates moloch. Next base: position 72,264,112 of record NW_026652292.1, on the reverse strand, counting down.
GGGAAGGGGAGTTCTATCAGTTCTAAGTGCTGCAACCAGCTTTCTGAAAACCTATTTGGACAAAGTCATAAGCTTGGAGGTACAAAAGGTTAAAAAAAAAAAAACTATATCAAGACTAGTAAAAAGCTAGGAAGGTATAACAAATGCTCTGTCCATTAAAAATGGGCTAAAAACATTCTATTCATCCGCCAATAAAAATGTCAAGGAAGCTTACTATTATATAAAGTGCTGGATGAAAAACGGAAAAGTTTTTTAAGTATCTATGAGAAATCAAGTACCAATCCTTTCCTCACTTTCAGTTGAAGACTATAAAGCTGCCGTAAGAAAGTACTACAAACTGTGTGGCTTAAAACGACAGAAATTTATTTTCTCAAACTTCAAATCAAGATGTTGACAGGGCCAAGTGCCGTCTGAAGGCTCTAAGGAAGAATTTTTCCTTGCCTCTTCCTAGCTATTTGCGGTTACCCACAAACTTTGGCATTCCTTGGCTTGTAGCTGCATCACTCCAATCTCTGCCTCCATCTTCACATAACTTTCTTCCTGTGTGTCTGGGTCTCAGCCAAAATTTCTCTCTTCTCATAAGTCACTGGATTTAGGGTCCACCCTAATCAAAGATTACCTCATCTTAACTTGATTACATCTGCAGAGACCCTAATTCTAAGTAAGATCACACCCACAGGTACTAGTGGCTAGGACTTCAACATCTCTTTTGGAAGGAGACAATTCAACCCACACAAAAAGACTAGGCTTCCTATTTCACTGAGAAACTAGCGTCAAGAGACTTTCCAAATGTCACCAGATCTATACACCGAACATAGTATACAGGCAACTGCCTATACTTCTGTTATGAACCAATAAGTGATCCATGTTCCTAAAGTTAAACCCTCTTTTTGTACACTAGATCCTACCTTCTTCTCAATTACTTAATGACATCACTCCAGCAATTCTAACCTCTCTCCTCTACATCAATTTCTCTCTCTACTATTTCATTTCTATCAGCATGCAAACATATTTCTCCTATCTCAAAATTGAAAGCAAAACAATTTAAAAACTCTTGACCCCCACCTCTGCTTCAATTTATCTGAATTCTTTAAAACAAACTCCTCGGAAGAATCATCTACACTTACTGCTTCTAATCTGGCTTTTATTTTCACCACTTTACCAAAATTGCTCTTATACAGATAAGAAGTGAGTTATTGCTAAATCCGGCAGTAAATTATTGATCTTCTTTTATTTACCTATCAGCAGCATTTGACATATTGAATACTCCCTCCTTGGAACATTTTCTTCATCTGGATTCCAGAGTTATACGCTCGGTATCAAAGTTTTTTGACACCAACACTCCTGGCATCAAAACTAGACAAGAAACATTTTTTGATGTTTTAGAAGTGCACCAAATGTAGTACTTTTAAGAAATTATTTGATGCTACAATATGAATTTTATCAAGAAGATCAGCAAGCAGGCAATTGATTCTGGAATCAAAGAAGTTCTCTTAAACTAATACTAAAATTAAAGACTGAATTCCATGTAAAACTATTTCAACAAACACTATTTCCTAGAAGTTCTTCACAATAATTTAACACAATATTTCTGCTTCAGAAACCCCAATATTGGCATATTCAATCTCTAGCATCATGAAAAGGACTCAAGATCCTACATTAAAGTTGTGGCTGGGTGTGTGCATGCATGCACACACATATGTACACATGCAATTGAAAGGGAGAAATTCTCAGCGAACAGCAAATTTGGTCCATATGCATTTCTTCAAGATCTTGAAGATACTGTCATTACAGAGGGATTAATTTAACCTCTGGCAAAGTTCTTGGCTTTTCTAGGCCCTGGCAGTCTTGTTTTGTTTTGCTTTTAGTTGTACTGTGGCTTTAGTTGCTTATATTTGCTTTAGTTGTATTGTTTGTTTGTTTTGGTTTGGTTGTAACACATGTATACAAAGTTCTGTGGCAACAAAAATATGACAGAACAGCAATCACAGTTTGGAACTGTATCAATTCTAAACAATATACATGTGATTGTCCTCATAGGATTAGCACTTTGAGGTACTACTTCCTGCAAACATTCCTGCTCAACACCTGCTTGTTTTATAGCAGTGAAATATAAAAGAAAAAGAAATTAAAGGTTAGGTTAAAAGCAAGATGAGATTTTAAATGTCACATTGATAACTTTAAGTTTTATGACTATATTACCATCAAATTTATCTCTGGAGATTTGAACTTGAGATAATGTCCTAAAATGAAGAGAACAAAAATTTGTCTAATTGCTTAACTTAAAACTGGAGATCATCTCTGATATTTTCATCTTTTTACAAAATTCTCATGAGATTTTCATAAAGATTCAATGCAAAAGCCTTACTGAGGAAGGCAGGGCAAAAAGAAATTCATTCTCTTCTTAGTCTCAGGTTACCACCTCATCTCATCCAATTTTATAAGATTCACATACTAATGAGGATGCAACATCAGAAACGAATCTCTGAGGAGGGGACCATGAAGGGACAACTTGAAACAATGAGAATTACAAGGAAAAAAAAATAGATGCTTTCAAAAGACCTCAAAGCATGCTATATCCATGTCTACAACCTTGACTTCTGCTCCAAAATATTTACATAGTACTGATTCTTTACTTTGATTCACATTTAATACCCCACCTTCCCTTGCATGTCCATAAACTGGCAACTGTCCATTTTTAATACTACAAATCCAACCTTCCTCATATTTTTATGGCTATACCTTGAAAACTATCAGGTCCTTAAGAATAGAAACTATGCCTTATGCATTTTTAATTCCTAGTATTTAGCATGATTCCTAGACATAACAGGTCCCCAACAGGTATTTGCTAAACAAATATATTACCTTATTATACTGATGAGATTATACTCACATTATTCAACAGGGTTAATCAAAACATTTGGCTGACCTTCAAAATATTTTACTATCAGTTTTAGTGTTGGTAACCTTTACTCTCAAGATTATAACTAATGAGAATATTTTCAGCCATACACCTAGTTTAACTTGATTCAGAGGATATAACATGTACTTTAGAGGTTTGAGTTTTCAAGGCAACTGCCTAATAAAAGTTTGGTTTGTGTGGGTTATTAATCATCATTAACATCCTCCTCTACCTCCTTATTTTGCCTGAAATCAGAACGTGTATAGTGTAAGAAAATGGCTCAGTTTCATGATCCAAATGATAAGAATTCCCCATAGACCTGATATTTTAAAGCAAACTTTTCCATTATTGAGGTTTTTCTCATTGTTTCCAATTTTTGAAATTCTCTTCATTAAAACAGCTACCCCAAAAGGTGGGTAGGTGAAATCTATATTGTATTTGATATGAACATTCTGAAGATATAAAATATTTGAAGACTTAAGGGCCTTCTTAAAATACTACTGCTTCCAGCTTTGACACAATAACTAGGACAAGATTTTCCTCTTGCTATAAACAAATAACAAATTGGACACAATATGTAATGCAATTGATTTCACACAATGAACGTCAGACAAGCATGTGATCCCTGAGACAAGAAACAAACAAGGTGAGCTTTATAGTCACTCCTACCTAGAGATACTTTCTAGACCTACTAAAGAGGAGAAAACAAGGAGAGTATGTATGAGCTTGCAAATAGAGGAAGCCAAGATAACAGTTAAAAATTAGTGGAAACACATGGGATTGTGCAGCGCAAGTTACCAAAAATGAGAGATCTACAGAGATAAAAGGTCCAGAAATCTGTATGGGTTTCCTTCAGTATGTTTTTCACTACTAAGCTGCACATGAATATGGCAGAACTCCATGAGACTGAGCAAATAAGAACCAGGAAGCTGCAATCAGAAAAATTCCCAGAATGCAAACAGACCTGGGAGAGAGGAAGAAACTCACTGAATGCTCAGGGCATTCAGTGGAGAACAGAGAAGAGCAATACCTTTGGAATGGGGCTAAAGTAACCCTAGAATATAAGTGTAGCAGGACAAGCCGCGACAAAACACCTCAGACACCGAGTTAAAGAACGAAGGGCTTTATTAGGCTGGGAGCTTCGGCAAGACTCACGTCTCCTAAAACGGTGCTCCCGAGTGAGCAATTCCTGTCCCTTTTAAGGGCTTACAACTCTAAGGGGGTCCGCGTGAGAGGGTCGTGATGGATAGATCTGATCGACTGAGCAAGCAGGGGGTACGTGACTGGGGGCTGCATGCATCAGTAATCAGAAAAGAACAGAACAGGGATTTTCACAATGCTTTTCCATACAATGTCTGGAATCTATAGATAACATAATCGGTTAGGTCAGGGGTCGATCTTTAACCAGGCCCACGGAGCGCCACCGGGCTGTCTGCCTGTGGATTTCATTTCTTTTAGTTTTTACGTCTTCTTTCTTTGGAGGCAGAAATTGGGCATAAGACAATATGAGAGGTGGTCTCCTCCCTTATAAGCACCCTAACAAAGCATGAAAACAAGCCTTAAAGTATCAAGCCACAAATAAGTGTCTGCCAAAGTAAAAAAGAAGAAAATCCAGTCCTCAAGAATATAAAATGTTCAAGACTCAATAAAAGAGTATTACACATGTAAAGTACAATAAAATATGAGCAATAAACAGGATAAAAATCAGTCGGAAACATCCAGAAAGGACAAAAATCACTGAACTAATCAATAAGCACTTTTTAAATGAAAGTTTTAAAGAGAGGCTCAACAGCAGATTCTAGAATGCGGATGAAATAATCAGAGGATTTGAAGATAGATCAATTGAGATTATAGTCTAAGGAACAGAAAGACAAAAAGTGAACAAAAATTGTCAAAGCCTCAAAAAACTGTGGGAGAGCACCAAGTAGTCCTTTCCAGTAGAAGAAACAAAAAAGCAGAAAGGTTATCTGAGGAAATAACAGCCAAAACCTTCCCAAATTTGGTGAAAAACATTAATCCACACATCCAGGAAGTTCAGCAAATTCCAAGTAAGATAAACTCAAAGAGATTTATACCTATACATATCATAATAACACTGAAATAAAGGGAAAAAAAATGATCATCTAAATAAATGCCAAAGAAGCATTTAACAAAAATTCTAATACTCTAATTTCACTTTTTTTTTTTTTTTTTTTGAGACAGAGTCTTGCTCTGTTGCCCAGGCTGGAGTGCAGTGGCACAATCTCAGCTCACTGCTACCTCCGCCTCCCAGGTTCAAGTGATTCTCCCACCTCAGCCTCCCGAGTAGCTGGGATTACAGGTGCCCGCCACACGCCCACCTAATTTTTTTTATTTTTAGCAAAGGCAGGGGTTTTACCATGTTGGCCAGGCTGGTCTTGAACTCCTGAGCTCAAGTGATCCACCCGCCTCAGCCTCCCAGAGTGCTGGGATTACAGGAATGAGCCACTGTGCCTGGCCAATTTCACTCTTTATTCAGTGAAGCTCTAGCTGAGGCAATTGAACAAGAAACAAATTATAAGGCATTCATATTGAAAAGGAAGAAGTAAAATTTTCTCTATCTGCAGATGACATGGTCTTATATATTGAAAATCTTGAAGACCCACAAAAAAAACTATTAGAGGAAATAAACTAGCTCAGCAAGGTTGTAGAATACAAGTTCCACATACGAATATCAGTTTTGCTTCTATACACTATCAATGAACAATTCAAATATGAAATTAAGAAAGCATTTCCATTAACAACTTTACAAGAGCATTAAAAATGATGAATTACACAGGAATAAATTTAACAAAACAAGTGCAAATTTTATACTTCAAAAGTGAAAAAATATTATTGAAAGAAATTTTTTTAAAACTAAATGAATAGAAAGACTTCCCATGTTAATAGATTGGAAGAAAATATTGTAAAGATGGCAATATTCCCCAACTGATCTACAGTTTCAACACCAATCAAATTTCCAGCTGACTTATTCACAGAAAAATAACAAGCTGATCCTAAAATTCACATGGAAATGTAAGGGACATAGAATAGTCGAAACAATCTCAAAAAGAAAAGTAGAGAGAATCACACTTCCTAATTTCAAACTTACTACAATAATCTAGTTTATTCAATACTAATCTAATAAATTTTAAAACTGATACAGTAATCTACAGTAAGTTACAGTAATCAAGACAGTGTTATACCGGTATAAGGACAGACATATAGATCAATGAAACAGAAGTGAGAGTCCAGCAATAAACCCAAACATCTGTAGTCAATTGATTTTTGACAAGGATGTGAAGACCACTCAGTGGGAAAAGCATAGTCATTTCCACAAATAATGCTGAGAAAACAGGATATCTGCATGCAAAAAAACTGAACCCCTACTCACATAATATTAAAAAAAATTTTTTTTTACTCAAAATGGATCAAAGAGAACAAGGAGCAGAAAACAGCTGTTTAGGGACATCGGATGTCAGTTCTCCTCAGAGAGAAGACCAAAGGTATCAGTGAATAGACACATTCCAAAAGGAAAACTAAAGGAAGGGAACAGGATCTGCTGGAATGCCTAAAGGAAGAAGCTGGGGTGCAAAAAAAAAGGAAAGCAGAATGAGGATAACAGAGATTGACACCCAAGAAACTCGGAGTCCCATGGAAAGGGTAGGTGGGGTTGCTTCTCCACTCCCCTCACCTCTGTGACAGTCGGCTGACCACCAAACTGTTGGGTAGACTCTTTGTCCTTATGACCCAGGGAAACACTATTGGTGGCGATTTGAGTACTTACTGGGAATGGAGAACCAGGTGACCAGCTTGCACAGATGTGCCCACATTCCCTTCAGACCTGAACTGAGACAGTGGGTGCCATGGTGGTTGTGTACCCATGGTGCCACAACCCTGCCTAGGAATCTCCACCCATGGTGCCAAGGGTATCTCCACCCTTGAGCCACTGTCTCACCAGATGCACCACAAATACACCCATAACCCACTCTGACTTTGGCAAGCACAGGGGACAAGAAGCTCCTCGGGGAGCTGTGGTAACCCAAGGATCTAACCCTAAGCCTGTGCCACCCCTAAAGGAGGAGGGAAGAACAGCCCACCAAAGCCCACCTTGGGACAAAGGAAATGGGTGCAGCACCAACCACTGAATGGGCCAGCACTGACACCCAGGAACAGATTTGGAGAGAGAGTCATCTCCCAGCCTCCCCCAGTACACTGTTGTGGAGGCAGCAGTGTTCTTCCTGCCACAGGCTAGTGGGCATGCCTCAAAGAAAGTGTCTTTTGTGCTTTTCATGGTGGCTCCACCGTCAGCCCATGACCACTCAGGCTTTCACAAAGGGCGGGCTGAACACCACTCTCTTACAAAAAGTGGCAGCACCCCAGCAACAGAGGACAGAACAGAGTTGCCTGCCCTGGAATGGGAATAGAGGCTCTGCCTCCTCAGCCCCATTTTAGTAGTAGTAATCAGAAAGGCTTATCTGTGGCCCACAGCCACACTGAATCCAGAAACAACTCAAGGTTATGAGCCCTGCAACAAGGGCACGATAAAGAAGCAAATCACATTCCTAACGGCTCAAGATGAAGAGCTGGTGCACCCGCTGCCCCTTCTCCCAAGACCTTAGTGCACCCCCTCACGATTTTCTCACCAACCCCATCAGGGTGAGCACATCCACAGGGCACCAGCCTACCTGCCAGCTCTTATTTTTAAGTGCCATCTACTGGATTATACCCAGAACTGCACCAGGAAATTAAAAACCTGCTACCAGAAGAGCTGTGTTAGTCCACGAGATAAGATTCTGGAGACCTCCACACCATCAGGCCCACAGGAGATAGTGTGTCAGCCCTTATATCCAATATATTGCCACAACAAGCAGCATCTGAGAAAGCCACCACACAGAAACTACCCACAACCAAGGAGCCCACACAGAGCCTTGGTCCCCTGAAAGCACCCAGAAACGAAGCCAAACAATCATACACAATATACACCACAGTAATACCCTCAAGGAAAAAAAGAATTAAAAAAGTAAAAAGCCCCAATAAAACAATAGCAAATTCAAAAATAAGAAGCGACAATACCTCAGAAGAGAAGGAATCAGCAGAAGAATTCAAGCAGTACAAAAAGGCAGTCTTTTGACACCTCCGAATAGTACTACCTCTCTAGCAATGGATCCTAACCAGATTGAAATGTCTTAAATAACAGATGAAAAATTCAAACTATGGATTGCAGGGAAACTCACTGAGATCCAGAGAAAGCTGAAATCCAATACAAAGAAACCAGAAAAACAATTTAGGATATGAAAGATGAGATAACTATATTAAGAAAAAACCAAGTGGAACCTCTGGAATTGAAAAATTAAGTACAGGATTTTCAAAATACAATGGGAAGCTTTAACAATAGACTAGACCAAGCAGAAGAAGGAACTTCAGAGCTTGAATACCAGTCTTTCAAATTAACCCAGTCACACAAAAATAAACAAAAAAGAACTTTAAGAAACAAAGCCTTCAAGAAATAGGGGATTATATAAAGCGGCCAAACCTATGACAAACTGGCATTCCTGAGACAGAAAAAGAAAAAGTAAGAAACTTAGAAAATATACTTAAGGAAATTATTCAGGAAAATTTCCCTAATCTTGCAAGAGAGGTCAACATCCAGAGAAAGGAATTAAGAGAACTCTTGTGAGATGTTGTACAAGACGACCATCCCCAAGGCATATATATAGTTATCAGATTACTCAAAGTCAATGCAAAAGAAAAAAATCTTAGAGGCAGCTAGAGAAAGGGGCCAAATTACATAAAAAGCGAATTCCATCAGACTAACAGTAAACTTCTCAGCAGAAATCTTTCAAGCAAAAAGAGATTGGGGCCTATTTTTAGACTTCTTAAAGAAAAAACCCCAGTCAAGAACGTCATATCTCGGAAACTAAGCTCCATGAACAAAGGAGAAATAAAGTTTTTCTAGACAAGTAAACATTAAGACAATTCTTCACCATGAAGCTGCCCCTACAAGAAATGCTCAAAGGAGTTCTAAACATAGAAACCAAAGAACAATACTTGCTATCATAAAAGCTCAAAGACCCTTTAAAGCAATTACACAATTGAGACTAGAAAGAAACTAGTTAACAATACTATGACAAAAACTGAACCTCATATGTCAATATTAACCTTGAACATAAATGGCCTAAACTATGTAACAGACACAGAGGGGCAAAGTGAATTAAAAAAAAAAAAAACAAGAAAAGGAATTTAAAATAAGGAACTGAATTTAAAAACAAGAACCAACCTTATGCTGCTATGAAGAGGCCCATCTCACCTCTAATGACACCCATAGGCTCAAAGTAAAGGTATGGAGAAAGATCTATCATGCAAATGAAAGAAAAAAAAAGAGCAGGGGTTGCTATTCTTTCATCAGATTCAGACTTTAAACCAACAACAGTTCAAAAAAAAAAAAAAAAAGACAACAGCATTATATTTGGCTAAGAATTTATAAATAAGTCCTCAAAAGCAATTGCAACAGAAAAACAAAACTGGACAAGTGAAATCTAATTAAACTAACAAGCTTTTGTACAGCAAAACTATCAACACAGAAAGCAGACAATCTGCAAAATGGCAAAAAAATTTTGCACACTATGTATCCGACAAAGGTCAAATATCCAGAATCCATAGGTAACTTAATTCAACAAGCAAAACAAAGAAACAAACAAACAAAAACACCCTACTAAAAAGTAGGCAAAGGACATGAACAGACACTTTCAAAAGACAGACAAGTAGCCAACAAACATATGAAAAAAGGTCCAACATCACTAATCACCAGAGAAATACAAATCAAAACCACAATGAAATACAATCTCACACCAGTCAGCTATTATTGAAAAGTTAAAAAAAAAAAAATAGATGCTGGAGAGGCTGCAGACAAAAGGAAACACTTATACACTGTTGGTGAGAACGGAAATTAATTCAGCCACTATGAAAAGCAGTTTAGAGAATTTTCAAAGAGCTAAAAATAGAACTACCATTAGACCCAGCAATCCTATTATGAAGCTATATAACTACAGGAAAACAAACCATTTTACCAAAAAATGTATATATATATGCTCATATGCTCACTGAAGCCCTGTTCACAATAACAAAAACATGGAATCAACCTAGATGCCCATCAGTGGTGGATTGTATAAAGAAAATGTGGTACATACACACCATGGACTCCTATGCAGCCACAAAAAAGAACTAAATCATGTCCTTTGCAGCAACATGGATACAACTGGAGGCCACTATCCTAAATGAATTAACATGGAAACAGAAAACTAAATACCACATGTTCTCACTTACAAGTGGGAGCCAAACACTGGGTACACATAGACATAAAGAAGGGAGAAAAAGACACTGGAGACTACTAAAAAGGAGACAGATGGAGGTGGGGTAAAGGCTGAAAAACTACCTACTGGGTACCACAATCAGTACCTGGGTGATGGGATCAATCATACCCCAAACCTAAGCATCATGCAATATGCCCATTTAAGAAACCTACACATGTGCCCCCGCCAAATATAAAATAAAATTTGGGACAACAAAAGGGCATTATATCATGATAAAGGGTTCAATTTGACAAGATTTAACTATGCTAAATATATATGCACCCAACACAGAAGCACACAGGTTTATAAAACAAATACTACCAGACCTAAGTAAAGTGATAGCAAACCATACAACAGTAGTGAAGAACTTCAACACCCCACTGACAGCATTAAACAGATCAAGGCAGAAAACTAACAAAGGAATTAAACTGGACTCTTGGCGTAGTCTATAGACAGCTCACCCAACCACCACAGAATATACCTTGTTCTCATCTATGCATGGAACATCCTCTAAGACTGCCATGTGCTTGGCCATAAAGTCTCAAAAAATTCAAAAAAATCAAAATCATATCTAGCATCTTCTCAGACTACAATGGAATAAAATTAGAAAACAACACAGGCCGGGTGCAGTGGCTCACTCCTGTAATCCCAGCACTTTGGGAGGCTGAGCTGGGCGGATCATTTGAGGTCAGGAGTTTGAGACCAGCCTGGCATACATGGTGAAACCCTGTCTCTACTAAAAGTACAAAACTTAGCCGGGCATGGTGGCAGGTACCTGTAATCCCAGCTACTCAGGAGGCTGAGGCAGGAAAATCACTTGAACCCGGGAGGTGGTGGCTGCAGTGAGCCGAGATCACGCCACTGTACTCCAGCCTTGGCACAGAGCAAGACTCCGTCTCAAAAAAATAAATAAATAAAATAAGAAAAAGAAAAAGAAAAGAAAAAAGAAAACAATACAAAGAGGAACTCTCAAAACCAAACAAATACATGGAAACTAAACAACTTACTTCTAAATGACTTTTGGGTAAAAAAACAAAACTGAGGCAAAAAAAAATCCAAAAATTACTTAAAATAAATGAAAACAGATAATATACCCAAACCTCTGGGATACAGCAAAAGTAGTGTAAAAAGTAAAGCTATGGTACTAAATGCCTACATCAAGAAGACAGGTATCTCTCAAATTATCCAACTAATGTCACACCTAAAGGAACTAGAGAAACATGAACAAACTAAACACAAAGGTAGCAGAAGAAAAGAAATAACTAAGATCAGAGCATAACTAAATGGAATTGAGACCAAGAAAAAAATATAAGGATAAATGAAACTGAAAGTTGGTTCTTTGAAAAAATAAACAAGACTGATAGACTGCCAGATTAATTAACCAAGAAGAAAAAAGATCCAAATAAGCACAATCAGAAATGACAAAGGTAACATTACAACTGACAGCACAGAACTACAAAAGATCCCCAAAGACTATTGCGAACACATCCATGTGCACAAACTAGAAAACCTAGAGGCACTGGATAAATTCCTGGAAACACACAGCCTTCAATATTAAACCAGAAATAAATTAAAGTCCACCTGAACAGACAAAAAACAAGTTACAAAATCGAATCAGCAATAAAAAATATATTAAACAAATACTGCAGTGGACCAGATGCATTTCACAGCCAAAATCTACTAGACATACAAAGAAGAGCTGGTACCAATCTTACTGAAACTATTCCAAAAAGTCAAGGAGGGATACCTCCCTAACTCATTCTATGAAATCAGTATCGTCCTGATAACAAAATGTGTCAAGAACAACATAAAAAGAACATTACAGGCCAATATGAACATAGAAACAAAAATCGTCCACAAAAACAGTAGCAAATCAAATCAAGCAGCACATCAAAAAGATAATTCACTAAAAGGGTTTTATTCCTGCATTCAAGGATGCTTCAGCATATACAAATCAATAAATGTGATTCACCACATAAAAAGAAATAAAAACAAAAACCATATGATCATCTCAATAGATTCAGAAAAGGCATTCAATAAAATGCAACATCCCTCAATGATAAAAATCCGCAACAAACTGGACATCAAAGAAACATGCCTCAAAATAATAAGAGCCATCTATGACAAACCCACAGCCAACATCACACTAAACAGGCAAAACTGGAAGCAATCCCCGTAAGAACTGGAACAAGACAAGGAAATTCACTCTCATTACTCCTATTCAACATAATACTGGAAGTCTTAGACAGAGCAATCAGACAAGAGAAAAAAATAAAGGGCATCCAAATCAGTAAAGAGGAAGTCAAACTGTCACTGTTCACCAACGTCATAATCGTATACCTAGAAAACCCTAAAGATGCCTCCAAAAGACTCCTGGACCCAATAAGTGACTTCAGTAAAGTTTCAGGATACAAAATCAATGTACACAAATCAGTAGCATTTCTATACACCAATGATGTTCAAGCTTAGAACCCAATCAAGAAAAAAATCAGATTTGCCATAGTAACAAAAAATAAAATAAAATACCTGGGAATACATGTGACAAAGTAGGTGAAAGATCTCTGAGCACAACTACAAAACACTGCTAAAATAAATCACAGATGACACAAATAAATGGAAAAACATTCTATGCTCAAAGATTGGAAGAATCAATATTGTTAAAATGACCACACGACCATACTACCCAAAGCAATCTACCAGTTCAAAGCAATTCCTATCAAATTACCAATGCCATTTTTCATAGAATTAGATAAACAATTCTAAAATGCATATGGAACCAAAAAAACAGCCTGGATAGCCAAAGTAATCACAAGCAAAAAGAACACCAAAAGCATCACATTACCCAACTTCAAACTATGGTATAAGGCTATGCTAACCAAAACAGCATGGTACTGGTAAACAAATAGACACATAGACCAATTGAACAAAATAGAGAACCCAGAAATAAAGCCACACACCTACAACCAACTAATCTTCGACAAAGTTGACAAAAATAAACAATGGGGAAAGGATACCCTACTCAATAAATGGTGCTGGAAAGCTGGCTAGCCATATACAGAAGAATGAAACTGAAACCTTCCTTACCTCTCACCATATACAAAAATCAACTCAAGACTTAAATGTAAGACCTCAAACTATAAAAATCCTAGAAGAAACTATAGGTAAAACCCTCCTGAACACTGGCATAGGCAAAAAATTTATAACTAAGACCTCAAAAAGCAAGTGCAACAAAAACAAAAACTGACAAATGGGACTTAATTAAACTAAAGAGCTTCTGCATGGGTAAATAAACTATCTATAGAGTAAACAGGCAACCTACAGAATGAGAGAAAATATCTGCAAACTATGCATTGCCAAAGAACTAATATCCAGAACCTGCAAGGAATTTAAATCAAGGAAAAAAAAATAACCACAACAAAAAGTGGACTAATGACATACAACACTACTCAAAAGAGGACACGTAAGCAGTCAACAAACATTAAAAAATGCTCAATATCACTAATCTTCAGAGAAGTACAAATTAAAACCACAATGAGATACCATCTCACACCAATCAGAATGGCTATTTTAAAATCAAAAAATAACAGACATTGGAGAGGCTACAGAAAAAAGGAAATACTTACACACTGTTGTGGGAATGGAAATTAGTTCAACCTCTACAGAAAACTTTACAGAGATTTCTCAAAGAACTAGAAACAAAACTACCATTCAACCCAGCAATCCCACTACTGGCTATCTACACAAAGGAAAATAATTCATCCATAAAAGATACCTGCGTTCTTATGTTTATCACAATACTATTCACAATAGTGAAGTCATGGAATCAACCTAGGTGCACATCAAAAGTGGATTCGATAAACAAAATGTGGTAATCACCATAGAATATTACACAGCCATAAAAAAGAATACAGTCATGTCATTTGCAGCAACATTGATGCACCTGGAGGCCACTACCCTAAGTCAAATGTATTGGAGAAAAATTTGAAGATTAAGAGACGATCTTGGAGTTTTGTATGCACGATCCAAAGTTTTGTTGTCCATGTATTAATCCAGAATGGTAAAATATGAATCAAAACACCTTATATCAGCCTATAAGACTATAAACCATATTATCTTTAAAATTGTTTAAGATTATAGTTACAGAATCTTTCAAAATTGAGATATAATTCACATATCATAAAGTTGAATGTTTTAAAGTGCATAGTTTTTAGCATATTCACTAGGTTGTGCAACCATCACCACTATCTAATTCCAGAACATTTTCACCACACCAAAAGTAAACCCTAGTAGTCATTACCTTTCCCTCCCCTTCTTGCTTTCTCCCCAGCCCCTAATCTACTTTTTCTGTCTTCATGGATTTACTTATTTTGAACACTTCTTATAAATGGAATCATGAAATACGTGGGTGGCCTTCTCTATCTGGCTTCTTTTATTTATAATAATCTTTCCGAGATTCATACATGCTATAGTATGTATCAGTATGTCATTCCTTTTCTGGCTGAATAATATTACTTTTTGTTTCTAATTTACCCATTCTTCAGTTAATAGAAATTTGGGCTGTTACTACTTTTAGGCTACTATGAATAATGCTGTTTTGAATATTTGTACACAAATTTTTATGTGGGCATACATTTTCATTTCTCTTGGGAAGATACCTAGGAGTAGAACTGTTAGGTCATAAGGTAACTGACTTTTTGAGGAACTGCCTAACTGCAATTTCTTGAGGAGCTGCCAAGTTGTTTTCCACAGCAGCTGCATTTCTATTGGACAATATATGAGGGTTCCAAGTTATTCACAGCCTCACCAGCACTTGTTATTCTATTCTTTTTTATTATAGCCATCATACTGGGTGTGACATGTTGTCTTATTGTGGTTTTCACTGACATTTTCCTAATGATTAATGATGAGTATCTTTTCATGTACTTAATGGCTATTTGTAGATCTTCTTTGGGGAAATGTATGTTCAAATCTGCTGTCCATTTTTAAATTGAGTTATTTGTCTTTATATTGTTGAGGTTCAAGTATTTTCTATAGGATATTATACTCATCAGACATGATTTGTAAATATTTTCTCTCTCTACAGACTTCTTATCTTCTTGCTAATGTCCTTTGATGCACACAAATTTTTAATTTTGATATAATATTTTTTTCTTTGGTTGCTTGTTCTTCAGGTTTTATATTTAAGTATTTAAGACACTTGTTGCTTTAATCCAAGGTCATATTGGTTTTGTTTTTGTTTTTGAGACAAAGTCTTGCCCTATCACCCAGGCTGGAATGCAGAGACACAATCTCGGCTCAATGCAACCTCCAGCTCCCAGGCTCAAATAACTCTCATGCCTCAGCCTCATGGGTAGCTGGGAGTGTGCCACCATGCCCAGCTAATTGTTGTATCTTTAGTAGAGATGGGGTTTCACCATGTTGGCCAGGCTGGTCTCAAACTCCTGGCCCCTAATGATCCACCTGCCTCAGCCTCCCAAAGTGCTGAGATTACGAGCATTATTAGCACTTGGCCCAAGGTCATGTTAACTTATACCTATGTTTTCTTCTAAGATTTTTATGGTGTTAGCTCTTAAGTTTAGGCCTTTGATCCATTTTTTGTTGTAGTTATCTTCTTTAGATTCAGAGAACACATATGCAAGTTTGTTACACGAGCATATTGCATAATGCTGGGGTTTGGGCTTCTGTTGAACCCATCACCCAGAGTGAGCCTAGTACTATAATGCTCTTAAACACAATTATATATGTACGATTCCCAAAGCACTAGCTGTTATCTCCATCCATTTCTTTCTTTATAAATTATATCAGAATACAAAGTAGCATTATTTATATATTTCCATCTACCTTATTATTAGTAAATTATTCATAATACAGAACACAACTAATCATAACATATTAAATGTGTCATGACTGCCTTGCTGCACCTAAAAATTTTCTCCAAGACAATCCACCTGGAAAAAAAGCTATCTAAATCAAAACCTTTGTTTATATGGAGACTGAAAGATTGTAACAATATGAATTTATTGTGTCCAATAGATTCTTAATTTATACCTCATCTTCCAAAAATAACTTAAAGATGATATTTCATACACTTCATATTTATTAAGCATGATACAAGTCATCAGAAAAGTAATAGTTCAAAAAGAAGAGAAATAACCAAACTTTTGGAATCAACTCACTTTCACTCTTCTTTTGGCATCCATTAGAAGTATGAGGACAGAAAAAAAAGCGAGGAGGCACCATTTACTTTTACATTTACATTTTCTTCTTTAATTTGCACAGCATCTGTATTTGGTTCTACTGTTATCAAAAAAGTTATTTAAATAATTTAAGTAATCTAATTAATCACAATAATCAATATTTTTATATACGTAAAAACTGTCTAAAAATTTAATTCCGTTTTTCATACCAAAGGGCTCTATTTTTGGTTTCCTCATTAGAAAACAAAATTACAAGATTAGAAATTATTACCTTTCTACATGCTTCTAGCTTCAACATTCTATGATTATGTGAGATTTACTTAAAACATCAGATCACAACGGCTCTGATGTGGACTGAATTGTATCACCCCAGAATTAAATGTTGACACCCTAACACCTAGTACCTCAGAATGTGAATCCATTTGGAGACACGGCCTTTAAAGAGGTAATTAAGGTAAAATGAGACCATATGCATGGACCCTAATTCACTATGACTAGCGTTATAAGAAGAGATAAGGACACAGACATGCACAGAAAAAAAAAACATGAGAAGACAAAAGGGGAAGACAGCCACATACATGCTACTGAGGAAGGCCTTAGAATGAAACCAATCAATTAGGAATGTGGAATAAGGATTAAGATTAGGAATGTGGAACTCAAACTGGAGCTTTGCAAAATTGGTAGGGTTTGAATACATAAATGGGAAGGAAGGAAAAAATCCTTAATTTTTTCCCTCCCTGTGATACAAAAGTACTAAATTAGATGTTGTCTTTCTTTTGTAGACTTAAAGTCTTGTTGTGGAAGTAAGATGAACATAATGCCATGTACTCACAAAGGAAAGTTAATACGCATTAACTGTGTTAAATAGTTACATAAAGTTTGCTACGGCCTTGCTATGCTTCTTAATTTAAAGGCATTTCAAAGTAGGGAAAACTGAAAACATGCCTTTAATACATATATTCAATCATACACAAAGTTGAAAGCATCCTAAAAAATCACTTGATTTAGCCTAATTAATTGCCTAAAAATCCTTTGAAAAGTAATTAAATACAGACCACAATATTTCTTATATTTTCCACTGTAATCAACATAACTTTGTTACAGTCTACAGAAATTAATCTCTACCATTCCTTAAATGATAATGACAATATATCTTCAAACTAGCCATTGGTGACAATTCTATAAATCAATGTGCTACAGTGATACCTAAATAAAAGCTTATTTCACTATAATGATGCTTCCAGGCTTCCCTCAAGTCAGGTGGTTACTTGCAGTTAATGATCTGTGACATACCACACAAGTAATCCTAAAAAGACTTATTATCCATTGCATGTGCAACAATATTTGCTTTATGGATGGCTAAATGAATGAAGACATTCAATGTAACTGTAAAAGTAAAATCAAAAGAAAACCTACAAGTAACATGTTTTCTTTAAGTAAAAGGGCTGTGACCATTTTCCATTAATACTTAACCTTTAGCTGGAGCAGTGCAACCACATAACACCCAAATCCATAAAGCCCAAGAGCTGTTCTGGGTTAACGCTAATTAACTGCCCCCAATCAAAAGAGCAGTAACTTTCCAAAAATGTGAGCTCATCGTCCTCTATTGTTGACATCAAAGTCACATCATGAACTCAATGAACAGTAAAAACGATAAATATGCTTTATACATAACTTGAGAGCACATTTTAAAATCAAATTTATAATACATATACCATAAAAACTCACCAAAAAAGAACTATGTTATACACAAAACAGGGTAATCTCAAATAGTCAATCATGCATGGCTGCAAGACTTTGTAGGCATTCACGTTTACCATTTATAATTTTATTTCATTTAGTAGACTCAGCTTTTGTCCACCATATGTCCACTGTGGATTAACTATTCCCTCAGGTACAATTAAGGACTTTCCATTTGTTGTAAGAAGAGCTAAGTATGAAGGACACAGCCAGAAATAACATTTATACCTCAACCAAAAACAGAAGCACATTCAAACTCAAATGATGGTTTACGCAGCATCTTTTTTTTATTATACACATGTCTATATAGCAAAATAAACTTGAGATAAAAATTCATGGCAATAGCACAAGAGCTTTCACCATTCAGATTAGATATCAAATTATATCACCTCCATCAGCAGAATTTAAGCAAATGTCCACAAAAAAAACTTCTAAATTATAATTTAAATGAAGGCTTGGCTTCTAAATATTAATTATAACCAAAATTTGAATTATTATTTATGTATTTCATAGATATTTCATAGTATTTGTCAAGCTTTTTATTTTTAAATCTTTATATTAGAAAAATACATATATTTAGCAGGACCTCCTCCCATTACCCATAAGAGAAGACAGGATTTGAAGCAAGAATGGGAAAGACAATAATAACAACTAACACATACAGCATATTATATAACAGATATGGTTCTAGAAGCTTTATATAGTTTAAATTCTTAGAATAAT
This sequence comes from Hylobates moloch, assembly GCF_009828535.3. NCBI lineage: Eukaryota > Metazoa > Chordata > Mammalia > Primates > Hylobatidae > Hylobates > Hylobates moloch. The sequence continues at coordinate 72,245,201 of NW_026652292.1, read as the reverse complement.
TTCCTCATGAGGTAGATGCTATTATTAGTCCCACTTTACAGATGAGAAAACTAAGGTACAAAGAGGGTAGGGACCTTACCACAGTCACACAGTTAGTAACTGAACCCATATCAGAATTGATGTGGTCTTGATTAGGAGTCTGTGTCCTTAACCACTATCCACACTGTCTCCCTCTATTAGAGATATCAAAGTGGCAGAATATAGTATAAAATAAATATCCTTACGGGAAATTACAATTTCTCATCTTTTAAACTTGGAATTTTGAGTGAAAATTAAGAGATTAGCTAGAGCTAATAATTTAATTTTCAAAACAATTGTTGAGCTTCAAATTAGAGCTATGAAAGAGAAAAAATAAAAAATTTAAAACAACTATGTGTGTAATATAAAAGGTTTTTTTTTTTTTTTTGAGACGGAGTCTCCTTCTATCACCAGGCTGGAGTGCAGTGGCACAATCTCGGCTCACTGCAACCTCCACCTCCTGAGTTCAAGCAATTCTCCTGCCTCAGCCTCCTGAGTGGCTAGGACAACAGGCACATGGCACCACGTCCAGCTAATTTTTGTATTTTTAGTAGAGATAGGATTTCACCATGTTGGACAGGATGGTCTCCATCTCTTGACCTCATGATCCGCCTGCCTCAGCCTCCCAAAGTGCTGGGATTACAGGTGTGAGCCATCGCACCTGGCCAAAATGCTTTTTACATAATCTTATGCGCTACTAAATCATAAGCACTAAGTGAGGTGCTTATTTTTCCCTCAGCTTTATTAAGGTATAATTGACATAAAAATTGTATATATTTACCTTGGACAATGTGATGTTTGGCATGTGTATACTTGTAAATGATTAAATCAACCTAATTAACACACCCATAACCTCACTTATCATACTTATCATTTTTTGTGGTGAGAACATTTAAGATCTACAAAGAACTAGTCTCTTCTCAATTTTCATGTCTATGTTTTTATTAACTGTAGTTACCATGCTGTACAATAGATCCCCAGAACTTATTCATCCTAAGTGATACTTTGTACCCTTTGATCAACATCTACCCACTGTCTCCAGCTGGCCCAGCCCCTGACAACCACTATTCTATTCTTTGCTTCTAAGAATTCAACTTTTTTAGATTCCACATACAAGTCATATCATGCAGTGCTTGTCTTTCTGTGCCTGGCTTATTTTACTTAGCATAATGTTCTCCAAGTTCATCCATGTTGTCAAAAATGACAGGATTTCCTTCTTTTTTTTCTTTTTTTTGTTTTTTTATCACGACGGAGTCTCGCTCTGTCGCCCACGCTGGAGTGCAGTGGCGCGATCTCGACTAACTGCAAACTCCACCTCCCCGGTTCACGCCATTCTCCTGCCTCAGCCTCCCGAGTAGCTGGGACTACAGGCACCCGCTACCACGCCCAGCTAATTTTTTGTATTTTTAGTAGAGATGGGGTTTCACCATGTTAGCCAGGATGGTCTCGAACTCCTGACCTCATGATCCGCCCGCCTCAGCCTCCCAAAGTGCTGGGGTTACAGGCTTGAGTCACCACGCCCGGCAGTGATTTCCTTCTTTTTTAAGGCTGAATAGTATTCGTGTGCATGTGTGTATACAAATATATATATATGCCACATTTTCTTTATCCATTTATCCAATGATGGACACATAGGCAGACTCCATATCTTGGCTACTGTGAATAATGCTGCCATGAACTTGGGAGTAAAGATTCTCTTCAACATACTGATTTCATTTCCTTTAAATATATAACTAGAACTAGAATTGCTGGATCATATGTTTTGAGGAACCTCCACACTATTTCCCATAATGGCTGTACTAATTTACATTTTGAACAGTATACAAGGTTTCCTTTTCCTTCACATTCTTGCCAATACTTACCTTTTGTCTTTTTGATAACAGCCACCTAAGAAGTGTGTGGTGATATTTAATTGTGGTTTTAATAAGACATGGGTGCAACCCAAAGCTTAATCTTTAGACCTCATCTCTTTTTAAACTCACTCCTTACGTAAAGGTCATCCAATCCCATTGGCTCTAAATATATTCCTCAACTTTTATCTCTAGACCACATGTGTCTTAGGGTTGATCTTCTTGTGTAGTATCTTAGTGGTGTTCTCTGTATTTCCTGAATTTGAATGTCGGCCTGTCTTGCTAGGTGGGGAAGGTCTCCTGGATAATATCCTGAAGTGTTTTCCAACTTGGTTCCATTCTCCCCATCTCTTTCAGGGAATCCTATCAATCGTAGGTTCAGTCTTTATACATAGTACCATATTTCTTGGAGGTTTTGTGCATTCCTTTTCATTCTTTTTTCTCTAATCTTGTCTGCATGCCTTATTTCCGCAAGATGGTCTTCAAACTCTGATATCCTTTCTTCTGCTTGATCGATTCAGCTATTGATACTTGTGTATGCTTCACGAAGTTCTCATGCTGTGTTTTTCAGCTCCATCGGGGGTCTTTAATGTTCCTATCTAAACTGGTTATTCTAGTCAGTAGCTCCTGTAACCTTTTATCAATGTTCTTAGCTTCTTTGCATTGGGTTATAGCTCAACGAAGTTCATTACTATCCATTTTCTGAAGCCTACTTCTGTCAGTTCATCCATCTCAGCTTTAGCCCCATTCTGTGCCCTCGAAAAGTGATGAGATCACTTGGAGGAAAAGAGGCATTCTGGCTTCTGGAATTTTCAGCGTTTCTGCATTGGTTTTTCCTCATCTTCGTGGATTTATCTACCTTTGCTCTTTGAGGCTGTTGATCTGTGGATGAGGTTTTTGTGGGGTCTTTTTGTTGATATTGTTGTTATTGTTGCTTTCCATTTGTTTTTCTTCTAAAAGGCCCCTCTTCTGCAGGTCTGCTGCAGTTTGCTGGGGGTCCACTCAAGACCCTGTTCGCCTGGGTATCACCAGTAGAGGGTGCAGAACAGCAAAGATTGCTATCTATTCCTTCTTCCAGAAGCTTCATCCCAGAGGGGCACTGACCTGATTCCAGCTGGAGCTCTCCTGTATGAGGTGTCTGTCAACCCTTGTTGGGAGGTCTCTCCCAGTCAGGAGGCACAGGGTCAGGGACCTGCTTGAGGGAGCAGTCTGTTCCTTAGCAAAGCTGATACGCTGTGCTGGGAGAATCTCCCTTGTCAGGCTCAGCCACTCTCTTCAGATCCAGCAGGCAGGAAAGATTAAGTCCCCTGAACCTGAGTCTGCAGCCGCCCCTCCACCCAGGTGCTCTATCCAAGGGAGATGAGAGTTCTATCTGTAAGCCCCTGAATGGAGCTGCTGGATTTCCTGCAGAGATGCCTTGCCCAGTGAGGAGGAATTAAGCAGTCTGGCCACAGTCACTTTGCTGGCTGTGGTGAATTCTGTCCAATCCAAGCCTCCGAGTCTCCTTAGCCCCGTCGGGAAAACCGCCTACTAAAGCCACAGTAATGGCGGTAGCCCCTCCCCCAACCAAACTTGGTCCTCCCAGGCCAACTCCAGACTGCTGTGCTGGCAGTGGGAATTTCAAGCTAGTGGTTCTTAGTTTGCGGGGCTCTGTGGGAGTGGGACCCACTGAGCAAGATCGCTTGGCTCCCTAGCTTCAGCCCCCTTTCCAGGGGAGTGGACAGTTTTCCTGTCTCACTGGAGTTCCAGGTGCCACAGGAATATGAAAAAATTCCTGCTGCTCAGTGCCTGTCCAAACAGCCACCCAGTATTGTACTTAAAACCCGGGGCCCTGGTGGTGTAGGCTCACAAGGTAATCTCCTGATCCGTGGATTGTAAAAATCCGTGGAAAAGCGTAGCACCCGGGGTAGGTAGCACAGGACCTCACCGCTTCCCTAGGCTGGGGGAGGGGGATCCCGGCTCCATGCACTTCCCATGTGAAGCGATGCCCTACCCTGCTTCTGCTCGCTCTCCGTGGGTTGCGCCCACTGCCTAACCAGTCTCAGCGAGATGAACTGGTACCTCAGTTGGAAATGCAGAAATCACCCACCTTCTGTGTTCGTCTCGCTGGGAGCTGCAGACAGGAGCCTGTTTCTATTCGGTCATTTTGGCCCCTCCCTCTAGACTACATCTTACCCCTGGAATTACAGATACATATAACCAACTGCTTACCAAACATCTCCACATATATGCTTAATAAGCACCTCACACTTAATATATCTAAAACCAAATTTTTAATCCTTACCCAAAACCTATTCCTCTTACAGTTTTGCTCATCTCAGTAAATGCAACTTTAGCCTGCCAGATGCTTAGGCCCCAAATCTTGGCATTATGTTGTTTCTTCTCCCCTCTACTCCACAACCAACTGTGAGAAAATCTATTATTCCTAGCCAACCACTTCTCACTACTTCCACTGCTATCACTCTGGTCCATGCCACCATTATTTATCACCTAGATTACATCAAAAGCCTCCTATCTGGTCTCCCTGCTTCTACTATCATCCACTATAGTATGCTCTCAAAACAAGAGATGTAGTGATCCTTTCCAAATACAAGTTAAATCACTGCACACTGTTCAAAACCTTTGAAGGCTTTCCATCTCACTCGGAGTAAAAGCCAAAAGCCTGTACGATGGCCCACAAAGTCTTTCTTGATCTGTCCTTTTCCTAGATCCTTCCCTCTTCATATCTTAAAGAGCCCTGCCTGCACCTTAGTTTCATATTTCTGAACCTGGTTTGTACCTCTGAACCTTGGGATAATAAATTTCTGTCATAAAAAAAAGAGAGAGAGAGAAAGACCACACCTGTTGAATTGCTTTACTTACACTGCAAAACTACACATTCATTTGAAATTTCAGAAAACAATGTCACATAAAGTGGAAAATACTTAAATTCTAATTCAGGAACAATTTAAATTTTTTTTAAAAAAAGCAATTTTTAGAGCCCCCAGAATACCCTAAAGTTGGCCATATGTCCAGGGTTTGCCTGGCAAATAGTAAGAATTCAATAAATCCAGATTTATTACTATTAATAGCTATATTTACTATGATGATGTATATGTACCTATCCATCATATACCATACATGCAAACAGGATCTTAATAATCTAACAATTGAATGACAAAATACAGCCAAAAAGTCATCTCTGCAAAAACTAAGAAGACAAGGTTTAAACTACAAATGAAGTTAAAATTAAACGCTCTTAAAACTGTCTGGCAATAACCATGTTCAATTAAGCAACCTTAAAACTAAACATAGTTTGGGTCACCAAATTTTAGGAGTCAAAGATGCTTAGGTATTACTCAGTAGTATCCTCTCATTTTATACAAGAGGATGACCATAAGTGGTTAAGGGAATTGTCCAAGCTCACGTAACTAGATAAAATTACAGCACCTAGAAAAATATCTAAAGTTTTCTGATACCCAGTCTAGTGTTCCTTTAAATTATTTTGGCTTTTTCCCACAACCACTGCAAATACAGACTAAAATACATTATTAAAGGGGCTTAAATTATATTAATTTTTCCAAATTCCTTTTTCAGAAAGAAATGTTTCTATAGCTCTGTGTTCTTTATTTGATACTAACATTTAATAATTTCTTCTAAAATTTAAAATCAAAGATTCATCCTAAAAGAAAACAAATAAGATGAATTATGTTTTCATTAGCATTTAATAAATCTCTATTATGACAAAAAGAAGATGGAGAGATATCATATAAACAAATTGTTATGATCAAAATGCTTATACAATTCCTCCAAAACCAATGAAAACATAACCACAAAAACCATAATACTGCTTAGACAAAGTAAATTATAGTACTGTCAAAATGGTTTGGGTACGCTATCCAAAAAAGTAAATATGAAATAACAAAATAACATCACTACAACAACCGTCAGATGAAAAATAGGTTTCGATTGATATTATGAAACCACACTCATTTGATATTTTATTCCCCAATAGTTGTCAGTAACAACAACAGTCTGAAGGCAAGCTTATGCATTTGATTTGGAGATACTACTCAGCCAATTAAACTTGAAATGCTATCAACATGTCCTTAAAATACAATAGGAGTGTGAAGTATCATGTGAGGGAACAGCTTTAAGTATATATAACAAAATACTTTCTCTTTCAACATATAGTGATCTCAGTATGTTCCAGTAAGTAAATGATCACAGTTCTATTTGAAAAATTTACATGTGAAGAGAAGTTAAAAAAAGAAAAAGCAGCAGCAGCAGCAGCAATAGAGACAGAAATATTTGCTCCATCTGAAAAAGACACTTGGTTCTGATACTTTGGGATTAGTATTATCTGGAACAAAAAAGAAGCAAAGTACTAAAAGAAATGGTTAAAAGGGCAGAATGTTTTAGCTTAAAATGTATAAAGGGAATGAACTTTTCAAATCCCCGAAAGAGTTTTTGTTTATGCTTCATAAATTATAAGCTCTCTTAAACAAATTGGTAACAATGACCTGTTCACTTTGGTATAATATTATAGGTGATGAATTTTATACAAGTTGATATGAATCCTTCAAAATAAATTAACTATTACCAATTTAATAGTTTCACATGTCTGTTTTACAGATAAAGAATTTTTGAAGACTCAAAAGAGTCACAGGATAGGCAAGTAATTTCATATAAATTCCAATGGTTTTCAAACTGGACATATAACCATTTCTTATACTTCTCTATTACTGAGGAAAAAAGTCTCTTTTAAAAGCCTGCTGATAATTGTATTGAGACCATAAGTAAAATTTTCAACTAGAAGTTTACTTATTTTACTAATACATTTTCACTGAGTTCAGGGAACACAACTTATAGGGTACATTAAAATGTAACCTTTAAACTTTCCAATGTAAAACATCACTTCCTGGGCAGAGATAGTACTCCAAGAACTATCAATCACTGTTAAGAAGAATATACACTCAACATTCTTAATTAGTGTTGATGCACTCTTCTCTATGCCCTCATCTGTCATGAAGATTGTTTAAAAATCTGAGTTATTAGTCTTTATTTGCAAAAGGATCTGGTTAACATCTTTAAGAGTAGAAATCATTCATCCATCCACTCTATACTGGAGCATGATAATTCCCACCCCCAATACAAGTTACCGATAACCACCACCCCTCCACTAACTAAGAAGCTATAAATCAGGAAGAGGGCAGCTTCTATGTAACCCCTGTTAATTCTGTTTATAATCTATCCAACTGAGAATGTTAGCTAGTCAGGGGAGAAACTAGCTGATGGATCAGATAGTATAAAGGCATAACAGATTTAAGATAGAAAATAACAAAATGACAAATTAAAATACCATGTGGTTATAAAACATTGAACTTAAAATTAATCTTTTTAAAAAGTTAATCTTTTTAAAAATTAATTTTTTTAAAGTTAATATTCCTGAATTTCCACTTCATTTCAATTATACCCTTGCCTGAAACACTGAAAAATTAAAAATGTAATTCAGTATAGATTATGATTTTTTTAACTAAACACAAAAAAACTGTAAATAAAAAGTCAAAAGCTTACATTTCTAACATATGTGTAAAAGCCACAAGTTAGGATTTAAGAAGCAAACTTCCTAAATCTTTCATATTTAACCTAAAATTATAACATAAAATCCATGAAATTTTATTTCAAACACGATCTACCCTCTGACATTATTCATCAGGGTGGAATTCAATAGGCCACTTGGCCCTGAAGGCCATGTAATGGATTCCCCATATCTACATATGTATTTTCCCTCATTAAAAAAATCATTTTCCCTGAATAACACATCCAGGGCCATAAACACTTATAATTCCAACAGTCGTCATGAAAAGGCTTTTATTCATTCACTTGGTATTAATTTAAGCACTGTTGTAAGTGATGAGATCCTTAGCTTTCAGAGTTTAGATTTCAGTGGGGAAATACAGACCAGAAACAATATATCAGATGACAATAAGAATGTGCAGGTAACTGAAACTTAACAGCTTGACAGAAAGGAAGACTGGGTGGCTCCTTTACAAGGAAACTTTAAAAAGATGATGTTGAAGGTGAGATGTGAATCACAAAATTGAGCTACCTAAAAGCAAAGACAAGAGGGAAAATCACTTCAAGCATAAGAAATTCTAAGTACGATACAAATGCACTTGGAATGTTTTGGAAACAGAAAAAGAAAATAAACATGCCTTGCACTTATAGTGGGAAAAGAAGCATGTGGAAGATGAAGTCTGAGTAGTAGGTAAGAGCTCAATCCCCTAACGTTAGTAAATTTGGGTAAGGAGTTTGGATTTCATTTGATGTAATCCAACCAGAGTTTTAAGCAGAAAAGTCTTATAATCTGATCTGCAATTTGGGAACAGAATTGTAGGAAAGCAAGTCTAGGCAGGAAGACCACTTAAGAAGCTACTATTGTAGTTTATACGAGAGGTGATAGTGTATGTTAGACCATGGCCAGGTTCACCTATGATAAGCCCTTAGGTGGACATAAATTTAAAAATCTCTAGGCTCTACAGTGCAGGCTCTTACGAAGTGAGAGTGCCCCAATGCTGGAAGCGCAAGACGGCAAAAGCCAGGAAGCCCAGTATTAGGCCTCGTAGATCTGGCTCCCTGCCTTGCAGAAGTTGTCTAATATGAAAATATAGCTGTTTTGGGGTGCTTATGTGGCTGGATCTGTAGCTTTTCAGACATCTCACACCACATAGAGTTGAAGAGATTGTTAAATTTCAGCCAAACTTCTGTGATATGCACAGAATACATCAATGACTAACTCTTACCCATTCTGAAATTTACCTACCAGAAATTTATTTTTTACCTCACTAAAATAAAAGCATGGCCTTCGATGGAGATTTGAACATAACTGTATTTATTTTTTTCCAATCTTTTAAATTGAGGTGTAATAACTGTACATATTAATGGTGATGTTGCTCTCTACATATAATGTATACTGATCAGATCAGCATAATTAGCATATCCATCATCTCAAACATTTATCATTTCTTTGTGTTTGAAACAATCAATATCCTCCTTCTAACTACTTGAAATCATACAATATATTATTGTTAAGTATAATCTTCCTACAGTGGTCTAGAACACTAGAGCTTATTACTCATATCTAGCTGTAATTTTGTATCCTTTAACAAATCTCTCCCTAACCCTTACTTTCCCCTACCCTCCCCAGCCTCTACTATGATCTATTTGTGACTTCTATAAGATCAACTATTTTTAGCTTCCATATGTAAGTGAGAACATGTGGTGTTTAACTTTCTGTGCCTGGCTTATTTCACTTAACATAATGTCCTCCAGTTCCATTCTTGTTGCCACAAATGACAGGACTGCATTCTTTTTTATGGCTGAATAGTATCCCATTATGCAAATATACCACATTTTCTTTATCCATTCATCCGTTGTTAAAAATCTAGGTTGATTCCATATCTTGGCTATTATTAATAGTGCTGCAATAAAAATGGGGGTGCAGATGTCTCTTCAATACACTGATTTCTTTTCCTTTGGATAAATAATCAGCAGTGGGATTGCTGGACCATACGGTAGTTCTATTTGTGGTTTTTTGAAGAACATCCATACTGTTTACATTCCCACTAACAGTGTATAAGAGTTCTTTTCCTTCACATTCTCATCAGCATTTGTTATTTCTTCTGTATTTCTGATAATAGCCATCCTATCTGGGGTGAGATGATACCTCATTGTGGTTTTGATTTGCATTTCCCTGATGATTAGTGATGCTGGAACATTTTTTTCATATACTTGTTGACCATTTCTATGTCTTTTGAAAAATGTCTGTTCAGATCATTTGCCCATTTTTTAAATTGGATTAGGTTTTCGGGGTGGGTTTTTTTTTTGTTTGTTTGTTTTTGTCTTTGTTTTGTTTTGGTTTTTTGCTGTTGAAATGTCTGCATCCCTTGTATAATTTGGTTATTAATCCCCTGTTGGATGAGTAGTTTACAAATATTTTTTCCCAATTTGTAGATGACTTTTTCACTCTGTTGGTTGTTTCGTCATTCAGAAATTTTTAAATTTGCAATAATCCCATTTGTTTATTTTTGCTTTTGTTGCCTATGCTTGTGGTCTTATTCATAAAATCTTTTCCCAGACAAATGTCCTGAAGTGTTTTCTCTATGTTTCCTCTAGTAGTTTTAGTCTCACATCTTGCATTTAGGTTTTTGATACATTTTTAATTGATTTTATATTTATTGTATTTGTATAGGGTGAGAGGTGAAGGTCTAGTCTTGTTATTTCGCATATGGATATCCAATTTTCCCAGCACCATTTATTGAAGAGAGTGTCCTTTCCCCACTGAGTGTTCCTGAACATTTGTTAAAAGTCAATTCACTGTAAATATGTGAATCTATTTCTGTATTCTCTATTCCATTTCGTTGGTCTATGTGTCTGTTTTAATGCCAGTACTGTGCCATTTTGCTTACTACTGCTTTGTAGTGTTTTCAACTCTAGCAGTCAGATCTTCAGCTTGCTTGCTTGCTTGCTTTATTTATTTATTAAGCTCAAAACTGTGTATAGTTGTTCACTGGAGTCTCCAATGATCCTTTTTAGTCCTATGGTATCTACTGTGACATCTTCTTTTTCATTTCTGATTTTATTTATTTGAGTCTTCCCTTTTATCTTAGTGTATCTAATGGTTTGTTGATTATATCTTTAAAAAACAACTTTTTGTTTTGTTGAAACTTTTTTTGTTTTTTTAGTATCAGTTTCATTTATTTCTGCTCTGATCTTTATTATTTCTTTCCTTCTACTAATTTTGGGTTTGGTTTGTCCTTGCATTCTATTTCCTTGAGATTCATTGCAGTTTATTTGAAATCCTTCCAGCTTTTTGATGTAGGCATTTATTGATACATACTTGCTTCTTAGTATTGCTTTTGCTGTGTCCCATAACTTTGTGTATGTTGTGTTCCTACTTTCATTTCTTTCAAGAATTTTTTTAATTTCCTTTTTAATTTATTCCATCACCCACTGGTCATTCAGAATATTGTTCAATTTCCATTTATTTGTATAGTTTTGAATGCTCACCTACTATTGGTTTCTAGTTTTATTCCATATAGTCAGATAAGATACTTGATATGATTTCAATTTTTTACAATTTTTTGACACTTAGTTTGTATCCTAACACATGGGTCAATCCTTGAGAAAGTTCCTGGTGCTGATGAAAAGAAGGTTTATTATGTAGTTGTTGGGCAGGTGAAATGTTCTGTAAACATCTGTTTGGTGCAGTTTGGTCTATCATGCAGTTTAAATCCAATGTTTCTTTGTTGATTTTCCGTTTAGGTTGTCTGGCCAATGCTGAGAGTAGGGTGCTGAAGTCAACAACTATTACTGTATTAGAGTATCTCTACCTTTAGATTTAATAATATTTGCTTTATATATTTGAGTGTTCTGATATCAGGTATGTATATATTTACAATTGTTATGTTCTCTTGCTGAATTCATCCTTTTATTATTATATAATGTCCTCCTTTGTCTCTTTGTACAGCTTTTGACTTGAAGTCTTGTTTTGTCTGATTTATGTATAGCTACTCCTGATTGCTTTTGGTTTCTGTTTGTATGGAATATCTTTTTCCATCCTTTCACTTTCAGTCTATGTGCATCTTTGAGCTTCTGGTAAGCAGCATATAGTTGGGTCTTGTTTTGTTTATTTGTCTTAATATATTAAATAAGTCTATCTTTTAAATAAGAAATGTAATGAGTTTAAATTCAAAGTTATTATTGACAGGTGAAGACTTATACCTGTCATTTTATTGACTGCTTTCTGGTTGTTCTGTATACCCTTTGTTCCTTACATCCTTATTGCTTATTCTTATAGTTGAATGGTTTTCTGTTGTGATAAGATTTCTTTCTCTTTTTCCTTTGTGTATTGGCTCTAAAAGCAAGTTTTATAGTTTCACATGTTCTCATGATGGTGGTTACTGTCTTTGAACTTCCAGATGTAAGAGTACCTTGAACATTTTTTGAAAGGCCAGTCCAGTGACAATGAATTCTCTCAGTTCTTGCTTGTCTAAAAAGGAGAGTTTTGCTGGGTTTAATATTCTAATATTCTTGGCTGACAGGTTTTTTTTTTCTTTCAGAACTTTCAATAGGCAATTCCATTCTATCCTGGCCTGTAAGGTTTCTGCTGAAAAATCCACAGTTAGTCCACTAGCAAGTCCCTTATATATGACTTGACACTATTCTTTGCTGTTTTTAGAATTCTCTTTGACTTTTGACAATTTGGCTATAATGTGCCTTGAAGAGGACCTCTTTGGGTTAAATCTACTTCAGGTTCTTTGAGCTTCCTGGATGTGAATGTTCATCTGTCTTTCAAGATTAAGAAGTTTTTGGCTATTATTTCAATAAATAAGTTTCCTACAACTTTTCCCTTCTCTTTTCCTTCTGGAACTTCCATAATATAATTATTTGTCCACTTAATAATCCTATATTTTTTGCCCCAATAATCCTATAGGTTTTCATTTTTTTTCTTTTTTTATTTATTTTTGTCTGTGCTATTTCAAAAGGCTTGTCTTCAAGTTGCAGAATTCTTTTTCTGCTTGGTCTAAATCTGTTGTTGCAGCTCCTGATAGTATTTTTTATTTCATTAATTAAATTCTTCAGCTCTAAGATTTCTGATTGGTTATTGGTTATATCCATCTCTCTGTTGAATTCCTCATTCATATCATGAATTATTTTCCTGATTTTGTTGAATTTTCTACCTATATTTTCTTGTATCTCACTGACTTTCCTTAAGATTATTATTCTGAATTCCACCTCTGGCATTTTGTATATTTTCTTACGATTAAAGTCTATTACTAAAGTATTATTATATTCCTTTAAAGGTGTCGTTTCCTTGCTTTTTCATGTTTCATGTGTCCCTATGTTGATTTCTATGCACCTGATAGAAGAGTCACCTCTTCTAATTTTATGGAGTAGGATAAGAAGAGACTTACTCATATAGATGGGCCCCGGGTGTCAGTTCAGTGAAGGTGCATTGGGTTTGTTTCTAGTTGGACACAGTAGTGTTTCTCTACACAGTTTCTTCAGTTGTAATCCACATTCATGACATTCATGAGTAGCTCGGTGGCCAAGGCTGAGAGAGTATGTGGCAGTGATGGTGCAACTTTGCCATGGGTGGGCTTGCTGGGCTGTTTCTCAGGTCAGGGTGCATGCATGCACATGGTAAGTTGGCCAACTTAGGGTCTGGTTTGCAGTCTGTTATTCTGGCTGGGGGCATAGGTGCACAGCTGCTAGTCCAGCCTGGGGGAGTGCCTGCCAAGGGCTGTTTCTAAGGTCCAGTACATGGCTACACAGCTTCTCAGCTGGCCTGGGTGTGTGTCTGCTGGAGGTAGCCCACAGGGCTATTTCTCAGGCCTGCGACAGGTACATACAGCTGCTCAGCTGGCCTGGGGCATTTCTGCCAGAGGTGGTCCACACGGTTGTTTCTCAGACCCAGAATATCGATGGCTAGCCTAGGACAGTATTTGGTAGGGGCAGCCCATGGGGCTGTTTCTCTGACCTAAGACAAGGATGCACAGCTGCTAGGTCAGCCTGGGGATGTATTTGCCAGGGGCAGCCTATGGAGCTGTTTCTCAGGCAGGTGATGCAGATACACAGATGCTCGGTCAGCCTGGGGCTGTGTCTGCCAGAAGTCACTCAATGGGCTGTTTCTCGGGACCTGGGCACAGACACATAGCCACTCTACCAGCCTGAGGGTATGTAAGCCACTCAGTGGTTCAAGGATCTCTCCTGCTCAGGGGAAGGTACACAGCAGTTTGGCTGGCTCAAGGGCAGGTTTGCCCTGGGGAGGACTGCCAGAGTTTTCCTCTTAATTGAGTGTGGGCAGTGGGGATTGGTTTCCCTGCTGTGCAGGACCAGAGTCACAGCCGATCATGGGCCCAGGCTATGAGCAGCTGAGGCTGTGGTGTTCAGCCATACATTTGGGCTTGGTGGAATGCAGATGGAGTCCCAGTGCTGGAGAGGTCCAAAGGCTACTGACCCCCAGAAGAGTGCACACTCCAGAGGTGGCTCTCGTCTCAAGATGGCACCATGCTGCAGCAGCTTGGCTCACAAGCGGTGGGTGGGGAGTGAGGAATGCACACCTTGTGCTAGTAATCCAGAGCAAGGCAGCTGTGTGAATTCCTAGGAGCCCTCCAAACTAGAGTCAGGGCTTGCAAGAACTGTGGGATTCTCCTGCAGTAAGGAATGTAGATGTTTGTGCTGGCAATGGGGACTAGTAGGAATCTTCTGCTTACCTTTTCCCCACAAGGGGAAGTCTCTCCTGTCTCTGGACCAATCTGATCTGGACAGGGGAGATGGAGCTGCAGAGGCTGGGTGTCTCCACACTGCCCTTCTGGGCTTCCAATAGCCAAGTGCCAGGTGTCTCTATTCACTCATCTTGCTAAAGCCATCTTGCTAAAGTCCATAAGTGTATTTATTAATCTCAACAACCAGACACAGCAAAACAAAGAATTTTTTTTTTAATTTGAAGATGGCAGAGAATAAGATTAAGATCTAGGTTGGCAGGTTCCCATCACTCTTTAAAGACTCTCTTTGTCTCAACCTTTCAGCAAATTAACAATGGCTAGCTTAATACACATGGCAGACTCTCAAAAATGTTCAATGAAAGAATGGCCCTACCCAACACATAATATAAGAACTATCGATCTCTGGTGGGGTGGGGTAGGGGAGAACAGAAATAAGATGGTAATAAGGAAATTCTCTAATAAACATTTTCTCCAGGAAAGTTTCACAGAACATGAATTTTAGCTCTACTAATTTGCAATTTGTGATAAATCAAGTTGAAGCCATCTATGCTCAGTACTTTTAAAAGGCCATTATGATTAGTAAACTGATTCATAGTTACTAGGCACTTGCTATGCAAAAGACCACAAGCACAGTGCTTTTCACACAATATCTCATTTAATCTTTAAATCAGCTTTATCCAACATAAACTATTACCCTGGTTTCCAGATGCAGGAAACTGAGGCATAAAAACGTAAAGTAACTTGTATGATGTCACACTGCTCTGGAATGAAGAAATTGGGCTTGTAAGCAAAGTCTGTCTAAATCCAAAGCTCTATGACCTCAGTATTTCATTTAATACTTAAATAGTAAAACAAAATAACACTAATTAGCACCTATAGCCTTTAAAAATAGAACACAGAATAATTCATTTTAATAACTGTACATTTTTAAGAATTATATATTGAAATAGTTAATGTACTAGTTGCCAATCATTCTTTCATTTCATTAAAAGAAATCTCTTCCTCTATTTGCCATTTCATTAACCTACTCTAGTTACTCTGGATAGTTAACCATAAAATTTAACTTTTAATAAAAATAAGTCCATAATCAGAATATCCTCTATCCTCAGCCCAAATTTCTGAAGGTTTAATATATTTTAATAAAAAGCAAATAATCTTGTAACTTGTATGGAAATGTGTATTCACCCTCTCTTTTTCTCTCCCTCCTTCTACTAACTTTAACTAAAAGCTGGCTACTGCTACCAGTATTTCCACAGCCTACACATTTCTTTTTAACATATGCATTCTATCTAAGTTGTAAAGAAAGGGATACAATGATAAATTTTAAAACCACATTTAGGAAGAAGATCACTATGTTTATGTAATGAGTATAATAATCCAGCTTCACATGTCTTTCCATCACATCTCTTGCTTTGCCTTTAACCAGTGTGAAAAATCTTTGTTAATTTTATTGCTTTTTAATATAATTATATCCCCCCCAAAAGAAAATAAGTACATACTACTATACCATACCAATATAACATTAATTTGGAAATAGAAATTAAAATATATTCAGGAGACTCAGGGTTAAAGCCCTAATAGGCTTAACTGCAGAAGGATCTTTCATTACATGATCACATGAAATTGGGCCAGTGACAGATTATGTAGTAAATAATATTCAGGAAAATATTTATCTATAATCTCTTTATCTTACATATGTAACACTCTGTGTGACTGCATACACTAATATATAATCTCATACTGAAAGAGTGTATTATAAATACATACAAAGGGGTTATAGCTATGCCAAAAGTAAAAAAAAAAAAAACCTCTTGTCTTTTATGCTATTAAATCTCCAACATAACACTGTATTAATTTCTTGCATAAATTCAAATAACTTGTACAAATATTTGTTTTTAAAACCTGGGCATGCCACCACCAGTCCAGTCCAATAGCCCATCTACTCTAACAGCCTGTCTTTGACAGTGACCGATGGTGGATGTCTCACAGGATAGCATACACATAACATAATGTATATAATTATGCACCACTACACATTATCCCAAGTGGTAGTTAGATTATATCCTGAAAAAAATTAAAACAAATCATAACCCCCTCCCACACTCTATAATTTCTCATAAGGTAATGCGAAACCTCCAATAAAGCACATACTTAACCATAATATAAGCCAATGCTTTGTATGACAACTAAAATGAGAAGCTGAACCCAGAAACAGAACCTAAGCTCATCAAAACATGATTTGTCAAAGGGGGATTTTCAACGAACTGAAAAGCATCTGATTCGCTCAATTAAAAAGAATAGTTTGCAAAACAGATGAGCAAAATTTAACTAAAGCTTTTAAAAAAGCAAACTACAATTTCTACCCAAGCCGTAACATTTTATGATATGTAATACCATTTTCCAGAGCGTATGATAATGCCTGTATTTTTAACTCCTCAGAGAAATGACATTCACACCTGTGTCATGGTTTTAAATTAAGCTTGAACTTATTAAATGCTCATCTAGTGTGCAAAGCCACATAATGCAGAAATCTTGGTTTGGTCTTTCAGGAAGCACTGCTTCCTAAACAATTACAGAGAAAAAAAAAATGTACTACATTTTTAAAGACCTTTGGAAAAGATAATTCTCTTGGTAATGTATGTAGGTATTGATTTAACAACTCTTGTAGTCAGGAAATAATACCTGACCTAAATCCTCCATGGTAAAATCTGAAGTCATTTTCTCTTTTTCTGACCTCAAATAAGTTAGAAAACAACGAATCATATAATATTTCACATACATTCATATGTTGCATAACAATGTTTCTATCAACGATGGGCCACCTATATGATGGTGGTCCCATAAGATTATAATGGAGCTTTTATACCATATTTTTACTGTACCTTTTCTATGCTTAGACACATAAATACTCACCATTGTGTTATAACTGCCTACAGTATGGTAACATGCTATACAAGTTTGTAGCCTAGGAGCAATAGGCTGTGCCATATAGCTTAGGTGCGCAGTTGGCCATACCATATAGGTTTGTGTAAATACACTCTATGTGATGGTAAATATTAAGTGTCAACTTGATTGGTGTGAAGGATGCAAAGTATTGTTCATGGGTGTGTCAGTGAGGGTGTTGCCAAAGGAGATTAACATTCGAGTCAGTGGACTGGGAGAGGCAGACCCACCCTCAATCTGGGTGGGCACTCTCTAATCAACTGCCAGCATGGCTAGAATAAAGCAGATTTGCTGAGTCTTCTGGCCTCCATCTTTCTCCTGTGCTGGATGCTTCCTGCCCTTGAACATGAAACTCCAAGTTCTATGGCTTTTGGACTGTTGGACTTACACTGGTTGTTTGCCAGGGGCTCTCAGGTCTTCAGCCACAGACTGAAGGCTGCACTGTTGGCTTCCCTACTCTTGAGGTTTTGGGACTCGGACTGATCCACTACTGGTTTCTTTGCACTTCAACATGCAGATGGCCTATCGTGGGACTTTACCTTGTGATCATGTGAGTCAATTCTCCTTAATAAACTCCCTTTCATATATACATCTATCCTATTAGTTCTGCCCCTCTAGAGAACCCTAATATATACTCCATAATGTTGACACAATGAAACTGCCTAACAATACATTTCTTAGAACATATCGTGTTGTTAAACAACACATGACTATATTTGAAAACCTTTATTAATGTCTCTTTTTCTAAGTAACTGCATTGCAGAACGAGGAACCAAAAAACAGTCATGTACTGAGTTCAGTTTTATAACTTTTCTCTGCTATCTATCATTTGAGACAGGTCTCAAAATTACTAACAAACCCATAATTTTTACAAGAACCACTCTTCTCCCTAGTACATGCTTTCTCAAAAAAAAATTATATTTCAGAAAAAACCCAAAAATTTAGAAGAGGAAATTTATAAGAGACAGGAGCAAGAAACAACGCATATAAAATTCCAATGTAGACACTTCTTTCTTCCCTAAAATAGGGGATCATTTAATGAAATGCATCACTCAAAACCTCTGGGATACAGCTGAAACTGCAATGTAATATCATAAAATCTGCAGCTGTGTTGTTGTCCTTAATAATCCATGCTGCTTTCTTAGACCACAGGAAGCCAAAACACACACTGTCAGAACTAAACTTACCTTCACAGGAATTGACCAAAGCAGCGGAGCAGTTATGATAGACCACGCATCAAAACAGTTATTGAAAAGATTGTACACACCCTTAGGAATTTTCTACTCAAATAATTTGCTCACTCCAGAAAAGCTGTTTCCAAATATCAAATCTTTCTTTGTAGGAATTAAAACTACAGGATAGGCAACTGTCTCAGTAAGTCCTCTGTTTGGGCTGCCATAACAAATGGCATAGACTATGGCCTAAACCACAAAGATTATTTCTCAAACTTCTGGTAACTAAAGTCCAAGAACAAGGTACTGACGGATTCAGCATCCAGTGAGGGCATTCTTCCTGGTTCGCAGACAGCCACCTTCTTGCCTATCCTCACATGGCCCAGAGAATTCTCTCTCATGTCTCTTATGAAGGCATTAATCCCATTCTCTTTTTTAATTAAATAGAGACAAGGGTCTCACTATGTTGGCCAGGTTTGTCTCAAACTCCTGGCCTCAAGCAATCCCCCTGCCTTGGCCTCCCAAAGTGCTGAGACTACAAGCATTAGCCACTGCACCCTGCCAGATGTCATTCTTAAGGGCTCCACTCTCATGACCTAATTACCTCCTAAAACCCCACCTCCAGACACCATCATTCTAGGGATTAGGTCTTCGACATATAAATTGGGGGTGATGGGGGGACACAAACATTCTGTCAACAACAAGTAAAACTGTACCATACATAAATAAGCAGTAATAACTTACTTTTATTGCCTACCAAGGCAACTAGTGGCTGAGTTTCTGACTCCTCGCTCACTTTCTTCACCACAGTAAACCAATCTTCTAAATTCTCAAAGCTTTGATAATTTGTAATATCATATACCAAGAGGACTCCCTGTCACAAAAGAGTTACAAAATATCTGTAATGTACTATTTGGTGAAAAAATCTTAATGAATACTTGAGTAATGCTTCAGATATGTCAAAATGGGTATAAAAATACAAATGTGTAGTGTTTTATACACAAACTTCTATTTAAATTGCTTACTAGCAGATTGATAATACTGAATGTTTTCATTCAAGATAAATCCAGCAACTAAGATGCAATGCAAGCTAAAACATAATCTTATCAAAATTGTAAGTGGTCTTCCAATAAGATATCTGGAATATGCTTGGTAAGTTACAGTAAATGTAAGAACATCATATCAAAGAAGTAGAAAAGGCTACATCTACAATCCTACCTCTCACTTTCATGAGGTCAAACATTTAAATCTTTCAATAAATAATCATCTGCTGCTACTCTTTTTAAATATTTTCAAAAACGGAGATTCCATGATATCCCTTGATAGACAATTTAAGTATTTAACACAATTTTCTTTAAATGAAATGTCGATTTCCTCTTTTAGTCCACTGTGCATTTGGAGAACTTGAGAGTATCTTTCTTAAACTAACCCTTCATGTACTTGAAGAGAATTAAGTAACTCCTTTACCATCTCCTTTCCAGAGTAAACAAACTCAGTTCCTTAAACTTACCTCAAAGGGCCTATTTTTCTATCCCTTTAATCATAGTTGCTGATTCTTCCCAGGACACACTACATATAGTTTTTTGACATCCTCTTTAAAATGAGCAATGTAAAACTGGACATAATACTGTAATAAGAGTCTGAGCAATGCCAAATACAACAGAAGGATTGCTTCCTGCCTCTTATATATCATACTCCTTTTAATTTATCTCATTATTTTGTGTGGGAAGGAGAAGTATATATGCACACAGAAATAACAGTACCACATTCTTGATTCTCATCCAGTTTGTGGTCAAACACTTAATACAAAGCTCTACATACAGTATAAGCCTGGACCCTAATGGCATTTATGTCGACTTCTTAGGTTATAACAGAAGTAATCAACTACTTTTGTGCACCTACTGTATACCAGACACACGTCAAGGTCTTCTTATTAATCCTCACACCAATCATAAAAGGCTGGTATTATTATTCCCATTTTAAACAATAAACAGAGGTTAAAATAACCAAGGTCATACTGATAGGTAAGTGATGGAGCCAGGATTTGAACCAAAGACTAAATAATTAAAAACATTTGTCTGTCAACTAAACTCCAAGCATTGTGCTGGATTCTACAGATGTAAGTTCTAAACCATAAGGAACTCATAGTCTTGCAGCAAAACTAAACACATAAACAAGTATAGAACACAGTAGTCATAACTAGTGAGACACTGGTAAATATTAATCAATTGGCTTGGAGTTCAGGGCCCAGCAGGGGTGACAGTTTGCCATAATCTTTGCCAATTTTCATGGTGTAAATGCTAGCCTGTGGTCATTTTTAAGCTATCAATGTGATACCACTGGACAGAGTTGGGGAGGTCACCATTATAAAACATTTCCACCATATAGATATAGCAGATGTAAACAACCTTGAGAACACAGATAACAGAAATACATAGTAAAATAATTAGTGATAGAGATTAGGCATCTAATACTTTTGTTTTAATACAACGTGTGACTTTATACATAATTTTTCATTGTAAAAGTTTTTACTAACTGGCTCACAAAAACTGCTAAAAATTTAACAATTAACTCTCTGAAGCTAGAGCAAGCCAGCCCTAGCATACATTTCTGTTATTACCTTCTAGGATTATTATTCTCTTTTATTAAACCATATTGGCCCCCAAGTTACCTAGCTTCTCCAGGTCTCAGGTTTCTTATCTCTAAAATTCGATATTTGAGTTAGATGGTCTCTAAGATCCCTTTCACTTTAAATATTCTATAATATGCAAAATCACTCATCTGGTTCATTTTGGTCACTTGAACATCTATTTCTGTCTGTCTTCCAAGACGCTTTGAAATAATGCCCAACACAAAATTATCTAAAACAAAGAGTATCTCACTTTCTTATTAAGAATAAAGCCCCAAAACTGATACCTGAAGAAGATTAATCTTCAATCTATTGGCCCCACCTCCAACTGCCATGGGTGATATATTATTTGTTGAAAAGAGCTCTACGCTGGAACTCGGGTTGCTGTTGGATTCCAGTCCTGGCCCCATCTATTGATCTTGGGCGACATTTGTTACCTCACTTTTAAAATACCTGATATGCCTACATTATAAAGTCAAATAATAAAAGTACTTGTTTTAAAATTAACATACCACATGCAATTGTAGATTTTTTTTGTTATCATACTAAGTGAACAAGAATCACATTTTCATGGCAACTTTGAGGTAGGTTTTAAACTCACAAATAAAGCCTAGACCTATGCCTCTTAAGACTTTTTGAATCCTTCTGATTAATATATGAAAACCTTTATCCCAACATGGGACAACACCTGAATATGGTAAAATATATGGAAATAAAACATGGCCACCATCTACTGATAATCAGTACAGGATGAGAGATATGGAACAAACATTAAAAACTGTTGTTCTAGACCACAAATTGGTAAACTATGGCCCATGGGTCAAATCTGGCCCACACTGTGTATCTGTAGATAAACTTTTACTGAAATATAGTCACAATCATTTGTTTAAGTATTATCAATGGCTGCTTTTGTGCTACAACTGCAGAGCTGAGTGGCTACAACAGAGATAACATGGCCTGCAAAGCATAAAGTATTTACTATCTAGCTCTTTTCAGGAAAAATCTGCCAATCTCTGGTCTAGACAAATGTGTCCCAACATTTTTCAGTTGGTGATTCCTAGAAATCTTCCAGGATTCACAAAAAATATAGAAGGATAAACTCCTGTTCACTCACCTAGCTATCTAGCAACAAAAACATCTCTCTGTTCATATTCTCAGTACCATTTATAATGTAAAAACTATTATTTTTCCTTGTTCTTGCCATCATAATTAGTGCCACTGTGGTGAAAATCTGAGATGAAAAAGTGAGAAAACTAAAAATATTAAAATATAAAAGGAATTATAGGACTTCACTTTCAGCTCTGACATGTAAAAAAAAAAAACATGAAAGTCATCACTCCTGACCTTACAATAAGAAAAAGGCAGAACAAACTAAAAAATCGTGACTTTTCTTGGACTCATCAGAAAACTGATATTGCAAGGAAAATCATCACCCTGAAATCTGGAGAGACAAACAAATCCAAAAAGTTACAGCCAAGATCTGCCTATCTGGAGTAGCAGCCACTAGAAACAGTAATGATAATTTTGACGAACTGCTGGAGGCTGACTGAGGTTTAGCTTAAGAGTGAGGAACTCCTAGGGGCCTCCACACTTGCATGGATATACCACCAGATTCCAGATATCCCACCAGATTATCAGTAAAGAGCCAAGAAAGATCCTCTCAAGGCTCTGGCATGAAGAGAGGAAAAAAGTAACCATTGTGAAATATGCCCAGAGCATTATCCATAAAAAAGGCATACTCTGCAGAATAAATGGCTTAATCAGAACATTGTATTCCATCTGGAAAGGGAAGTTCCCAACTCCAGCCCTCTGTAGCCGGTCTGTCTCATCTAATTGGGAGGCGCAAAGAAACACTAGTGAAGGTCACAGTCCCGAAATACAAGTCCACTAAAGACTAAAACTTTATCATAAGAATATAGTATGCTTCTCCTCCCCCATACTTTACCACAACACCACCAGGGCATCAATATCTGAAAGAGCTGCAAGACAGATTTCACCTAAAGCATTCTTGGAGACACCAAAAAAGACTGGGAGGCAAAAACAAGGATGCTAGAGGAATCAATGCCTCTGGCACCCACAGCTAAAGTAAACACTAAATGCAGCACAATGTAAAGCCTCACACTAAAAGTCTATTTACCTGAATCTTATCACCCAGTATATCAAGTCCAGCTTTCAATACAAAATTACAAGGAATTTCAAAAGGTAATTTGAAGAGAGAAAGCAAGCATCAGAACGAGACTCAGATATGAAACAGATTTTGTAATTACTAGACAGACAATTTTAAGTAACTATGACTAATATGTTGAGGGTTCTAAAGGAAAAAGAAAACAACATGCAAGAACAGATAGGGATAATAAAACAAGGGATAATAAAAATAAAATGCTAGATATCAAAAACACCATAACAGAAATAAAGAATGCCATTGTTGGGTACATTGCTGGAAACGGCATAGGAAAAAAAATCAGTCAGCTTAAAGACAGGATAATAGAAACTTCTACAACTGAAATGCAAAAAGAAAAAAATAATGAATAAAACAGAACATTAAAGAACAGTGGGACAGTCCCAGTGGTGCATCATACGCATAGCTGAAATATCAGAAGAAGAGAGAATCAAGTTTAGGAAGTATTTGAAGTAACAGTCACCAAGAAACTGCCAAAATTAATTAGACACCAGACCACATATTTAAGAATCTCGGAGAATACCAATTTGGATAAATACCAAAAACTCTATACCTAGGCATATATTCAAAATGCTCAAAAGAAAGAAAAGAGAAATCTTGAAAGAAGCTAGAAGAATAGGGAAAATATCTTATCTATAAATGAAAAAGCATAAAAATTACAGAGAATATCTCATCAGAAACCATGCAAATAAGAAGAGAACGAAGTGAAATTTTAAAATACTGACAGAAAATTAAAAAAAAAACTACCTAGAATTCTATACCCATAAAAATTATCATAAGTAAAGGAGAAATAAAGATCTTCTCAGAAAAACAACTGAGAGGATTCATTGTCAGCAAACCCGCTCTGAAGGAAACTTAAAAGAGGTTCTTCAGGGAGAAGGAAAATGATATGGGTCAGAAACTAAACTCTACATAGGAAAAAAATGAGTACCATGAAAAAGCTCAAATAACCAAGGCAATCATGAACACACACACACACACACACACACACACACACACACACACAAAAAGCTGCAGGCACCATACTACTTGATTTGAAACTATACTACAAAGCTATAGTAATTATAACAGCATGGTACCGGCAAAAAATAGACACATTAACCAACGGAACATAATTAGAGTCCAGAAATGAGCCATACATGTACAGTCAATTGATTTTTCAACAACAGAGCCAGAAATACACAATGGAAAAAGGATAGCCTCTTCAACAAATGGTTTTGGGAAAACTAGATATCCACATGCAGAACAAAATTGGACCCTTATCTCACAACATAAACAAAAATCAACTCGAAATTGTTTAAAGATTTCAAAGTAAGAACAGAAACTACAAAATTACTGCAAGAAAATTTAGGGAAGAAAACTACAAAATATTGGTCTGGGCAATAATTTTTTGAATTTGACTCCAAAACCACAGACAACAAAAGCAACAGACAAAGGGGAAAACTAAAAAGCTTCTGTGCAGCAAAGGAGGAAAAAATTAACAGTGTGCAGAGACAACCTACAAATTAAAATATTTTCAAGTCATACATCCAGTAAGGGGTTAACATCCAAAATATATGAGGAACTCAAACAACTCCATAGCAAAACAAAAAACTAAATTTAAAAATTGGCAAGAGACCCATAAAGACATTACTCAGAAGACAAATGGCTAACAGATATATTTTTTTAAATGCTGAACATCATCAGAGAAATGCAAATTAAAAGCAAAATAAATTATCCTCTTATACCTGTCAGAACAGCTATTATGAAAAAGATGGAAGATAACAAGTATCAGTGAGGATATAGAGAAAAGGGACCTCTGTATACTCTCAGTGAAAATGTAAATAAGAATAGCCATTATGGGAAACTGTATGGAGGTTCCTCAAAAAAACTAAGAATATGATCCAGCAATCCTACTTCTGTGTATTTATCCAAAGATTTGAAATCAGTTTGTCAAAGAGGTTTTTGCACTCCCATGTTTGTTGCAGCAATGTCACAATAGCCAAGCTATGTAATCAACCTAAGTGTCCATCAACAGATGAATGGATAAAGAAAATGATGTATATATGCATAATGGAATACCATAAGCCTAAAAAAAGGAAAAGTCTCTCATTTGCAACAGCATGGATGGAATTGGAAAACATTAAGCTAAGTGAAATGAGCCAGGTACAAAAAGACAAATGTTGCATGTTCTCACTTATGTGAAATCTGAAGTAATCAAACTCAGAGAAGTAGGGAGTAGACTGGTGGTTGCAGAGGCTAGGGGTTGGGGGAAATGGGGAAATAGTCAAAGGGTACAAAATCTCAGGAGATATAAAGGTTTTTTTGAGAAATATTGCACAGTGTGGTTAAAACAGTTAATAATTACATGTCATACATTTCAAAGTTGCTAAAAGAGTAAATTTCAAATGCTCTCAACATAAAAAAGTTATAAGTACTTGAGATAATGAATATGCTAATTGGCTTGAATTAATTATTTCACATTGTATTCATAAATCATAACATCACTCTGTACTCCATAAATATAACCAATTATAAACTGCCAGTTTACAATAAAATTTAACATTTTTTAAATAAAATCATACAGAATGTAAAAAAAAAGAGTGAGTATCAGAAAAGGAAAAAATGAAGATAACATAATATCAGTTATTTTTCTTATTGTTAATTGATATAAAATACAACTGTTTAAAGCAATAATAATGTACTGGAAGATTATAGCATATAGATAAGTGAGATGAATGACAGCCATGCCATAAGGGACAAAAAGGATGAACTGAGAATATTCTGAGGGACTTGCACTACACATGAAGCAATACAGTGTCATTTAACACTAAACTTAGTTAAAAATGTATATTGCAAACTCTAGAACAATCACTAAAAAAATTCTGAAGTATGATTGATATGCTAAAACAGGAGAGAAATACTCAAAACCAGAGAAAGCAGAAAAAGAGAGGATAAGAAACAAAGAACATGTGCAAAGAATAGAAAACGAACATGACAGATGTTAACCTAGCTATATCAATAACCACTTTGTATGTGAATTTAATACACAAATTAAAAGACATTGTCAAAGGAGATGAGAAAACAAGACTCGACTATATATTGCCTACGGAAAATTGACCTTACATATAAAGACACAAACAGGTTAATAGTAAAGGGATAGAAAAATACCATGAAAACATTAATGAAAAGAAAGTTGGAGTAGCTATATAATTTGAGACAAAGCAGACTTCAGAATAAGGAAAATTATCAAGTTTAAAGACTGGCATAGTAAGTCAGTCTTCCAAGAAGACATAACAATCCTCTCTATATATGCACCTAATAACAGGGCATCAAAACATACGAGGCCAAAACTGACAGAACTGCAAGGAGTTCCAAATCTGCAGATCCCCCTAGAGCTGAAGACTTTTTTCATTAAGCAAACAGAAAATCAGTAAGGGTACAGTTGATCTGAACAACACTAACAATCAACTTCATCTAATTGACATTTATAGACTACTGTATTCATTAGAATACGCACTATTCCCTAGCTCTCATGGTACATTCACCAAGATAAACTACATTCTGGGCCCTAAAATATACCTTAATATGTTTGTAAAAAACAGAAATCACACAAACCACATTCTCAAACTATAACCAGAAATCAGTAACAGTAAAATAGCTTTAAAAACTCAAAGTATGTGAAGATTAAACAACATATTCTAAATAACACAAGCATCAAAGAAGTCTCAAAAATAATTTTAAAATAGTTTGAACCAAAAAAAAACATATGCAACCAACTAAAACTTGTGGAATATAGCAAAAGCAGTCCTTAGGGAAAGTGTTTCACATTGAATGCATATATTAGAAAAGCAAAAAAATCAATAATCTAAGCTTCCACTGTAGGAAACTAGAGGAAGAAGAGTAATTTCAGTCTAAAGCGAGCAGAAGAAAGTAATTAAAAATTAGGGAAGAAATCACTGAAATTAAAGAAGAAAACAACAGAGAAAATCAACAAAGCCAAAAGCTGTTTTTTTGTTTTTTTTTTTTTAAAAAAAAGATCAATAAAATTGACAAACCTCTAGTCAGGCTAACCAAAAACAAAGCGAGGGAGAGAGAAGACACACATTAACAACATTAATTAATATGGGTCTTCACTACCGATCCCATAGACATTAAAAAGATAATATAAACAACTTTGTGACCACAAATTTGACAATATGAATAAAATGGACCAAATCTTTAAGACACACGGTACCAAAACTATTGACTCTCAGGGCCTCTACTCACCAGCCTCAAAGCCAGACCTCTAAGTACTCACCTCTTCAGGAGCCATAATACAAGCACTCTCAAATCCCTAAGTCTCTGACCACATCAATCAATCCAGAACTCTTCTGACCCCTTCCAGAAAACTACTGGAATCTTCCAAGCCACAAGAAAGTACAACTTCCTCAAATATGGAATACATCTTGCAATCTACTTGGGAACTCCTGGATCTAATTTTCTTAGCAATCCTATGGTCATCTAAATCCATTGCCATGTCTCATGTTCCAGATAACTTTTGTTACCAACCACATATCTGACATTTATCTCTCTCCTATGTCTTCATGTCTTCATCCCCATACCATCCTTTCCTTCTACTTCCCAAGTTACCTTCCAGCTGCTGTTCTTCTTCCCAAATCTTTTACATGACCTTTGGAAATCAGATTTCAAGTTTAATAAATCCCTCTTCAACAATAGTTTCCTTCATTTTATGCCTTAACTGCCTTCCTCCAACTTCAATTCCAAGAAAATACTACCATCCGTAGTATTTTGTAAACCTCAAGATTTTTAGTAAATATGATATAATGTTAGTTTATACAGTACTTTGTTTTCATCTGTTTCACTTACTACCATATCTAATAAGCACAATGAGTGACTAAACGAAATGGATACCATTTTCAAGGTAATAATCGATAGCAATTTTTGTTTTTTAAGAAATGGGGTCTTGCTCTGTTCCCCAGGCTGGAATGCAGTCATGGCTCACTGCAGCCTCAAACTCCTGGGCTCAAATAATCCTCCCATCTCAGCCTCTCTAGTAGCTAGGACTACAGGCGTGTACCACAGTGCCCAGCTAATTTTTTAAATTTTTTGTAGAGAAAGGGTCTCACTATGTTGCTTAGGCTGGTCTCATGCTCCTGACTTCAAGCAATTGTCCTGCCTTGGCCCTCTAAAGCACTGGGATTACAGGAAAGACCCACTGGCCTGGCCTTGACAGAAGTTCTTAAAGAACAAACACTGGTGCCTACCAAGTAACAGTCTTGTAAAGCATTGCATAGATATAGTTCTTCAGTGTAACATGTGCTAAACACAGTACACACAATATTTAACCTTCTCAAAAAATGAAAGGTTCTCCCATTCCCAAAATGCAGGTTGTTTTCTCTCTGATATGCAAGACAAATAATCTGCTTTAGTTATTTAGTTATATATAGAAATGAATTAAATCATACAGATTATATAATAGCTATAACAACATATATCTTGCTTTATAAGTATAACCTGTAAGAAACACTAAGACAAAGAAAGTCTACAAACATAATCAGTTATAAGTTGGCAAATATCCAACTAACAGTAAAAGAGAGCAGAAGGTCTTGGAGAGTCCAGTTTTGAGATGCACTCTCTCCCTAGCTGTCATATAGGCACCAAATCCTTTCGTTTATACTTAAAAAGTAGGCTCATCTGTGTGGGGCCACTGGTACACAACAGTAGTTATGTTCTACCTCACAAGTGACTACACTTCATTGAGTTTATGCTCAGTGGGTGAGTGTTTGCAAACCACTTAGATTCCAGGACAGAAAGAGCTACAAAAATGAAACATCCAGTCCTTCTCTGAGGTTTGTTATTAGCCTCTGTTAGCCACAGGTTACAGGGCACTAAACACTGTGTACTGTGTGTTTGCTCCTAACCACTATGAAAAATCGCCTATAACATCTTTCTAAAGACTCCTAGAAATTTTTAAGTTAATTTAAAACCTGGGAATTTAACTGGGACATATTTCAATTCTTAGAACTAGTTCTTGTCAAAATACCTCACTAATTCTTTTTGGGGTGTCAATTCAATTTAGTTTTCACCAACACTTTCAATAGGCTATTGCTAACACTTAATGTTGCTGGGGGTAAAGGCAGTGAAGAGGGTAAAATAATCAGTTTTATTTGGATCCAAGTTAACTCCCAGCCTACATATAAGCTTCTACGCAGATGTTAAGAAATGCTTTAAAGAAACAGATTGACTAGTTTAATGACCCAGACATGTATAATTCTTTCTATACACAATACAGAAGTTAGAGAACCTAAAACAAAACCCTAAATAACACATTAAACTGATATCCTGAAAAAGCTTGTCTCAACATTTCTGTGGAAGATTTCTGTCCTGTAGTATACCAAAATCCAAAGTATTCATGAGATAGGTAATATAAAGCATCTATAACTCCAGAAGCAATATAGATCTACTTTGAATAATTATATGATTATATAAAGTTATTGAGCTTATTAAAATGCTATTAGGATGTTTTTAAAAGCACAGGTTTTGAAAAGTAACATTTTCTCCAATTTATAGTAGTAAATAATGAGTCACAGCTTCTCTAGCCTGGATATAGAATTTAAAAATAGTTTAACAAAATAGACCACTGGTCAATGTACTTTATGTACTTAACATAGCATTTATTTGGAATCTGTGGAAAGCAGAAAAAAGTTATTATATTATCATCCTTTTTTTTTTCTTCTTTATAAACTGAGTCTCACTCTTTCGCCCAGGCTGGAGTAAAGTGGCATGATCATAGCTCACTCCAGCCCCAAACTCCTGGGCTCACGTGATCCTCCCATATCAGTCTCTCAAGTAGCCGGGACTACAGGTGCCTGCCACCGTGCCCTATCATCTATTTTTGACAATTCATTTCATCATCTCAGAATTCCCAGTTTTGTCAGACAATTTCACAGAAAGATCCATGAATTTCTCAGAAATACTGTACTAAATTATTGTTTAATAAAAACACAGCACACGCTTATTAAGAGTCACAGCAATCATAAAGTGTAAACGATAAAACACACCACCAAAAGAGAAAAAAGTCAATATGTACCTTCAAGATAGAAACCTTATACAACAAGTTCTAAGAACTATAACATTCACTTTCTCCCAAGAAATAAAGAAACTTAAAAAATAATGAAGACATTTTACTAAACTTATGGACTTTCAAAAAAGATGGAAATTCTTGAAATTTCTACAAATGTTCTCATTAATGTCTGCTTACTGTAAGCAGCTTTGTAATAACGTAAAATATATACTGTCAAAAACTGACTGAAGGAAATGGTCACAAAATATTGTGAGTGTACTAAATGATACCGATTATATACTTTATTTTTTATTTATTTTGTTTTTTAGAGATGGAGTGTCACTTCTCATCCGGACTGAAGTGCAGTAGTGTGATCATAGCTCACTGCAACCTCAAAATCCTGGGCTCAAGTGATCCTCCCACCTGTGCCTCCCATTTAGCTGGGATTACAGGCATGAGTCACTGCGCCTAGCTGATTATACACTTTAGAATGGTTAACTTTATAATACACAAATTTCACATCAATATTAATTTTTATATAATAGTAATAAATTTTAAATAATTTAAATAAATTAGATAATAAATTTTTAAATGATTTGAAGATAGAATTAACAGAATTCAACACAGGGGCATAATATTCCCCTAATTTTTAAGTGAAGAAAAATGTATTAATTGAATTACATATTATTATTTACCCTGAAATGCATAAAGTCCTCCTGTTCTCCACTAACTCTGGTTACACCTATAAATCATAAAAGACTATTCTATTTGACACCAAGAGTCAAATTTTATTAGCAGTTAGATCTAATCTTCATTTTCTTAAAATCCTATATGTAGCCTTGAAGACAGATTTTATGGAACAAAGATAAGACTGTTATTTTCCCATGTTATCAACCACATGAACGAAACAAGAACTGTGGTATCCCACAAATCTCTGTCCAGCAAGTTGTCTCTAGCTTAGTATCCACTTTAATCAGTTTAAAACAGAAATAAATAAATAAATAAATAAAACAACAAAAAAGCCATACACAAAATTCTGAGATGTACTTTTTAAGAGAAAAATGAACATGCATAAAATATCAAGTAACTTAACCACAGATGAAAATGCTATAAATGTGAACAGAAAAATTTTGCAGGAGACAAAGAACAATGTATAAAAGATACGAGCTTTAAGAGCCAAATCTCTGTATCAGCAATGCAAAAAATCAAAACTCTGGGGCCTTTATATGTGATTCAGAACCATATTAGCCTCTATAGCCATATTGTCCTTCTCTGAATATTTTACAAAATAAATCAGAATCTATTTTTTATCCAAAATCAAGGCAATGGTATTTGACATGAACCAAACTTTGTACAGCAGAGTGCTTAATATACTATATCTCCACCCTATAGAATCATTTATTATGAGCAACACGGTTCCACATAACCAAGTTATATTTGTCCCACTTAAAATACCAAACTCCAATAAAGAACTAGAAATTTTTACTATTACCCCTACGTCTCCAGATGATGTAGAAGATACACACTAATTAAAAGTAGAGAAAAAAAGCAAAAATAAAGAAATAGCACATCAAGTATTACATACAGAGCTCAGTAAGCACAATGTACTTAATATTCGGCTATATACCATATTCTCTACTTCATCAGATGATTACTTTCAATGGTATTACTGCATTTCTAAAGTCTGTCATTTAATCAAAAGCAATCTGCCAAATATTAAAAAGACAATTCTTCACTGAATATGCTCAGAGAGAAATGATTAACTTTTAAAGTATATTACTACCCTGTATATTTTCTATTTGTATAATAACTTTATTTAAAGTCTTATAAATTATATCAATATAAGCTCATGGAGAATATAAGCTCATGTTGCCAAATGTATGTAATTATTCAGGTCATTTTTCATTTTTCACTTTCGTTTTTCTTGCTCTACATGGATTTTCTTCTGAAAATACAGCATTATCATAGTAAATTATTGTACGTGTTTCACATATACACTGTCATATTCAGTTACCTGATAGAAAATACTGACATGTCTATTAAATCTGAAAAGCTATCAATATTCATTGCACAAAAATATAGACATATAGATATACTATTAGTCCTTGTAACTTAAAATGAAGTTAAATTTTCATCCCTGTGTTTTTCATTCAGTTTATTTGAAAGTAGTCACTATAACCAAACCAGCTAATAAATATCAAAATATCATTTATCACTGCATTTATTGAACTGCTAGCAATAACACCGAGTAATATAAATAACATACGAAAGCTGTTCAGAGTTTTCCTGTTCCCTCACCCAAATCATTCCAAACATAATTTGGAGAGAATGAAACCAAAGAACTAGCACAAATATAAAATTATTCTCTCTACATATCAGATAAAAAGTTAGAAAGAATGTATGTGTGTGTGTGCATTTGGGAGTAGATTTGCATGTGTGCTTGTAAGTGGTACACTTTCAATACTGGAATAATCAGAATTCATATCATACCTGTGCTCCATAGATATATTTATCCAACATTTTGCCTCCTATTGTCTGCCCTCCTATATCCCAAATTTGAAGGGTAACATTCAAGTTTCCTAGAATATAAAAAATGAATATAAAAATAAGAATACCAAAAAAATTAAGTAACAATACAACAACTCACACAGTATCACAGAATACTAAGTCACAATAAGAAACTCTGAGCCCAATTTGCCTTTATGTGCAGGCTCATATGATATTTGGAATTGTGAAAACAATGTCAAAAGAAATCATAGTGGAGAATCTAGTTTTATCTTTTTACTCCATTTCCATGGAATCATATTTACAATCACCTTCAAAACAAAAGAAAATAAAGTCAGCTTTAATTTGTAAACTTAAGCCTTAGAAAAATGTTTTTCTTAGAGAACAGAATGAAGCACATGTCCATGGAGCAAGAAATATACTTTAAAAATAAAAACTGAAGCTTATATACTCAACCATCCAATCATACATATGAGTTTTGTTGTAGGTTCTAAACTCTATGGCTTTTAAAACTCATGGAATAATAGCAAACTATAAAAATGCACCCATAATTTCAGCTCAAATTAATGAATCTTTTTATAATGTGATTGTCAGCTACTATAGGATATGGCAAACATAGTCAAAAAATTATGTTTTCAAATTTAACCCATAAAATAGAAACGCATTTGATAGCCCTAATCAGAACAAACGTAGGATACATACCATGTATATCACTAAATATTACGATGCTTTCAAACCTGTTCAAAGTATTTCCATTTAAACAAACTATGTATACTTCCAAGCCTTCATAAAATAGTGTAACTAATCATCTTCCCCATACAAGCATTATAAAAGCATTCTAAAAGGCAATCTTTAAAAATCCTTTTGTGCATTTTGTAAAATATTTGGTTGATACAAAAATTTATGAGATAAGCTATTCTCCCTTCTCAATGCAACTGATGAGTACGCTTACAAAAGCCAAACTATGCTTTTTAGTTGAACATTTTAAACTATTCCCCCCTCATAAAATTATGCAGTTTTCTCCAGTTTCAATTAGCACTTTTTGAATGATTTGCAAATCAAAAGAAAATAAAAGATTAGAAACTGAAAAATGATCTCACTTCAAAAAAAGATTATAAAGATATAAATTTATAAGCCAACATAAAATACTAAAATCAGAGAAAGTTAGTCATACCATTTAACTATGCAACTGAAAAGAAAAAGACATTTGATTAACCAGCAGTTTTCTAAATTCTGGTGGGTTTGTATTACAATCTTTCCATTATTTAAACATAGGTTGTTCCATCTGCCACCGTGCAGAGGATTTCCATGAGGAACTGCCATTAGCATTAATGAGCGCTAATGTTTTATCACCATCATTATTCCCACAGACACACACTTCCAACACTTAGACTAATGACCAAAATGTTCTTAAAGCCCTATGAATATGAAAACCAAAATGTCACAGACTAAGATTTGCTCAAAAACTTGTACAAATCGAATTTCTTAAAAATCTAAATTTTTTGAGATTCAAGGCTGAAATAATTCTTCTATAATGCTGTCTCAAATTAAGCAGATGAGAAAGGGCTAGCCATCACTAAGTATATAAAATAGTTTCAGAAACCCCTAAGCAGGCAGTAGTCTATTCATTTTACTTGCACAACTCTTTAGAGTTATTTGATTACTTCAAAAGACAGCGCTTAACAATACTAACTTTTAAAGAGTAAGATTTTAGGCAATACTTAATAAGTGCTAAAAGGTGTTTAATCCCATTTTTTCCAGAGCCCATAGTCCTTATTGCTTAACCTCATATCAAGAAATATAAAGCTTTTTTCTTTAAGTTCTGATATTCAGATCCTATCTGAATTAGGTGTTGTGAACACTTGGTAATTTTAGGAACATGATCTTCATTACATGTTTTCAAATTCTGACTACAATCATATCAAGACCCTAAATCATCTATCCAACTGTCTCCCATCTAAGAGGTTCATATTCATGTGTTGAGGATACTTTTTAAATGCATGCCTTTCTAAATAAACCCTGTTATCAGTGTTTGCCTGTTTTTTTTAACACACAAATTCTAGTGACTCAGAAATAAAAATAGCTATGAATTACTGATAGTCCACTAATATAGAATGCTAACAAAAAATGACTATCTTTAGTTTCAACAAATGATATTTTCATATTACTTCTTATATCTAGAAATATATTTTTAACTCCACATTTTAATTTTAGGATTATTAACACATAAAACTAAAAATAAAATGTGGATTCCTTATTTGAGGAGCAAAATCGCATGAGGATATGATTCAAATCAATATTCATTTTCGTTTTTGCAGGCATAAACATAAGAATTCTCCTAGTATATTTTCAAGATGACATACCTATGAAGCTATATAAGAATATTCAAATAATACTATAATTTTGTTTAAATCAAGAATCTATCTAATACAAATTTCTAACCAATAAAGAACATTAAAGAAATTGTCAGAAATCTAATCCCAAACACAAAATGCTGCAAAATTCCTGTTCCTCTGTAAGAAATGACACGTAACTAGGAGAAAAAATAAAATAAATGAGGTGACAAAACACAGATAAGTTGCTTTTGGTATGAATTAAAGCCACCAAGAGGATCCAACAGTGACCTTGTAAAAGTACACTTGGTGCCTTGGTTAACCTTACTTAAAGTGCTGCATAGTCAAGATGGAACTAAAAACACAAGTCTGCCCACTTCTAGTACTAAAGACTTAGAAATCTTTTTCACAGTAGAACGCTGTTTACTGGACTGTACTCACAAGCTTCCTGAAAGTATTTTGACTAAGGCTCTTAAGAAGCTCTATCAGCAGAATCTCTGACTAACAGATACACTATTTTAAGCAGTAAAATCTGCACAGTGGTTGCATCCAGACTATACAGCATACCGGATCATGAAATATACTAAAATGGATGAGTATTTGCAAAGTAATGATCTTGAAAACTTGCACGAAGAGAATGTAAATAGATGGACAGGAGGTTTACACCCTTAACAATCTAACTGGTCAGAGGACTTACTAGACTACTAACAAATACTAGATTCACCGACTATGCTATAAATTCAATAAAGCTACCTGTAATGTTTTAATCGGCTAATGATAAATTAATCATCCTACATTTGATACTTATAATGAATTTACATTAAAGTATATAAAGGATAATTATAAACCCTGTAATTTATTCACCTCATTTCTTAATATACCTATTAATTATATAAAAACAAAATACATTAAACTATTTTTTCTTATTGAAATTTCTACCATAAGTTTGAGTCTGTTAAGTAGCATAAAACCAACTGCCTTAAAAAAAAATAGAAGTTTTTTTCTGGAACTTTGCCATCAAAATAAAAACTTAATTAGGAAAATTAAAATATACATTCATTAGTATACATGCCCTAATGTCATTTTTTAACCTAAGTACTAAGTCTAAAATATTATACTATAAATCTAGATTTCGAGAATATCAAATATTTTTTACAAAGTAATCAAAATTTTTAAATTGGTAGTGCTGGGACACAGGTCAGAAATCATCATATCGCCTGTATAAAATGTCTAAAAACCAGTCTTTGTTTTTAATATTTGAGTAGGTACTTGTTTATTTAAGCTTTTCAACTAAAAAATGAGAAATATTAAAAGTAATGAGACAAAAAGTTGGTGGTTTTTCAAATTAAGCATCAAAATAGCTAATAACGAAATACCATATTGAGATTCTCTGTGTACAACTGGCATCTGTGAAAAAAAAACTGCTGCAAAAATAAGCTTCCAGCATCTATATTATGTGATCTGTGTATGTATTTGGCTAGTGACTGCCGTTAAGTATTCTCAATGCAGCATAGATTATCCGTAAGAGTGAGAATAATAAAATTAAAATGACATTTTCAGTTTTGGATACATTAAAAGAAAATACAAATGAAACAAAGTACGCATATGTTTCTCCTTAAACCTCTTGCTGAACAATAACCCAGTAATGGAAAAATTGGAATTCTTTCTTTTCTCATGGGATATCTCCTAATCTATTTTTCATTGGTAGCCAAATACAAACCATTACAAAATATAACAGAGTATATTACTAAGGAGATAAGAAGAATACCTCCATTACCAAGAGTTTTCATTACCTACTCTAAAACTTTCATGGGGAGTTGTCTGATAGATGGGGTGTCTGAGAGGTTAACATATTTCAATAATAATTGGAATGTATTAAACCCCTTCCCACTGTATCACTCACATTTCAGTACATGAATCTGACATTACACTTGCAACCATTTTCCCCAAATGTGCTTCCTCACAGAGGAGAGGGATGGATGGTTTATAAAGTCAATCAAGATAAACTGCTTTTAATAAAATACTTTAAACATATAATTTAACCATTGAAATTGAAAGGACAGCATTTTAAAGCCCCAATTGTTCAGAAACCAGCTTAAAACATAAACCACTCTTTCTTTGTTATTATTTCCCCGTATTTCCCACAAAATGTGCTGCAACTGGCATCTAAATAGTTTCTTTGCATGGTGAAGTGAAACATCTTGAATGCTCAAACTGTATTTTTATGAGTGCCTAGGGACCCTAAATTTTAGTGGTCTATTAAATGCCAGCAATTTCATGCTGCCTTGCATAAAACAGCATTCACATATTAGAGCACAGAAGTTCCATAGCTACATTATACTTCTGTTCCAACTTTAAACAAAAAACTAAAGCAGAGGCAAAACAAAATAATATTTTAAAAAATAATCCTTCCCAAACTTTTCACATCTTGTTAATACAATATCTGTTGACAAATGTATAGCACTTAATTTTTTAAAAGCTTTTCAGAATTTTATAAGCAACCATTGTTTATCCTCAAAAAAGGTATAGTAGCCAAAAACAGGGAAGGAGTGGGAGAGTATATAAACTTTTTCTCACACCCATGGACAATATGCCTTCATGATAGATTGTGATGAAAGTTAACCTCCCTAAGATAAATTTACTGATTATATACATCTTCATGTAGAAGCAGCCCCAAAATTTTACACATTTCTTTCTTATGCCACTTATTGTTAAAATTTTTTATAATCTTCTACATTAAGACTTTTTAGTCTCTTACCTGGCAATGTTATCCTTCTCAAAAAGAAATCCAGTCCTATAGTTTGTTTGTACTGTTTCCCAAAAGTTTCTTGAGCAAAACACGTAGCTAAGGAGGTCTAAAAAATTGATGCACAAAATGTCAAAATTAATTCATTAAAGAAATGTAATCATAAGACCACTATAAATCTTAAGCAATCTTAACATGTATACTGCAATTAATCCAACAAGCAAATTTAAGCAGTTCTAATCAGTTACAAGGAGGGGAGAGACTTAACACCACCAGGTAAATTTCACTTGCCAGCAGCTATCGGTAGGGACAACGAACTAATGAGTTAGATCTCAAGATCCTTTTCCTTGCTGAAAATTAGAATTTGAGAGTTATCAACAGAAAAAAACAAACTAAAAAATAAATAAAGATCTGAATTATTTTAAAACATAATTAAAGATCTAATCTAACTTAGATCAGCTTCTGAGGTTAAATATTCTGAGGGTAGCTGAGCACTAAGCTAATAATAAGAAGCATTCATTAAGAAGGGAGAAATCTGCTTACAGAATTTTTCTTTTTCCCACAAGAAAAGCACCGTGTCTAATTTTTCTTTATTTTTAAAGATGCTAAGTGAAAATGACCCTAAAGAAAGACTGTGACAATATGTATCTTTTAAATAAAGAAACTGGTATTTTTTAAGATTAATATAAAGCAGACAAAATGAATATTTTCCATCCAAGAACCATAATGCCATGAAGTCACAAGCTATCATAACCAGAACAGATATACATTTATTTTTTTAATAGAAACTGAAAGTTTTAGTCAAAAACTCTGGAGTTTTCTTTTTAAAGTACCATTTCTTATCAAAGCAAAAGAATAATTATTCTAGTAACAACTGAGTAACAATAACTCAACAAATTCTTAAACATTTTAAATGCACTATTTTTATTTATAAACTTCCCTCAAAAAAGAGAAAGGCAACTTCACTAAGCTTTTATGCTCTTCAAGACAGACTCCCTACATTAAGAGAAAATAGCCATTTTTTTATTTTAAAAGTTAAAATTACATGTCAACTCTTAAAATAATGAAAACTAAGATAAATTTCCAAGATAGCTTATTACAGTTCCTTATGACATAAGTAGTACAATAGTGCAAAAGAAAATTTGGCCAAACTTCAATTCCTTTTAGCAAGATCATCTAAAATTCCTTTTACACAGAACCATATTTTTCACACAAATGGCAATTTGGACACCATAATTCCAAATATTTTTGTGTTTAAATACCCAGCATTTGTAATAAATTTCGAAGATAATTGGCCAAGTATTTGTTGAGCACTACCATATGAAGGGTATTCTGCTAGACATCTAGAAACAAACACATTTGTTATATTTTTGACACATGTAACAATATCAAAACTGAGAGATCAGAATTGAAAAGATAGGTATTTCTTTTTACACTTTTGTTTCTCATTTACACTATATTATTCTACTGATCTTATCTAACTTACACCACAAAATCATCTTTGAAGAGGTTCAGAATTCTAGAAAAAATAACTCACTACTTATACTATTACAGATATTTCAAAATATTTAATAGACTGATAGTTGAAATACTTACAGGCCAAAGAGAAACTGAAGGCATGTGTAACATTCACATAGTGTCATTTGAGATAATTTTTCACTTTAAAGAATCTCAGAGTTCATTTTCATGTTAAGGAATATTCAGAAAAATTCTAAGAAAGTTTCTTTTCCTGAAAAAGTGACTTCTAGATTTTGAAAGCCCTGCTTTCACATTTTTGAGGCAAACATAAAGCTAGGATTTTCAATTGGAATCGAGTATAAACTGTCAAAAATACAGGTTACTGGGAACATACAGAGTATTAAAGTTTAAGTTCTTACTATATCATCTCCCAATATCTTGAGATAAAAATTGAACAGAGAATCAACTGCATCAGTGGGGGTCACTTTATCTTCAATTATCTAGACTGCATGCTATCTTTCACATTCAATAATTTCTCAAGTCACTGTATAAATACCCTTCTTAATTACAGGTGTTAAGTGAACAACTAGCTCCCATATCAGAAATATTTTTATCTGAATCTTTATATTTTTTGATTTGGAAAATTTCTAATAACATTTTTGATTTGGTAAATTTCTACTAGCATTTTTTAACCATGCTACATTTACAAACACTGAAAAGACAGAAAAAAAGAATATTTTGCCTCAAAAAGCTCTTAAGAGATTATGTAATAAAAGAAAAAATATGAATCAGAAAAGGAAAGAAATAGAAACACGTGATACTGGAGGGAGGCGCTAAATTTCTCTTGGAGAAACTGTTAGTCATCATCTCAATACTCTATTGCATCTGTCAGTGTGTTGAAAAATGCTCAGAGTTAGATTGAGCAGGAAAAACAAATGCTAGGAAAAAAGAGCCAAGAGTTAAATCAGGATACAAATAAGAATTAAAGAGAGGCTGAGTTCACAAAGAAAAGAACAATAAAGGAAAAAGAATGGGAATGTTGGTGACTGCCAAGTATTTGAGAACTGAATAGGGTATGGAGAAAAAAATTCTTGATTTAAGAATAATGAAAGAAGGTTAGGTGTCAGGTGTTTGTGTCCGGAAGTTCCTGTTAGAAAAAGCTGTTACAGTTTTAAAATAAGTTATTTAGTCAAGATGATGAAGATTAAGTCGGAGCACCATAAAAAATATTACTGTTATCCTTTGAAGCAGAATGATAATACTAATTCAAAAACATGGAAGTGAAAAAATTATGCTGTCCTATACCAGAAAAAATTTTAAACAGAGATAAAAAACCATAATTATTCACATTAAATTAGCAACAAAGGGGAAACATGTATGATAGGCTAAATAAAAAACTAGACAAAATTATTAGCAAATTTCACTGAGTAATATACGTACAATAAATACTGTTAGAAAAATGAACAACAGTGTAAAGAATCATAATAGCATATAGGATAACCAGCAATTTTTGTGTCTTTTTACAAACGTATTATGTTATAGGTTGTCATTATCATTTTAAATGGGAAATAAGATCAGTTATGAATTGAATACAGTTAAATTTAAGAGCCAAAACCTTAGACGGCCTTCAAAAGAAAATCTAAATGATGAGAAAACTATAAAAATCTAACAAACTTTTTATTCAATAAAGGTATTAGAAACAATGATGATTTATTTATAGCAATTCATTCATTCGAAAAGTTTACTAAGTATACAAAAATTAATCTACTTTATAAAGAAAAGTTACCCCAAGTTCCTTTCTTCCCCCAGCGTTTAAAGGTAATCATAGCATATTGTTTTCTTCAGCTTAAAAAAATCTGTAACAAAGGATCCAAGAAGACAAGAAAGAAACAACAAAATACTCCAAATTTTGCATATGAAATTTTACATCTTTCCCAGGGGACCTCGAAACTCAAATGTCAGAACCAAAGGCAGAAGCAGGTATCTGGGCAGTGCCAACTGCCAGGGAGGATGCAAAGAGAAGTCGTCACCAGAGAAACCAGGGTCCAAACTGCAACCAGCAACAGGGAAAAGTGAAGGCTTAAACAGGAAATAAAAGCCTGGGTTTCAATAGACTATGGTTGGGATAAGGAAGAGGAGTACAGGGGAGATAAACTTCAGCAATATTCCCAGAAAGTGTTGGCGCCTTTGACAGAAGCATGGGTAAGAAGGCATCCGGGTAGAGAGGCTCTTCACTTTATTTGTTGGTGGAGGGATCACAGACCCCTCTGAGATCTTATGGACCGTCTCCCCAGAGCAAATACCGGGCAGTGTTTACTCCATTTCAGGAGTTCCACAACCTTGGGGTAGGAGCCTCTGCCTAGGAGATAATAAGACTGACGCTGCCTGATATTCTCACGCCCGCACTCATTCATTCGACCAGGGATCCCTTTTGTCACGCAAGCAGCTCTACCCTCAGCATCCTGCCCATAACAGGAGCTCCATAAACACTTGTTGACTGACTGCTTGTACCGAGTGCTGAGCTGGAAACAGAGGTGATGAACACGTATGATATTAAAATAGCAACTAGAGTGTACTGAGTGGACACTGTGCTCTAAAGGTTTTATGTGTATTTTCACATTTCTCCCTTTGGGGCGGCCCTTTTCAATACTCATCTTACAGATGAAGCTCAAACTGATTAGCAATTTGCCCTCCAATGACCCGACGACTAAGTGGCAGAGCCCCAATTCTCACCCGGGGAATACTGATTCCAGAGCCACGCTCTTGGGAGTTCACGGTGCAGTGCAAGCATCAGAAACGGTAAAGGGGGTGGGAGGGGAGGAGCAAGTGTGACCCGGACTACAAGTAAGAGGAGCTAAGATGCCTTGGCAAATCCCTGCCAGTCCTGAGAGGCGGGAAGCTGAAAAGCTGGCCCGAGTCTTGCAGGAGTTCGCAATCCAGGCGGGGAGTAAGGAAGTGACTTTTTTTTAAGGGGAAGCTGGACAGCTCTCGTCGGCCTTCACCAAGCGCCCACTTCGTGTCCGGCCTCAGGCCACACAACCAGACGCGCCGGGCCTAAAAGCCCGAGGGCTCGGGGTAACGAGGCGAAGCCAGGCGGCGGGGAGGAGGTGGGGAAGCGCCGGGGTTCCTGCAGGCCTGGGACGGTGGGCCTGCTCGAGGACTGACCTTCCCGGAGGCGCCGTCCCCCAGCACGACGATTTTCAGTTGCCGGTCCCGGCTCTCCTCCTCAGAGTCCGACATGGTGTCCCGGGAACCAGGCCCGCCCCCCGAGGTGGAGGGGGGAAGGGAAGGAGGAAGGCTCCGGGGGCGGGGGAGAGGAGGAAGGGAGGTGGTGGCGGCAGGACCCCCGCCCCGGTGTCTCCGCGCCGGCAGGAGGGATCCGAGAAGAATCACTCGGCAGGCGCCATCTTGCCCACCTCCCCACTCCCTGCGCGCGGCCCCGCCCCCTACGCGCACGTCGGGCGCGCGCCCCCGCCTCAGAGCCAACCCGCGCCGACCGCCGGCCTCCCTGACGAGCCGAACCACTCGCGGCGCTGGACTGGTGGGGGAGACATTCCGGCGGGAGAGGCGAGGCGCCGCGTTGCCCTTCAGGAGATAGTTGGCTAGAAGGAGAAAAGAAGTGTTCGTTCAAATTAAGGAGAGAAAACGGGAGCAGAGCAGCCTTCAGGCGTTCCATCAAATTCCCTTTTCTCCTTCCCTCTTGAGAAAGTCTCTGAAGGGAATGGTTCACCCTGACGGGGTGGAGCAGTGACGCCCGGGCTACGCGCCAGGGTTGCCTGGCAGCCAGGAGTTCGAGGACCGGCGGCAGGGCGGGGCCTGTCTCCGGGCACCCGGGACGCCCTTAGCCTGGCGGAGAGCGCCAGAGAGGGCCCCTGAAAAACTGGACTAGGGAAGAGGGTACCTCAGGGAGGATGAGGGGACAGCTGCTAGGGGCCGAGGCTGCCGGGAAGCCGCAGTAGCGGCCGTGAGTACAGTGGAGCTCTGGCGCTGCTTATTTCAGGCTAACTCTCGGTTTCCTCATCTGAACAACCCCAGGCTCCCATGGTTCGTTCATCAAACGCTACTGAGCGCCAACCTCCTGGCACCCCATCTTTACCCTAAGGCAGCTGTTCTCATAAAGTGTGGTCTAGGGACCCCTGGAAATCCCAATGACCTCAGAACAATTTTCATAATAATACAGACACCTCGTCTGCCTTTCTCACGTTCCTTCTCTCACTAGTATACCGTTTCCTGGAGGATATGCTTTGTGTACGACGGCATCACTGGCAGCTAAGGGAGCTTGTGTTTGTTGTTTTTAAACACTTATCAGTTTTCATTTCAATGCAGTAGTGATAGGTGTAACCCACATAAACGTACGCTCTTTGGAGGTCACAGTAATTCTTTATAGAGAGGACCTGAGTCCAGAAAATTTAAGAACTGCTGCCCTGGATAATATCAGTCCAGGAGCGTAGGTAAATGGCATAAATGAAAATTACAATATAGTGAGATAAATTCAAAAATAATAATGCTGTCCTGTTATGTTTGTTTCATTGTTAATCACTTTAAATTTATTATTACCTTTACTACTATTAGGAATTATAAAGTATAATTATCTCCATTTTGCAGATGAAGTATCTTAAGTTAACAAAATGCTTAGCCCGGAAGCAGTAGTCTTGGAGACCATATGGGCATTAGAACAGGAAAGCAGAACAGTATAAAGAAATGCCCAGACCTGGAGGCAACACTGCAGTTTAATCACAGGTTTATTAGATACGTGTCGTTGAGCCTCAGTTTGTTCATCTGTAAAACAGACTACTGCCTTTGTAGGTTTGAAAATTAAATGAAATAATCGGCATAAACTAGATAGCACAATGCCTGGTGTGTAGTAAGCATTCAATATTAACCGGTGTAATTATCACCCTCATCGTCATCATCATAATTAGATGATGGTCCATGTTGGAAGTGTCACTACTTTCTAGCCAATTTACCTTATACAAGTTTCTTATGTAGAACCTCAGTCTCTTCATCTGCAGATAGGGTTGGCCCAAAATTATAGGTACCCAGTTAAGTATTAGTACCGAATTCTTTCCCCAATCCCCCACCACCATTGCCACCACCAATTTTCTGTTCACCAGATTTGTTCATGAGAATTAGAAGAAAGGATATGTACTTCTTAGTGTGAAGAATCTACTTCCAGTGAGGACAGACTTAATCCCTTCTTGTCCATGAGGGCATTTAAAATGCAAGAAAATTTCTTTTTCAGTCTTCTTCAGATGGCTATGTGATCCACCGGACTAATGAGACAGAAGATAGTGTCTTTTGGAAGACATTTGTTAAAGAACCCTCCCCCCACCATTTAAAAAAAAAAGAAAAAAAAAGGAGAATTAGAGGAGAGTCCTCCTCCTCCCTTCCTTTGCTGTCATTATTGGGTGAGAACAGTATTTTTGGAACTACTACACTTTCTTCACTCTATCTTCTACGTTTCTTGTTATGGGGAATAATAATAAGGTACTTTAGTGATGAATTGTGTTACTTACACACACAAAAATTTCAACTGACATAACTACTTTGGCCAAAAACTAGATTTAGCTGAATTCATAGGCCTGATTTTCGTATGTGGTTTTATATGAA
Source organism: Hylobates moloch (assembly GCF_009828535.3). Lineage (NCBI taxonomy): Eukaryota > Metazoa > Chordata > Mammalia > Primates > Hylobatidae > Hylobates > Hylobates moloch. The sequence goes on along the minus strand of NW_026652292.1, from coordinate 72,200,441 downwards.
GGGAAATCTAGAAGAAAGCTTCTCATTTTCCAGTCATCAATTTCTGAGATGACTGCTTTGAGGAACAACATTCATTTGGATATGGGTACATCAATAGGATAGTGTTATATAAAACAAAAAGTTGCATTATTTTAGTGATCATATTTTACACATATGGCAAGTTTCTGGGTTAAAAGTTAGAATTTAAAAACTTAGAGCCATTTTTGTAAAGAAAAAGAAAAAAAACTTTCTATGTGAGGAGGATCATGTTAGCATTGAGAGCTTCCAGTATGATACTCTGACTTACTAAAGAAACAGAGCTGATCCACCAAAAAGAATATATCTTTGTGGATTCTCATGTACAATGCTCTTAACAGGGTCAAAAATTAGAGGAATGGTCTTCAGTGGTTTTAAAACTAATAGACAAAAGGTTTATAAGAATTCTAGACATTGTATAGAATATCATTTATAGCATCTCTAATGGATAATTATTCAAACCTTATTTGAATACATCCACATTCAAGGGGTTTCTTCCTTTATGAAGCAACCTGGCCTGTAGATGGATAGGCCTGCTTATTAAAATATTATCTCTGATAATGAGTCAAAGCTTATCACTATAAATTACAGCTAATGGTAATAGGTATGTCTTTCTCAATAAAATGAAAACTCCCCATTCCACAGGAAGATGATCAAAGTGATTCATTAATACTTAGTGACTGCTAGACATGGTGGCTCATAACTGTGATCCCAGCACTTTGGGAGGCCGAGGCAGGAGGGTTACTGGAGCCCAGGAGTTCATGACCAGCCTGGGCAACATAGGGAGATCCTGTCTCTAAGAGAACTTTAAAAAACAAAAATTACCCAGCCAGGCATAATGGTGGGCACCTGTGGTCCCAGCTACTCGGGAGGCTGAGGTAGGAAGATCACTTGAGCCTGGGAGGTCAAGGCTGCAGTGAGCGGTGATCATGCCGCTGCACTCCAGCATGGATGACACAATGAGACCCTGTCTCAAAAAAAAAAAAAAAACTTAATTAAATTTACAAATATTTAGTGACTACCTACTGTGTACCAGGCATTCTTGTTCACAACTCCTCTAAACAGTGAAGACACAGAAGTGAAAAAAACATACAAAAGCTCTGTTCCCATGGAATTTACATTCTGGTAGAAGGATATGTAGGCTGAATAATAGCCACATGAAGATATCAGGTCCTAATCCTTGGAAGCTGTAAATGTTACCTTATTTGGAAAAGTATCTTTCAGATGTGATTAAGTGAAGGATCTTGAGATGGGAAGATTATCCAGGATTATTTGGTGGGCCCTCAATGCAATCACATGTATCCTCATAAGAGAGAAGTAGAAGATTTGGCCCAGACATAAAAGGAGAAGGCAATATAACCACAGAGACAGAGACTGGAATGATGTAGCCACTAGCCAACAAGTGCTGGCAGCCACTAGTAGCTGGAAGAGGCAAAAAACAAATTATCCTCAGGCTTCTAGAGGTAGCCCAGCCCTGCTGACACTTTGATTTCAGTGCAGTGACACTAATTTAGGACTTATGACCTCAGGATCTGTGAGAGAATAAATTTATGTTCTTTTAAGTTACCAAGTTTATGGTAATTTTTTACAATAGCCATAGATAACTAATATAAGGATGAACACAGATATTTAGTAAATCATCAAGACAGTTTCAGATTCTGGTACATTAAAAAGGTAGTACAACAGGTGACAGATGAAATAGAGTAAAAATATCTTAACATTATTATTCATCACTAATGAAGGTGGGAAAATGGTAAATGAATCAAGGAAGGAACTAATTTCAGAAACTACCAGTCTCTGACATCTTCTTAACAAATCCAATGTCATCCATCAGTTTTCTTCATCTTTTTGCACTATTTCACAATTTTGAAGATGTAGATCCTAGGACTAATGTCTGAGTAAGGCTAAATAGTGGCCATGCTCGCAAGTTGTACACTTGGTATTTCTGTATTTCTATAGTTCTGCCGTAAAACAGAAAAATATAGAACTGATCCCTAGAATTAATTGGTTTGTTAAACTCCTTGAGGACAAAATTTTTAAAAATAAGGCTTTCTTCCTAAAATTATCTTCTCCCATGGGTTGTATGCACATCTACATAGATATACATGTGCATGTTGTATGTTTAACCACCATCTAAATCAAGACATAGAACAATTCAGAATCCCAGCAGACACCCTCATGCCACCTCTCAGTTATTACCTCTTCAGAGATTACTATTATGATCTCTAGCCCTGTAAATTAGTTTTACCAGCTTGTAAACTTCATACGAATAGATTACAGCTAGTATGTTCTCTTTGGCATCTAGCTATTTTCACTCGATAGTATTCTATAAAGTCATCCATGTTGTTATGTGCATCAGAAGTGTATATTTTCTATTGCCACATACTATTCCATTGTATGAATTCACTACAATTTATCCACTCTACTGTTGATGGACATATGGGTGGTTTCCAATTTGGGAATACTATGATGAGTGCTCCTCAGTACAGCCTACCACTCTTCCAAAGGAAATCTCCACAATTAGCACTCTTTTCTCAAAAAACAAAACAAAACAAAACAAATCCTCCATCTACATTTTATACCCTTGAGATGGGTGAGGCAGGCAACAGTCATGGAACTGGTTCTTGGGTATAGGTTTTGACATCTGCATTTGATGATTTAATCTAGGAGTAGCTCATCTACTATATCTCGGGGTCTCTACTTGAAACTACAATTTTCACATATTTTTGTCACCATTATAAAAATGTGACTTCCATGCACAAAAATATATTAAGCCCGGCCAGATGCCATGGCTCACGCCTGTAATCCCAGCACTTTGGGAGGCTGAGACGGGCAAATCACGAGGTTAGGAGATTGAAATCATCCTGGCCAACATGGTGAAACCCCGTCTCTACTAAAAAATACAAAAATTAGCTGGGCATGGAGGCACATGCCTGTAGTTCCAGCTACTTGGGAGGCTGAGGCAGGAGAATCTCTTGAACCCGGGAGGCAGAGGTTGCAGTGAGCCAATCGTGCCACTGCACTCTAGCCTGGGTGACAGAGCGAGACTCCGTCTCAAAAAAAAAAAAAAAAATATATATATATATATATACACACATAAATATATATAGATAGAGAGCCCACTTTCTATCAACACCTTCCTGACTTTTTTTTTTTTTTTGGTTGACAGAATGATGCTGAACTTCATGTGTAAGAATAAACACATGACAATAGCCAGGAGAAGCAAGAGAAGGGGCAAGAAATGAAGGGATCATTAATAGGCAACATTTTTTTAGGACTATTTATAATTGCAACTGTATTGTGCAATGTCTGGAATTAATCTCAAAGCAAATATTGTATTTTATGGGGGAAATTTTAAAAAACAATAAAATACATTAAAAACTAGATAAATGGAGAGACATCTCATATCCATGGATAGAAAAACAATAAAATATATCAATTCTACCAAATGATCTGCAAAGTTAATGCAATTCTAATAAGATTTTTCATAGAATTTGAAATGGCACATATGGAAGGTAGAGATCCAAGGACAGGCAAGATATTCCAGAAGAAGAAGGTCCTAGAACTTTCCTTACCATATATCAAGACTTTGTATAAAGTTATAATGATTAAGATACAGTGTGTTATTGGTGCAAGGATAAACAAATTCACCACAATAACATTGGAGAGCCAAGAAATAGGCTGCCAGATACATGAAACTTTATATATGACAGAGTGTATCAAGTAGTGTATCAAAGAGGTAAGGGGTGACAGTTGGAAACATATAGGAAAAGAGATGAAATTGGAACTCTACATTTCATTATACACACAAAAAAATAAATTCCAGTTGAATACGAATCTAAATGTGAAAGAAACCTCAAATACCATGAGGAGCCTGCCTTTCTTATCTTGGGATGGAGAAGAATTTCATAATGAAGACACAAAGAGTTCTTCATAAAAGAACATCAAGAAAATTTTATTAAAATTTTAAACTGTTCATCAAAATATACAATAAAGTGAAAGTATAAACCACAAACTAGGAGGAGATACATTCACCACATAAAACTTGTGCCAATTGGTATCCAGAACCTCCAAAGAACTACAAACAAGCAAGAAAAAAAAAATAGAAAAATAAGCAAATAAAATGAAAAGACATTTTACAGAAGAAGAAACAGTATGGTCAATAAACATATACAAAAATATTCAACCCTTGTTAATGTAACCAGAAAAGCACAAAAAGGGTTTAATGAGATACCATTTTATATCTGTAGATTAGCAAAAACTAAGAAGTCAAACAATATCAGTCAAAAAAATGAAAAACATAAAGTTATGTTAACAGAGAGAACTAATATGGGGAATTTGTTACATGGTGTTGAAGTACAGAAAAAACAAAAAGGAAATACAGGGGTGTAGCACAAAGTTACTGCAGGAAGCAGTTACTATCTCTTACCTCTTAGAGGAACAAAAGAAAGTGGTAGGGGTTATCATAACTTCGAAGCTGAAAGAGACAAACTAGAGAGTTAGGACCCAGACTTTAGCTTTACTGCTACCATTTTTCAGGAGTACAGAGGAAGGACCCAAGGAGCAAGACACAGAATTCTGAGGAGAATGTTCCATTGGCTCCTACTGGCCATACTTTGGAAGATCAGAGGAGGGTTCCCACAGAGCTGGAACTCACCTCTGAGAAGAGGATATTGCTCAGCTGCTTCTCATGCCGCCAAGTGAGCACAATAATGATGCTGATTCGTGAGGTTAGAAAGAAGGTGGAAACTAGAAAACCACAGCTATAACCAACTGCTGCTGCTAAGGTGAGATCCCATATTTGGAATTACATTGACAAGAATGCCAAACAAACAAGAAAGAAAGTCCCTTATGCCTCCTCCTACTTTCCAAACTCTCTCATGTACCCAACCTTAGCAGAAACCAAAAGGAAGCAAGCTGGCAAACAAACAAACAAAAACAAAAACAAAAACAAAAAAAAACCTTTAGTTTTGATCATACTAGCTCCATCAATAAGTCAGTACACACCTTTACAATCTACATGATACCAGTTGTTGCAGAGAATGTGGATCTGTGGGAACTCTGACACATTCCTTGTAGAGAATACGTGAAACCAGCTGGGCACGGTGGCTCACGCCTGTAATCCCACCACTTTGGGAGGCCAAGGTGGGCAGATCACCCTGAGGTCAGGAGTTCAAGACCAGCCTGGCCAACACAGGCAAACCCTGTCTCTAATAAAAATACAAAAATTAGCTGGGCATGGTGGCGCACGCCTGTAATCCCAGCTACTTGGGAGGCTGAGGCAGGAGAATCACTTGAACCCTGGGAAGTGGAGGTTGCAGAAAGCCAAGATCGTGCCACTGTACTCCAGCCCGGGTGACAGAGCCAGACACCATCTCAAAAAAAACAAAAAACAAAACAAAACAAAACAAAACAAAAAAAGGGAATACATGACATCACTTTAGAAAACTATTTGTCTTGGGCCAGGCGTGGTGGCTCATGGCTCACGCCTGTAATCCCAGCACTTTGGGAGGCCGAGGTGTGTGAATCACTCAAGGTCAGGAGTTCAAGACCAGCCTGGCCAACATGGTGAAACCCCACCTCTACTAAAAATACAAAAAAATTAGCCAAGCATGATGGTGGGTGCCTGTAATCCCAGCTACTCCGGAGGCTGAGGCGGGAGAATTGCTTGAACCCGGGAGGCAGAGGTTGCAGTGAGCCAGGATCGCGCCACTGCACTCCAGCCTGGGTGACAGAGTGAGACTCCCTCCCAAAAAAACAAACAAACAAACAAACAAAACACTTGTATTAGAAGTAAAGTACTGGCTACCTATGAGTGAGGTGCCAATACTTTTGAATTACTGATAATATTCTATTTCTTGATTTGGATGGTGGTCACATGGATATGTGTTCTTTCTTATAATTCACTTAGCTATGAACTTGATGTGTACAATCTTCTGTATGTTTTGCTTATATAATTATAAATATATACATATATAATTGATAGCAAGTGCATATAAAATATCTAGAATAATACAAACCAAATTGTGAATAGCTATTAATAGTAGTGAGATTAGAGAGAACTATCCCTTTCCATTTAAACATTTTGATATTGTATGAAATTTGTTACGGTGAACATAAATTTATTTAAAAATGGAAAAGAAAGGATAAAAATAGTTCAACAGTAACAAAAGACGAATAATAAACAACAGTCCTTTTCACAGTAGGTAGATGAGAACTTTGTCACGTGATTAGTATATTCTGCTAATACATACAAAACCTGCTAGTTTAATAATCATCTAAAAGCCTTTGTTTGAAAAGAAATAACTCTTGCTTGTAACAGAACCCCAAACTGGTTTGTGAGCTGCAATTTTGCAGCTGTCCACAGTTCTGCCTCATTGCATGGGGACGTGCTTCATTGATTCCTAAAGCATAGCTCCAGACAAAACCAAAAATCTGTAGAGCAGAAGAGTTCTCAAATCACCTCTACAGCTGTGAAAACCAGACCTATCACAACTCACCAGCAAGGCTGGCATGGTTAGATAAGGTAATATGTGTAGAAGTGTTCTGAAAAATAGGAGTTGTGGTACAAACACAAAACATTATTTGAAGCTTGATTGTGGGAGCTTTGAAGGTGTGAATTTCCCTCACTATCAAAAGCCAGCATAAAGATTCCAGTGATACTAGGGAAATGGCATTTCCGGAGTCCATGGAATGGCAGCGCTGCAAATGTTCTCTAACTCCTAATATCCTTTACTTTGATCTCTTCTGAAACCTTGTTTTACACAGCCCTCCTCCATTGCATAACTGCTCTATCTATGATGGTCCCTAGCTGTGTCATCTGGGTTTTCAGTTTATCTACGTTGTAGAATTTAAGTTTAAGACATTCAGACAAGTGAGATACTGCTATAAAGTGTTATCTTAATTTTGAGAGGGTATTTCCCAAAAGTGAGTTCTTTGGGACATTAGTCCAATGAATTGCTGTTTAGTTTGAAAACAGCTATAGCTACTCTACTTTTGGAAGGTAACAATGCACTTGAACAGACTATATTGTGAGAAATACTGCAATAAATAATCTCTGTTGACCTTTTACAACCCAGTATTACTTGAAAAAGGGTTATTTAGTCAAATACATTTCTGGAAATTCCCTGAACTTATTTGACCAAAGAACACATTTTCTAAATAATATTTACTAGTATCATATAGAACTAATATAATATTGCATAAAATATTATTTTAGAAGCCCTACCTTTAAAAATTCCAGAAAAGAAATAAATCGTATGTATAGTTAAGAAACTTAGTTCTAATACTTAAATCCTCATTATAGAAGGGCTCACATGCAAAAGGTTTCAATTTCTCCTTAAATATATGGGGAGCTCAGTATTATGATATACAAATGTTTTGATTCAGAATGTTTAAAACTTTCTCAGTGCCTTAGTCATTATTACTAAAATAAATTAGTATCATAAGAACATGAGGAGAAGCTCAAGCATGGTGGTTAAAGTAGTAGTATAGATTTGAATAGATCTGATTTACATTTGTAGTCATGTTTATGATGCTGGACAAGTAATCTAAATTTTGTGAGTTTCAGTTTTCTCACCTATAACGTAGAGATTATAGTAATAGTACTTACTTCATAGGATTATTAAAAAGCTTGTCAATACATATACAGTGCTTAGTATAACACTAAATCTATATTAGAACCTTTTATTCAAGTGTCTGATTTTCATATCATGTAAGCACATTAGTACATAAATATTCAAATGAATTTTGTCTATAAAGCCTTCATGATGGCAACCTATCCAGTTAAACCAGTGATGCTAATATTTTCAAATAGCTTTTTTGGCAAGGTGAGTAAAGGGAGAAAGAGTAAGCTGACTAAATATGGATAAATTAAAGTTTGGTGTGATACAGGAGAATCATTTTCCTAAAGAAATTTAACAATTCAATAAAAACACTAAATATAGCCCCTGTACACACAAAGCCATAGATTAATACTACCTGCTGCGTGATAGTTAACTTTGAAAAACGAGTTTCCTGGAGAAGAAATTCTACCTTAAAACTGTAACAGTCTCGAAATCCTGCCTGAGTTTCCAGCCAGCAGCTTGCCCTACAAATTTCAGACTTGCTAGCACCTACAATCATATGAACCAATTCTTTCAAATTCTTCTCTCTCTTGCTCTCTCTCACTACACACACACACACACACACACACACACACACATATACACACACAAAGTGGTTCTGTTTCTCCAGAGAACCCTGATTGATACATGCTGTGAGGGATACCAAGGTGAATTATGACTTTATTTGATTAGTATTTATACTGCCTTTGCAAATAAAAGAATTTGTCCAATTCCTCTTTTTTTTTGAGTACCCATTATGAAACAGACACCTTATGAGGAACTTTGGCATACATTATCTAACTTCATCTTTATAATGATCCAACAAAAGTAAGAAGTATATCATAAATATTAGAAACTGCAATTTGTGAATTACTTTACAGAATATAAGACCCCAAAAGAAGGGATACAAATATAGAAAAAATAAAGCAGGAAGTGAGGAAATTCATAGACATGAACAAAATAAGTAGGAAAAAGAAATTACTTTGAAATTAAGAATATTTTGAGTTAGGCCGGGCGCGGTGGCTCACGCTTGTAATCCCAGCACTTTGGGAGGCCGAGGCGGGCGGATCACGAGGTCAGGAGATCGAGACCACGGTGAAACCCCGTCTCTACTAAAAATACAAAAAATTAGCCGGGCGTGGTGGCGGGCGCCTGTAGTCCCAGCTACTCGGAGAGGCTGAGGCAGGAGAATGGCGTGAACCCGGGAGGCGGAGCTTGCAGTGAGCCAAGATCGCGCCACCGCACTCCAGCCTGGGTGACAGAGCAAGACTCCGTCTCAAAAAAAAAAAAAAAAAAAAAGAATATTTTGAGTTATCCTGGGCTAAGCCTACTTAGCTTTTTCCAAAAAAATAGCTTAATTTTATATAATGGATTTCGCACATCTTTCCCTAATTACTCGACCCTCCACTACTCCATGGTATATTCATGACAACTATTTAACAATATGTACTTAAATAAGAAAAAATATGGCTATAAGGAGAGAAATAAAACATTAATTTAATTTCAGCTCTACTTATTACTAATGTATAGGCCTTGGGTTGGCTTCTTAGCCTCAGTTTTGTTACCCATAAAATGGAAATAAGAGTAAACATCTATTATGAAGATCAAAATACTAGTATTTTAAAGAAATGCAAGAGAGGACAGCACAATGCTGTCAATAAAAGCCAAGTTTCTGAAGTTTTTGCAATTCTGCAAACTGTATACAAGCTCTAAGTTCTTCTTAACACTAAACCAAAACTTTTTAAAACTAAACCTCTGTTGCTGTTTTAAATGAAAATTATAATCATTGAAATTAAAATCTTAGTGACTGGATTAAGTAGTACATTTGAAACAGCTCAGTAACTGGAAAATAAATATGATGAAATTACCGAGAATGTACCACGGATGCATCAGGATATTTTTTAAAAATAGGAGATTGAAAAACATGGAGAATAACCTGGGAAGGTGTAACATACAACTAGAGCCGAAGAAAGAGAAGAGAGAAAGGATATGGAAGAGGTAATATGCTGAAAGGTAAAGACTGAGGATTTTCTAGAATTAATGAAAGATGTTAAAATGCACATAAACAAAACACAATATTCTAAGCAGAATAATGGAAAGTGACAGCTGAATTCATTGTATTAACATTCCATAACCTACCAAAATGTGAAAAAAAAAGTTTTTAGGTTATATCCTGTATATGCTAGTCAGATTAAATCCTCTATATGCTAATCATAAATTAATCTATTTTTCTTGTAACCAGGAAAATACAAAATAATAACGTGTGTCATAATGATACATTTAATTGCAATTTTAAAGCATTTGTTGTTTTTCTTGTAGGTATGTACGTGCATGCACGTGTGTGTGTGTATGTGTGGGTGTGCGCGTGTGTGTATGTTTGTCTCTGTATCAGGCCAATTCATTACTTGCTGGAAGTCATACCACAAAGCATTTTTGCCAACTATTTACGTTCTTTCCTTACTTAGGTAAAGTAAATCCCATACTTTCTCAGTAGGGTTAAGGTCAAGACTCTGAGGGGAGCCACTCCTTCCTAATTAGTTCCCCAGACTCCTCTTTTTTTCCCCCTTTAAATGGCCACAACAGTCTAGAAAAATGTTTGGAGTCATAATCCCCCTGATAAATGAATCCCTGATCAAGCAGCTGGTTTCCAGAAGGGACTCCTTGCTGTGCTGCAATTATGTTGAAGCTGAAATCCAGTAGTTCAGGTCACGGCTGAAGTACTGAAGGGAAAAATACCTATCTCAGAGCTCCACTGTACGACACAGTAAGCTACAAGACTCCTGCTTCTCCTCTCCAAACCTCACCTACAGATCAATATTCTTGTTAGTTAATGAGAAAAATACGTAATGATGTGAATGCACGTGCAGGTCCTTGACTGGTGACCCAGGCAGGGGAGATTCATGCCTTCAGAGTGTACTGGCAATTTAAAACCTATCCTAGAAAACTTGAAAATGATTTTCTATTTATTCGATAATACACTTAATTTTTCAGTTACTAAATAGTTATCTATTAACAGTGGAGCCACATTATTTGAGATTTCGCAGGTAAAAGGTATAAAGGAAAATATTTATAAATACCAAGTTATATATTGTACTAAGAGTTAGGAAAAGTCACATATTAAATATTAGAAATGAAACGGCTCTTTAAAACACACACACAGAGGAACATATACAGAATTTTTCACCTGAGGACTACCTGATTGTATAGATTTTCAGATACCTTTCCATAAATCTTATAGACTTATTTTCCCTCCCTGATTCTGCTAGGATAATAAAAATGTCCTGTTCCTGTTCCACGTGAAGGCTCAGTCCTTCCTCATTTAATACTGTCAGTAATGTTAGGTCAAATATGAAGTTGATTTGTATTTATGCGGAAACAATGTTAACTTCTCTGCTTTAAGTATTTCTAACTAAATATACCCTTCCATGAGATCACTATGCGTCCTCCTTTACCTTAATTTCAGAAAAAGAATTCAAATCATTCCAGAAAAAAAATGAGATGTTTTAGAAGGCAATGAGACTCTTATTGTGTGAAAAGAGATGACAATTACCCATATGCAAAGTTAAAGGATGAGAGACTATAGAAGAGATTTACAACATATAAAATAGAAAAAGAATCAATAATCAGAATAAAGAACGCCTACTTCACTAGGCTTTCGTAAGGCTGCCACAACAAATTACCACAAACTGAGTGGCTTAAATCAACAGAAATCAATTCTCTTACAGTTCTAGAGGTAGTAAGTCCAAAATCAAGCTTTCAATAGAGTCACACTCCCTCTGAAGGCTCTAGGGGAAAGCATTCCTTGGCTTGTGGCTACATAATTCCAATCTCTGTCTCCATCCTCACTTGACCTTCTCCTCCATCTGCCCATATGTTCTTCCTTTGTGTGTCTCTTGGAAGGACACTTGTTGGATTTACAGCCCACCTAGATAATATAGAATGATCTCATCTTGAGATTCTTAACTGAATCACTTCTGCAAAGATGCATTTTCAAATAAGATCACATTCATAGGTTCCAGAGGTTAGAACATGAATACGTCTTTGTGGGGTTGGGTCCTAATTCAACACAATACACCTATCAGATTTTTAGTTAAGACCTTATAGAAGCTTTTGATTTGAGGCAATCTCCTCTACTATGAACATATAAGATTAAATAAAGTATAAAAACAATTCAAGATGCAAATCATAGTGAATCAAAAGATTAAAGCAGTAAATAGCCGGGTGCGGTGGCTCACGCCTGTAATCCCAGCACTTTGGGAGGCTGAAGTGGGTGGATTGCCTGAGGTCAAGAGTTCAAGACCAGCCTGGTCAGCATGGTGAAACCCTGTCTCTACTAATTTCACAAAAATTAGCCAGGTGTGGTGGCGGGCACCTGTAATCCCAGCTACTCTGGAGGCTGAGGTGGGAGAATTGCTTGGACCCGGGAGATGGAGGTTGCAGTGAGCCGAGATCACACCACTGCACTCCAGCCTGGGCGACAGAGCAAAACTAAGTCTCAAAAAAAAAAAAAAAAAAAAAAAGCAATAAATAAAACTGAAACTATGGGTGTAAATGACTTCAGGTCTTCTTGAAAAGACAAATGAATTTAATTCAATATTACAGGGACCAATAATAACTATAGAACAGTGCAGTATAAATGGTGGGCATCCTTGTATCATCTCACTATTAGAGGGAAAGTTTTCAACATTAAAAGATTTTCTTTCTAATCCTAGTTCTAAATAAATGCTAAATGTTATCAAACTTTTTTAGTGAGGATTTTTCCTATTAATGTTGTTTAGTACATTGAGTTAATAGTTTCTGAAATAAATTCTATCTATTCATTAAAGAAATTACAGTGACCTAAAGTGGATTCAACAAAAGTCTGTATTCACTCATGATTTTAAAAAATAATAACTTCTTGAAAATGAAGAATAGAAGGAAACTTCCTTAATCTGATTTTTAAAAATAACTCGCAAAAGACTCTGTAAACATCACACTAAATGGGAAAACTTTTGAAGCATTTCTAAATTGGGAATAAATAAGCAAGTTTGCTTGCTATTATCTTCTGTATTCACCACCATATGGGGAAGAAACATTGCAAAGGAAAAGACAACACTGTCTCTGTGATGATATGATCACCAAGATAGAAAAGACAAGCAAATCTCCTAGTAAACTCATAGACCTAAAAAGAGTTCATTAAGCTTGCTGGATACAAGATCAACATACAAAAATTAGTGATACTTCTAAACACCAGCTACACCAGTGAAAGCAACCAGAAAGTATAAAGAAAAAAGATATCATTCGCAAACACAAAAACTATAAGGTAATGAGAAACAAAAGATGTTCAAAAACATTGTGGACATAGCTGGGCATGGTGGCACATGCCTGTAGTCCCAGCTACTTGGGAGGCTGAGGCAGGAGGATCATTTGAACCCAAGAGTTAGAGATTGAAGTGAACTATGATTGCACCACTGCACTCCATGCACTCCAGCCTGAGCAACAGGGCAAGACCTCGTCACAACAACAACAAAAAAAAGTTATTATGGTAAAATAGTCCCAATTCTATATAAAGTCACATAAATTCAATTGCAATTAAGATTGTAATCTTGTTTAAATGTGGTGCTGACAAGATGATCCCAAATTTTGGTTGTCAAATAATTTTGAAAAAGAAGAAGAAGGCCTGCAGACAGCATAGAGGTAAAGGCGTCAGTAGAACAGAGTAGAAACCCAGAAAGACTCAGACATACATGATAATTTAGTATTTCAATTCAGTGAGGAAAGGATTAAGTATTTAGTAAACGGTGCTTGGACTAATGGATATCTATAGGGAAAAAAATAAAGTTTCTATCTTACAGTGTAAATAAAAATATTTCACAAATGCGAAAATCAAAACTTTATAATATTTCAGATGAAAATGAAGATTATATAACTTGGAGTAGAGAAGGAGGTCTTAAGACGTACAAACAAAACTATGAAGGAAGGGTATGTTTAGTTAGAAATACTTAAATACTTTAATATATGCCTATGTTAAAATTTAAAAAAAACACTTTAGTTCACTTTTTAAAAACACTGTAAACAAAGTTAAAAGGCAAACTAGGAGAGAGGACATACGACACTTACATCACTGATGAAATTCAAGCCAACAATTAGCTTAAAGTGGGTCTCCAATCTTAATGCCCGTAGACTTACAGAAGAAATAAAAGCAATCATTTCTGGAGGAAGGCACCTTTAGTCTATGCCACAGAGAATCCACAATTAATTTTCTAAGAAAAACTGGCAGTTCACAGACACAGATAGCTCTGAACACATGAAAATAAAGCACTGTAAATGACAATTAGCTGAAACCACAAACAGCATGAACATCTAAAATGACTAATATAAAGAAATTGTTAACACAGGCAATGAAGAAATCATGCTTATTATGTTTAGAAATGAAAGACAAGCTTGAATATACTTGTAAGGAAGAACTTATTAAAAAGCAAATAGCAGATTTAAAAAATCAAATAGTATTCCTTAACATGAAAATTAAAATAATTGAAATTAAAAACACAAGCCTAGGCAACAAAACAAGACACTGTCTCCACAAAAAATTTGAAAATTATCCAGGTGAGGTGGTACACACCTGTAGTCTCAGCTACTCGGGAGGCAGAAATTGGAGGATCACTCAAGCCCAGGAGTTTGAAGTTACAGTGAGTCATGATCACACTACTGCACTTCAGCCTGGGTTACAGAGTGAGACCTTCTCTTAAAAAAAAAAAATAAATAAATAAATTAAAAAAGCAAACACACACACACACACAACAGAATTAACACAGATGAAAAAAGAATTTGTAAATTAGAAGATGGTCTATATGACAATATCCAGAATGGAGCACAAAAATAAAAGAGAAGAAAAACATGAAATGAATGTTGAAAGACATGTAGAATAAAGTGACTAACAAATATTCAATCTTAGTTACAGAATACAATGAAAGAAAAAAATAGGGGTGATGCAATATTTGTAGCAATAAGGGGTGAGAGTTTTTCAAAAATTGATGAAAGATATTCATTTACTTATTCGGTCATCACAGTGAATCTCAAACAAGTGAAATTTTTAAAAATCCGAGTATGGCGCCATGGCTCACGTCAGTAAACCGAATGCTTTGGGAAGCTGGCGGATTCCTTGAAGTCAGGGGGTAGGAGGATCACTTGAGACCTGGAGGTCAAGGCTGAAGTTAGCCATGATTGCACCACTGCACACCAGACTGGGCAACCCTGTCTCTGAAGAAAAAAAAAAAAAATTAAGAAATCCACACCCAGGCACATCCTACGAAAATGCAGAACCTCAAAGTCAAAGAGGGCCCTAAAGTTGGATTATCATTATAGATGTGGCATACTAACCCCAATTTCTCAACAGCCACAGTGAAATTCAGACTCGGAAATGGGATCTATAATATTCTAGATTTCTATAAACAGAGAAAATGTTATGCAAGAAATGGAGATAAAGATATTTTCAGGCTACTAAAAAATTATTTACCACCATTAGACTCACTCAAAAGGAAACTTTAAAAGATAGATTTTAGATGGAAAAACCAATCCCACGTGAAGAACAAAGAAAGTGATAATTATGTGGGTAAATAAGCGAACATTGAGTATATAAAATAATATCCTGTGGTGTTTGAAAGGGTAGGATTAAAATACATGACAATAATAACATATAAGCTCAAGAAAGGAAGGCAAAAGTGGAGTGAAAGTGGTTTAAAGTCATAGCTGGGCACAGTGGTGGGCACCTGTAGTCCCAGCTATTTAGAAGGCTGAGGTGGGAGGACTACTTGAGTCCAGGAGTTCCAGACCAGCCTGGGCAACATAGTGAGACCATGACAAAGGAAAGGAATGTAAGATTGGCTTACATTTACGTTATAAAATTAAATAATGTGGCCGGGCATGGTAGCTCATGACTATAGTCCCAAAGATTTGGGAGCACAAGATGAAAGAATTGCTTGAGTCTAGGAGTCTGAGACCACCCTGGGAAACATAGGAAGACCTCATATCTGCAAAAAATAAAAAATAAAATTTTAAAAATTAGCTGAGCATAATGACAGGTGCCTATAATCCCAACTACTTGAGAGGCTGATGTGAGAAAAATTACTTGAGACCAGGAGGTAGAGACTACAGCGAGTTATGATCATGCCACTGTACTCTGGCCTAGGTGACAGAGTGAGACTCCATCTCAAAAGTTTAAAAAAGTAAATAATGTAATGTATTAAAGAATAAAAATTATGACTATCTCAATAGATGAAGGAAATGGTTATAATTCAGTACAATTCAACATCTATTCATGATTTTTTAAAAATTCTTTTAGCAAACTAGAAATAGAAACTCCCCAATCTGATAAAAAATAATTTACAAAAAGTCTACAACAAATATACTTAGTGGTAAAATGTCAGAAGTATTCCCATTGAGATTAAGATGATGTACTGGCAATCCTAACTAGTAACATAACTTTGGAAAAAGAAGTAATTATAATGAAGAAATAAAACTTTCATTATCCAAAGCTGATATAATTATGTGCACTGAAAATCCAAAAGAATTATAGATGAATTATTAACTTTAAAAGTGGGTTTAGCAAATCTCTTGGATACAAAAATCAATACTCAAAAATCAATGCAGTTAGTTGCTGTATACCAGCTACTAAGTAGAAAATTAAATAAAAAGGCAAAGGTAACTTTCACAATAGTGTAGTAAGTATCATGCACTTAAGAATATATCTAAGAAAAGATATACAAGACTATTTTTATATATACTTGAAAATTTTCATAACAAAAAGTTTAAATAATATAGGCTGTTTTAAGAGGGGGTTCAACTGGCTAATCAAATAAAAGAGAAATAAAACTGAACCCCTTACCTAACACCCTGCACATAACAAGTAAAAGACTTCAACATAAATAGCAAAACTATAAAATTTTAGGAGCTAATACAGGAAAAATATCTTTATTACCTCAGAAGAAAGAAATAGTTCATAAATCAAACATAATAAGCATTGTGTATAAATAAAAATGTGATAAAGCTACTTTAAATCATGAACTTCTGTCTATCAGAAGATACCACAAGGAGAGTGAAAATACAAGCTAGAGTGGGGAAGAATATTTGTAGTGCAGATAGAATTTTTACATCTAAATAAGAAACTAAAAAAAGACTCACTTGTACCCAGAATGTATGACATATATCCATAAGCAAATGAGCAGTAGATTTGGAATGGGTACTTTGAAACAGGAGAAATTCAAATCATCAATAAACATATAAAAATTTATTAATCTTCTTAGAAATCGGCCGGGCGCGGTGGCTCACGCTTGTAATCCCAGCACTTTGGGAGGCCGAGGCGGGCGGATCACGAGGTCAGGAGATCGAGACCACGGTGAAACCCCGTCTCTACTAAAAATACAAAAAATTACCCGGGCGTGGTGGCGGGCGCCTGTAGTCCCAGCTACTCGGAGAGGCTGCCCAGGAGGCGGAGCTTGCAGTGAGCCGAGATTGCGCCACTGCACTCCAGCCTGGGTGACAGAGCGAGACTCCGTCTCAAAAAAAAAAAAAAAAAAAAAAGAGTAACAGCAGCTATCATACACTACTGATGGAAATGCGAACTGATTTAACTAGCTTAGATAATAGTTCAGCATTTTATAATAATTTTAAAAATACATTATATTCATCTCCAAATTACAAATTCCAAAGGACATGGTCACACTTTTCCGAAGATCCTATCAGTTATAAAACACAAGTGTATTGGTTTTCTTTCAATGCGTAACAAGTGACCACAAACTTTGTGGCTTATAACAACACCAATTTTTATGCTCCCTGTTCTCTTGGCCAGAAGTCTTTGCACGATATAACTGGGTTCTCTACTCAGGGTGTCACAAGGCTAAAATCAAGGTGATGGCCAGGCTACCTTCCCATCTGGAGCCCAGTGTCCTTTTTCAAGTTCCTGTGGCTGTGGCAAGGTTCAGTTCCTTGCAGATGTAGAACTGAAATCTTCATTCTGTTGCTGGCTGGCAGCTAGGGGCAGCTTTCCCATCTGCTTCCTTTACCCTGTGGCTCCCTCCATCTTTAAAACCAACAAGAGAATCTTTTTTGTGTGTTGAATCCCTCTCATGTTTCTAATATCTTTCACTAGGAAAAGCACAGTCCCTTTTAAGGATGCAGCTGATCAGGTTAAGTCCATTCCGAATAATCTGTTCTTTAAGTCAATTGTACCTTAGAACAGAGTCTAATCCCAGAAGTGACTATCTCATCATAGTCATATACAAGGCATATAAACTAGGGTGCAGGGATATTGAGAGCCATCTTAAAATTTTAATTTCACACTAATTTTCCCAATTGTTTAGAATTAAAATGGAGTTTTGAGTTTTCTACTTTTATTTATTTATACTTGGCCTTATTTTATGGACTAGACACTTTGCTAGATGATGCATATTAGCTTATTTAATGTCTTAACAACTCTATGAAATAGGTACTATCCCCATTTTATAGATGAGAATCATGAATTTTAGGTTGATGATGAGACTTCTCTAAGGTTACCTTAATAAAAATGACAGAGCAAAGATTCAAACCAAGTCCTGTCTGTCTTCAGAGTCCTCCTTAACCACCCTGCTAAACTCTCTCTGGCCAGTTTTCCTATGTGTAGTCTATCAAGAACAAATTCTCTTAGCTTCCAGCTGGCTTTGCAAACTGGAATCTGTTCTTACAACAAATACTTATTTTCCTCTCTCTTTCTTTCATTGTCAAAAATCCTCTTTTTGGCATTTGTCCTTGAGTTTGTAGATTTCCCTTCACATCTCTCCTACTGACCATTTTATTTAAACAATTACATCCTGAATCACAGCCTTCTAAACTGCAGTGACTAAGTGTGATCATTTTAAATAGCAAATTGGCATTATTTATATTTTTATGTCAAATCCCAAAATATAGATGCTGTGGTTTGAATGTGTCCCCAGAAAGCATGTGTTGGAAGCTTAATCCCCAATGCAACAATATTGGGAGGTGGAGCTTAATAGGAAGTGTTTAGGTCATGAGGGCTGTACTCTCATGAAAGAATTAATGCCTGATATAGTTTGGATATTTGTCCTCATCCAAATCTCATGTTGAATTGTAATCCCCAATGTTGGAAGTGGGGCCTGGTGGGAGGACTTTGGATCATGGGGGTGGATCCCTCATGAATGACTTGGGCCATCCCCTTGGTGATATGTGAGCTCTCAATCAGTTCACACAAGATCTGGTCATTTAAAAAGGTGTGGCAACTCCCATACAACTCTCTCTTGCTCCTGCTCTTGCCATGTGATGTGCAAGCTCCTTTTCACCTTCTGCCATGAGTAAAAGCTTCCTGAGGCCTCCCCAGAAGCAGATTCCAGGACTGTGCTTCCTGTACACCCTGCAGAACTGTGAGCCAATTAAACCACGTTTCTTGTAAATTACCTAGTCTCATATATTTCTTTATAGCAATACAAGAACGTCCTAATACAGGAAATTAGTACCAGGAGTGGGGCATTGCTACAAAGATAACTGAAAATGTGGAAGTAGCTTTGGAACTGGATAATGGGTAGAGGCTAGAAGAGCTTGGAGGGCACAGAAGAAGACAGGAAGATGAGGGAAAGTTTTAAACTTCTTAGAGACTGGTTAAGTGGTTATGACCAAAATGCTGACAGTGATATGAAGAGTGAAGGCCAGGCTGATGAGGTCTCAAATGGAAATGTGAAACTTATTGGGAACTGGAGCAAAGGTCACTCATGTTATGCCTTAGCAAAGAACTTGGTTGCATTGTGCCCTGCCCCTGAGGTTCTGTGGAAGTTTGAATGTCAAAGTGATAATTTAGGGTACCTGACAGACAAAAAAAAAAAAAAAGTAGAAAAGCATTCAAGATCTGTCCTGGCTTCTAACAACCTATGCTCAGATGCAGGAGCAAAGAAATGACTTAAAGTTGGAACTTATACAATGGGAAGCAAAGCATAAAAGGTTGCAGAATTTGCAGCCTACCCATGTGGCAAAGAAAGTAAAAGCTTCCTTGGGAGAGAAATTTAAGCAGGATATGGAGCAACCATTTGTTAGAAATATTTGCGTAACTAAAAAGGAGCCAAGTGCTAATAGCCAAGACAATGGGCAAAAGGCCTCAAAAGCATTTCAGAGATCTTCTCAGCAGCCCCTCTCATCACAGGCCCAGAGGCCTATGAGGACTGAATGATTTCCTGGGCCAGGCCTAGGGCCCCCCTGCCCTGTTCTGGCTTGAGACAATGTTCCCTACATCCTGGCTGCTCCAGCTGCAGCTCCAGGAATTTGAGAACAGCCTGGGCAACATAGTGAGACCCCTATCTCTAAAAAAATAATTTTAAAAAGTTAGCCAGTGCATACCTGTAGGCCCAGCTACTTGGGAGGCTGATGCAGGAGGATCAAGTGGGAGGACTGCTTGAGCCCAGGAATTTGGGGCTGCAGTGAGCTATGATCAGGCCACTGCATTCCTGCAATCCCTGTCTCTAAAATAAATAAATAACCAAAAAGACAAACATTTGTCTACTTAATAATTAAATATATATCTACATGCATTTTGTGATAGGTTGAATTGCATCCTCCACAAAGATATGTTGATGCCCTAATCTTTAGTACCTGTGACTATTTGGAAATGAGATCCTTGCTGATGACGGAGTTAAGATGAAGTTATGAGAGTGGACCCTTAATTCTAGATAACCAGTGTCCTTATAAGAAGAGGAGAAAGAATGCCATGTGAAAGAAAACACAGACACACAGGAGGAAGACAGTCATTAGAATCATAGGCAGAGATTGGAGTTATGCTACCAAATGCCAAGGAATGCTGGGAGCTATCAGAAGCTGGAAGAGGCAAGGCAAGATTCTCTCCTACAGCATTCAGAAGGATTATGGCTCTATTTAAACAACTTGATTTTGCATTTCTCACCTCCAGACTTGTAAGACAACAAATTTCCATTGTTTTAAGTAACTTAATTTGTGGTACTTTGTTACAGCAACCCAAGGAAACTAATACACTATCCCTTCATTTTTTAACATAAATATTATATACACCATTCTACACTTTATTTTTTCACTTGTATGTGCTCATATTTAATTACACTAAAATGTGAATTTTGCTTTACTTCTTTTTGTTCTTTTTTTAGACACTGCGGTGAATGCATGTTTTACTTCTTATATTTTCTCCATCTGAAGACATTGATATTTTTATCAACTTATTTTCTGAACACTTTTGACCTGAAATTCACTGGATTTTTGTTTCCATATCCAGTTATTTTCTCTACTGGTCTCTATAGAATTATGCTAAATAGTTTTCTCTTGGCATTTTTCTCCTTCCTATTCTGATCATCATTAGTGAAATCTGTGAAACAAAATCAAGCTATTTCCCTGGCCCACTCAGGATAAATCCTCATTATTCACTCCTATTTCGTATCTTTTCAACTAAGCCAATTGTACATTTTCTTCAAAGGGTTAATGTTTGCAACCCAACCCCTAGTACCAATACCCTTAGTTTAAAATATTTATTAAAGTAGTAGTATATTCTGAGCTCGCTGTAATCCCAGCACTTTGGAGAGACCGAGGTGGGAGGATCACTTGAGGCCAGGAGTTTGAGACCAGCAACATAGCAAGACACCATCTCTACAAAAAATTTTAAAATTAGGCATGGTGGTACACACCTGCAGTCCCAGCTACTCAGGAGGCCAAGGCAGAAGGATCACTTGATCCCAGGAGTTTGAGGTTACAGTGAGTCATTATCATGTAACAGCACTCTAGCCTGGGCAACAGAGTGATACCCTGTCTGTAAAAAAAAAGAAAGAAAAAAATAGAGTTAGTAATTTGTCACCGGGCTACAGGAATGTCCTACCAAACCAAAGGACAAGAATACAGCTAAGCCTCACAAGAGACTTTAAGCAGGACCCAGATATCCATAAGGAAACCCGAAAGTATTTTACCTCTCATGTTAATTTTTTTTCATTCATGTAATTTATTCCACTCTCTCTATTCAGCCTGGTATTCTCTGTTTCCTTGTCCCATCCTAGAGGACAGCCATCCCCCAGCTCTCAGACTTACAATACTGTAAATCCAATTGCTGCTTTAATGAATTATCTGTCTCTGAGAGAATCCCAATTCCAAATTATTCATGGAAAGAATCTGACTGGCTCAGTTTGGCTCAGGGGTTCATTCCAGGTCAAATCAACTTGAGCTGGGGGCAAGGTTATTAGATAGGGTCCTGTGTAGGTAAGAACAGTAGTCTGAGAAGGAGTGATGGCAACATGGTTTAAATTGTTCATTCCACTGGGGACAAACCTTTTTTTTTTTTTTTTTTGAGAGAGAGAGAGTCTCGCTCTGACACTCAGGCTGGAGTAGAGTGGCGTAATCTCAGCTCACTGCAACCTCCGCCTCTTGGATTCAAGCGATTCTCTGCTTCAGGCCCCTAAACAGCTGGAACTACAGGCACCCGCCACTGCACCTGGCTAATTTTTGTATTTTTAGTAGAGATGGGCTTTCACCACGTTGGCCAGGCTGGTTTCGAACTCTTGACCTGAGGTGATCCCCCGCCTTGGCCTCCCAAATTGCTGGGATTAGAGGTGTGAGCCACCACACCCGGCCACAAATCTTCTTTTACACTCTACATCCTTCAAAAGTTGTTCGAGCTTCCCTTCTAACCTGGATCTCTCCGTTTGGTCTTATTCTGTGTAGCAGCCAACTACCCTGTCTTCCTTTTCTTTCTTTCTCATTTCTGCTAGAACTTTGGTTTCCTCTGTCTGTATCCTAAACATTCTCCCTCTCAGTGTTTTTGGTGTCAGCTTACATCTTTGTGTTAGGGTTGAGTGTGTGTGTATGGGGTGGGGGTGGGGGAATGGGAAAGCGTCACACTTATTATTATATTATTCCAAAATATAGTACTATACCTAAAAGGTATGCTGGTGAACAAAATTTCTCCATCTATTCACTTATTAATATTTGATGTTTATTCTCTCTCTTCTTAAAAGTTATTTGAAGCAGCTTCCCTCATCTTTACATATCCTTTTCATTCTTTATTCCCTTTCTGCACCTTTTCTTCCAGTATTGGCTAAGTCGATACTTAGCCTTAATGGTGGCTCTAAACTCTACAGGAATTACTCATTCCATTGACATCACCAGTTCTAAACATCATTTCTTTTTCTGTCTCTCCACTTCCAATTCACATTCAGAAAGGCCTATGGGAAGCCATCTGGTGTCTTGAATTGTGTTTTCTAGTGTAAGAGACCAAAATATGGCACCGCAAACATGCATCTTTAGCATAATTATTTTGAGTTGATTATTTTGACAACAACACAGACAGGAAAAGCTCTGAAAACAGAGTGTAAGTTATCTTTTGTAAATGAAATTACCATTTGTGAGGCTGTCTCCCTCTCTGTACTCCTCTCTTAAATCTGTAATGCAGGTTTAAATTGGTGCCTTCTTTATGGATAAGAGTCTCAGTCACCAATTTAAATCTGCATTACAAACCACATTCTAGTTTTCCTGGTCACCTTCCCATAACTTGCCTCCCCAAACCTTCTTCCTTTGTTTTAGTCAAAGGTAGTAGTATATAAGCTCAAATTTTAGCTACCTTGTTCAGTTACTCATCCCTGATTTTCTCCCATGTATATTTGAAATATACATGTTAATATACTTCTGTTTGTTTTTCTCTCATCACTCTGTCTTTTGTTATAGAGGGCCCAGCCAAGAACATAGAAAGGTAGAAAAATAAATTTTTTCCTCCTCTACACTGGAAGTAGATGCTGTGCCACAGAATCATTTGCAGAAGTTTGATTGGCAAGTGCTCCTGTGAGGCGTTCTTGTAAGAAAGTTCCAAATGGGCAGAGTGAGAAGCTGTTCCTGAATAGAGTGTAACTGAGGTCTCAGCCCTTCTACGAGGTGCTCTGGAGCTGGAGTGGCTCTTCAAAGTTGTTCCAAATAGAACCAAAGGAGCCAGGTCTTTCTATTCCTGCATCAGTGAATCATTTATCATGGGAGAAGCTCTGGAAGGAAGCATAACCTTGGCCAAAACAGTGCCCTGCAGCCATGAACAATTCCCAGTGAGGGGTACACCTGTGAGCTGTTGAAAGCTGATGCCCCACCCTCTGAGGATGAGGATACTTACAATACAGGAAGAATATGGGCAAAGCACCAGAGTGGCCACTATACATGATATCAAACAGAAAGTTCAGTAAACTAAATGTTGAGAGACCTGGGCTTTGGTCCTGGCTTTGCCAAAACTATGTATCCTTAGATAGGTCACTTTATCTTTATGGACACTGTTTGCCTCAGTCACAACACAAGATAACTGCAGCACAGTCTACAGGTATTTATTCCAGAGAAGTGATACCACATATGCATAAAAAGGGGCATCTGAGAGACATGGTTATAATAATGAAATATTCAGCAATTTGAGGGTTGGGTGCTTAATAGTATGGACGCCCCAATTTAAAAGAATTAACTATATCTATATGTATTAATTATAGAAAGCTCTTTAAGTAGTACTGCAACACAAAAAAGCAACTTGGACACAAAAAAGCAACTTGCTTAAAGGTATGGTATGATTCCATTTATGTGTAAAGTAAATCACACGAAACTATGTACGAAAATGTATTTGTGTCTAGAAAGACAAAAACCAAAGAAACCTGTCTAAGATTGGGAAAGAAAGCAGGGCAGGGGAGAAGAAAGTGAATTACTTTACC
Organism: Hylobates moloch; assembly: GCF_009828535.3. NCBI lineage: Eukaryota > Metazoa > Chordata > Mammalia > Primates > Hylobatidae > Hylobates > Hylobates moloch. Next base: position 72,176,131 of record NW_026652292.1, on the reverse strand, counting down.
TTATATAGCTTATGTATTTTAATAGCCACATATTACTTATGTAATTTGAGAGAAAAATAATAAATATAAAGTAGATTAATGTAAGGTTACTAAATGTGAAATCCAAAAGTTCAGCTCTGAAATGCCATGATTGTAAGGACCATTTTAACTCCACCTCTCTCTCTTCCACAATGGTCCGCCAAACTATTGGTAACCCTTACAAGATGAGGGGTTGACCTTGGCAGCCAATTCAACCCGAAGTGATAGAGGAAGGTGAGAAACCAGAAATAGAAATATTCTCAAAAGTGGCCAGGTGAAGTGGCTCACACCTGTAATCCCAGCACTTTGGGAGGCTAAGTCAGGCCGATTGCTTGTGCTCAGGATTTCAAGACCAGTCTGAGCAACATGGTGAAACCCTGTCTCTACAGAAGATAAAAAATTAGCCTGGAGTGGTGGTGCATACCTGTAGTCCTGACTACTCAGGAGGCTGAGGAATGAGGATTGTTTGAGCCCTAGAAAGTCAAGGCTGCAGTGAGCTGTAATCATGCCACAGCACTCCACCCTGGGTGACAGAGTGAGACGTTGTCTCAAAAAAAAAAAAAAAATTCTCAGAAATGACTGTCCCTCAAATTTAAACATGTTAGCTAAGGAAACCTTAAGAACTTATTCAATATGTCCTTTATACTTAACTCTAGTTTCGATTCAGTAGATGTCGTAACAGCAAGAAGTACTAAACTTGAAATAGTTTCAAATAGATGTTAGTTGATCCACACAGGTCTCTGAGAAAGGATTTTGACTTTTAATATGGAAAGGAGAATTAGTCTTCTAAAACGTGATTACTATCTTGGTAATCATATTTTTTAAATATGTATAAATTATTATAAGGGATTTTTGGTTTCCACCATTTTAAAAACAAGCTGTTGAGTCTGAAGTTAAAATAGTTGCTTTACATCATCCTTTAAGCTACCCTAAAAGTAAATATTTTGAAAGAGGAGTCTATGCATACATTGCATAATACTTGTAATTATAGTTACTAAAGCCCTCTAATACTCATGTACAATGTTGAAATTCACTTTGATAATGCATTGTAATACTCTCCAAAAATTTAGCCAAAGAAAGGATGATTGTCTGCTCTCTTTCTGCCGGAATGGGACTGTTTCAGGGGAAGGCTCCTTAAAGTGAAGAAAAGGGTCAAATCCAATTAAAATTGCAAAGGAAACTTCGAGAGGACGAATGCCATTAGCCCAAACTGGAATGTGGCCAAAACACGGGGTAATACTTCAACTCTTAGAAAAAGTACCAGGGGGATTTTTAACAACTGCAGGTGGCCAAATGCTTTCTCATAAGTCTCATCAGAAAAGTCATTTATAGCAACAGTATTCACCAAGGTAAAGTAATATCACTTGACAAACTGCATATTCAATTACTATGTTTAAACTCTGACATTTGTCAGGTATCAATTGAAACTGCTTCTTTCTGGGCAACATAGCGAGACCCAGTCTTTACATTACAAAAAAAAAATTTTTTTTTAACTACCTCTCTGTAGGACAAAAAATATAGAAATGAAATGTTCCTGTTATTAAACAAAGAACATAGAAAACAATCATAATTTAAATCTAGCATTGGACTTTCCTTAAATGAAAAAATCAATTATCATTTTGGCCAATAAACTGAGCCTTGATATATGCATGTTTTCAATTTTCTTTCTAAGTTTTAGAAATCTTTATAAAATTTTAACTAAGATTTTGTCCTCCACAATATTTTCTTACTATATGCTTATTTTATGTAACTTCAATCAGTTTTATATTTTCCAGAATCTGCACAAGAATGAGCTTGACTAGCTTTTAAAAATGTACAAATTAAACCATACTGTGAAATATTATGATATCGTTCCTTATTTCTCTTAAAATTTATTTTTCTTTTTATCTCTTAACTTATTTATTTTAAATAATTAAATTTTAAATCTCCCCCACTTCACCTCTCTCTCTCTTTCTCTCTCTCTCTCTCTGTCTCCCAGAATTGTAAGAGAAACATTTTGTGAACAGTGATATAAAGGTGATGGAAAATGCAGGCCTGTTAGTGACATAACACATCCATTCTTGAATCCTGCAAAGGATATTATGTGAGCAAATGCACATAGTGAAACCTAAAAAGGTTCCAGTTTTTAAATGCTGAATGCTAGAGAGCTCTGCTTTTACCTGCTGTGATTTAAAAGGCTAGAGGCCTCATTTTAAGCCACTAAAATTCAAAGTGACAGAAACCTACAAATTTTTATTGCTCTGCATTTAATAAAATTTACATTTACAAGCTGTCAGTTTGAAATGTTGAATAACTGGTACTTTTGCATTCAGAAGAGCAGATTTGGTTGTGTAGGGGGTTCATTACTACCTACTTACACGTTCCTTAAATACTCAGAATAATCCTTCAATCTATGACTTTTGATATCTCTTAATTCAACACTGCACAAAAACACCATTGAGTTTGCAGTAAGATCAACAAAAGGAATTTATTGTGCTCCTATAAAGCAAGACATAATTAAGAGCCCCTTTCTGCTTGTTGTAATGTGCTAATACGAGAACATTAGAACCAAGGTACAGTCTATTGCTAGGTGTCTGCAGCAGCTGCCTAGTTTTTTGGTAATTTACTTACTCAATTATGTCGACTCTCTTAAATCCACAACACTGGTGGGTGGTAAGGTAGAGGGATAATAAAAAAACATAGAGTAGGAAACCCCTTTAATGCATGTTTTATGTGCATCTTGGGTAACATTTTTTTTTGTTTGTTTGCTTTTGAGAACAAGAATTAAAGATTGTAACTTTAGGAAACTCTCAGCACAGGAATAAACCTGCATGGGTTTTAGACACCTCTAAAAATTATGAGATGTCTAATAATCCTATGATTATGTGGTCTGTTCTGAAAAAGAATATTAAACTAAATGTTTGACTCGGTATTACAAAAACAGATTATCTAATGGCTTCCAAGGGGGAAATATGAGAAGGACCATTCATAAAGTTCCTTAATAGTAATAAATTATACACACTTCCTTATTTTCCATGTAAATGCAAAGACAAGGAGAAACTCTGACGGGATGTGTTCTCACAGCTTTATAAGAACCACCTTTAATAAAAGGTCTTCAAACTCCTGTCAATTTTAATCCAATATTCCTTTCAAATGAGTATCAGGAAAAAATGATCACTACACTTATGAATATCTAATTTTTTCTTAATATTCAAAGAAATTTTGAAGGCCAAACTCAAAGTTTTAATTTTTAGAATGCATTTGTTTTGTATTTAAGTCAAAATACAAACTGGGAAAAAGAGTCCGAAAGTAGAAAATTCGTGCTGATTACCTTGCCATTATTCAAATATGAAAAATTAAATTATTGTACCAAATACAAATTAGTGACTTTGAAAATTCAAATTGATTCATTTTAAATATTATTTAAATTATCTCTATAATTGTGGTATTCATATAAAAGGACAAATTATAATGTGCTGATAAAAACTGCAACTTGGAGAAAAAACAGGTTAAGTAATTCTCTTCATATGTCAAAATTTATGTGGCACTCATAGTCCATTTTCTTTTCCATATGTTAAGTCCCACAAAATGTCTTTGATAAACTGAATAATCTCCATTTTACAGCTCAAAAATTACAAAATAATTTACAAATACTAAGCATTAGTTTTGATTGCAAATTAGATATCCTTAAACTTTCTGCCCTGGAACTTTTTATCCTCTTTCAGACAAGGTGACATTATTTAAAATAAGGAAGAACAACAACAACAAAAACCTTATTTTGCAAAATTACCTTTTAATCATTGCCTTTGAAATCACTTTTGTATCTTTTGCTTCTAAGACAATTTTTTTTTCATTTTTGTCTCAAAAGAACTGAAGGCGTAAAATATATTATAGCCAATTAAGTCTGATGCAATAATATGTTTAGTAATACCTTTCTAAGTTTTTAAAAGCAATTTATGCCTCATTTTTTATTTGTAGTTACCAGAGGTGAATTAAATAGTTTGGAAAGAGGCCTAGAAAATTTTTGTTTTTAAAATGAAAGGTGAAATCTGAAAATGTCTGAGAGGCTACAAAATAACAGAAGAATGTGTAAGTCATCTTTTCTCTCTTTTTTCCCCCTGAATAATGAAATCACTGAGCTAAAGGAGCCCTACTGAGTTTTCACTGTGCCAACATCACATAACTGGCCTCTATTTGAATTATGTATGTTCATTCTCTACAACTTGAGTTACTTGATTTTCCTGTTAAAAAGTCCATTCTGAAATAGTACACACTGCTCAGAATATGTGGATGAAAATAATATCTCTAACAGAGTAAGATAATCTCACCTTTTCAAAAAGTATGGTAAACATAGCAGTGACATATCTAAGATAACAAATGCCAATGACTCATTGACTAATAAATGTAAAAAATTTAGTTTAGAGTAAAAAATATAATAGAAGAGGATCTTTTGCCCTCATTCATTAGCTCAGGGCGAGCTCAGGCTAAACATTATTTTGAAACCTTTTCTCAAACACTTGATTTCAATGTCTGTTTAAATGCTAGGTTTATTGGTGTAATGTATGCAATGGATATATATGGTCTCTATTAATCTGACTGGTTGCATTCAAGATAACTGAACTTTAAGTAACTAAAATAACATCGATATTAATATAATTGTATTTACTAACCTCCTGCTACTCCTTTCAGCCTGGCATAAGTGTTGGAATTACAAGTCAGACAGGGCTGAGCAGCAGTCTTCAAGAAAATTGCTCTAAATTGGCCTTCATTAGCTCTCACAGCACTGAAAAACAACTCCAATGCATGCCTATGGAAGGTAAGCCAGTAGAAAAGCTCCCTATTAAAAAGGCAGCACATTAACCTGCTTAACAGGCATTCATCACATTCAATAAATACTATTCAATAAAGAATCTTCGATGGCAAAATAATTCTGCCATTTCTAAATATTGGTACTGTTAGGACCAAATTTAAAACCCATCCTTTAATGGCATGTATGTTAATTCCAATTACTTTTTTTTTTTCAATTGTAGAGAATTAGAGATTGTCACCAAATTTTTAAATTACCTTTACATTATGTTCCTCGGGTATAACTAATCAGTACTGCAGAGTAACAAATAATAAAGAAACTAAAACTTTGAAAGAACTTCAAGGGGAAAATATATTTCAAAGTGAAGAAAAAATTCTTCTGTTTCATAGCTTCGCTTTGAAGAGTATGCTCTTTCTTGACATCTGCATAGTAAAAGGGAGTTTAATTTCCTTGGTCAACTCTCCTTTCTGAAAATCCTGTATTGGCAGACTTGGAAATGGAAGGAATTTGTCTCAGGGATTAATTTGCAGCTCTTCTTAACACTCAAACGCTGAATATCTTCAGTACACAAGCCAGGGAATGTGAACCTTAGTTACACTTTTTAGCAAACAAATGTTTTTAAAATATATTTTTTCAATAGAGAGACTACACAAAATCTATCAGTCTCATGAATTGTCTGACATGAAATTAATATGCTTATTAATTTTCCCAGCTGAGCTCCCTCTGGTTTACAGCTTGAAAAATTCCAGCAATTTGTCCTTTATATTGGCATTTCCATTTCTAAACCTTACCACTGGTTTTGTTCCAAAAAATAACATTTCAAAACAGAACACTAAAGTAAAACGTTTTAGGCCTAGCAAATAAGACCACCTTCTTGAAAGCCAAAGTCTAAGTTCATAGCCAATTCTACCATTTCAACTTGAACCATTTTAATTTAGTAAGCATTTTTTATAAAATATCAAGGTTCTGTGAATTCATTTGTCTGCTCAGTGAAACACGCTATTCATATCAATGGAAGGTTGCAGTATAGAGTAGTGGCTAAAATTTAGGTCACAAAGTCAATTGATCCTAGTTTTACTATTTACTATCTATATGACCTTAAGCAAGTCACTTATACTCTCTAAGGCTCAATTTCCTAATCTGTTAAGTGGGAATGATCTCAACAACTTTCTTAAGGAGGAAAGGAAACAATATGTGGAAGACACCAACCATGGTGCCTAGCATGAAGCAAGCACTAGTTAATGGCAGGTGTTACCTCCATATTCAAGCGGACTTTTTTTTTAATTAAATAGGATAATTAGAGCAAAACGACCATTTACATATTTTTTAAAGCTCACTTATCAATATTTAATTCAGATGTTAATTGATTAATCATGCACTGCCTATACATACCAGATAAAATGTGAAAACCTGGATCATGCAAGAAAATACTCTTCTGCAAAAAAATGATGATTTTTTTCCCTCCAAAATATTTGGTTATCTGTTCCTGTAGCAGGACATAAAAATGAAAAACGGCATTTTTCACTTTTCTCCCAGCCTTTTGCCATCTTGAAAACAAGCACGTTTTTCTTTTTATGCCACTTGCATGTAAGCCAAATGATATTTTAATATTTATTTCAAGATTCATCTTGAAGCTGACTTTAATTTTTTTCTTTCATGGTCTCCACAGTTAAGTAGAATTCTAAAGTCTTATTTTTAATTTTAATTCCAGATTCAAACTACTTTTTTGCTAGATTCCTATTTACTAAAAACAAAATAAAACAAAAATCTGTGAAAAAATATATATGGGAGATAGTAGTTTGTACAGTTTTTTTTCAGTTCTCTTGAACACATAAGCAATTTTTTTACATACAGGTAATATAAATTCTTTTACATTGCAACACCCACCATTACCCAAGGGTATTTATTTCTATGTCAGGCCTGTTCTTTACCAAGAAATCCATTTGTAGGGATATAATTATTTTATTAAAATTATTTTCAACTTTACGATTGAGAATAAAGGAGTATAGAAATCCAACATAAAAGGTACAAATGGCTTTTTGTGTGAGGAGGGGGTGAAAATTATTTCAAACTGATTTGCATTAAGGGAGCAGGGCAGCCTCAATTTAGTTTTCATATTTATAACAAAGCCTTGAGTATAGCGCAGGCAAGCCAATAGCAAACAAACAAACAACAACGAAAAAAACCTTTCCAGTATAATGATGGACTTGCCATGTGGTCCCTGAAATGACCACTCGGTGAAGGAAGGGACACTGGCCCAGTTTCATGAGGAGTCTAGAGCTTCCTTCTGTCTCGGGGCCAGGGCCACTGTGGGATGCAGTTATTATTAGGCATATGCAGATAACATAGATTTGGCCAGCTTACACTCAATGCTGTCATTTTCTATTGGCCTCCCTCCATCCATGGAGGTGGGACTCTAGAAGTCAATGGGAGTTCAGGGCACATGAGCATGTGTAAAGCATGCCCACACAGCCCAACCAGGCCCATAAAAGCCAGGAAATGAACAAGTTCAAGTTCACATAGTGTGTTAATGTGCCCACAAATGTACCTACTTTATGTATTTAACAGCTCATGTAGTAATGAAAAATGCCATGTAGAACATATAGCTGCATGTACAAGGTGGGCTAATTAATATGCTTATATTTGCTCCATAATTGTTTCATTCCCTATATTTTTGGTTAGTGTAACACTGCAAACTTATATAAATAGTTTATATTTTATATGGAATTTCATGTAAAATAAACCAAGGGGGAACGACAAATACGGCAAAATTCTAATGGTATTCTTACTGAATTTCATGAGCTCGATATTCCACCTTTTTTCCCCTATAAACTGCCAATATATTAACACAAAACTTTCAATTCTAGCCTGATCATTCGGCAAGCCTATAGCTTAGCAAAAGGAAAAAGCCCCTTGGAATGTTCCAAATCTAGGCACTAACATTTCACATTTTGTCATGCCTCACCCAAGTTATCTCTGTATAACAGCCAGATATCGAGTTTGATATTTTGAAGTCCAAACATGTTTGTCAGTTTGAAAACTAGGGAAGCCTGGGATAAAGAGCTGAATTTTAAAGTTTTCGTTATTACTAGTGAGGTCTGGGTTTGGGTTGTTTTTCTAGGACAAGCCAAAGGCCACTGAAGATGTTTTTCCATTAATTTTTCATAAGCATTTAAGCTAAAGGAGGGAAAAGGGATGGAAAGATGGGAGGACATGGTTTTCTTTGGGGAAGGAAATGAGAAATCACCGCAAATAATTCACCTGGATAGGTAAAGGCGAGCAAACACTGTCTGCTTGTGAATCCCTGACAACTTCCTTACCTTCCTCCCGAGGGAGGCAGAGCCTCTCGCTCCATTTCAGACCTGCAAGGAAAGGGCTTTGAGAAGGGAACTGGGGAGAAGCACGTTCCAGGTGTGGGTTCAGCTCGGCACTCGCCACAGGCCTCCGCAGGTGGCTCTCCTTGGCAGCGAGGCCAGGCGCAAACCCGCCGGCTTGGAAAGCCTGACTTGACCCCCGCCCGCCAAGGCTGGCAGGAAGCGACGCCGGGGTTCTCCGCGAGAAGAAGGCGGCCTCCGCGTGTCGGCCGCAGCCAGGCTCCTGTGCTCTGGGGCAAACGGCTGCAAAGTCCTAGTGAGGCAGATCTCGACCCCCCACACTCAGCAGCCTGCCGTCCACCCATCCACACCCCCGTCTCGCCCCCTGCCCCAAGCTGGCAGATGCCTTGTCGCCCCTCTAAGACCGCACCCGGATTGGGTGGCTGCAAAGACGCTCGCCAAAGCGCTCAGAGCCCCAGGGAAGCCGTGGCGCCTGGCAGCTTCCTCTCCTCTGGGAGATCTGGGGGCGCCAGGGCTGCCGGGACCTAGCATAGCGTGCGCCACGAGGCTTAAGGATGCTAAAACTACTGGGAGGCCGAGAGAGGTCCCGGGAGCAGGGGCGCGAGAAGGCACCTTGAGGCTACGGGCTTCGCGGCCGTGGTGGCCTCGCAGGAGAAAGTGGCTTAAATGAAGTCCTGGCTCTAGGCTTGACGCCCAGCTAGATAAACGATCACCTCCCTGAGAAGAGGCCTTGGGCATGCCGTGTTCCCAGCGCCACTGGCACAGTGGCTCCCAGAACACGCTGATCGAACAGAGGCCAGACACCATCCATTCGCTTGCCTACGCGCCCTGCAGCACTAGGCTTTGCTGTGAGGTCCCGAACAACCTGCACCAGGACCACCCGAAAAGTAAAAGTGCAGATCTCTGGGCCTCACCCTCATCTGTTGAAACCAAGCAATCTCTCCACTGTATTTTCTCGCGCGCTGAAGTTTGAGGCTTGCAAGGCCCTAACACTGCACCGGGCTTTTTCATTTTGAGAGCGCCCTCGTCCCTCTTTAGCTTCACCACAAGGTAGACATTACCAGCTCCGTCTTCACAGAAGGACCTGCTGCAGAAAGAAGGTTGGGGGCTTTTCAAGGGCCCACGCAGGAGGTGGCTCCTCCGCAAACGCAGCGTCCGGCACGGTCAAGCGCTGCTAGGATATGGGAAATTCACGGTCCCCTCTCCCGCGTACTTGAACCAACTTATCTTGCACTTGCTCCCACCCCCATTAATTGCCGGCGTTCGGGGGAATGGGGTGATTGTTACGGGGCGGAAAGAGAGCGCCCACTGTCGAGGGCAGAAGCCGGTTACAGCCAGCTTCACCTGGGGCTGCTCCTGCCGAGAGGGAAGTGGGGTGGGGGTTGCGGGGTAGGGGGGCGGCGGACACTGGCCTGGCTGCGCGGTACTGCCGGGTGGCCTTCTCAGGATCCTTCGCTGCGCCTCTGAACCCCATTCCATCCAAACCACGCCGCGCCTGCGGCCACTAGCCCATTTTATCCCATTGAGCCCCTGTCCCTCCCTGCCGCGGGGTTCCACTCCACGGGTGCCAGGGCTATGCCCCTCACCCACCCACTCCACCGGTGCTGGCTACCGCAATCTCCACCCGGGCGTCCAGATTCCTGGCCTTGTCCTTTCTGCTGGAATCATCAATGGGATTGCGCTGCCGCCGCCGGGCAGTCCTACACTCCTGGCTCGCGCTCTCGGCCTCCAGCACCTTGGACATCCGGCGTTTGGGGAATGGAAAGTGTGAAGTCGGTGGTGACTAATTGGAGCGTGATAGAAATAAAAACTAAATCCGTATGTTCCTCCCTCCAGGCAGAGAACCCTCAGCGTCAAGGAGCCTGGTCTCGAGTGCAATCGGCCCTGTCTCTATGCGGATGTCACAGATCCAGTGCTCTGCTTGGGACAGAAGGACCCGGGCGTTGAAGGCAGGGTGTGTCCGGCTAGCCGCTCTGAGCCACTGTGATCACTGTTTCCCGTTCGAGAGGCAGAGGGGAAGACCCACGCCAACGCGGGCTTGGGCCTCTTCCTGGCCTCCTCCCTTTGGAGAGGCCGGGATTAGCTCAGCAATTCCGCTCACTCCCTCCATGCCCTGGAGAAAGAAATGTTCTCTTTGCAAGCTGCTTCACCATCTGTAACAGTAGGAGAACAATACCTTCTCTTTCCACAAATATTCAGAGAAGCCTACCAGATATCAGGCACCATTCTGGGCCTTGAAACGCAGGAGAAGGTAGCAGACAGGCCTGGATAGGGATGCGAACTCTCAAGCCAGACACGATGTTCAAATTCAGGGTCCATCACTTGGTTAGCTGTAGGACCACGGAGAAATCCAGTCCCTGGTACCTCGGCCCCCTCTACTATTAAATAGGAGTGGTAATATTACGACCCCCACAGAATGGACGAGACCAACTATCTAATGGGCATAGATAGCTTGCCATGATGGGCTGGCCCTATGGAAACCTCAACAATTACCGTCGTGTTTCCTGGCTTCAGACTGCGCATGTGTCCACCAGTCTTGCTGACAACCTTTCCTTAGGACAAAAGGGAGGAGATGCAGACGTGAAGAACCGAAGGACTAGTCGGCATGTTGGGTGCTCTCGTGGAAGCCAACCGTGGGCTCTCCGGAACAGACCGGGAAAGCTGAAAGCACAGTGACCCCCTTCGCCCTCCCAAGCCACTGGGTCGCCGCTACGCGCCGAGGCGATAAGTCAGTGAGGTCCTCACTCGGCGCAGACTGAAGTGCTCCAGAACTAACCACCTCCGCAGACACAACGGAGCCAGGAGGGGCCGCAGGGGCCTCCAACCGCATGGCTCTTCCCAGCTTTCCCGGACACCGGCGCTGAGCACTGGGGAGCCGGGGAGCAAGCGCCAAGAGGAGCTTTTAAATTAAAATTTCCAGAGTAGCCTCAGAGAGGGAGGGAAATTCCAGCTGAAAAGCCCCTTCTGCCTCAGGACGTCATTCAGTAAAATGGACAGAAGCTGCCTCACAAGTGCTTTGAAAGCTTTTCTGGGATGGCTTAAAAATGCACCTGAGCCTTCTTGTGAATATGTCCCAGAAGGTCCTGTTGGCCGCCTCGCCCTTTTCTCAGGCATTTATGATCTGACAATACAGGAACTCCCATCTTTCCAGCACTGTGCACCAAGCACATTGCCAACCATTTTACATGATTTTAATCTCAGTCTACAAAATAGGTACTAAGCCTGTGGATCTTTCCATACCCGGCACGCACACAGTAAGTGGTTGATAAGATGGAATAAGCAATCAAGATTTCTGATCAGGATTGCCTTCCCAGAAGGGACATTTGTGAACTCCAAATGAATTCTGCCCTTCCGCTGGCCTCTTATGAAAGACTAAGAACCAAATGTCCCATTCAATTTCTCAGTCAGACTTTAAGGCCGTCTTTCTGCCCCACCCAGAGATCTAGGGAATTAAGGTAATTACAATAGGAATGTTAGCATAGCAATTTGCCCTTTAGGAATAGGCTGGGCAGCAAAGGGCAGCTAAAGCCCTGCTCCATGGCCTGAAGTCTTTCCAGTAGACCACAAGCGTACAGTCAATCTAAGTCAAGAGCCTGTTTTCTCTGCCAGAACAGCTTGAAGACAAGCTTCCAACCATCCCCCAGACCCCAGATCTCTTCCTATAGGGAAATTCTGGAGCCTCCTCTGCTAAGTGGAAATTGTTATCTTCCTTGAACAGGTGGCAGCCAGCTCCGCCAGGCTGTGACTGATGCAAGGCCACCCAGCTAGTGAGTGGTTTTGTCAGTCTTGAACTCAGATTATATCCCTAAAGTCCTTGTCTCTGAGCAATCACATACAATTACCAGAACATTTACTAACTACCTCATCTTTCCCTACACTGGTAATGTCTGTAAAGGCAGCTTACATACCAAGAAGGAATAAGAGCCGACAATAGTGAGCTCTTACTGAATGTCAGGCATACAGAAAAATGTTGCACATATATATTTTTAAAGCAAACGTAAAGCACCCTTTCTGCCAGGTCTGGCTTTAAATGCTTTACATGTATTTGATTTATTTAATCTTCACAACAGCCCCTCATTTTACACAAGAAGAAATGGAGGCACAAACAGATTGTTTATTACTTCAAAATTACCTGGCTAATATGTGGCAGAGCTAAACTTAGCATCCAGACCTCTGACTGGAGAGGCCTCCCTCCCTCCAAACTGCCTTTCTAGGCAACACTTAGAACATCTCGCTGCAAGGATCCTTCAGGCTCCATGGGCCTTTTGTAGCTTCCATATTTGTTTGCTTGAATCTCAGGCAAATACCTGAGATTCCTTCCCAGGTGAGCTGTGGTGTCTTTGAAAAATAGCTAATGTGTATTGAGTACTTACTATACACCAGGCGCCAGTAATTGAGTACTTGTTATATGCCAGGCATTATTCTAAGCCATCTACAAGTTTAAACTCATTTAATGTTCAGCAAAACCCTGTGGGATAGATTCTATCACTGCCCCCAATTTACGGATGAGCAAACTCAGGCCCAATATCATGCACTCAGTAAAAGGCAGAGTTGGGGTTGACTCTCAGGTTGTCTGGCTGCAAATGATCCTGTGCTGGATGTGAAAATGGAGGTTCCATTTATTCAGAGGCCTCTGCATTAATATTCATCATATCTTTTTCTCACAATTTACATACAGGGATTTCTTTGATGGAATTTTCCTGCTTATCTAAAGCTTCAAGCAGCCTAAAGAAAACAGCAGAGCCACTATCTCCAGGCTTGACCTCCGTCTTCTTATTGGTAAAATGAGCAGCCAAGGCAACTCTTGGAGGTTTGAGGCTTGAGACGTGTGCCTGGAACCTGAATAGCAGGAAGACCAGACTTTCCACAGCTTTAGGGCACGTTCTTACAGGTGCCAGTGGTGCGGCTACATCCACTCCCGGTTTTTTGCCTGTTTTCTAGGAGTTACAAAGCGCATTCACAAACATGCTTGCAAAATCGCAAAGATGTGTCCACTGCTGCTTTAGAGCTGGCCAAAGGGATGAGCCAGACAGGCTTCTACTCTGTCCTGATAATCAAATGTTTTCAACCTCCCTCCGTGGGCACCTTCAACTTATTTATGTCTAAAAATGTATTGTCAAGACGCTTCTTTTTTGATCAAGGCCTGATTTGGGTGGTGGGGCAAGGTAGGTGTTACCGAGAAGCCAGAAGCATTAGCACTTACACTGGCTGGTTCACCTTGGCAACATCCTTTCCACATCTCCTCCCTGGGCGTCCCCAAAGTCACTGGGTCAGAACCGAAATGGAGGCTTTGGCAGCGACCGCGTGTGATCCACAGCAGACATCGGAAACGGGAAGGGGTGTCCTGCGAGGTGGGACCCGCGTGGGGGCAGTGGCGCAGGCGCCAGGAGGAAGGTGCAGCACCGAGCCCGGTGCGCCGCTAGCAGGCGTGTGCACGGGTGGCGACAATGCGGAGATGTCGAGTGAGAGCCACGCCGAATTTCAGACCTTGGCGCGTGATTTCTTCTCCATCTCTGTTTCCCTAATGGGCACCTGGTCTCATTGACCCTCGTGGGTCATCGCTGCTTTTGCACAAGGAGAAGCGCTCTGAGACCCGAGCTGTGCCCGCAAACTCAGGGTGGGCTACGCAGAGAGAGCCTGCGGCTCGCCCACAACATCCTCTCACCGCTCAACTCCCCCCACCACCCCCATATCCCGCTCCCCGCCCCCTCACCCGCTCAGGGGTCAGCCGGGACTACAGATAGCCTCTGGGGATTCCCCGCCAGCCTCCGGAGAGCTCGGGGCTTTGGTCCTGCCTCCTTGCCTGACTGGGGCGTACCTGCAGTGTTCCCCTTCCAACCGCTCAGCAGTGGCGCAAGTGCTTCCTCCACTTGCGCGGGTGGCGTCTCAGCGAAGGTCCGCGCCCTTCGAGTGTTTGGAAAGGAGCCGTATCGAGCTTGCAACCATTTTTGGAGTGGAGCGTCTTTAACCCCATTTACAGAGGCGGTATCTGAGGTTCTGTGATGTATTCCTAAAAGCAGGGTTAGTAAATTCTGAGCTAACTCCACTGGCCCCCGCGTGGATCTCCCTACTCCCCAAGAAAAAAATGCATTGATCTATATTAGAACTTCAAGCTAAACGGTGAGGCTCTGGTAGACGGGGTTGTCTCTACTTCTGTATCTCAAGAGCTTCGCCCAGAGTCTAGCTTCAAGTGGGTAGAGGGTGGGGAGGGAGGAATGGGGGAGAGGAAGTGACCCCCAAAACAACCTACAAAATGTTGGCATATAGTAGGGTTCGCTGTATCCCCTGGACCTACTAAATTGGGTAACACGAGGGGACACGGATATGGGAGTCTTAGTTTCGGCTTTCCGTCTACTAACCTCAGTTTCCTCACACCAGAAGTGGCCATAATTATTCACACCTGGTTTGTGTGAGTGCCGAAAGTGAGAGGAAGGTGAATTGCATCATCTCGTATTAGCGCTGTGATCTTGAGCAAATTACTTACCCTCTCTGTGCCTAAATTTCCTGGCACGTTGTCAATGTTTCCCCGCAACCCCCCCACAGCACCCCCCCCGGCAAAAAAAAAAAAAAAAAAAAACCTTTGCCTGGCTTGATGGTTTTGAGGCTTGCAAATAAAAGGAGGGAGTCAGGTCTCCCTTTCCCGGGCTGAAGGAGAAAACAGTCTCACCTCTGGGAATGGTTCTCAGCAGAATTTTCTCACCAATTACCAGCCTTAAGATCTTGGATAAGCTGCACTCTCCTCTGCCCCTCAGTCTCCATCTATAAAACGAGTCACGGAAGATGCAACAGTCTCTGAGGCCCCGTCCAAGCTCTGGTTTTTGCTCCTTGGTGTAGGGGGCCCTCAGGTTGGAGGAAGGGGTTCAAAGGCTAAAGTTGGGTCCGTCCCGTGGGCCCCTCCCACTCCACCCGTTTGGGCGCGGCTCGGGGGTGGAAGCCCTGGGCGACAGCAGAGCTTCGCTGAGGCGGGGAGGGCGGACCGCCTGGCCCAGAGTTCCCGCCGCCACATATGGTCTGTGGATTTAGGTGTCAAAAACCGGAGAATTAGAAATGGTAATTTTCCGTCATTATGGCTGAAATGCGATCTGTCACAACAACTGGAACATGTCTCCGCGCTAGCGAAAATAATGTTCGTGATTAGGAATCATTACGCACGTCAAGCCGAGTCCATTAAGTTGTAGGGAGAAATTAGCCTTGACGGGCAGAACCAAACTACAAATATACAGGCCTCGCCTTCAGGAGGCCAAGCGGCGGGAGGCGGCCGGAGTCGGTGTTTTCTTAATAGGAAACCGTCCAGAGAATTAATACTCCCTTCCCCGCACCCCTGTGGGATTCTCCCCTCCTCTTCCCACAGCCTAGTCCCCACCCTAGGAGTAGGAAGGGGCGCAGAGGCGTGGCAAACATTAACTGGAGGCTTTGAAGTCCCACAAGTCCCCCAGGCCAGTTCCCGCCTCACCACTTCCAAGCTGTGTGACCCTGCCCAAGTCACTTGACCCTCCTGAACTTTGCTTGCTGCTCTGTAAAAAAGGTGTAATCCCACACGCTTCATGGATTCTCCCCAGGATTCACCAAAAGGTATGGTCAGCGCAAGCATGTGGAAACCGCAGAATCTGTTCGACCTTCTTTCCTTTCCTAGAGCTCCAGTCTCTGCCTCACCCTGGTGAGGTGGTAGGGACTGCAGTGTGTGTGTGTGATGTGTGTGTGTGTGTGTGTGTGTGTATGTGTGTGTGTGGGTGTTGGGGCTGAAGCATTGGGGTTGAGTGCCCAGAACTGGAAAACTTGCCAATCAGGCATTGAGCAAGGAGGCCAGAATCTCTGAAACTGAGGAGGCTGAGCACAGAGCAACTGATGTGTCTTGCTGGGCCTTGTACCCTCCTTCCTGTCACCCCAGGTAGGAAGAACGGCACTGGGTCCCCCGCCTTGCCTGTGAGGCCCACCAGAGCTACTTGCCCACTAGGATCTGCACTGTCACCAAGGAGTGGCACATGGTAAATGAAGCCAGGATTAAAAGCCTTCCCTTTCAGGCTGCTGCCCCAGTCTCCACTAGAGACAAAAAGAAAACAAAAAACAAAAAACAAAAAACATTTACTATTCACAGTAGGGAGTTTTGGAAAGATCATCTCCCTCTTCTGCAGATAGGAAGGAAGGGAAGAAGAGGCTGAGCAGGGTCTAGAAAAGCGGGTTCCATCAAGCCTTTTGTGCCTGATCATGTTTTGAGAGCTTGCTCTGTGCCATGCACCCACTCCAAAGGGCTTTAACTACACTATCTCCTTTTATCTCCAAGCCAACCTATGAGTCTCCTTATTCCTTGGGGAGAATGAGGGCGCGAGTTTAGGGAACTCAACCAAGGGCCTGGAAGCTGGGAAGAAGCAGAAGTGGAAGATAAGCCTGGCCCTGCCACCAAAGCCTGTTCACTACTCTGCCATTTGGAGCTGCAAGGCTTCAACCCACCAAGTCTTCTATCTGGCTTTTTCGTGGTTCCTATGGGCCTTCAAATTCCATCTCTCAAAGGGCTCGGGAAAATGAAATGCGCCAAACGTAAAACATTTAGCTCTGTGCCTGACATAACATTGATGCCCATTTAGTCACTTACTCTCTCCGGGCCTCATTTTTCTCCTATGTAAATGGTACCCTTATCGCTGCCTGGGGAAACCAACGCACGTGTGGCCCGCGCTGAGTAGTTTGGAGCCAGACAGACTAGGTTCGAACCCTAACTCCACCGGAAATAGCCGCGGCCAGGGTAGTGTTGATCCCCAAAGTGGGGTAATGGAAGTTGAGCTGCTGGAAGGAAGGAATGAAATAATTCATGGAAAGCACTTACTGCAGGACAGGAATGCGATTAGGCACTAAATAAAGCGCTGGATACCAGGATGCAAAGATTGGCCCGCACAGGCTTGGAGGTTTGCTGCCCAGGGAGAAGGAGAAGCAGCTCTCAGCCCCTTTCGGCAACTTCTAGGCTTCTCTCGCAGCTCTGAACGTTAATGATCCGGACTTCAGATCCGGTTTCCGAGGGCGCCGGGGTCCTAGGGCTGAGGTCCATTCAATGCTTAGGCGACCCTGCCGCAGGCCTCCGGAAGAAGCCGGGTCTTTAAGAAAGGGGGCGGGGTAAGGAGGAACGGCTAGCACCCAGAGCTGGGGCCTGGCCTCGGCCCCCACCGCCCTGCCTTTGGCAACCAGCGAATCAGGACTGAAACGTAGGGACACAGAGGGACAGAGACTAAGTCCAGAATAGCGACGATCAGTCAGGCAGACATGGAAACAGAGAGATAGTGACATGGCCTTAGGATCCGCACCCACTAAAAGCGCTCTTACAAACATTCGATATTCCAGTGACCTTCCTTCACTAACTCCCAGAATAATACTGTGCCTCATAGGCGCTAATCCGCAGCATATTTTGTTTTTCTTTTGGCACTGCCATTTCTTGTCTCCCACTAGACTGTAAACTCCACCAAGGGAGCGATCTTTCTTCTCTGCATCCCTGGCACAGAGTAGGCTTTCAGCTACTTTTGCTGAATATCTGAGCAACTAAATAAATGAACGAGCAAAGAAAGAAGGAAAGAGAGAACAGACAAGGATTTCAAAACAAAGATTTTTCTCTTTAAAGAAATCTCTGTTGACGCATTTCCTCGGAGCTCATTGTTGAGATTTTCCCCTGGCTGGCCACCTTTGAAAGGACAGGACTCCATTTCTCCTTCCTGCATCCTGTGGCCACCTTCCCAGTGTATGCTTGGCTTGCATTCTCCTCAGGCCTGAGCCCTGACAGCAGGGCTCAAGCCTCTTATAAATGAGACAAGTGTATTTAGGAAGTGCCTCACTGCAGGCAGTATTTCATGGAAAACAATTAGTAATATAAATCAAATATTAGACATCTTAGGAAAGAATTGTTTTTAAAAATACTTCTGCAGCTTCTTTTGGACAGAGGGAATGCCCTGGAAGATGAAGCTCCCCCTCAATGTATTTCTTTTCTAAACCTTAAAAGCCTATATATTGAATTTATTTTTAAACCACAATTGCAGTTGCGGATGGGATACACATAACCTATTACTTCAAAGAAGGTTTCCAGTGGGGGCTGACTTCTCACTGTTTGGGTTGTTGTTACAGTCTCTCCACACTTTCTGTCCACCTCTTACCATCTTCGCAAATACATTTCTTAAATGGTACATGTCCTTGTTTAACTTTGCAAAACTTATTATCAGCTACAAGTATTTAGTGGTGCCACGTACTCAAGAAGCATGTAATTCTTTCACTAGCCCATCTTTGTATTTGTAAATGGAGGTATTCATTTTTTCAGCAAAGTACTGTGAACTGGGTCTTCAGGAAAGCCTGGCTCCAAATCCACCTGTTCCAATGGGGATTTTTCAGGAGGAAGTTTTCATTGCCTTCCCTCTTTGAGTATCACAAAGATGTCAGGCCCGAGTCACTGGGTTCAGCTTTTCCGGATGATTGCCCCTGGACGAGTCCTCAGCTTCTTTTGCTTCTCTGACTCTCAGGGAATCAATACTTCCCCACCTTCAGATTCAAAAGAAGTGGCGGTGGAGAATCCTTTTTGTGTTTGTTTGTTTTGTTGTTGTTGTTTTGTTTTGTTTTTTGTTTTTGTTTTTGAGGTGGAGTCCGTCCGGAGTCTCGCTCTGTTGCCAGGCTAGAGTACAGTGGCAGGATCTCGGCTCACTGCAACCTCACTGCCTCCCGGGTTCAAGCGATTGTCCTGCCTCAGCCTCTCCAGTAGCTGGGACTATAGGCCCACACCTCCACACCCAGCTAATTTTTGTATTTTTAGTAGAGACGAGGTTTCACCATGTTGGCTAGGGTGGTCTTGATCTCTTGACTTCGTGATCCACCGGCCTAGGCTTCCCGAAGTGCTGGGATTACAGGCGTGAACCACCGCGCCCGCCTGGAGAATCCATTCTTGAAACATAAAATGCTTCGGGTAGGAATGTTTCCTCTGAAAACATTTCAGGGCTTACTATGTGTCAAACCCTGTGCTGGAAATCCAGAGAGCAAGGGCAATTGCTGGAAAACAACTATCCCAACATGCAGCACTGGCTTAAGCTCATGATCCCAATGGGTACGGGGGTCTAAGTCCCGCTAACCTCAACAAGGCATCTGGGAGAAGCTGCTCTGCCAGGACCCCAAGAGATCTAATCCCCTCCCGCACCTCCTTTCCTCCCCCTCCCCGCACCCGCCCCGCCCCGCCCCGGCCACCCCAGCACAGTCCCCACACTCCACTGCCAGCCACAACCTCTCCCAGGGTGTCTTCATACACCCCAGCTGCGACACTGCCCCACAATGTCTTTCCAATTTTAAAACCATTTTCCAATATGAACCTGAAACGGGGAGTGTGTTTTCACGGACCTTGTTTTTCAGTCCTTAGCTGGTCAGGGGAAGTTAATGTGCATTTTAATGCGGTCAAGTATGAAATGATGGCATATGAGGTTTGCTCCCTGCCTAGGCGCCAGGAAAATTTCTGAGGGCTGAGGCCGGAGAACTTGACCCAGAAACAAACCTGGCTCTTGCGTTGGGCCTTTGCCCCCCAGGACCCGCCCCCAGCAGTCCAGAAGAACAAGAATGAGAACTTGGCCAGTCTTGGAGACTGCCAGCTGGTCCTGCCGCACCCACACCAGCTTCGCAAGGGTCTCCAGGCCCTCAGAGGGGTAAGTAAGAAAAGGTGTGATAACAACAGACATAGATGAAGCCGAAGGATCCTGGCCTTATTCATCTTACAGTTCTTACAGTATGGTTTGGACGCCAAAAAGCAACACACCCCGTGCTAGGCGCGCTGTGGCGGTAGTAAGGGCATGAGGTCCCATCCCTGTATTCCCAGAGGTCCCTAGGCCAGACAGCACCAGAGCCCGACACTGAGCCCAGGTGAATAAGGGTCAGGACGCTGGGACCTGCTCAGGAGGGACTGTTAGTTCAAACTAGGGGAGTGGGTGACTCAGTGAAGACCTAAGACCTGCAAATCAGGACCTGAAGGCATGTGGAGAACTTGGCAAAGTGAGGTCCTCCCTGCAGCCCGCTCTCTCTCTCTTATCTGCTCTGCCCCGGGACCTCTTTTTCTTTCTCACCACCTCTGTGTGGGTGTGTCTCTAGCTTCCTTTCTAGCAGTCCGAGGGTCCAAGAATGCATTGCTCAACTTCTCCGGAAAAGAGGAGGGGCAGTGCCGCCGGCCTCCTCCGCAAAGAGGGATTCCTGGAAGCCAGTCACCTTGGTGACAGCAGCTCTGCACCCCGTCCAGGATGCGCACGGAGGACGTCCTGCTGCAGCCTGACTTTGGCAGGAATATTCTCGACCCGTGGGTGTGAACAGGTTTACTACTTGGTTTTTGAATTCTCAAGAGCATCAAATCCATTGACGCCCTTCCCAAAAACACAAGCCAAAAGGAAGTAGACCGGGACAAACCCCAGGCCTGCCGATCCCTCGAAGCTTCGGGGACAATTCAGGGCCATTTATATGGTCACCCAAGCTCCTTAGCGACCTCTGAACCCACGCAGCCTGGTAATCTCCGATGGCCACAGTCCAGCGTGCGGCGCGCAATGAGGCTGGACCGCTGGGGGACGCCGAGGTTCCGAGCTGGCATTGTGGGCATTGCCCAGCCACTCCTGCCCGGCCAGGTCCCCTGTGAGGAAAGCGGTGGCACCCTAGCACGCTTGTGCTTGTGGGTGTTGGTGCGCAATAAGCCGGCTGCCCAGCTCTCCCGCGCCTCCCTGGGAGGCCTTGGTACGCACAAGGAAAGCCATTCAAAAATGTTAATGAGCTTATTAAAATGAGCGGCTTTACTGGCTCTCGTTTTACAGCGAGCTGCCCACCCTCTGTTTCTGGTGGACCACTGGCCAGAAAGCACTTGGGACTTTTTTTTTTTTTTGTCTTAGCGCGTTTTTCATCTAAGGACAGGGGACTCTCCGGTTCTCCAGAGACTGGTGCGGCCACAGAGGAGGATTAGCCTCAGGCCTTCTCCCTACCGAGCGCAGTGAGTTTGAAGAAGTCCTCCCCGAGGACAACCTGGACTTTCCGAAACAGCTGACTGCTCAGGCCCAGGAAGGCTGATGTCGGAGGCCCAAAGATACAGTGACCTTCCTGGGGAGATCTCGGGGCAGCAACTTGGGGCGACCCAAATCTTTAAAATAACCCCCCGACCCCCGCGCGCAAACAAAAATTGTGCTCAGGAAAGGCACGACTCAATATTTAACGTGAAAAGCCTTTGTCGTTTACTCCACTACAAGCCAGAGGTGAGTGTGAACTCCAAGCGTTACTCAGGAGTCTTACAACTTTTTTTTTCAATGGGGGCCCAGAGAAGAGAAGTTAATTGCCTAAAATTCACCCAGTCAGTGGTAGAGCTGCCTCGGGCCTGAGGAGCCCGCTCAGGTCCTCAGGCGGCCTTACTCTATGTACCTACGGGGTCTTTGAGCCCCATTCGATCACCTCCCACCCTCAAGTGTGCAGGCAGCAGAGAAGCTTCCACATCGTGCATCCTCCCCCTAGGCGCAAGGGCACACACCAAGGTCCTAAGGAGAGAGGCTGAGTGTAGCCACAGAAGGGGGCCGGGACAGAGACGGAAAGAACTCACCAAAAAGCCCCCCAGGCCCGCAGCACAGAGCCCAGCGCCGGATCCTCACGCCGAGAGTTTAAAGTTGAGATTGCAGAAGCAGTGCGGATTAATGCAGGCGCTCACAGGGGACCAGGAGGGCTGCAGAGACTAGGTGCTCTTGGCTCCGCGGGCGCACAAACCGCAACGGCTGGCGGCACCAGGGACTGCGAGCAGGGTCATGGAGTGGGAGGGAAAGCTGATGAGAGCGGGCTTTGATCCTGGAGAACTCGTCACGCACGTTCACGCAAGCTTGGAGGGAACATTTGAGCTCAGGAGCGAGCTTACTTCGCGGGAGGCTCAAGGGAAGGTGACACCCTCACCCCCGCAGCTACCGTGTGTTCCCTTTAAATCGTTCAATTCCAACAGGAACAGAGTGGTGCCTTTCTCAGTGGCCGCGGATTCCGGGTCGGCTCTGGGTGGCTACAAGCCACGCTCCTACCTTTCCTCGCCCGCTTCCAAGCAAAAAGCCGAAACGGCAGGACTCAAGGTGGAGTGCGGGGCTGCAGGAGCCTTTGCCCAGTTCTCACATTCCCGAATCGCCCCACATTTAGACTTTTGACGTTTTCTTCATAGGAGGCACAACCTCAGACATACACCCATCATGTTTAAAAGAAATTCATGGTTCAACTTAAACCTATATACCCCACACTAGACCACCCCTGACTGCAGGGGCCTGGGAATCAATCTTTTATAAATGCTTTAATAATTTGAACGACCCAATTTATGTTGAATAACTCCTGTATGTGACTCTAAAGCCCCCAGTTTATTAGGTGATGTAAGCATGTATAACACAACACAATTTTTTTGCAACCCTACTTTGGCAATTCTTCATTTCTAAAACGTATTGGGAGAGCAAAAACTGGCAGAGGCCAGGGCCTCTAGACCTTTGAGAGACCCTAAGCTCAGCAACCTACAGGACCCTTGCAATCCCCTGAAGGACGCAGGAGTTCGAGGCAGATTGCTTTAGGCCAGCCAATCCAGCATTGCCCAGAAGTTCATCATAATAATAATGGTAAAAATAACAATGAGCTCATACCAGTTGTACAATGTTGGATGGTTTTCAAAATGTTTGCACACTTTTGTGATCTGGCCACTCCAGAAACAAAGCTGGCAGATGCCAGCACGAAAGGACAATCTACGCTGCCATGGGCTTTGGACGACCCTGACTTGGCTTCTAAATGACCTGCGGCAATGGATAAGTTACATCACCTCGTTAAGCCTCCGTTTCCCCATTTGTAAAATGGATGTCATGTGCACCAGGCTACAGGGAGCCTCTGTGAACCGGATCCGAACAGGATTCGGAAACGCATCACCTGTAACGTTCCAGACAAACGAATATAGTTGTTTTTGTTGTTCTTCTTATTGTTAAATATTGTTTGGTTTCTCCTCCGGCCCTCCCTCGGATTAGAAGCCTCTGCTGCTGCTTCCTTCGAGGCTACGATCGGGCCTTCACCCATCGCGGTGGTTTCTGCCGCAGCTGTGGGCCCAGAGCGGGTACAACCAGGGGCGCAGCTACCTGCCTTCAGCGTTTTCCGACTTACAAAGCGCCATCAAGCATTTGGCGTCTCTTGGAGTCCCCAAGCAGGTCTGTGCGGTTGCCAAGTAAGGTGGCTGGCAGGCTGAAGTGGGTGGCCTGCAAGGTTGAAGCCCTGTAGTACCTGGGCAGCTGTCTGGGCCCTTGCGTGGATGTGCGTCGCTTCTGGGAAAGAGTGCTGCCCAAACGCCCCTTGTTCCTCCGTTGGGGTCCAGGAGCTCCTTTTAGGAGAACTGTCTGATTCTCTCTGTTGTTCATGTTCCCTCTGCAACGCAGGAGCCTTTCTGTAAAGCGAGTTAAACTTCGTGAACTTTGCGTTGAGAAAGCCACATTCCACATTTTCTTCCCAAACACAGACTGAAATGTGGGTAGAGAAGAGTGGATTGTTGGCCTGGCTGGTGCTGAGCTCCAGCGGCCGGTTAGGGAGTTGGAGCCCCAGAATCCCCGCTTGGTAGGACTTCTGAAGACCCAGGACGAGGTTCTGCCTCTGTAGGATGCTCAGTGTGCCACTGCCGGGGTCTGCTCCAGCGCGCTTCCCTAAGAGGAAACCAGGAGCCGGCATTCGGCACACTCGCCACTCCTCAAAAGCCCCAGCTGTCACCCTTCCAAGAGCCCAGTTTCTCAGGGTTCTGGGCACTGACATGGCTGAGCCCCAACTCAGAGGGCAGGCGCTCGTGTTTGAGCCTTACAACCTTCTCTAAAGATGTTTCACTGTCACCCTGTCCCCTTCCCCAGCGTGGGGGAGCAGCGAGGGTGCTGGGATTCGGTGCAGCCTGGAAGCCATTTATTTTCTAAACCGGAACCCAGTCTGAACTCACCCTGCTCATCTAAGATACTCTCTGGGGATCCAAGAGCCCCTCACACCTAATCTCTTGAAATGAGATGCGGTTTGGGACTAGCCAGGTCTCTCGCTTGCTTGCTTGCTTTTTCTTTCTTTTCTTTCTTTCTTTCTTTCTTTCTTTCTTTCTTTCTTTCTTTCTTGCCTTCTTTCTTTCTTCCTCTCTCTCTCACACATGCACGCGCACTCACATAGACACACGCAGACCCACCAGCCACATTTGGCAGCTGGTTGATCCCAAATTTGCTGCTGGGAGTAAGATTTGTGGGCTCGGCCTGAATCCTTGGGACCAATTTCAGTGCAAGTGACATGGTGTTCCGTCCCCTTTACCAGCCATTCCCTTCGCCTTGGTTTACCCATCTGTAGAGTGGGTGCATCTAATTCGAAAATCCCCAAGGCCAAGTTCTAAGATTCGCTAAACGCCAAAGGGACTGAGAACGATGAAGAGGCCGAAGGTTCACTGGGCCCAGGCGGCAGTTGCTACTGCTCCGGGGACCTAGCCAGAGAAGGCCGAGAGGGCTCAGCGCAGCACAGGGATGCAGGCAGTGGGTGAACAGAGATACCCTCGAGTAGGGAGCGGGACTGTTCTTCATCTTTCCAAAAAAAAAAAAAAGAAAGAAAGAGAAAGAAAAAAGAGAGAAAGGCGGAGAGAGGATAGAGGAGAAAGAAAAGAAAAGGAAGAAAGTAATACTGCAAATTCTCAACGGGAGCCGCGTCTGCGGCCGAAGACCCAGGTAAAGACATTGGTCTGGGTCGCAAAATGCCGCGAGAACTCCTTGGAGGACAGGCTGGACCCAGAGGCCGCCTCCAGCTCCCAGAATCAGACCTCAGGGCATTCTCGCCAAGGCAAACCGCGGGACAGCTTGGAGGGAAACTGCCATAATCCGGATCAAACTGAATTCATTTGAGTCATTTTCCCCGGGCAGCCGGAGCCAGCGCGCGGAGCTGGCCCAGGCAGGGGGCCCGAGAGTGGGAGAGAAAGGGAAGGGGCGCCCGGGTCCGCAGGGTAGGTGGAGTCTGCGGTGGAAGATGGAGCCGCCAGGGGTGCGACCGGGACCTCCGTGCCTTTCCCTACTCGAAAGAAACTCCCTGATTCTTTCACCGCCCAATCGGCAAAGATGGAGAACAAACTACCCTGTTAAGACGCAGCAACAAGCAACTGCATTTTCAGAAAGGGAGCAAATCCCTCCTCCTAAAAAAACCCTCAGTAAGTAGTGATCCCTGGGGAGAAGAAGGGAGGAGATTCTAGCATTATCGGAAATGTTCCAACTCTCTACAAGAAAAACACAGTTATGATTAATTGTATAATTAAATAGAACTGTAAAGCATTTTATAAAGAAACGAGATGATTGCAAGAACCATGTGGAAGGTAGTTGGACTCCAGTGGTGGACCGGGCGGGAGTGTGCATATCCCGAGGGCCTTTGCCTCTCCCTTTACATTTTGCTGTTTCCGGAAGCGGGGATAATTTTGTAAAACGCTTGTCACCACGCTCCGCCTGGGTCGCATCCGAGGGCTTGCGGGACCCCAGGCCAAGGCCTTTAGGGTACCAAAGCTTGGAGGCCCGGGGGCTGGGAAAAGTCGCGGCTGCCTTGGAGAGCTAATCGACCTTTCGGCCCCAGGTGAAATTGAAAGAAGCCTCGGCCTGGGTTTTGGTGTTTCCCGACTCGGGAAACACCCGCGGACTGGAAGCCTCAACGCCCGCAATGTGGCATTAACTCTTCCTTGCTCGCCGGGACTCGGCTTGAGCGGCTAGTGAAGGTGAGCATTTAGCTCCAGTGAATCTGTAGCATTCTGGGGAGTCTGGGAGCGCCAGCTGCGTATGATCATCTGTAAAATGGGGTAATAAATAATGGTGCCCTGCCCATTCTCTGCTCCCCGGGTGGGCTTCGGTGCGGATCAAATGACGCCCTTTTATTGAGTGCGAGGAAGCGCTTTGAAACCTTGTAGAGCCCCAATTGCACCCGTCCGAGGAAAACGCTCAGGTGACCCTTCTCCGAGAGACAGGTTATTCACGCCTGGTTTGCAACTAATCGCTTCAGAATTTTAGCAGGAGTTTTCACTAACCCACTCTCGAAACTAAAGACTAGATAACGTAGAGAAAGGCTCCTAAAATCGAAAGCAGAGAACAACAGGGTGGGGTGGGGTGAGGGGAGATGAAAGAGTCGGTACATTAGGATGGGGGATGGACATTGGCTGGGGGTTCAACCATGGACCCCTACTAGGCTCTGAAACCAATGCTCACGGGGAGGATGGGGAGAAATCCTAGGAATTTGTTCCCGGTTTCAGTGGGATTCGTCCATGACTCCTGCAAAGCCCCCGAAGTCATGATTTTTCTGAGCTGCCCAGGTTTATACCCTGCCTGAGGAGTGGGCGGGCAGCAGGGCTGCTCCCAGGACAGACTAAGCATCCTTGGTCCAAGACTGAAAAGAGGTTGGAAAAAGCCCCAGCTATTTCCAGCCCGCCTTACTGGTTCCCCCAAAGTCGGAAAGAGGCAGTTTCAGAGAAAACGCGGCGTCCAGGAGGGCATGTTAAACTAAAAGTTTATAAATTAAAGAAAAAATACAGCGAATAGAGCTTCTAAACTTCACAAATCTTTTTACAGTTAATACTCTAGTTGAGTGCACAGTGCCATTAAGGAGGCGAAAAGCGGCGAGGTTGACAAGACAGGTGGGGTCACCTGTTGAAGGGTAAGTGAGGGGCGGATAGGGGAGTCCCGGGCCAGAGAGCACAGGGGTCGCAGAGGGCGGAAGGTACAGACTGAGGGCCAGGCAGCTGCACTGCGGTGGGCGCCGTGGAAAGGCTGGCCAGGGATATTCACATTGAGTATAAAAATAATCGTCATTTGAATACAAACAACTGAAAAGTGCTATACGTCTTAACCTCCTTTAAACAAATAAAAAGAAACGAAGGAAAGTTTCCGCAGAGGGTTGCCCGGGTGTGCGCGCTCCTCCTTCCGGGGCTCCCAGGCGCTTCCTGCTTGTGCAGGTACCTGGACTTCAGAGAGGGAAGATGTGGAGACCCCCCGGCTTGCACCACACTCGCAGGCTCCCCTCCTTACATTCAGCACCCGAATCGGGCGCCCCCACCCTAGCTCTGATACACAGGAGGGGTGGAGCAGAGGGCCTGAAAACCCAATCCTTCGGGTTTCAAATCAACCCCTGGCCTGGTGCTGCCTGGGACTGTCAGGGTTTCGCACTCCTTGGTTACAAATGCAATTTCCAAAAATAAAAGGTATGTAGATACACATAGATTGGTAGCATGGATACCATGAACTAGTGTGGCCTAGTGCAGAAAGCTCCCAGCAGGCCTGAAATTCTGAGGATTCAGGCTATGTGGTCTCCAGGAGTTCCCGCTCAGGGAAAACCCCACCCCCAGGCAGACATATTCGAATCCAAATTTAATTCCAACATTGTCGTGATAATAAATAGAGCCCAGGGGCTTCCAGGCCGGTGGGCGATCAGGGCCCCTAGGCCATAGGGTGCCTCTGTTCAAATTAGAAAAAGGCGCCCCCTCGGGGCAGACTCAGCCCAGCTGTCAGGACAAGTCCTGGCTAACGGGAGCTGGATCTGGGTTTCACCTCCAGGTGCCTCCTTGGCGGGCTACAGCCTACAGCTGTCAGCGGCGGTCCGGAGCCGGAGCGCGGGAATCACTCGCTGCCTCAGCCCAGGCCGGTTCACTGGGTGCCTGCGGCGGCCGCGCAGGTGGAGAGCGCCCAGCCTGGGAGGCAGTAGTAGGGGTAATAGTAGGAGGGCTGCAGTGGCAGAAGCGAGGGTGGCCGCAGCACTTCGCCGGGCAGGTATTGTCTCTGGTCGTCGCGCACCAGCACCTTTACGGCCACCTTCTTGGCGGCGGGCGCCGAGGCCAGCAGGTCGGCGGCCATCTGCCGGCGCTTGGTCTTGTAGCGTCGGTTCTGGAACCAGATTTTCACCTGCGTCTCAGTGAGCTTCAGCGACGCAGCCAGGTCTGCGCGCTCGGGCCCGGACAGGTAGCGCTGGTGGTTAAAGCGGCGTTCCAGCTCGAAGACCTGAGCGTGGGAGAAAGCGGCCCGCGAGCGCTTCTTGCGTGGCTTGGGCGCCGCCGGCTCCTCCTCCTCCTCCGCGACGCCTGCCGGCCCGCTGCCGCCCCCGCCGCCGGCCCCGCTGCACAGCGCGGACACGTGTGCACCTCTGGGGCCAATACCGTCGTCCTCGGTCCTTGGGCTGCGGTCGCCTGCGGACCCCGGTGGGAACAGAAACAAGAGACTGTCAGCGCCACAGACGAGGTGAGGCCGGGCCTCAACTGCAGGGGTCACGGGAGTGGGGCGGAAATACACTTTGATCCCACTCAAGCGGAGCAGAGGTCTGGGAGGCCCTGGGCCCGGGAGACCAGTCTTAGAATTTTGCCCCACTGGGTATCCCATCTAGGCTTCTTCTGGGGAGGGCGGCAGACTCAGCCGCTGTGTCAACGCTGTGTTCTCGAGACCAGCTCCCCACCCTCTCTGGGACCCAGGTTCCCCTCAGTAACTTGGGGCACTCGACCCGAGCATCCGCGAAAGCCCTCCCGGCTCTCAGCGCTGAGCACTGGGATTCTAGACTGCATTTCCGGCTCTCTGCTTGGGTTCACGCGCCTCTCCACACTCAGTTCACACGCACACACGCGCGCGTCCTCGCAGCACACACTTGTCTGGTGCAGGTAAGGAAAGGTGGAGGCGGATTTGGGGGCCAAAGGTATTTAGAATCTTTCACTCTCAGCCGCCTGGGATTGCTGTGAGGGACATGGAAACAGGCTGAGCCAAGGCCTTAGATGAGAGGATGGACTGGCGAGTAAAGAGTGAGTGTTGCCCCTGCCTTGAGTTCCCACACCAGTTTCTCGGTCTCCTACCCGCCCTTCCGAAGAACTCCAGCAGAAAGGTCCAGCGCTCCCCGGTGCTTGAGGCCTACAGAAGCTTGTACCCAACTAGGGCGGGCACCCGGGTCTTCCAGACCACAGGACAGGACAGGCCACGGCTGAAGAGGCCTCTCTCCTGCCTCCAGGATGAACTAAAGACCCACTCCGGGATCCTCGGCCTACGGCTGCTCTCCCAGACCTGGGGTCTGAGAAAGCCAAACCAGCCGTTTCCCCAAAGCTCTAGTTCTGCAGATTCTCAGCTCTGGCCCACGCGGAGGTGTTCTTCACCACCTATCCACCTACTATGGGGCCCGGCCCTGGGACCTTGAACTGGCAGGGTCTCTGGTCCAGAGCTAGGTCACTGGCTACCTTAGGTCTCTGAACCCCTCACTTTTCTGCTTCCCTGATTTTGGGGATTTGGGGACAGACACGGCAGAAAGCACTGGCGACGAACTGAAAGACTCCCGAACGCAGGGGACAGCGGTTCTCCCAACCCAGTCTCATGCATATTGGCCCAGGACGTCTCAGGCCTCTCCCCAGGACGCAGGGCTCTGAGGAGCTACTCCGGTCTCTCGTGGGCTCAGTTCCCGAAGTGATAGAGCAGCTCGCGCCAGAGCGCAGAACTTCGGGATCTGGCCAGCCTCCGAGCCCCAGGGCGCAGGGTGCTCACAGCTGACCACCCCACTTGGCGTGGTTGCCCTCCGCGTCCATCCCCTCAGCCCGGCCCCCATCCCCGCGAAGCCGCAGCAGACCTGAGACGCTGGCGGACATCTCGCTGTCGCTCCGGCCCGCGGCTTCCTCCTCTAGGTCTTTGGAAGCGGCCAGCTCACAGACTGGCTGGCCGAGGCTCAAGGATCCCCCCGCGAGGCCGGCCCCGCTGGCCCCCCGCGCGTCCGCGCAGCGCCGCCTGCTCTCGTTCTCCTCGCTGAGCGCGGAGTCCGAGTCCCAGCCTTCCGGGCTCTCCGCAGTCCGCCCCGCAGCTGTTCTGGTACCGGCAGGAGACGCCAGCAGAGAGTCCTCGGCGCCCCCCAGCGCACCCGCGTCCCTCTCCCCAAAGAGCCGCCAACAGCAGACAGCGGGCGCCGCGGCCACCGACACCGCTGTGCCCCCGGGCGCCGGGCGCCCCTCCGGCGCGGCCAGCCCGCCGCGCTCCTCTTTCTTGTTGAGGATCGCCTGGATGGAGAAGGGCGTCAAGGTGTTGGCGCCGCGCACAGCCATCTGCGCCGCGGGCCGGAGCGGCCGGCGGGGCGGGCAGCTGGCGCGCCGAGCAACTCCGAGCGGGACAGACAGCGCCGGCTGCAGCAGCGCAAGTGAGCTGGGTGTGCGAGGCCGCCGCCGCCCACTGCTGCGCGGCCCAGCAGCCCCCGCCCCACTCCGTTCCAGGATCTGCGCCGACCCTCACCCCCACCTTAGAGGCCCACCCCGTCCGGAGACCCCCTCCCCCCGAATCCAGAGCCAGACGCTCTCCTTTCGCAGCTCAGCTGGATTATCTCATCGCTTCTCGCCCTTAGGGGCGGGCCGGGGTCTGCCCCCTCGGGGGACGTGAAGGAGGATTGGTGGGGGCCCCTCCGTGGCAGCAGTCCCCTCCCGAGCGCCGCCGGGGCGCACGGCCCGAGTCACTTTTTCTTTGCGCGTCTGTCCCTTCCTCGCCTGCAGGATTTCGCTCCTGGCCAGTCCTCCCCTTCCCTGCTGGGCAGGCTCTTCCGGAGCCCACCCCCGGCGGCGGCGGCAGCCGCAGCCGCAGCCGCTGGATTCCGAGAGGCGCGGGGCACCTTTTTACCCCCTGCCCTGGTTTTATCTGTTTCTTTTCTCTTTCCTTCCCTTGCGTTCCACTGTACCACCCCCCTCCCGCCCGGGTGTCATTCCTCACTGCTGAGTGACAGCCTGAGGCCACACCCCTCCACTGGGCTGTCCCGGGCTCTCCCGGCCGTCCATTGGCTGGCTCCAGTTGGGCGACGTTGAGTTTAACAGACAAAACTGGGCACGCTGCGCCGCTAAAGACAGGGTCTGACTTAACCCCTTCTCTCCTAAGCCTGGTCCTCGAAGCACCCTCCAGCAACAAGGAGGCTCATCCACCCCAAACCACGTTTCTTACCTCTGCAGATGGATCCACCTATTCCAGCGCTTTAATAGAACACTGATACTAAGTTGAGTCAAATCTGCGGAGAAAATCCAAGATAATGCAGTTCCATAAATCATGCTTGTAGTTTCTGTTCTCTAGGAAGGATTATAAACACGAAGAACAAAATGCATCTTTTTTTTCTCCCGACAGTTTCGCCGCTTCTTCATTGCTAATGCTCTTTGCTGAAATGATCAGTTAATTAAGATCACTCTAGAAATATTTTTCTTTCCTCGTCGTCTTTGATTTGATTCGATTTTTGTAGAGGAATTAGAAAAAAATGGTATAGTTAGAACTAAAGTCAGGAGAAGAATTGAAAGGCATCTTTGGGAGAATTTCTGTAAATTTTATGGTCGTTTCCCTGGCAGATCAATATTGAATTTAATTGGAGTTTGTTAAGTTTTGCATCAGGAAGAAAAAAAATACTTAAAATTTTTTTTTTTAAATATCTCTTACTTGTGAGTTGAATAAAATTATAAATATATATGTTTGCTTAAAAGTATACCTAGGAATTACCATAAAGTGATCCAGAAGTGACAACACTTTTTGCTCTTTAAAAAATAAGAAATGCATTGTATTATGTAATAGTAGGAACCAAGCTAAGAAACACAAATATTGTGGGTATATAAAAACATTTTTAAATGTGTTATTCCTTTTTTAATATAAAATTTGCTCAATTAACGTACTTCACTGTTTTCCATAAACTTTACCAGAGAGTTAACACCAAATACACAAACTTGAACCATTAAATACATTTAAAGGACTATGATTTTAATTTAATAAATTGCTAGGATTGGTAGTTTTGGTGTCATTAAAATAAATAACATTTCCCCCTGTTGCTTTCTTTTTGGTTGTTCTTTTTCTGCACCGCAGAAGGAAATACACCGACTATTCATAGTTTTCAGCCTCAGAATGAGGTTTTGCAGCATCTATACTTTTCAGCATTTCGGCTACATGATGCTTTCTTGCTTTGTGCAAACCTTGTAGGGTACCTGGGAAAAAATATCCAGTTGAAGTCATTGCCCTTCACAGCTCTTTACATCAGTTTTGAAGGAACGCCATTTAAATTTGGTGTCAGTGCTCAGCAAGTGTAAGGACGCAGAGTGGAACACAGCAGAATGCTTACAGTCTTTCAAAAACAGTGTGTCCTCTCCTCCCCCGCTGTATTATTTAAATTACCGTTCTCCTCACTTCGGGTAGGGATGTTGGGAATTATATATAGTGAGGAGATTGACACTGGTTGCCTGGAAGGTAGGGGACGGGCAGGTATGGGTTTGGTGTCCCGCACAACTATCGCTTTGTGGGTTTAGGACTTGATGCCGACAAATAATGGACTGAGATCCGAACATAAAGGCAGGCAGAGATGTTTGGGGGCTGAATGACCGAATACTAGACTAGGTTTGGGGCTACGTAAAGAGTTGCTTGAAAACAACTACCATTTAGTTGCGAATCCCTCCCCTCTTCCCTTTGATTCGATGTTTAAAAAGAAACCCAAATCACAGTTGGACATGCTCCTGCCACAGGCTTGGGCAGAAGTCTTCAAAGCATGAAAAGATGTGGTTCGGCGATTTTGAGTTGTCGGGTATTTTTGTGTCCCAGGAGTGTGAGAAAGGGGCTACGTTCCGCGTCTTCAGGAGGCGCACAGCAAGGGAGTCTCCTGGTGTCATCTCGGGCCATTACGGCGCTTAGTCGATCATTAGGTCTGTGGGTGACTGTAGGCAGGGCCGGGAGTTGGGTGCTTGGCGCGGAGGGTGAACTCGCGGGTCTTGAGCTGCAACTAGAAGCTGCTCCTAGCAAGGGGTAGGGTGGAGATGAAAAGACTGTGGGGGCGGGGAGGTGGTTGGATGCCCAGAGATATCCCGGCGTAACTACGGAGTTCAGGCCCAGAAGTGGGGGTGTGTGGCGAAGGCGCAGCAGGCCTGCCCCTGTTGGAGGACCGCAGATCTGGACGCGACCGCGCGGGCGTGCCTGGGTCCCGCTTCCTGCCCATCGAGGGCGACTTCCTTCGGGCTCAGCTGTGAGCTCCAGGAACTCTGCAACCTCCCGACGGGCGCCACGCTCCGGCCTGGGCCGGCCCGGGAGTTGGCGAGGCTGCGCGGCCCGGCGAGGCGGCCGGTGAGGCTTTCGAGAGGCACCGGGCTCGCTCGGCGTCCGCGCCTCTCTACCCCGCCGCGCCCAGGGGCCCATTTTTTCCTAATCTTCTGCCTCTCTTCCTTCTTCCTCCCTCCCTTCCTCCTCCACACCTTTCTCTTCTTCCTCCTCCCTCCTCCCGCTCCTCCTCCGCAGTTTAGATTCTACGGGCCCCCTACGCGTCGCGCCCTTCTGTTCCCGGAACCGCCCGGGCTGGGGGTGCTGCGGCGCGGTGAGACTTCCGCGGGCGGCGTGCGGAGAGCGGGATTTGACTGCGAAAGCCAAGGGGGCGGGGAAGGGGAAGCCCCGGCTCTCGGGGGCGCGCCGTAAGCTGCTGCGCACGTGCCCGCGCTCCCGGGGGCGGCCTGTGGGCTCGGGATTTCCTGGCGGCGCCACCGCGCGCCTCGCGCCAGACGCCCGCCACCTGTGCCCTGGGCCGCCTTCCCTGACGCCAGCGGCCGGAGGGCGCGCGCGCCGGGTGCTGCCCAGCAACGAAAGGCCATGCGGGGCTCGTCCCTCAGATGCCGGTGACCTTGACTGAAGTCACCTGCTTTCTTTAGCTTCCAGTCCTTTAAAACGAGGGTTTGGACCCGGTGCCTTCTGAAGCCGGTGTTTCACTGAGTGAGCAAGTGAAGGGTATGTGTGTGTGTTTTGGCTTGGAGGGGGGGGTGGCGCGGCGGCGAGGGGAGGGAGGGGCGGCGTGCAGCCTCCCCAGAGCCAGGTCCAGGCAGAGGTCGCGCCCAGCACTGACCGTCGGTCCCAATCCGCAGACTCCCGACGGCGATCCAAACCGCCTAAGCATCCCAAGCGTCGAGCACCCGCGCCTGCGTTCCTGAGTCACCCAGCGCCCTGCAGCGTTTTTCATGCACACGATCCAAATATATCAGACTGCAGAGAGAGGCTGTATTGTAACTGGCCAGCTTATAATACTAATATATTAAATAATAATATAAAAGGTAGTTTTATATTTTAACAAATATTGCTCACTGACAGTGTGCCAGGAACCAAAGCCTATTGTTTCATTGAATGTACACACCCCTGGGACTGGAATGAGTAGAAAACATTGTTATTCCCGTTTTACAGATGAAGAAACTGAGACTCCTGACTATCAGTAAGTGGCTAAGTCAGGATTTAAATCAGGCTTTATCTGATGTCAAATCCAGTTGGATTTTCTACTCTAATCGGTTTTTCTCATTAACCTTCAGACTTATTTATTGTTTCCCATCATAGACCTTACCCATTTTTAATTGCTTATTCATTGGAAAAGGAGCTTCGTTCGGATTTAAGGTAATCAAAGAAAAAATTTAGTCAGACAAATCTAATGCCTTTTTTTGTTCCACGCATTTGAAAACAAATCACACCAAGGCCTGCGGATCTGAACGTAAACCTCGTTGTGTAGAAAGAAGGAAACACACCATTTTATTATAATCAACAAACTAAACCGTGTGTAGAGAGAGACAGCCAGGTGATGGAAACTTATTAGGCTCAGAAACCAGATTGTGCGCGCGGTTCTGAGACGTAGCCAAGCGATCTCACGCAAGACCCTCTTTGGGGCTTAGTTTTCTTACTTAAACAACCAGGGTTGGAGATCACCTCTCAGGGTGTTAAAAAGACGTGCCAGCCTCGAACCCGCCTGGGTACGGTGGAGAACGAGCGCCACCTAGCGGGCATCCCTCTAGGGTTGTGCGTACGTTTATAGGGAGGTACTAGTACACAAAACGGGCTGCTTTGCTTCTAGTTTCGTGTACACAGCCACGCGCTGCCAGGGATCTAATAGCGGAGATGTTTCATTTTAAAAAAACTCACCCAGGCACGATCAGCACCTCCACTGAAGACTCACCTCGCTCCAGGGCCAAGGGGAAGGGACTGGAGCAGGACGCGGGCGTGTTGGGATCAGTTTTAGAACGGAGGCCACAGCAAGCCCTGGCCCACCTCCTTCCCTATCCTGCATTCCACAGCTGCTTGCTGTGAATATATAACCAAAGCTCTCGCTGGATGATCATTTAGGGTACAGGCATCCCTTTGTGTTTTATTGGCACCATAGGAATGTTTTATTTTGTTTTGGTTTTTTGTTTTGTTTTGTTTTTGTTTTTGAGATGGAGTCTCGCTCTTGTCACCCAGGCTGGAGTGCAATGGCGCAATCTCGGCTCATTGCATCCTCCGTCTCCCGGGTTCAAGCGATTCTCCTGCCTCGGCCTCCCGAGTAACTGGGATTACAGGCGCCTGCCACAACGCTTGGCTAATTTTTGTATTTTTAGTAGAGATGGGATTCCACCATGTTGGCTATGCTAGTCTCGAACTCCTGACCTCAGGTGATCTGCCCACGTCAGCATTCCAAAGTGCTGAGATTACAGGCGTGAGCCACCGCACCCGGCTAGAAATCGTTTTTTAGAAACTAATTTATTCACGATACAAACTGAGGTATTTCACCCTAAAGATCAGAAATTTCAGGCACTGAAAACAAACCTCAGTTTCACTCTCTCACCCAAGCTGGAGTGAAGTGGCACAATCTCGACTCACTGCAACCTCTGCCTCCTGGGTTCAAGCAATTCTCCTGCCTCAGACTCCTGAGTATCTGGGACCACAGGCATGCACCCCACGCCCAGTTAATTTTTGTATTTTTAGTAGTGAGGGGGTTTCACTACGTTGGCCAGACTGGTCTCGAACTCCTGACCTCAAGTTATCCGCCCACCTCAGCCTCCCAAAGTGCTGAGATTACAGCCACCGTGCCTGGAAGGGTTTTATTTTCTTATTTATGTTGTCTGTTTGACAGTGGGTGGATGGCAGTTGTTTTCGGGGGCTTGAGGAGGAGAGCAGGGGAGGAGCCAGCTTGAGTAGATAAAAAACATGCTATGGTCAGTTGCTGGTGCTGAGTTTCAGATGCTTGTGAAACAAAATGAAAGTCTTCTGGATTTATTATATATTTTTTTTCTCTAAGACACTATTCTGAAAGCCCTTGCAGAGCTAAGCCAAGTTCTCCTTGGGAAATTTCCAGCTAGTTCTTATTTTGTGTCAGGCATTATTCTAGGATCTGTAGTTCAAGGTCTTGTAAACTCCTACTCTCAACAGGCTACATTCTGTTGGAAGAACACCTATAAATAGACGAATGCCTAAACAAAACAATGAAAAAAAACATCAGGTGGTAATAAATACTGTGAAGACAATTTAAAAAGAGTGATATCAGCTGACATCATACTGAATGGGCAAATGCTGAAAGCATTCCACTTGAAAATCAGAATAAGACAAGGATGCCCTCTCTCACCTCTCCTATTTAACATACTATTGGAAGTCCTGGCCAGGGTGATCAGGCAATAGAAAGAAATAAAGGGCATCCAAATAGGAAGAGAAGAAGTCAAACTATCCCTGTTTGCAGACAACATGATTCTATATTTAGAAAACCCGTAATCTCTGCCCAAAATTCCTTCAGCTGATAAACAACTTCAGCAAAGTCTCAGGATACAAAATTAATGTGCCAAAATCACTGGCATTCCTATACACCAACAACAGCCAAGCCGAGAGCCAAATCAGGAATGTAATCCCATTCACAGTTGCCACAAAAGAATAAAATACCTAGGAATACAGCTAACTAGGTAGGCGAAAGATCTGTGTGATGAGAACCACAAAACACTGCTCAAAGAAATCAGAGAGGACACAAACAAATGGAAAAACATTCCATGCTCATGGATAGGAAGAATCAATAGCATTAAAATGCTTATACTGCCCAAAGCAATTTCTAGATTCAATGCTATTCCTGTTAAACTATCATGAGATTCTTCACAGAACTAGAAAAAACTATTTTAAAATTCATATGGAACCAAAGAAGAGCCTGAATAGCCAAGGCGATCCCTAAGTGAAAAGAACAAAACTAGAGGCAGCATACTAACTGTCTTGAAACTATACTACAGGGCTACAGTAACCAAAACAGTGTGGTACTGGTACAAAAACAGACATATAGACCAATGGAACAGAATAGAGAGCCCAGAAATAAGGCCACACACCTACAATCATCTGATCATCAATAAAGCAGATAAAAATGAGCAATGGGGAAATAACACCCTATTCAATAAGTGGTGCTGGGATAACTGGCTAGCCATATACAGAGGATTAAAATTGGACCCCTCCCTTATACCACATACAAAAATCAACTCAAGATGGATTAAAGACTTAAATGTAAAACCCAAAACTATAAAAGTCCTGAAAGAAAACTAGGCAATACAATTTTGGACATAGGAATGGGCAAAGATTTCATGATGAAGATGCCAAAAGCAATTGCAACAAAAGCAAAAATTCACAAATGGGATCTAATTAAACTTAGCTTATGTACAGCAAAGAAACTATCAACAGAATAAAGAAAACAACAGAGTAAAGAAACAACAGAGTAAATCCTACAGAATGGGAGAAAATATTTGCAAACTATGCATCTGATGAAAGTCTAATATCCAGCATATATAAGGAAATTAAACAAATTTACAAGCAAAAAACAAACAACTCCATTGAAAAGTGGGCAAAGGACATGAACAGACACTTTTCAAAAGAAGACATACATGCAACCAACAAGCACATGAAAAAAAGCTCAGTATCACTTATTAGAGAAATGCAAATCAAACTCACAATGAGATAACATCTCACACCAGTCATAATGGCTATTACTAGTCAAAAAATAACAGAAGCTGGAGAAAAATCAACAGTTATACACTGTTGGTGGGAGTGTAAATTAGTTCAAACACTGTGGAAAGCAGTGTGGGGATTCTTCAAGGAACTAAAAATAGAATTACCATTCAACCCAGCAATCCCATTACTGGGCATATACCCAAAGAAATATAAATTGTTCTAACATAAAGGCATATGGACCTATATGTTCACTGTTGCACTACTCACAATAGGAAAGACATGAAATCAACCTAAATGCCCATCAATGATAGAATGGACAAGAAAATATGGTACATGTACACCACGGAATACTACACAGCCATAAAAAAGAACAAGGTCATGTGCTTTGTGGGAACATAGGTGGAGGTGGAGGCCATTATTCTTAGCAAACTAATGCAGGAACAGAAAACCAAATACTGCATGTTCTCATTTATAAATGAGTGCTAAATGATGAGAACACATGAGCACAAAGAGGGGAACAATAGATACCGTGGCCTACTTGATGGTGGAGGGTGGGAGGAGTGAGAGGATCAGGAAAAATAGCTATTGGGTACTAGGCTTAATATGTGGGTGACGGATTTGTGTAACAAACTCCTATGACATGAGTTTACCTATATAACAAACCTGCACATGTACCTCTGTATGTAAAAGAAAAGTTAAAAATGAAAATAGAAACACAAAACAGAGTGATATGATAGAGGGTGACTTGAGGCTACTTTTCATGGGTGAGATTCAAATCTGAAAGATATACCTTGTGAAGACTGAGAAAGAGATTTTCAGAGAGAGGAAGAAATAGTGCAATAAACATTAGGTGAGAAGCTCCATTATGGGCTGAAAGTGTTCTCCTCAAAGTGATAGATGGAGATCTTAATCTCCAGTGTGGTGGGATTAGGATACAAGGCTTTCAGGATATAATTAGGTCATGAAGGTGAAGCTCTCATGAATGGGATAAGTGCCCCTACAAGAAGAGATGAGAGAGCTTGCTTCCTCCCTCTCTCCCCCATCTACCTGTTTCTCTCTGTCTCTGTCTCTCTCCTTTTCTCTGCCATGTGAGGATACAACAAAAAAGCGTCTGTCTCCAAACACTGGATCTACCAGCACTTTGATCTTGGACTTCCCAGCCTCCAGAACTGTGAGAAATAAATGTTAAGACTCCAGTCTATGGTATGCTTATTATAGCAACCCTAGCTGACTAAGATGCAGTCATAGTGTGCTCCCAGACATAACAGCTTGCTCCTGTGGCCAGAGGACCGTGGGAGAGAGGCAGAGTGATGAGAGTTGGAGTCCAAAATCAAGCAGGGTTTTTAAGCCTCAGTGAAGGGCACGAACTTTATTGTAAGTATATGGGAGACCATGGAAAATTGTACACAAAGGGGAACCAGACTATGATTAACATTTTTAAAAAATTACATTGGCTTTTCTATGACAAGATGATTGTGGGGTGAAAAAAGGAAAATCAGGAAGACAAACTAGAAGCTCGTCCAAGAGTCCAAACAAGAGATGATGGTGGCTTGGATTAGGTAGTACTGGAGATGGAGGGAATGGCCAGCATTGCCACCTATTTTGGCAGTATTCTTTTTAAAATATCCTAAAAGTAAAAAAAAAATAAAAAATTTACCATTTTAACCACTTTTAAGTGTGCAGATCAGAAACTAAGTACATTGTTGTGCAACCGTCACTGCCATCCATCTCCATAACATTTTCATCTTGCAAAACCAAAATTCTTTCCCTATTAAACACTAAATGCCCATTTCCCCCTCTCTCCCAGACCCTGGCAACCACTATTCTATGTTCTGTCTCTATGAATTTGACTACTCTAAGTACTTCATATGAGTAGAATCACAGAATATTTGTCTATTGTGATTGGCTCATTTCATTTAACATGATGTTTTCAAGGTTCATCCATGTTGTAGTGTGTGTCAGAATTTCCTTTCATATTAAAGCTGAATAATATTCCATTCTCTATGTATGCCACATTTTGTTTATCCAGTCATCTGTCAATGGACACGTGTGGCCTTCACATTTCAACTAGTGTACATAATGCTGCAATGAACATGGACGTACAAATATCCCTTTGAGACCCTGCTTTCATCTGTGTGTGTGTGTGTGTGTGTGTGTGTGTGTGTGTGTGTGTGTATACCCAGAAATGCAATTGCTCGATCATACAATAATTCTGTTCAATTTTTTTGAGGAACTACCATATGATTTTTCACAGCAGCTGCACCATTTAGCATTCCCATCAGCAGTGCACAAGGATTCCATTTCTCCACATCCTCACCAAAACTTATTATTTTATATTTTTTAATTGTAGGAGAAAACATGTGACATAAAATTTACCATCTTAACAATTTTTAAGTGTACATCTCAGTGGGGTTGAACCTATTCAAATTGTTATGGAACAGATCTCTAGAACTTTTTCATTTTGCAAAACTGAAACTCTATACTCATTGAACAACAACTCCTTATTTTGCTCTCACCCCAGCCCCTGGCAACCACCAAGCTTATACTTTCTGTTTGCATAAGTTTGACTACTTTAGATACTTCATATGCGTGAAACCATACAGTATTTATATTTTTATGACTGGTTTATTTCAGTTAGCATAATGCCCTCAAGGTTCATTCATATTGTAGCATTAATGTGGCAGGATTTCTTTCTTTTTGAAGGCTGAATAATATTCTATTGTATGTATATACCACATTTTCTTTATTCACTTTATTCACTTGTTCATCCATTTGGGTTGAATTAATGCCCCTTCTACTTCTTGGCTATTCTTTTTTTTTTTAATTGCATTATCTCATTTATATGTAGAATCATAAAAAAAGTTGAATATACAGATATAAAGAGTAAAACGGTTGTTACCAGGGGTGGGGGTGGAGAGGAGAAGAAAGTTTATGAACTGGGTTAAGACTTCTAACTACACTATTTATCAAAATAAATTAATATGAAAGTATTAAAATGGAAACTTAAAGCAAAATGAAAGAAGGAGCAAACTTGCAATATTACCATTTAGGATATTTTGTTGAACTAAAGCAAATTTTGAAAGATTCCTAAAAACAAAAAATGGGTTCTATTTTAGAACCCAGTGATGTTGTTCAAAATGCCATAATATACATATAAGTGCTTTGAAAAAGTCTTTTGCAATGATACATTGCTTTTAGCCTAATTAATATTTGTTATAGTTTTAAAACAAAGACCTATTTCAGAATTCAAGTGATAGAAACATTAAAGAAGTTTTGCATTCTATAATTTTACATCCATTTATGAAGGAAAATACATCACTGAATACATTATAATTATGTAATAATGGCACCATTTAATAGCTATGCAACCTTGGACAAATTGCTTAAATATCCTAAGCCTTAATTTTCTCATTTATAAAATGGAGGTGCCTTGTATGGTAGCTAGCCTCCAAAATGGCCCCCAATGGTCCCTGCCTGCTATGTTCAGGTTCTGGTCTAGTTCCCTCCTATGGCTATTCTGAATAATGCTACAATAAAAATGTGCATGAAAATATCGCTTAGAGATCCTGCTTAACGTTCTTTTGGATATATATTCAGAAATGGAATTGCTAGATCATATAATTTTATTTTTAATTTTTTGAGAAACCTCCATACTGTTTTTATAATGGCTGCATCATTTTACATTCCCATTAGAAGTACAAAAGGATTTTAATTTCTCTACTTCCTCACCAATACTTGTTATTTTCTGTTTTTCTGATAGCAGCCTTTCTAATCATTATGAAGAGCATCTCATTGTGGTTTTGATTTGCATTTCCCTAATGACTGGTGATGATGAGCATCTTTTCATGTACTTTTTGACTATTTGTGTATCTTCTTTGGAGAAACATCTATTCAAGTCCTTTGCTCATTTTTTTCTTTTTATTTTTATATTGTATTATACTTTAAGTTCTAGGGTACCTGTGTACAACATGCAGGTTTGTTACATATGTATGCATGTGCCATGTTGGTGTGCTGCACCCAGTAACTCATCATTTACATTAGGTGTATCTCCTAATGCTATCCCTCCCCGCTCCCCGACCCCAAAACAGGCCCCGGTGTGTGATGTTCCCCTTCCTGTGTCCAAGTGTGCTCATTTTTCGATTCCCACCTATGAGTGAGAACATGCGGTGTTTGGTTTTTTGTCCTTGTGATAGTTTGCTGAGAATGATGGTTTCCAGCTTCATCCATGTCCCCACAAAGGGCATGAACTCATCCTTTTTTATGGCTGCATAGTATTCCATGATGTATATGTGCCACATTTTCTTAATCCAGTCTATTATTGTTGGACATTTGGGTTGGTTCCAAGTCTTTGCTATTGTGAATAGTGCTGCAATAAACATACGTGTGCATGTGTCTTTATAGCAGCATGATTTATAGTCCTTTGGGTATATACCTAGTAATGGGATGGCTGGGTCAAACGGTATTTCTAGTTCTAGATCCTTGAGGAATCACCACACTGTCTTCCACAATGGTTGAACTAGTTTACAGTCCCAACAACAGTGTAAAAGTGTTCCTGTTTCTTCACATCCTCTCCAGCACCTGTTGTTTCCTGACTTTTTAATGATGGCCATTCTAACTGGTGTGAGATGGTATCTCATGGTGGTTTTGATTTGCATTTCTCTGATGGCCAGTGATGATGCCTTTGCTCATTTTTGAATTTAGTTGTTTTATTATTTTGTTGTTGAGATTCAGGAATTCTTTATATATTCTGGATGTTGATCATTTATTAGGTACATAGTTTGCAAATCTTTTCTCCCATTCTATGAGTTGACAGTATTCTTGAAAGACTTGATAGATTGGATGGAGATGAGGGAAAGAGTCCTTCACTCTAGGAGATCCAAGGTAGCTCCTGGATTTGGGCTTAGGAGATGGGGTGAGTAGTGGTGCTATTGATCTAGGTAGGAAAGACTTCAGAAGACTTGGTGGGAGAGAGAGTGGGAGGCAGATGTTCAGTTTGGGATGTATTATGTCTGAGATGCTTATTAGACATCCATTTGGAGGTGTAAAATAATCAGCAGTGAAAATGACATTTCAAGAAAGTTCAATGCTAGAAATAGAAATCTGGGAGCGCTGATAGGTGATATTGATAGAACTGGATGTGGTCACCTAGGAAATTGATTGTAGCCTGGCCAGAGAGAACTACAGTGCAGGAACCAGGGCCTTTCAACATTTACAGATTTATTAGTAGAGGGACATTCACCCAAAGGAACTGGGAAGGAATCATTAGTTTTGTAGGAAGAACCAGGGGAGGCTGGAACTTGAGGAAGCTGAGACAGGAAAGTGTTGCCATAAGGAGAGAATGATCAGTGGTAAAATGTGCTGCTGTCAAGCTATGTGATAGAGAAATGGCCCTTGGGTTTGGTAAAATGGACGTTATTGGTCACCTTGATAGAAACTGTCTTGCAGAGTGAAGGGAGCACATCAGATTGGAATGCGTTGAGGAGAACATAGTACAGGT
Organism: Hylobates moloch; assembly: GCF_009828535.3. Lineage (NCBI taxonomy): Eukaryota > Metazoa > Chordata > Mammalia > Primates > Hylobatidae > Hylobates > Hylobates moloch. The sequence goes on along the minus strand of NW_026652292.1, from coordinate 72,132,814 downwards.
AGAAGCAGAGTTAGTGAATACAGGTAACTGTTTGAATAATTTGGCATGAAGAGGAGCAAAGCAGTGAGATGGAAGATGGAGGGGATCCTGCATCTAGAGATTTATTTTTAGATAGAAGATACTATAATATACTGTTATACAGGCTAGTAAGTAAGCCAATAGAGAGTGACAATTGATAATCCAGGACACAAGAGAAAATTGCAGTAGCAAAATCCTTGAGAAGGTGAGACAGATGGGTCTTTTTAAATGACTTACTTTTAAAAACTGCCAGATGAATTGATATACCTTCAAGTTTACTGATTCTTTTTTCTGCCATCTCTAATTTGCTGTTAAGTCTGATAAGAACTTATTTTCTAAGGAACCTTTATATAAATAATGTATGAGTAATATAGATATATTTATAAATACATAAATAAATGGAGTACAATTAATCTCTTGCCACATGTAATTTAATTTATATGTAATTTATAAATAACACAAGCTGGAGGAGGCAGTTTGTGCCTATAATCCCAGCTACTCAGGAGGCTGAGGCAAGAGGATTTCTTGAGGCCAGGAATTCGATACTAGTCTGGGCAACATAGCAAGACTTCATCTCTAAAAGCATAAAAATTAGCCAGAGGTGGTGGTCTGTGTCTGTATTCCCAGATACTCGGGAGGCTAAGATGGGAGGATTTCATGAGACCAGGAAGTTGAGGCTGCAGTAAGCTATGATCACACCACTGTACTCCAGCCTGGATGACAGAGTGAGACCCCGACTCTAAAAAGAAAAAAAAAAAATGCAGATGAAACAATGTCTGGGGCTGGGTGTGGTGACTCACGCTTGTAATCCCTGCACATTGGGAGGATTGCCTGCAGTCAGGAATTCGAGACCAGCCTGGGTAACATAGCGAGATCCTATCTCAAAAAAAAAAAAAAAAAAAAATGAGCCGGGCATGGTGGCACGTGTCTTTAGTCCCAGCTACTCGGGAGACTAAGGTTAGAGGATCCCTTAAGCCCAGGAGTTCGAGGCTGCAGTGAGCCAAGATCAAGCAATGGCACTCCAGTCTAGGTGACAGAGTAAGATCCTATCTCAAAACTAACTAAATAAATAAAACTGTTTACAATCTCTAGCTAGCTACAGTGTGATGCTGAAGGCTCTGGACATGAAGTTGGCTATTTGTTATAAGGACACACTGACAAGGGCTACAGAGATGTCACCAAATGCTAGCACCAACCTGGACCTTCCTTTGACATGATTAGCCAGATTAAAAGAGAATTGACACAACAGAAATGCATACATAAGTTCACCAAAAGACATAAGCCAGAATGTTCATAGCCTCATTTTTTGATAATAGCTCCAAATCTAGAAATTATGCAAATGCTCAACAGTGGAATGGATAAATCAAGTGTGGTATATTCACAGAATAGGATACTATATAGCAATGAGAACAACCAGTCTACATCTACATGCAACCATATGATGGAAGTTCATAAATGCAATGTTTTAGATGACTCAACTGTCACGTTCCTAGGGCCTAGAATGGGCCTGGCACATGGTAGGCTCTTAGCAAATATTTGTTAAATGAATGGTCTCATTTTACCATCAATACAACCCCATGAGATTGGCAGGGCAGGTATCAGAATTTCTGAGAGGTAGAGAGGTCAAGTGATTTGCTCCCAGTCACCCCGATCATGGTCACTACATTAGGATCCCTGCTAAAACAGCTAGCTCTGTGAAATGTGTGTTAACTCGCCATCATTCTAAGTAACATTGCTGTTCCCTCAGCCTTTTAGCACAAACAACATATTTTAGTTTCTTTTGTTGTTGTTAAATCATATTCTGGGGCCTAACTTGGAGATGTTTATTTCCATTATGGGATATTTTGGACTGGGATTTGAAAGAGAAAGGGCCAGAGGGCTGTGCTTTCAGAGAAAAAGGCTTAAGGTAAGGGGAGAAAGCTCACTGGAGAGATTTATGTCAAGGAATTTGCAGCAAACTCTGTCATTCCATCTGAGTAAGTGTGGCTAGAAACAGGAAGGGAAAAACAGGATACTGTGGTAACGCACGGGCTTAATGGAATGTCAGATGAACAGATGGGTTGGAGCTGTCCTGGAAATTGTCAAAGGAGGAAGTCTGAGGAGCCTTCAGAGGAATCCTTACACAAATGCAGGTGAAGTGGGGATGGGGACGTGTGTTTTCTGTAAAGTCAAAAAGAGTTGTGAGAGAAGCATCAAAAGGACAAGCAAAGGCACCTCTGTCCAAGTCATCTCTCTAAAGTCAATCCGCATTTGGGTCAGAAGGAAGTAGGGGCCCAGTAGGTTCCCATCGATTTACTTTTAGGAATTAGAAATATCAGTTATGCTACAGCTCCCAGCCTGAGTGACACAGAAGACGGGTGATTTCTGCATTTCTGTTTGAGGTACCGGTTTCATCTCACTAGGGAGTGCCAAACAGTGGGTGCAGGACAGTCGGTGAAGCGCACTGTGCACGAGCCGAAGCAGGGTGAGGCATTGCCTCACTCGGGAAGCGCAAGGGGTCAGGGAGTTCCCTTTCCTAGTCAAAGAAAGGGGTAACAGATGGCACCTGGAAAATCGGGTCAGTCCCACCCTCATACTGCGCTTTTCCAACGGGCCTGGAAAATGGCACACTAGGAGATTGTGTCCCGCACCTGGCTCGGAGGGTCCTATGCCCACGGAGTCTCGCTGATTGCTAGCACAGCAGTCTGAGATCAAACTGCAAGGCGGCAACGAGGCTGGGGGAGGGGCGCCCGCCATTGCCCAGGCTTGCTTAGGTAAAGAAAGCAGCCAGGAAGCTCGAACTGGGTGGAGCCCACCACAGCTCAAGGAGGCCTGCCTGCCTCTGTAGGCTCCACCTCTGGGGGCAGGGCACAGACAAACAAAAATTCAGCAGGAACCTCTGCAGACTTAAATGTCCCTGTCTGACTGACAGCTTTGAGGAGAGTAGTGGTTCTCCCAGCGCGCAGCTGGAGATCTGAGAACGGACAGACTGCCTCCTAAAGTGAGTCCCTCACCCCCGAGCAGCCTAATTGGGAGGAACCCCCCAGTAGGGACACACTGACACCTCACTCGGCTGGGTACTTCTCTGAGACAAAACTTCAGAGGAACTATCAGACAGCTGAATTTGTGGTTTCATGAAAATCCGCTGTTCTGCAGCCACCGCTGCTGACACCCAGCCAAACAGGGTCTGGAGTGGACCTCTAGTAAACTCCAACAGACCTGCAGCTGAGGGTCTTGTCTGGTAGAAGGAAAACTAACAAACAGAAAGGACATCCATACCAAAAACCCATCTGTACATCACCATCATCAAAGACCAAAAGTAGATAAAACCACAAAGATGGGGAAAAAACAGAGCAGAAAAACTGGAAACTCTAAAAAGCAGAGCATCTCTCCTCCTCCAAAGGAACACAGTTCCTCACCAGCAACGGAACAAAGCTGGACAGAAGAGGACTTTGACGAGTTGAGAGAAGAAGGCTTCAGACGATCAAGCTACTCCGAGCTATGGGAGGAAATTCAAAACAATAGCAAAGAAGTTAAAAACTTTGAAAAAAAATTAGACGAATGGATAACTAGAATAACCAATGGAGAGAAGGGCTTAAAGGAGCTGATGGAGCTGAAAGCCAAGTATCAAGAACTACGCGAAGATTGCAGAAGCCTCGGTAGCAGATGCGATCAACTGGAAGAAAGGGTATCACTGATGGAAGATGAAATGAATGAAATGAAGCGAGAAGGGAAGTTTAGAGAAAAAAGAATAAAAAGAAATGAACAAAGCCTCCAAGAAATTTAGGACTATGTGAAAAGACCAAACCTATGTCTGATTGGTGTACTTGAAAATGACCGGGAGAATGGAACCAAGTTGGAAAACACTCTGCAAGATATTATCCAGGAGAACTTCCCCAATCTCGCAAGGCAGGTCAACATTCAGATTCAGGAAATACAGAGAACGCCACAAAGATACTCCTCGAGAAAAGCAACTCCAAGACACATAATTGTCAGATTCACCAAAGTTGAAATGAAGGAAAAAATGTTAAGGGCAGCCAGAAAGAAAGGTCGGGTTACCCACAAAGGGAAGCCCATCAGACTAACAGCTGATCTCTCAGCAGAAACTCTACAAGCCAGAAGAGAGTGGGGGCTGATATTCAACATTCTTAAAGAAAAGAATTTTCAACCCAGAATTTCATATCCAGCCAAACTAAGCTTCATAAGTGAAGGAGAAATAAAATACTTTACAGACAAGCAAACGCTGAGTGATTTTGTCACCACCAGGCCTGCCCTAAAAGAGCTCCTGAAGGAAGCACTAAACATGGAAAGGAACAACCGGTACCAGCCACTGCAAAAACATGCCAAATTGTAAAGACCATCGAAGCTAGGAAGAAACTGCATCAACTAAGGAGCAAAATAACCAACTAACATCATAATGACAGGATCAGATTCACACATAACAATATTAACTTTAAATGTAAATGGGCTAAATGCTCCAGTTAAAAGA